>NC_138551.1:143629662-144229662 GCF_964273705.1 Natrix helvetica
GGATGCCCCCCCCCCCCAAATGCCTTGATAAATGTGGGTTTTTTTCCTTTGGGGGGGGCTCTCCCTGCCGACACCCCTCCCCAGCCGTAACTGGGAGCAGCAGGTTCATGCCAAGGGAAGGGTATATGTGGCTTCTCCGTGGAACTCCCTGCCACAAGATGCAGTGAGATTTGCAATTTTAGTTTTAGAAAATAGGGATTCTAGTCCTTATAGTGGTTGTAAGTCAAAAGTTACCTGTATTTGCTTTCCTATCTGTCTGGATTCACCAGACAGCCTTGGGAAATGATTATACAGCTAGTCCTCGACTTACGACCGCAATTGAGCCCAATATTTCTGTTCTTAAGTGATGCATTCGTTAAGTGAGTTTTGCTCCCTTTTACGAACTTTCCTGCCACAGTTGTTAAGTGAATCGCTTCAGCTGATCAGTTCGTCGCCCGGTTGCTAAGCGAACCTGCCTTCCCGCATTGACTTTGCTTGTCAGAAGGTCGCAAAGTGGAATCACAGCCCCCCCCCCTAGAAAACCGCAACCGTCATAAGTATGAATCAGTAGCCAAGCGTCCGAATTCTGATCCACGGGGGATGCTGCAAAGGGGGCGTAAGGGTGAAAAATGGACACTTTTTTTAGTGCCGTCGTAACTTGGAACCGTCGCTAAATGAACTGCGAGCCGAGGACCCCCTGTACTGCAAGACGTTTTAAAGCCGGAATCTCTCAAAAGAGCCCACTCCGATGTGGCACATGGTCTCTGGGGCAGAGAAGGAAGCTCAAGAAAGAGACACCCATCATTTTAATTAAGGCCTAATGGAAGGGGGGGGAGTCAACCACCCCCCCCAGGAGAGAGAGGGGGGGGTCAGTCTTGGAATTGCCAGGGAGGAGAGAAGAAAGGTGTGGGGAGAGCATGCCAGACAGATACAAATCGATCGAGTCCTGGCTATTTCGGATGATGTAGCATCGTCCCGGAGGCTGCCTCAATTTGGCTGGCTAAATATCTATGGAATGCACAAGTCGTCCTGCTCATAGAGAAGAGCAACAAAGAGGATTAGGGGACTGGAGACTAAAACATTTGAAGAACGGTTGCAGGAACTGGGTATGTCTAGTTTAATAGAAAGAAGGACTAGGGGAGACATGATAGCAGTGTTCCAATATCTCAGGGGTTGCCCCAAAGAAGAGGGAGTCAAGCTATTCTCCAAGGCACCTGAGGGTAGGACAAGAAGCAATGGGTGGAAACTAATCAAGGAGAGAAGCAACTTAGAACTGAGGAGAAATTTCCTGACAGTTGTTAGAACAATTAACCAGTGGAACAGAAGTTGCCTCCAGAAGTTGTGAATGCCCCAACACTGGAAGTCTTTAAGAGGATGTTGGATAGCCATCTGTCTGAAACGGTATAGGGTTTCCTGCCTAGGCAGGGGGTTGGACTAGAAGACCTCCAAGGTCCCTTCCAACTCTACTATTGTATTGTATTGTACTGTATAGTTGTGCCAAAGAGGTGTTGTGGCCCAGCCGGATCCGTTGGAGCTGCTGAGCGACTCAGACAGCGACGAACCCTATGAGTCGGCTATGGAAGAGGTGGAGGACCCTGGGCAGGGACCAGAGAGGCTAGTTGGCCACCAGGAGGCGCCTGAGGCATGGAGCAGTGGGGAAGATCAAAGGGCGTTTGTCCCTGACGCGGAGAAACGAAGGCAACAGCTGATCCGGAGACAAGCTCCTAAGAGATAATCAAGCTCAGGTGTTTGTGGCTTGGCCCCTCTCAAGAGCGTATATAAGAAGGGACTTTGGGAGGAGGCTTTTTGCAGGACACAACCGTTCATAGTAATCTGGAGAACTCCTTGTCTGATCTTCCTTGGGTTTCCGTTTGTAACAAGCTGGAGAAGCTCTTGTCTGTATCTGTTGGAGTCTGGGTTGCTGCCAACGTCTTGCCTGTGAGTCGCATTTGGGTTTTCAGCCAGCAAGATTATAGTACTGTCAATAAAGTGTGGCAAACAGCTAAACCTGTGTCGGCGTTCATAACTGGACGGAGGGGGGGTCAGAACAAGGGGCTTGGTTTTTGCCGGGGCAAGGAGTTTGCTTCAAGCTCTTGGGACACAACAGTGTGGGAAGCCCCTGCTGATCAGGACATCCAGAACTGATTGGACCCTCCCTCCCCTCCCCTCTCGCCATGACACCTGGTCTCCCCTCTTCTTTGCAATTTGATTGCAATTACCGTCATTGTGTAACAAGGCTCCATCTGAGAATCAATAGCCTTATCTTGCTTTGGTCCGGAAGGGCAAAAAAATGCTTCCCAAGTTTGTTGGGGTGAACAGGCTATGATCTCGGATCAGTTCTCTTCGCCCGCTTCACTTTCCAGGTTGGGCATTATTACAATATCATACAATACAATACAATAGCAGAATTGGAAGGGACCTTGGAGGTCTTCTAGTCCAACCCCCTGCCTAGGCAGGAAACCCTATACCGTTTCAGACAAATATCTATCCAACATCTTCTTAAAGACTTCCAGTGTTGGGGCATTCACAGCTTCTGGAGGCAACTTCTGTTCCACTGATTAATTGTTCTCACTGTCAGGAAGTTTCTCCTCAGTTCTAAGTTGCTTCTCTCCTTGATTAGTTTCCACCCATTGCTTCTTGTCCTGCCCTCAGGTGCTTTGGAGAATAGTTTGATTCCCTCTTCTTTGGGGCAACCCCTAAGATATTGGAAGTCTGCTATTATGTCTCCCCCGGTCCTTCTTTGCATTAAACAAGACATGCCCAGTTCCTGCAACCGTTCTTCATGTGTTTTAGCCTCCAGTCCCCGAATCATTTTCCTTGCTCTTCTCTGCACTCTTTCTAGAGTCTCCACATCTTTTCTACATCAGGGCGACCAAAATTGCAAAGGTCAGGTGCATAAACAGAGCCACGAAATCTCGGGCTACAGGCAGAAGAGAGAATCCCCAAACCTGCTGGGAATCTGCCTGTTATGGAAATTCAATCACGACGGTCATAAAATGGGCCGGTCACCTCACCAACCTGATTTTAAGCTTTTGGCAGTGCTCATTAAGAAACGCTTTCATTATGGCATGGTTTCCCCCCTCCCCCCTGAAAATAAAATGTATGGAGTTTATGTCCTAAAACCGTGATGCTGAACCTGGGCCAGAGGTGGCACGCAGAGCCCTCTCTGTGGGCACGGGCACCGTCGACAGCTGTTCTTCTGATTTCTGGCACAAGTCTTCACAGGTGCTGGAAAACAGCCTTTTGGGGGGCATTTTCAGGCCATGTTGGGGGCGTTTTCAGGGCATTTTTCAGGTCAAAGACGTCTCCGTGGTTATGTGGCCGGCATGACTAAATGCCAAAGGCGCACAGAATGCTGTTCCCTTCCCACCAAAGGTGGTTCCTATTTTTCTACTTGCATTTTTTACGTGCTTTCGAACTGCTAGGTTGGCAGAAGCTGGGACAAGTCACGGGAGCTCACTCCGTTATGCGGCGCTAGGGATTCGAACCGCCCAACTGCCAACCTTTCTGATCGACAAGCTCAGCGTCTTAGCCACTGAGCCACCGTGTCCAATCCATTATAGGTTGGGCACCGCCCAAATTCCTTTTACGAAGACCAATCTTCGAAGAAAGAGCTTGCCAAACCCGCAAAGAGAAAACAGCTGGAGGCTGCTGTCTGTGGCAACGCTAGGTAGAGCCTCCATGGCCCATGGCAGCACACCTCTGCAGCAGGAAGGGAGCAGAAGACACCATGCCACGTTCCCGAGCTATGTCCAGTCAGGGAGTATTTTATAAGTGGCTCAGGTCCAGAGCGAAATGAAGATGGACTTCCCCTGAAAATCTTGTTTATTCTCGAGGCAGGAGAGCGCGGCTGCCGTTTCTCGCACGGGGATCAATCATGACACTGGCACTCCCTATCAATCTCTCCCCGTATTAAGGGTTTCCAGAGGATTGATCGGGAAACATTGTTCCTATAATTAAAGTTTCCCCCTGGGGCACCGCAAAGCACTCGCTCGCCCGCCTTGTCCAACGCCCGTCCGTCTTTTCCAATGCCACGTTAAACCGTCAGGCTTCGGAGAGGCAAGCGGAATGCCCCCTGCCGCATCCGATGCCAGCCTGCCAAGCTTGAGGAAGGGAAGCCATGAGGCACAGCCACAGGAGGACAAACCCTGCCAGGAGGTTTGCGAAAGAAGCCAACTCCATGTCCCGATAAAACCTCTTTGTTAGATTGAGTTTGAGTTTTGAGTTTTATTGGATTTATATTTAGATACTTGTTCTAACTACAGTGGTTTCCACCAAGGTCCTCTCTTCCGGCGGGGACAGAGGTTTAATCCTATTGGTCGGAGGGACTGACAGCTCCCTATCAAAGGGCTGCTGTCAGACTCAATCTTCGCTACAACCTACTTACTTGTAGTACTTAATAAAGAGCCGTTGTTAGCGTTAAGCTTGTGTGTGCCTATCCGTTACCCAATCTAACACTCTTTTATTTAAGTTAAAGGGAATTCCTCTCCAGCAAAGCCCCGGCCATGAGATTTCACAACTGCAGACCTTGATCAGGCTTGGAGAGCTGCCAGGCCGATATCTTCCAAACTCCATGCTGTAGCAGCAATTCCTTGGCAAGAAGTCAGGAACGGATCTTCACCTGAATGGATTGAACTCATTGTCGCCTGCAAACTCCCCTCCCCTTTCGCTCCTCTTTTATTTCCTCTGGGAGGGGCCATTCACCCTCCACCTGTGGCTGTACTCCCGGATCGACCCTTGTTCCTTAGCGGTTCCCTTCGTCTGACAACTCTGCCTATGCGCACACTGGGAACAGACTCCAGCTGTTCTTCTGCCACACTGATCTCCCACTCCGGAGGCAGCTGATAACTGTCAGACGGCCCTGGCCCCCTCTCTGCCTCCGACGCAGAGCCCTCATCAGAGCCTTCCCCAGACTCCAGGACCGGCCCATGTTCCTCTCCAACCTCCTCACTGTCTGATTCAGCCACCAGCTCCTCTGGCCACAACAAGCTCACAATCCTACGTGCGTGTTGCAAACTCCCGATGCCCAAAATGATGCCAATGATGGATCCTCCCAAGCTTTCAAGTCACCCTTTGTGTAAAGAGAGCCGGCTGTTCCATTGCGATCAACAAATAAATAATAAATCGCTTTAATTTTCTTTTTTGCCAGAGAGCAGGACGCTGAATTACAACAGCCAGTCCTGCCAATCATATCCAGGGCTGAAAAATATAGCTGGAAAAAGAGAATAGCCAAAGAATCTTGGGACGAAATCACTCGTAGTTGTGCGCCTTTATTTATTTATTTTGTTGTGAAATTTATATCCGTCCCTGGGTGAAGAAAGGGGGAGATTTAGGGTGCAATTTATTTGAGGGGAGCTTATATATATGTATATGTATATGTATATGTATATGTATATGTATATGTATATGTATATGTATATGTATATGTATATGTATATGTATTTGTGTTACAACCCCTGGTATGCCTAAATATGGGAGGAAGGTCACCACTCCCTCTTTCCATACCTATTTCCCTGGCTCAACTGATAAGGAGGCGAGCCTGTGGCTTAGTGGCTAAGACTCCTGCCTAAGATATAATACAGCCCAGGTTCAAATCCCAATAAGGGTATGGCTAGCTGATGAGATCTAATTAGCTCGAAATAGATCTATACTAGTCTCCCTTTATTTATTTATCAGTACAAATACAACACACACACACACACACACACACACACACACACACACACACACACACACACACACACACACACATATATATATATATATATATATATATATATATATATCAAGGGTATCAAAAATGTGGTTTGATAGCCAGCCTGCTGCCTTCAAGGAGCCTCTTCTTGCGTCTGATGATGGGGCCGCGTCTCAGGCTGCCTCTCGAAAATTTAATAACCCGCCCTCTTAAAAGGAAGCAGCAACTTAACCTTGTTGCCAAGGGATCCTCGCGGACAGAAATCACTTCGCTCCTTGCTCAGAAATGCAGCTTTTTGGTATATATATTTGGATCTGAGAAAAGCAAAAATGCCTTGAAGCAGCTGATTAAGTTAATTTCCAGTGGCAGTTTACCTCTTGGTGTTGTGGGAATAGTAGTAGTAGTAGTAGTAGTAGTAGTAGTAGTAGTAATAGTAGTAGTTCTCCTTCTTTTCTTCTTCTTTTTTTCTTCTTCTTCTCCTCCTCCTTCTTTATTCTTCCCTTTTCCTTCTCTTCTTCCTTTCCTTCTCCTCCTCCTCCTTTCTCTTCCTCCTCCTCCCTCTTCCTTTCCTCCTCCTCCTCTTCTTTTCTCATCTCCATCTCTTCTCCTCCTCCTCCTCCTTCCTCTTCTCCTTCCTCTTCCTTCTTCCTTTCCTCCTCTTCTTCTTTTCTCATCTCCATCTCTCCTCCTCCTTCCTTTCTCCTCCTCCTCCTTCCTCTTCCTCCTCCTCTTCTCATCTCCATCTCTTCTTCTCATCCTCCTTCAAACTTCTTCTCTTTCCCCTTCAACTCCTCCTCCTCTTTGTCCAATTCCAACTCCTCCTCCTTTCTCTGTTCTTCCTTTTGCTCCTCGTCTTCCTCCAACATCGTCTCCATCTCTTTCCTTCTCCTCCTTCCTCCTCCTCCTATCCTTAAGCGATTCCCCTCTGGCCAAAGGTTGACTATTATCGCAAAGGCATCACCAATGATACAGAAATCAGAGTTGTCCCCAGCACACCTCTGCAGCACCAGGCCCAAGGATCCTTGCCTACAATTACTACAATTGTAAAAAAGTGGCTACAATGGCTACCAACCTGCCTTCCATTGAGGACCTGTATACCGCACGAGTCAAAAAGAGGGCTGGGAAAATATCTACAGACCCCCTCAGATCCTGGACATAAATTGTTTCAACTCCTACCCTCAAAACGAAGCTATAGGGCACTGCACACCAGAACAAGAAGACACAAGGACAGTTTTCCCTCCCAAATGCCATCACTCTGCTTAACAACAAATTCCCACAACACTGTGAAACTATTTACTAAGATAGCATTACTATTATTCCGTTCCCTTTGTCCAGCAACTCTGCATATGTGCACACGGGGAACAGGCTCCAGCTGTTCTTCTGCCGCCAGACTCTGAAGGCAGCTGATAACTGGCATACGGCCCTGGCCCCGTCTCTGCCTCCGACACAGAGCTCTCATCAGAGCCTTCCCCAGACTCCAGGACTGGCCCAGGTTCCTCCCCAATCCTCCTCACTGTCCGAATCTGACACCAGCTTTGCTGGCCTCTGGCGGGCCACAACACCTGGAGCTTTTTCTAAGCCGTCTCTCCAGGAAGGCCAACTTCATCTAGGGCCTCTAACATACCAGCCATTGGCATCCACTTTTAAGGACAACTTTTATGGGAGGTGGAGGAGAGAGGCAGAAATCTCTTCATGGCTTTTTCTGCAGAGTGGAGTCACCTTGGTGCCCCCCTGAGAGCGGAGGAGGAAGGAGAGGGGGGGCTTTCATCTCCCCGCCAACTCTTCCACCGCAATCAAGGACGCCTGGAGGAGGGAGGGGTGGGAAAGAGGGGGGCCTCTTTCTTGTTCAAAAATCCGATGCAAAATATAAAGGAAAGCGAGTTTCTCTCGTCGGGGATGAAAGGCCTGGCATCGCTCGCAACGTCTGTGCCCTGAGGGTGCCAACGCGAGAGAAGGAACAGCGATCTGACGGGCACGGGAAGAGGGCAAGCAAAGGAACAGCAGAGAAAACTCAGGGCCCGAAGCTTTCCTGCTGCTGATCGGGGAGACGCAAAGAGAAAGCACCAGGCTTGCAACTATCGCTGCTGACATTCAAGCAGAGAAAATAACCGCTTATTCTCCAAAAAACTGGAGCTTAAAAATAAAAACCGTGGGCACAGAAACCCACAGAAGGCAAAACGTTTGCTAGGGGGTCACCTTCCATTTAGGACTTCTTGGCCTGATTTACGGTGACAGGTAATCCTTGACGTACGACCTCCTTTACGACCTGAAAGTTTCTGTCATTGAGTGAGACTGTCAGGCCTGCAGCCATATTCCTCTTGTATCTTTGACCTGCCACACTTTCTATTATTCTACTATGCCTTTTCTATTGTGGGGAAATGGGAGAGGGGATTGTACGGAGTGAGATGCTTTGCAGCCATAACAACATTCTTTCTAGAAAGCCAAGGTCATCTTTTGTCTCTGCACCTCTGCACCTGACCGGAACCGGATGGGTGGAACTGCCAGTATGGCAGTGGAAGATTGGACCATGGGATGGGCTTGTGGGTGTGTGGGGCAAGATCTTGAACTTTCAACTGGGTGGAAAAAAACGGGAAGCTTTCAGATTCGGGTTTTCCCAGATGTGCCAACACGGCTCTCTTAATAAATTGGAACTTTGAGCAATGCTTTGCCTCGGACTCTGATTTACTTCTGGATGCTATTTGGAAAACCTTGACAGAGATCTTTGTCAAAGGAACTTAGTTCCATTTTTATGAACTTTCTCTCCACCGTTGTTAAGTGAATCGCCACGGCGGTTAAGTTAGGAACACAGCTGTTAAGTGAACGCGGCTTCCCCATTTGACTTTGAATCGTCAGAAGGTCGCAAGAGGGAATAACGGGTCCTGCAACTGTCATAAGTATGAGACAATTGCCAAGGGTCTGAATTTTAATCACGGGACCACAGGGGATGCTGCAACGGTCGTAAGTGTGAAAAAACGGTAGTGAGTCACTTTTTTCAGCGCCGTTGTAACTTCGGTCCACGAGAAAATTTTAGTGGTCTGCAAGAAAATTATTTGCATTTTTAATATTGCGCTAAATCGGGGGTCCTCAAACTACGACCCCCGGGACGGATACGTGCAATGAAGGCTTGTGTTGCTGCAGAGAGTCTCCCCCTTCGGGGGTCTTTTTGTGCGGGTCGAAGGGGGGCAGAAATTCTGACTTGGGGTCTGCTTCAGCCTCCTGGTGGGGGGCTTTGGAAGAAGGCTGGAGGGAAGCGCCGCTGGTGGCAAAGAGCCGGAGAGTCCCGATTTAACTGCTTGGCAACTGACTCATGTTTACGACGGTCGCAGTGTCCCCAGGGTTGTGTGGTTCTCCTTTTGCGACCTCCTGAAAGCAGCGGGGAAGCCAGGATTACTTAAGAACCGTGTTCCTAACTTGAACAATTGCAGCGAGCCACGGCTGTCTGTCTCGCTTAGCAACAGAAATTTTGGGGCTTTCGTTTGTACGTTGAGGACTCAGGGCAAGGTGTTGCGTCTATCCTGGCCCGGGGAAGGAGCGAAGTCACGAAGGAGAGGCAATCTGCGCCCCATTAAATGAAATTCTGGGCCCACGTAAACCACAATTCCTGGCTGCAAATCCTTCCCGTTTAACCGGGGCGACAGTTGATCCTTGCAAGGGAAGGATTTAATTGGCAATAACCCCCCCCCTTTTTTTTTTTTACACGGCGGCTGGCAGAGTTCCTGGTTCTCTTAATCTCCAGAGATGACCCTTCAGCCGCCTCTTTAAAACCTTCCAATAACAAGGGATAAAGGATGTGATTAGGACTGCAGGGGGGGGGGCATCAGAGACCACCGTCCATTGCAAAAGAAAAACAGGGGGGGGAAAGAAAGAGTCTGAAGCCATTTGCAGGCGCCCTAATATATATTTTGAGAGAAATTGGTTTTTCTTTTCTTTCATTCTTTTTCTTCCTTCCTTCCTTTCTTTTTCTTTTTCTTTTTTTCTTTTTCTTTCCTTTTTTCCTTTCCTTTCTTTCCTTCCTTTTCTTTTTTCTTTTTTCTTTCTTTCCTTTCTTTTTCTTCCTTTCTTTTTCTTTCGTTTCTTTTCTCTTTCCTTTTTTCTTTTTCTTTCTTTCCTTCCTCCCTCCCCTCCTTCCTTCCTTTCCTTTCTTTTTTCTTTCTTTCTTTCCTTTCTTTCTTCTTCTTTCCTTCCTTTTTTTCTTTCTTTCCTTTCCTTTCTCTTTCCTTTTCTCTTTTTCTTTCTTTCTTTCCTTTCTTTTTTTCTTTTTCTTTCTTTCTTTCTTTCCTTTCTTTCTTCTTCTTTCCTTCCTTTTTTCTTTCTTTCCTTTCTTTCATATCTTTTTTTCTTTCCTTTTTTCTTTTCATTTCTTTCCTTCCTCCCTCCCCTCCTTCCTTCCTTTCCTTTCCTTTCTTTCTTTCTTTCTTTTTCTTTCTTTCTTTCCTTTCTTTCTTCTTCTTTCCTTCCATTTTCCTTTCTTTCCTTTTTTTCTCTTTCCTTTTCTCTTTTTCTTTCTTTCTTTCCTTTCTTTTCTTTTTCTTTCTTTCTTTCCTTTCTTCTTCTTTCCTTCCTTTTTTCTCTTTCCTTTCTTTCCTTTCTTTTCTCTTTCCTTTTTTCTTTTTCTTTCTTTCTTTCCTTTCTTTTTTTCTTTTTCTTTCTTTCCTTCTTTCCTTTCTTTCTTCTTCTTCCTTCCTTCCTTTTTCTTTCTTTCTTTCCTTTCTTTCCTTTTTTTTCTCTTTCCTTTTCTCTTTTTCTTTCTTTCTTTCCTTTCTTTTCTTTTTCTTTCTTTCTTTCCTTTCTTTCTTCTTCTTTCCTTCCTTTTTTTCTCTTTCCTTTCTTTCCTTTCTTTTCTCTTTCCTTTTTTCTTTTTCTTTCTTTCCTTCCTCCCTCCCCTCCTTCCTTCCTTTCCTTCCTTTCTTTCTTTCTTTTTCTTTCTTTCCTTTCCTTCTTCTTCTTCCTTCCTTCCTTTTTCTTTCTTTCTTTCCTTTCTTTCCTTTCTTTTCTCTTTCCTTTTTTCTTTTTCTTTCTTTCTTTCCTTTCTTTTTTTCTTTTTCTTTCTTTCTTTCCTTTCTTTCTTCTTCTTCCTTCCTTCCTTTTTTCCTTTCTTTCCTTTTTTCCCTTTCTTTTCTCTTTCCTTTTTTCTTTTTCTTTCTTTCTTTCCTTTCTTTTCTCCTTCCTTTTCCTTTTTCTTTCTTTCCTTCCCCCCCACTTCCTTCCTTCCTTTCCTTTCTTTTTTCTTTTTTCTTTCTTTCTTTCCTTTCTTTCCTTCCTTTTTTTCTTTCTTTCCTTTCCTTTCTCTTTCCTTTTTTCTTTTTCTTTCTTTCTTTCCTTTCTTTTCTCCTTCCTTTTCCTTTTTCTTTCTTTCCTCCCTCCCTCCCCTCCTTCCTTCCTTTCCTTTCTTTCTTTCTTTTTCTTTCTTTCCTTTCCTCCCCCCACTTCCTTCCTTTCTTTTCTTTCTTTTTTCCTTTTTTCTTTTTCTTTCTTTCTTTCCTTTCTTTCTTTCCTTTCTTTTTCTTTCCTTTCTTTTTTCTTTTTCTTTCTTTCCTTCTTTCCTTTCTTCTTCTTCCTTCCTTCCTTTTTCTTTCTTTCTTTCCTTTCTTTCCTTTCTTTTCTCTTTCTTTTTTCTTTTTCTTTCTTTCCTTCCTCCCTCCCCTCCTTCCTTCCTTTCCTTCCTTTCCTTCCTTTCCTTTCTTTCCTTTCTTTTTTCTTTCTTTCCTTTCTTTTTTCTTTTTCTTTCTTTCTTTCCTTTCCTTCTTCTTCTTCCTTCCTTCCTTTTTCTTTCTTTCCTTTCTTTTCTCTTTCCTTTTTTGTTTTTCTTTCCTTTCTTTTTTCTTTTTCTTTCTTTCCTTCTTTCCTTTCTTTCTTCTTCCTTCCTTCCTTCCTTTTTCTTTCTTTCTTTCCTTTCTTTCCTTTCTTTTCTCTTTCTTTTTTCTTTTTCTTTCCTTCCTTCCTTCCTTCCTTCCTTCCTTCCTTCCTTCCTTCCTTTCTCCTTTTGGTTTTGATGGCAGGCGCATCAAGGGGTTCAGAGCAGAGGCGCAAAATTTACTGGATGGATGCGCTCTTTCGCTTCAAACCCGAAAGGTGTGAGGATCAAACACAAAGGAATCCCTAAGCAGGTGCCAAGCGCATTTCCCCACCAACATTTAACATCTCCATCCGATCCCGGCGTGTCAGGAATCCGTCTTTCACGTCTAATTTAGCTCCGTCTTGGTTTTCATTTTCATGAAAAAATGTTTCCATCGGTTTGGCTTTTGTAAAAAAAATAATAATAATGAAATCTGTATAAAAAGTGTCATGAAGATTTCTCTCCATCTATGCATTGCTGTTTTCCGAGTCCCCGGTTTAGAAAAGGGAGATAAAGACACCTCCTTTGCAACTCAATCCAGGAAATATGAATTGTGAAAGTTGGCCTTGAAAAACGAGATAAATTTACCTCTCATCCATTTTTACGCTGAGTAAATTCACATTTGGGACCCCTTTTTCGGCAGTCCTCACCCAGTACCTGAATACCCTATTTTTTTTTCTCGTTTCTTGCAGTAAATTGTATTTAAATCAACATTGGAAGACGGGTAATTCTGAATCTTGGCCACCAATCTTAAATAAAAAGAAGAAAGCTACAAAAGGAAATCAATGATTAGAAGTAGGAAAGTGTATTTCTGGGTTCAAATGAATACTCCGTGTACCTAGCTAGTTCAGCCAATGAAAACTCTGTGCATGCTTTGAAGCAGCGGTCACCCACTGGTGGTCCGTGGACCACTGGTGGTCTGAGAAAAAATTTGGGGGGGTCTGCATAAAAATTATTTGCATTTTGCACTAAATCAGGGGTCCTCAAACTACGGCCCCTGGGACAGATACGTGCAATGAAGGCTTGTGTTGCTGCAGAGAGTCTCCCCCTTCGAGGTCTTTTTGTGCGGGTCAGAGGGGGGCAGAAATTCCGACTTGGGGTCTGCTTTGGTCTCCTGGTGGGGGGCTTTGGGCGAAGGCTGGAGGGAAGAGCCGCTAGTGGCGAAGAGCCGGAGGGCCTCGGTCCAGTGGGACTGCATCATGGCCTGGAGCTGGCTGACCATCTCAGCCCACTGAGCCTCCAGGCACCGGTCCCTGACCTTGCACTCCTGCCGGTCTTCCCTCTGCTTGGAAAGCCTATGCTCCTAGTCCTCAGTGAGGCGCTTCTGCTGAGCCTCCTTCTCGGCCAGATCCAATTTGAACCGAGCTGTCTTGCCAACTCTTTCTCGTGGGGGCTGCTTAGCTCCAAGTGCTCCAACAACCCGCTAAAACAGGGGTCAGCAACCTGCAGCTCTGGAGCTGCATGTAGCTCTTTCCTCCCTCTGCTGCAGCTCCTTGTCACTGCTTGGCTCCACAATGGGTAGGACTTTCAGTTAAGACAGGTAGAAGAAAAAGGACGCCGCACTAGGAGGAGACTCTATGGTGGGGCAACCAGATTTCTAGTCAACAGAGGAAAAAGGACACCACGCTAGGAGGAGACTCTATGGTGGGAGGTCAGCTCCAGAATTGAACGGGGGGGGGGGGGGGCTTCCGATTAGGGACCTTTGTGGCTCTTTGAATGTTTAAGGTTGCCGACCTGCTGTGGCCCAGCAGGAGCCGTTGGAGCTGGCACCGACAGCGAGGGTCCCTATGAGTCGGCACCGGAGGAAGTGGAGGACCCTGGACAGGGTTCCGACTCCGAGCAGGGATCAGAGAGGCTGGTTGGCCCCCAGGAGGCGCCTGAGGCATGGAGCAGTGGTGAAAGCCAAAGGGAGTGTGCTCCTGATGTCATGCCTTGGAGCAGTGGAGAGGAGTCACGGGACAGTGAGTCAGACATCAGCAGTGAGTTGTTGTTGGATGCTCGTCACCGAAGAGCTAATAGGCGTAAGGAACAGTTGCGCAGTTACAGGAGGTAATTGTACTCAGCTGGTGGTAATTAGACTCCTCTCCAGACTATAAAAGGGCTGCTTGTGCACACACCCTTTTGCAGAAGTCAACGCATGAACGAATGTGGGAGTACAGTCTTGTGAGCATGGCAGGTTGGATTGCTGCTAATGCTTATCAGTGCCGGGTTGTTATTAAGGCTTATCTGTGTTGGTTTACTGCCAAGGACCTGTCTGTCTGTCAATAAATCTTGTAAAGTATCTTTGGCTCGGAGTGTTTTGGTGTGGACGAAGGGGGGGGGTCAGAACACCGACCCCGGCGCTAAAAGGATGCCAATGACCAGCTGTCTGCAAGGAGTATCAATCCTTCCCTTCCCCACCATCCTGTCAGAGCTGATGAAGCTTCTTGGATGAGAAGCGAAACGTATTCAAAAGAAAAAAACAACAAGAAAGTCTAATTGCGGGGCGGGGGGAATCACCTTTGGGACAATGCTTTCTGTTGTGCACTAAAATTCAGAGGAGTGGGCTTGCTGGTTGCCCATGCCTTCTACAGCCCGCCCACCCACCCCGTCTGCAGGATACGCACACATCTCTTTCTAAACCCATTTAAATTTCTTTCTCTCTCAAAGGCAGCGCAGGGCATCCGATGCCCGCAGGAAGCCTGCCAACCTGTTCTTTTTATCTCTTCTTGGAAAGCCGGCTCGCACACGGGTGTGAAGAGTGCTGTGGATGCGAGCACGTAAATTGACGTTCTTTTGTTGCGAACCAAGGGTAAGGTTGCATATCATAAATAAAATAGAACCAGAACAAACCTTCGGCTAAACAAAGAGACAACAGCTGATAAAACATACATGAGTTAAAACAAATAATTGGGTGTCGAGATGCACAAACACACACACACACACGAACACAAAATGAAACCCAAGCACATTTTTGTGTGGAAATCTCTGGCAGGGAGTTTAAGTAATTCATCTTCTAGGGCAAGTGGATCTCAACTTTGGAAGCTTTTACGAAGTATGGACTTCGATGCAAAGGTTACTAAGGTAGACTGCCCCTCGTGATGTAGGTTCTACCTGTTTATTCTTCACTGCTATTGTGTATCATTAAGGTGGACTGCCCCGAAAGACAGAGGTTCTGCCATTTATTCTTCATTGCAAGATCCAGTCTTCATTGCAAGGTATTGTCAAGGTAGACTGCGCCTAGAGACTGAGGTTCTACAGTTTATTCTTCCTTGCAGTTATGTACCATTAAGGTAGACTGGGCCTAAAGAGAGAGGTTCTACAGTTTATTCTTCCCTGCTATTACATATCATTAAGATAGACTGCGCCTAAAGACAGAGGTTCTAACGTTTATTCTTCATTGCAATTATGTTTGGTTTGGTTTGGTTTGGTTTATTTGGATTTATATGGATTTATATGTATCATTAAGGTAGACTGCGCCTAAAGACAGAGGTTCTAAAGTTTATTCTTCATTGCAAGGGTCATTCTTCACTGCCACAGATTGTTAAGGTAGACTGTCCCTAAAGACAGATGTTTCAGAGTTTATTCTTCATTGCAAGGGTCATTCTTCATTGCAACGTACAGGCATTATTAAGGTAAGGTAAAAGTTCCCCTCGCACATCTGTGCTAGTCGTTCCTGACTCTAGGGGGCGGTGCTCATCTCCGTTTCAAAGCCGAAGAGCCAGCGCTGTCCAAAGACATCTCCATGGTCATGTAGCCGGCATGACTCAACTCCCGAAGGCACCCGGGACGCTGTTCCCTTCCCACCAAAGGGGGTCCCTATTTTTTCTACTTGCATTTTTTTAATGTGCTTTCGAACTGCTAGGTTGGCAGAAGCTGGGACAAGTCGCGGGAGCTCCCTCCGTTACGCGGCGCTAGGGATTCGAATTGCCGAACTGTCGACCTCTCTGATCGACAAGCTCAGCGTCTGAGCCACTGAGCCACCTCGTCATGTAGACCGCCACTAAAGACAGAGGTTCTACACACGTGTAAAAGGTCTAGCCGCTGTCAGCAAGGCTGGTGCGTTGAACATTCTCCGCTAAATCCATCACGCGGCATTGCACACTGGATCTTTTGAGCTTTTGCCCTCAAAGCAAGTTTCCCTGCAGAAAGAGGCAATTTGGCAGCTTCCCCCCTGGCAGCCGGCTAAATCAGAGCCGGCTTTTCATCTCTTGGCAAGGTGGACCAGAGGCTCACCTTCAAAGAACCGAAGCTGCTGAGATGTGAAGTCCCCCGGACATCAAATGAGTCCTGAAATAGCTACCTGGAGGAGGGCCAGCCAGCCAGCCAGCCATCCAAGCAGCATCCTGGGAGCACCGGATCCCATGCTTCCCTCCCTCCCTCCCTCCTCTCTTCCAACCTCCCAATTATCAGACCTCGGTGGGAGAAGGGGGGAACGTATTCTCCTGACTCCCTCTGACGGACAGGTCTGGCTTTGTTGTCGCGTGCCAAAAGCTCGCTTGCCCACGCCCATAACGCAATGTGTGCACGACAACTCCCCACGCCCCTGTGTATGCGTGCATGACACCCCCTGCGCTCCCCCACCCGCCATGCATGTGCAGCCGACACCCACCACGCACAGTTTTGGGCCTAGCGGGGCTCCCTGAAGCCTCCTGGGACCAAACACGGGCCACAGGGGGGCTGCGCTGCACACCCCCTGCTCTCCTTCCACCCCCCCATGTGCCCTCCCTACACATGCATACGTATCTCCAGCATGCGCCCCACCCCCCTGTGCATGCGCAGCAGAGACCCGAAATCAGCTGGCTGGTGGGAGGCGCATGCGCAGGAGCTGAGTTGGGGCAACAGCTCATGTGCCCACAGAGAGGGCCGCACGTGCCAACCTGTGCCATGCGTGCCATAGGCTCGCCATCACAGGGGTAGGCAATCCTTTTGGGGCTGGGAGTGTAGACATTCGACTTCCCCTCCCCACCTGAAATGAACTCTGCCCCAACTGCCAGTTGCCTTACATTAACACGCTCTGATGCTAAGGAGTTACACATTCTACATTAATTTTCAAGCTTTAAGAGTCAATGTAGCAAGCCCAATCGTAACTACTCATGAACGACTCATCGTCCAGCCCGATCACACCTCACAAGCAAAGCACGGGTATCCAGCTAGTTTTCTTATAAAATAAATACCCAGTGTCCTTTTGCACAAGGAGTGTGTGGTTTCCCAGATCCTCCCCTTGCCAGCTTTATAGTGCACAGACTCACGCTCACACCCCGAGAGAGACAGAACTGAAATGCTCTTCTGAACAAGTTGGGAGAGGGGGAAATGGCGTGGTTTGCGTTTGGCGGAGGAGCCCATGCATAATTCATCCTTTGACCTTCATCCAGGCACCGGAAAGAAAGAACAGCGGTTGTATTTTTAATTCATGCCCTCCGTCACACCACCTCTCCTGGGCTTTCCCCAACGCCTGGTCCTAGGCCAAAGCAAGCAAGGAGAAGTTTTTTTAAAAGCACTCCAGGAAAGCTGGAAAATAATTGCAGCTTACGTCTGGCGAAGAGGAGGAGGAGGAGGAGGAGGAGGAGGAGGAGGAGGAGGAGGAGGAGGAGGAGGAGGAGGAGGAGGAGGAGGAGGAGGAGGAGGAGGAAGAGGAGGTCCGGAAGATACGAGAGAGAAGTCCTTCTGCTTTCTCTTGTGTGGCACCAGATGGACAGATGGACGCTTCAGGGCAGTGTCCAGCAGCCGGCATAGAACAGAGGATAAGGCATTTTGGCGTTTTGTCAACTGGACGGAATCCAGATGGAGAAGTTGCATCAAGCAAAAACGTTCTCCTTTTTTAAAACAAAAAACAAAAACGCAGAGGAGCACTTTTGAGGATTGTTTAGACCCCATGCTTGTATGATTGTTTCCTAGGGAAGATTCAGGGGTGTGTTCCCCCCTGCCCCCCCCCCCAAAAAAATCCCCAAAGAGGTTGATTTAAATCAAGATTGCCCACATCCTTCGGTCGTGCGCTGTTTCCCCACACAACCGAAAGTTAATCAACGACAGATATTACACCCAGGCATTTCATCTCTTTTATAAACATATTTTATAAAGAAAGAGGGACGCGGCGGCTCAGTGGCTAAGACGCCGAGCTTGTCGATCGGAAAGGTCGGCAGTTCAGCGGTTCGAATCCCGAGCGCCGCATAACGGAGTGAGCTCCCGTGACTTGTCCCGGCTTCTGCCAATCTAGCCGTTCGAAAGCACGTTAAAAAAATGCAAGTAGAAAAATAGGAACCACCGTTGGTGGGAAGGGAACAGCGTTCCGTGCGCCTTCAGCGTTGAGTCATGCCGGCCACATGACCACGGAGACGTCTTCGGACAGCGCTGGCTCTTTGGCTTTGAAACGGAGATGAGCACCGCCCCCTAGAGTCGGGAACGACTAGCACATCTGTGCGAGGGGAAACTTTACCTTTAACTTTATAAACGTATTTCTTACCTTTCACAGAATTTAAATCTAGTAAATTCCTCCCTGGGTGTAGCTGCCTGGGACAGGGAGAGCAAGGACATATCCCAGAAACCGCCTAAAAGATGGTCCTCATTTAGCAACCAGAATTGGGACTCGCCATTCTGGCCGTTAAGTGGAAGTCCGAGGTTGCTTAAGCTCTTCCTTCCTTGGTTATACGTACCTGAGGAGGACCTCAATGCGAGGATAGGTCAAGTTACTTTTTCAACACAGCCATAATTCTGAATAGCTACTGTACAAGTCTTGTCGCTACACGATATCATGCCCCCATTGGAGTCTGAATCTATGGGGGCAGATGAGCTGGAATAAGAGCCGACAGAGAACGAGAGAGCGGCTCCGTTGGCCTTGGAGGAAACTGGGGAAGGGCAGAGTCAGTCCGGGAAGGGCTTTTCAGGATTAGAAAGGTTTGCAGACTGGGAGGAGGAGGAGGACAGGCAGCGATCAGGCAAAGAGCAAGGACCACCTGCTCCTGATCCTAGAGCACGGAGAGAAGAGAGAAGGCGAGAACAACGCAGACTGAGCCAGCTCTGAGGGAGGAGAGTGCCCTGCTCCCCCTTCACAAGGCACACCTGGGGACTGAGATGTAAGGAGGTGCTGGTGGGAGGGGCATTTGTGGGAACAAGCGTTGAATCTGTGGAGCCTCGTGTGCACTTGCCGATGCCCTGGTTACTGTTTGGTTACCCTGGCTTATGGGACTGCTGGCCCTGGTTACTGTTTGGCTAAACCTGGCTTACTGGACTGCTGGTCCTAGTTACTGTTTGATTAAACCTGGCTTACTGGACTTCTTGCTCTGGTTACTGTTTGGCTAAACCTGTCTTACTGGATTGCTAACCCTGGTTGCTATTTGGCTATCCTGGCTTACTGGATTGCTCGCCCTGGTTACTGCTTGGCTAAACCTGTCTTACCGGATTGCTAACCCTGGTTACTTTTTGGCTACCCTGGCTTACTGGATTGCTAACCCTGGTTACTGTTTGGCTAAACCTGGCTTACTGGACTGCTGGCCCTGGTTACTGTTTGGCTAACCTGGCTTATGGGACTGTTGGCCCTGGTTACTGTTTGGCTAAACCTGGATTACTCGCAGCCAGAGGCTGCTGAAGGTGCGTGTGAGAGCTTTGTTCCAGGATTTGTAGGAAACGTGGGGAAGTTTGGGGGCAAAGTTGGAGCAATAAAGGGGAGTTAGACCTGTTCTCTGGCTGAGTTGCTTTTGTGCCACTCCTAGGGGTCATCACAAACGAGGACCACCTGTGAATGATCGGGGCAGCTGAAAAGCAGACCGACGTTGGCCTCAATTGCACCTGTTCCAACTTACATTTGGAGTTTATACCGTCAGCAACGGTAGTTTGAGTAGGGCGTGCAACTCAGCTGCCTCATCCTGTCTCACTGCTGCGTCCATCTCTCTCGGCCTCTCTCTTTTTCTGCCTCCTGAAGGCTCTGCTTTCTTAACGCTTCTCGCAAACTCGGGATCCCTTTGCAAACGATGCAATACAACAGCAGAGTTGGAAGGGACCTTGGAGGTCTTCTAGTCCAACTCCCTGCCTAGGCAGGAAACCCTATACCGTTTCAGACAAATGGCTATCCAACATCTTCTTCTAAGACTTCCAGTGATGGAGCATTTACAAACTCTGGAAGCAAATTGTTCCACTGATTAATTGTTCTAACTGTCAGGAAATTTCTCCTCCGTTCTAAGTTGCTTCTCTCCTTGATTAGGTTCGCTCACTACAATCAAGACATGCGGTTCATTTAAATCATTGCAGCATTGTAATACGCATAGACACATGTGTCTCCATTCTATACAACAGGGGTCCCCAATCTTTCGGACCTCAGGGACCACTACATTCATAATTTTAAATCCCGCGGACCAGTAATAGGATCTGCCTAACGACCGGCTGGGTGGGCGTGGCTAGGTGGCCATGTGATGGGGTGGGCGTGGCCAACTTGATGTCACTCATGTCGAGCGGGGGGGGGGGCTCGCTGGCCTCTATTCACCCCTCCCGGCCTCCATTCATGCCTCGCCTGCCTGCCCGGGCTCCTTAGGGCCCCAACAGGAAGCAGTTGTTGGACCTAAGCAGCCACCATGAGAAAGAGTTGGCAAAACAGCTCAGTTCAAATTGGATCTGACCGAGAAGGAGGCTCAGCGTAAGCGCCTCGCTGAGGACTAGGAGCATAGGCTTTCCAAGCAGAGGGAAGACCTGCGGGAGTGCAAGGCCAGGGACCGACGCCTGGAGGCTCAGCGGGCTGAGATGGTCAGCCAGTTCCAGGCCGTGATGCAGTCCCACTGGAACGAGGCCCTCCGGCTCTTCTCTACCAGCGGCTCTTCCCTCCAGCCTTCGCCCAAAGCCCCCCACCAGGAGGCTGAAGCAGACCCCAAGTCGGAATTTCTACCTCCTTCTGACCCACACAAAAAGACCCCGAAGGGGGAGACTAACTGCAGCAACACAAGCCTTCATTGCACGTATCCGTCCCAGGGGCCGGAGTTTGAGGACCCCCGATTTAGCGCAATGTAAAAAACCCAAATAATTTTTCTGCGAAACCCCCAAATTTTCTCACGGACCACCAGTTGGTGACCGCTGGTTTACACAGAGCAATTTTTGGGGGGATGCCAAACAAATTGGGCACGGCCTACTTATCAACGGACAAGTTTGATAAGCAAAGGAAGTTTTGCTCCCAATTGTGCGGTCGCAAAAAGGAGGACTAGCTGTCCGACCCGTTAGAACAAAGGGGAAACTGAGTTTGCCCGGGCTCATTTCCGAGGAAAGATTTGCTGCTAGATGGAAATGAAAAGCTGAGTGTGGCGAATTTCATATTGGATTCTCTCCGTGACAGAAGACAGTGAAGCAAATCTCAGCGACAAAGAAGGTGCCACTTAGCCGAGATGACGGATGGCAGAGACCTTGATTTGACACCAATTTATCTCCCCTTGTTAGCCTTTAGTCCACTGAAGACCCCCCTGCTCTCCCTATGAAGTCCCGTTCGAGTCCCCGGAGCCTCGGGGGCGTGGCCCCCCAGCCAGCCTCCTCCACAACGCCCTCTGCAAACCTCCATCAGGGACTCTGACCTCAATTTGAGAACAGAGAGATTCGTTGGCCCGAAATTTGCCACTTTTCAACTCCAATCCTCCCTCGCTCCTGCCACTCGGAACTAATTTGCGTCCGGACTCGGTGGATGGAGCACAGCTGGCCGAGGGTGCAGGAGATCCCTCCCAGGGATCAGGGGTTCATCATCCCGCTGCATTTCCTTGCCGTTCTCTTTTTCTTACACAGTCCTTGACTTGCAAATGCCTGGAGCTCGGAAATTATAAGGCCTTGGTAAGGCCACACTTGGAATACTGCATTCAGTTCTGGTCGCCACGATGTAAAAAAGATGTGGAGACTCTAGAAAGAGTGCAGAGAAGAGCAACAAAGATGATTAGGGGACTGGAGGCTAAAACATGAAGAACGGTTGCAGGAACTGGGTATGTCTAGTTTGATGAAAAGAAGGACTAGGGGGGACACGATAAGGGGATATTGGAAGAGATATTGGGAGGGGAGTCTTCCAATATCTCAGGGGTTGCCACAAAGAAGACGGAGTCAAACTATTCTCCAAAGTACCTGAGGGCAGGACAAGAAGCAATGGGTGGAAACTATTCAAGGAGAGAAGCAACTTAGAACAAAGGAGAAATTTCCTGACAGTTAGAACAATTAATCAGTGGAACAGAAGTTGCCTCCAGAAGTTGTGAATGCCCCAACACTGGAAGTCTTTAAGAAGATGTTGGATAGCCACTTGTCTGAAACGGTATAGGGTTTCCTGCCTAGGCAGGGGGTTGGACTAGAAGACCTTCAAGGTCCCTTCCAACTCTGTCCTTCTATTCTATTCTATTCCATACCATTCCATTCCATTCCATTCCAACTTCCACTGCATGTCATGACAGTTGTAAGCCGAGGGACACCACGTGGCCAACTCAATTTTATGACATTTATTTTTGTAGTGGTGGTTAAGCGATGGTCACGTTTGTTCAATGAACTCATTGTCCACAAGTCTTTTTTTTTGCCAGACACAAAGAAAAGGGGGGCGCAAATCAGTGTCACATTGTATAGAATAGAATAGAACAGAATAGAATAGGGAATAGGAATAGACTAGAAAACAGAAAAGAATAAAATAGAAAAGAAAAGAATGGAACTGAATAGAAAAGTATAGAAAGGGAATAGAAGAGAAGAGAGAATTAAGAATTAGGAATAGAATAGAATAAGGAACAGGAATAGACTAGAAAAGAGAAAAGAATAAAATAGAAAAGAATAGAGAATTAAAAATTAAGAATTAGGAATAGAAGAATGAAATGGAATAGAATAGAATATATGGAATGAGGAGAATATATGGAAGAGGAGAATAGAGAGTTGAATGGAGTGTAATGGAATGGAATAGGGAATAGAATAGAATAAGGAATAGGAATAGACTAGAAAACAGAAAAGAATAAAATAGAAAAGAATAGAAATAAGGAAGAGGAGAGAGAATTAAAAATTAAGAATTAGGAATAGACTAGAAGAATGGAATGGAACAGAATAGAATAGAGAATATGGAATGGAATGGAAGAGGAGAATAGAGTGTTGAATGGAGTGGAATGGAATAGAATAGAATAGGGAATAGAATAGAATAGAATAAGGAATAGGAATAGACTAGAAAACAGAAAAGAATAAAATAGAAAAAAATAGAAATAAGGAAGAGAGAATTAAAAATTAAGAATTAGGAATAGACTAGAAGAAAGGAATGGAATAGAATAGAATAGAGAATATGGAATGGAATGGAAGAGGAGAATAGAGAGTGGAATGGAATGGAATAGAATAGGGAATAGAATAGAAAGAGAATAGATAGGATATGATGGGATAGGATAGGAATAGAGCTGGAGTCCAGCTCCCTCAAGCAAGAGAATTTATACCATCTCAGGTAAGTGAGGTTATATGTAGGTTGGTTCCTGACACCCAAAATACATTCGCATGACTGAAGGGCAGGATTGGCACTCAAAACTCCGAATCTAGGTCATAAGTAGCTTTGGGGGGGGTGTCTGTTATACCTTTGGTCACTAAATGTCTGTTCATTTTGGGGAGGGGAGGCCTTATTTTAGCGCATGTGCTCAAAAGCCCGATGGGTCTTATTATCCAGAGAGGTCTTATTTTCGGGGGGAACAGACTTGGTCTCTTCCCCCCCCCCCTGTGATGGAACCAACCTGAGTTCCCTAAAAAAAAACAACACAACGCCCAGCCGCTCAACACAAGAGTTCCTTGAGGAAACCCCTGGCCAGATGTTTTTTTTCTTTGCATTGCCCTCCCTTTCTCCCTTCTGCATCCCGGTTGGTTGGAAAAGAGGCTGCCTGCCTTTCATCCATCATCCCCTGGGCAGCTCTCTTAGGCTCTCTTTTTCCGAACCGAACAATACTGCGGGCACGAAAATCATTGCATTGCTGGTGACGGATGGCGTAAATGATTAATTTCCCCGTGCCAAGGGCCAGAGAAAGCACAGATCTGGGACATCACCTAGCTGGACACAGGGGAGGGGGGCTCCCTCTTTCCACGCACCCCTGCTGAACCCCCAATCCCCAGGGTGGAGGGACGACCCCAAAGCCGCTGATCACAGCCGAGAAAAACCAGGATGGGTGGATGGATGATTTGGACAATGAAATATGGTGCCACGAGGTTTTGGCACGGCCCACCTTATTAGACCGAAAGCATGAAAGGTGACAAGCCATCCTCTTCGTTAGCCAGCTGGACAGATGTTAATTTGACCCTGAGGTCATCCCGATTGCGGGCGCTTGAAAGCGATGTTTGGGGCGACGGCGAGATTTAAACCTAGGCGGGGATTTCTGCTTGAAGAAAAACATAAGTAAATCACAAGATTGATTTCGAGCAAAAAGGAGGGATTTAGAGGGGGATTTTTTTTTTAAAAAAAATACCCTTCGAAAATTAAACCCTTGACCTACTGCTGTCCCAAAATAGCTACAGCTAGTCCTCGACTTGCGACCATAATTGAGCCCAAAACCTCTGTGGCTAAGTGAGATGTTTGTGAAGTAAATTTTGCTCCATTTGTACAACCTTTCTCGTGACTGTTGCTAAGCGAGTCACTGCCGTTGTTAAGGGAGTGACACAGTGGTTAAGTGAAGCGGACATCCCCATTGACTTTCTAACAGATTCTAACAGTCGGAAGGTACCTTAAAGGTCATCTAGTCCAACCCCCCTACCCAAGCAGGACAGACACTACATCTGCCTCTACCTAGGATTGAACTCACAACATCCTGTTTGTAGAAGATCAACAGAGTTGGAAGGGCCCCTGCAGGTCATCTAGTCCAACCCCCCCCTGCCCAAGCAGGAGAGACCCTAAATCTGCCTCTACCTAGGATTGAACTCACAACCTCCCGATTGTGAGGCGAGAGCTCCACCTCTAGGCCACAGGAGGCCACTTTGCTTGTCAGAAGGTCGCAAAAAGGAATTATGTGACCCTGGGCCACCGTCGTAAAAGTGAGCCCGTAACCAAGCTTTCGAATTTTGATCACCTGGCATGGGGGAATGCTGCAACGGTCATAAGTGTGAATGGTCGTAAGTCACTGTTGGGGGCTACCTGTACCTAGTTAAGAAAACTACATTGATTCTTGAATTCCCAGAGATCGTAAAATGAAATTTTTAAAAAGGAAAAGGAATTAGGATGGGATTTATTTTGGGCACAAGGCTTCATTCCCTTAAGGGCCAAATTGCTTCCTGGCTAATAAATGAAGTCCAGGGTCAAATTTATCTCTTTCCCAAGGCTTAGTTAAAGGTAAAGCTTCCCCTCGTACTTATGTGTTAGTCGTTCCTGACTCTAAGGGGCGATGCTCATCTCCGTTTCAAAGCCGAAGAGCCAGCGCTGTCCGAAGACGTCTCCGAGGTCATGTGGCCGGCATGACTCAATGGCAAAGGCGCAGGGAACGCTGTTCACTTCCCACCAAAGGTGGTCCCTGTTTTTCTACTTGCATTTTTTACCGGCTTTCGAACTGCTAAATTGGCAGAAGCTGGGACAAGTCAACGGGAGCTCATTCCATTACGCAGCGCTAGGGATTCGAACCGCCGAACTGCCGACTATTTTGATTAACAACCTCAGCGTTTTAGCCACTTAAGGTTTAGCTACTAATCCCATTTTCTCAGTATTCATTCTGGTGAATGAGATTGTTCCAATTTAGGTTGCGGCTGTTTGCCGATGGGGTAACAGCCGGTCCATGCCAAGATAATGTCAACTATTTGGGTCGTTTTTAACGCTTCGTTTTCTTGTCGATCAGAAAGGTCGGCGGTTCGATGGTTCAAATCCCTAGGGCCGCGTAATGGAGTGAGCTCCCGTGACTTGTCTCAGCTTCTGCCAACCTAGCAGTTCGAAAGCAGGTAAAAAATGCAAGTAGAAAAATAGGAACCACCTTTGGCGGGAAGGGAACAGCGTTCCGTGCGCCTTCGGCATTTAGTCATGCCGGCCACGTGACCACGGAGACGTCTTCGGACAGCGCTGCCTCTTCGGCTTTGAAACGGAGATGAGCTGGGCCCCCTAGAGTCGGGAATGACTGGCACATATGTGCGAGGGGAATCTTTACCTTCACCTTTCTTGTTGGGAGCGGTATGGAATAGGCAGCATCGAAAGATCCGGAATAAAATAGAAATAAATAAATAGTTCTTAAGGATTGGCTTTTTTCATCGTCTCTCTTGCCAGAGAGAGAAAGGGGCAACCGGTTGAAGTCAGCCTTCGTGCCAAAGCTTAACAGTTATCAGACTAGCAGGCTGGGTTCACACAACTTACTAAAACATTAACCCCCAGCCCCAACCCCCCACAAAATGGACATTAAATGTGGGTTATTGAAGCTATGCAGTCTATTTTGCTGACTTCAGAGATAAGAGGGGAGGCGAAGATGGGCACAGAAGCAATTAACCCATGTTTGTTTTCTCTTCTATGGAGTGTTTCTTTGTTCCAGCAAAAGACATGCTTCTTATGGCTTCTTATGAAGAAAGGCAACTCCGAGTCTTCCATCGCTGGAGAGAGATGGGTGCTGCCCCCATCCCCTGCCCCCCAAAACTAGCCCGAGGATTTTAAAAATCAGAGGTGACCCGTTCTCTTTCCTCGCCTGAAGGAAGCCGCTCGAGAAGGAGAGAAATCTTCGGAAGGATAGGGAAGCCAAATGTTAAGTCAGAGGAAAGAATGAACAGGCAAAAGAAATCCAAAACCCCAACCTAATTTCTGAGCAAATCTAGACAGCATCCTAAAAAGCAGAGACATCACCCTGCCAACACAAGTGCGTTTACTCAAGGCGATGGTTTTCCCAGTTTGCAATGGATGGCTGTGAAAGTTGGACCATAAGGAAGGCTGAGCGCCAAAGAATGGAGGCCTTTGAACTCTGGTGCTGGAGAGGAAGACTCCTGCGAGTCCCTTGGACTGCAAGGCCATCCAACCGGTCAGTCCTAGAGGAGATCAACCCTGACTGCTCTTTAGAAGGCCAGATCCTGAAGAGGAAACTCAAACACTTTGGCCACCTAATGAGAAGGAAGAAGGACTCCCTGGAGAAGAGCCTCATGCTGGGAAAGATGGAGGGCAAAAGAAGAAGGGGACGGCAGAGAAGGAGGTGGCTGGATGGAGTCACCGAAGCAGTCGGGCGTGAGCTTAAATGGTCTCCAGAGGATGGCAGAGGATAGGAAGGCCTGGAGGAATGTTGTCCATGGGATCGGACACAACTTCGCAACTAACAACAAAAATTTCCAAGTGCCGTTTGGCAACTCAAAACCGGAAACAGTGGTTTTTGTAAGTTTTACGAAATATTCGCTGGAGGGCTGCAAAATATACCGAGGCAGCTGCTTTTAGCCGTAACCAACGTTTCGTTTTCATCGTATTTTGAAATGCATCCACCTGTGGGGTTTTGTTGAAAAGGAAAGGTGGCACGTACCTAGGTTTAATGCAAGGGTTTAGACAGCCTAAGAGACGAGTCTTTTTTCTCCCCCCCAAGTCAACTTCTTGTAAATGCTTCCCATCAACAGCACATCCTATTCTCGGGATGTTTATTATTATTATTATTTACTTCAGTCACTAAACATGAAACTCAGCCAACTGAACATTCAAAAATGCATCACAGATATTGGCACTGATGGTTGATACGGGTTGCTGCCAGCATCCTAGGTATCAGCCAAGGACCTTCTTAAAATATACGATGTTCCCCGCGGCGCAGTTTTTTGCAGTTCCGCTGGGGTTATTTGCAGGAAGCTGCAATTTGTTGATGCATCTTATAAAATTCTTGGACATGGCGCCAAATGCCTCGATGACAATGGGTATCATTGATGACATGCTTTATCTTTTATTTATTTTATTGTATTTATTTATTATCATTATTATCATCATTTAATCTCGAAAGAGTGCAGAGAAGAGCAACAAAGATGATTAGGGGACTGGAGACTAAAACATATGAAGAACGGTTGCAGGAACTAGGTATGTCTAGCTTAAGAGAAAGAAGGACTAGGGGAGACATGATAGCGGTCTTCCAATATCTCAGGGGTTGCCACAAAGAAGAGGGAGTCAAACTATTTTCCAAGGCACCTGAGGGTAGAACAAGAAGCAATGGGTGGAAACTAATCAAGGAGAGAAGCAACTTAGAACTGAGGAGAAACTTCCACAGTGAGAACAATTAATCAGTGGAACAGAAGTTGCCTCCAGAAGTTGTGAATGCCCCAACACTGGAAGTCTTTAAGAAGATGTTGGATAGCCATTTGTCTGAAACGGTATAGGGTTTCCTGCCTAGGCAGGGGGTTGGACTAGAAGACCTCCAAGGTCCCTTCCAACTCGGTTATTCTATTCTATTCCATTCTATTCTTCCTCTTTCTTTTCTTTTCTTTCTTTCTTTTTCTTTCTTTCTTTCTTTCTTCTTTCTTTCTTTCTTTCTTTCTTTCTTTCCTCCTTCATCTCTTTCTCTATTCCCTTCCTTCTCTATCTTTCTCCTTCTCTATATCTTCATCTCTTTCTATCCCTATCTCTCTTTCTCTATCTCTTTCTGTATTCCTTTCATTCTCTCTCTTTCAGGCCTGAAAAATAGCCTGGAAAAGACCCCCCCAAAACAGGTATGCGCACGTTGGCCAGCTTCGGGGTTTCCGGTGCGCGCAAAAACTAGCTGCCCTCTGTGCACGAGCATGCCGGAAACCCGAAAACCAGCTGTCCGCTACGCAGCTGGTTTTGGGGTTTCCACACGCATTGTAGTTTGGGCACTGGGTGCCGAAAAGATTCACCATCCCTGTTCTGAGCTCGTCGGACAGAAAGGTCGGCAGTTTGGCGGTTCGAATCCCTAGCGCCGTGTAACAGAGTGAGCTCCCGTGACTTGTCCCAGCTTCTGCCAACCTAGCGGTCCGATCGGGCTCTCTTTTAAAGCCCGTTGAAAGCAGGGAGAAGCAGCCGGGCGAAATACCTTGTCGTTTTTTACGCGCAGTCGGGCTCCCCACCCCACCCCGACTGCGTAAAGGCAGCGCAGCGGCCAAGGAGGTGAACGGACCTGATGCTTGCTTGTGTAATTGTATTGACACTTTAATGAATCTCCACGTAATACGTTATTGTCTCCTGCAAGGTTTGATAATGGCCTGTGACTGATGTAAAATGCTCAGGGTTAAGAGATGGGGGATGCACACAGACCCCCCCCTCTATCTCTCTCCGTCAAGCCGAAGCAACCAGCCAAGAAATGGGTTGTGTGTGTGTGTTGTGGGGAGGAGGGAAGGCAGTGGAGAGACAGCTTAATCTGGAGCAGACTTTTTAAGGGGAAAATAAAAAAGAAGAAGAGATGCTACATGCATTTAATGTCTAATTAGGGGAGGGGGCAAAAAATAAGCTGTGGAAATCATGTACATCTGGTAATAGTCCTTCTACCGAAGGCAGCGGCAACGGAGATGACTCAACTCAAGGTTGAGTTGCTAAGAATATAATTGAAAGCCGAAAATGAAATGAAATTTGGGAGCCTTATCGAAGCGTCGGATACCGGACTGAGCGCAGCTGGGGAACAGTACTGCGCGCGATTCTATCCTGGCCCTCTCCCCATGACGGGCTCCCTGTTCGGTTGGAATATAATTGCATCAGCCGTTCTGATTTTCCTTTCTCAAAGTTCTGCAGTTTAGTGGTAATTGGGGAGGGGAGGGGGGGCTTCCTGCAAGCTCAGGGTGGCCCAACTCAACCCTCCCTGGGGTGCACGTTCCTTCATCGCAATGGCCTTCCAGGGAGGCCCGCCGGTCTGCGTCCCTGCTTGGGGATCAGGACTTTTTTTTTTAAAAAAAAAGAAATAAATCTGAATTTATTGATAGCGTTCTAACCGAGGCTTCCCGAGGGCCTGAAGCAAACTCCTTGTCCCGACAAAAACTCCTTTTATGAATTGACTGCGAATTGTGCTCAATCACATCCAGCAAAGTCTTTCCAGGGAGGATTTACGGTCACAGACCTCACCAGGCTTGGAGAGCTGCCAGGTTGACATCTGCAGAACTTGGCCCGGAGTCTCGGAGAGTCAGGAACTAATGAAGGGAACTAATGGCCTCCTGCAAACTCCACTCCCCTTTTGCTCCTCTTTTATTTCCTCTGGGAGAGGCCGTTCCCCATCCACCTGTGGCCTTACTCCCAAGTTGACCCCTGTTCTTTAGCTTTTCCCTTCGTCTGGCAACTCTGCGCATGCGCACACTGGGAACAGGCTCCAGCTGTTCTTCCGCCTCACAGATGTCTGACTCTGAAGGCAGCTGATAACTGGCAAATGGCCCTGGCCCCCTCTCTGCCTCTGACCCAGAGCCCTCATCACAGCCTTCCCCAAACTCCAGGATTGGCCCATCTTCCTCCCCAACCTCCTCACTGTCCGAATCTGCTGCCAGCTCCGCTGGCGGGGCTCAACAGATAGGAGTCTCCGTTACCTATTGATCGCTGCCATCCTCACGGTCCTGTCCGTGCATCCATCTCACACAATATTTATGGATCTGCTTCTCCGCTTCGGTTGTATTCTCCCTAAAAGCCGCTCCCCTCCTTTTCCTGGGGAGATCCTGCCTTGGGAAACTTTGCAGGAAAAAACAACCACGTGAAAATAATAAAATAAAAGCAGAGATGTCCTCAGATCTCCAAGAGCCCAGCAAACCCAGCGGAGGCGATCTCCGCGTCTCCCGCATCTGTAGTGGTTGGCAGCAGGGTGCCCGCTAAGGGGCAGCGGCTGCATATATTTTTTTAGTATTGGTTTGAGAATTTTCCTGGCATCTCATAAGACGGGCCTGGTGAGGAGGAGCTAAAGAGCCTCTTGAGGCGGGTGAAGGAGGAGAGTGCAAAAGCTGGCATGAAACTAGACCTAGTTACCTGCGGGATCGCATCTCACCTCACACATCTCTACGACCTATTCGCTCTCACAGGGAGGGACTCCTCCAGGTGCCATCCGCCAAGCAGTGCCAACGGGTGGCGCCTAGGAGTAGAGCCTTCTCTGTGATGGGCCCAACCCTCTGGAATGACCTCCCCCCCCGATATTAGAACTGCTAACGACCTCCGCTCCTTCCGACAGAAGCTTAAGACCCACCAATTAGCTGGCTTAGCCGATTAATAGCTCCATCTTTCACCTCCTGGCAAACATCTTATTGTGGAATTTTTAAGGGAATTTTAATCTTATTTGTATTTTAATTAAATATGGTACAGTATATTTTTTACCTCCTCCGTCTATGTCTATGTTTTATGTATATGTATTCTATTTTGCTATGTATATGGTTTTTAATAATGACTGTACACCGCCCCGAGTCCTGCTTAGGAAAGGGTGCTGTTTATAAATAAAAGTTTGATTTGATTTGATTTGATTTGATTGAAACTCAACCGTAAGAAAACTTAAGATCATGGCATCCGGCCCCTCTCAATCCCTGGCAAATAGATGGGGAAGAAATGGAGGGAGTGACCGATTTTATTTTCCTGGGCTCCAAGACCACCACAGATGGGGACTGCAGCCAAGAAATTAAAAGAGGCTTGCTCCTGGGGAGGAAAGCCATGGCAAATCTAGACAGCATCCTAAAAAGCAGAGACATCACCCTGCCAACAAAAGTGCATTTAGTCAAGGCGATGGTTTCCCCAGTTGCAATGGATGGCTGTGAAAGGTGGGCCATAAGGAAGGCCAAGCACCAAAGAATGGAGGCATTTGAACTCTGGTGCTGGAGAAGACTCCTGCGAGTCCCTTGGACTACAAGGCGATCCAACCGGTCAGTCCTGGAGGAGATCAACCCTGACTGCTCTTTAGAAGGCCAGATCCCGAAGAGGAAACTCAAGTACTTTGGCCACCTGATGAGAAGGAAGGACTCACTGGAGAAGAGCCTCATGCTGGGAACGATGGAGGGCAAAAGAAGAAGGGGACGACAGAGAAGGAGGTGGCTGGATGGAGTCATCCAAAAAGTCGTTGTGAGTTTAAATGGACTCCGGAGGATGGTAGCGGACAGGAAGGCCTGGAGGAACGTGGTCCATGGGTCAGACATGACTTTGCAACTAACAACAACAAATAAGACAGCCAACTTCAAGCCAAAGCCCAGTGGGAATAACCAAGAGCAGAGCTTCTTGTTGAGCTGGAAGGTCTTCCTACCACTTTATTTCTGCCCCCAATATATACAGATTTCATTTGTACAATTTAATAATATACAGCACTTTTATATTAAGTGTGTATGTGTCTGTCTCTATATATATTTGTAGGTCGGATATTCACACAGAGGGTAAACCAAACCCGTATGTCCCTCCTTGGGAAGGGAAAACACCCGGGGAGGGTGGGTGGGGGAATTCATCTGCCCCTTCCAAAACCTGCAGGGAGTGTGCAGTTTTCCTATGAAACCTGGAAAAGTTCACGGAAAGAAAATTGGAAGTCTTCGCTGGAGTCAAGATCCGAGGTGCGAAAAAGAGGGGGTGTCAGCTTCAGAGTCGGCGGCTGTCAAAACACCGCTGGGCGAGGGGGGAATTTGGAGACTACGAAATCGGTTAAAAATCTGGTGGGCTCAATAGCCATATGTGTCCCTCCCCTCCCCGGTGGTCCCCGTCGTCCACCATTCCATGCCGAAAACGTAAGGGGGGAAAAAGCGAAAACAACCGCGCTATAAAATCAACGGGATTTGCCACAGGAGTAATGTGCTGTCGCTTTCGCTGCTCGACGGGGGCTGGCCGTTGGCGTTGAAGTTGCGGTAACCCCTTCCTCCCGAAATCACAGCCAGGGAAGAGATCTCCTTCCGGTGAGACTCCTTCGCGCACGACCGGCTTCGGACCCAAATGTCCGGATCATCCGCCATTTCATAGATGGAGCCGTCTTCCTCAGTGTGTTCCAAAGAATTCACGCCGGCTGGCGAAGGCGTGTCCTTCACAGAAAGCAACTGCCCGGGTAAGTGATTCGTGGATCGGAGCCGGTACTGCAGAAGGATGCCCTTTTTACGGATTTCCCTGGTGGAGGAACTCTCTGGGGCGGACACATCGGAGGTGCGAGCTCCTGGGCTGGGGTGCATGTCCTCCGCCAATGGCCCTCCATCTGCGGTCGCTTCATCTTCTTTGTCGCTCTTCAAGACCTCGGGAGCCAGAGTGCTGAAGGCCACGGCCAGGAAGTCCACGGGGCCCCAGTGGCCGTTGAGCGAAACCATCCCCTTCCCTGGGCAATGAAGAGAAGGCTTTTGATTAAATAGAAAGGCTGCTAGAGATGAGCCAAACTCCGAAGAAGAGTTGGATCCACAGCCGCGCCAGCCGAAGCCGGAGAGATTTGGGAAGGAAAGTCATTTCTCCAAAACGCAGAGAAATTCGGTTGTTATCTCTGAGCAGAAGCGACAAGGAGTCATGCAGAAGAGAAGGAGAAGAGAAGAAGGAAAAAGAGGAAGACAAAGAGAGAGGAAGAGGAAGAGAAAGAAAGGAATAAAGAGAAAGAGAGAGAATGAAAGGAATATAGAAAGAGATAAAGAGAGAGATAGAAAGAGATAAAGTTATAGAGAAGGAGAAAGAGAAGGAAAGGAATAGAGAGAAAAAGAGAGAGAGAAAGATATAAAGGAGAAAGAGATATAGAGAAAAGAAGAAGAATAGAATGGAATAGAATAAAAGAGTTGGAATGGACCTTGGAGGTCTTCTAGTCCAACCCCCTGCTTATAGGCAGGAAACCCTATAACATTTCAGAGAAATAGTTATCCAACATCTTCTTAAGAATGTCCAGTGTTGGAGCATTCACAACTTCTGGAGGCAAGTGTTCCACTGATTAATTGTTATAACTGAGAAAGAGATGTAAAGGAATAGAGAAAAATAAATAGAAAGAGATAAAGATATAGAGAAGGAGAAGGAGATATAGAAAGAGGAGAAAAGGACAAGAAAGAGAGAGAGACAGATAACGATATAGAAAAAGAAAAAGATATATAGAGAAGGAAGGAGACAGAGAAGGAAAGGAATAGAGAAAGATAGAGATATAGAAAGAGATAAAGATATAGAGGAGGAGATAAAGATATAGAGACGGTGAAAGATAGAGAAAAACAGATAGAGAGATAGAAAGAGATAAAGATATAGAGAAGGAGAAAGATATAGAGAGAGAGAAGGAAGGAGAGAGAAGGAAAGGGATAGAGAAAGAGAAAGATATAGAGAGAGGGAAAGGGAAAGAGATAGAGGGACAGAGATGTAGATATAGAGAAAGAGAGAGACAGATAAAGATATAGAGAAAGAAAAAGATATATAGAGAGAAGGAAGGAGACAGAGAAGGAAAGGAATAGAGAAAGATAGGTAGAGAGATAGAAAGAGCTAAAGATATAAAGAAGGAGATAAAGATATAGAGACAGAGAAAGATAGAGAAAGACAGATAGAGAGATAGAAAGAGATAAAGATATAGACGGAGAAAGATAAAGACAGAGAGATAGAAAGATATAGAGAAGGAGAAAGATATATATAGAGAGAAGGAAGGAGACAGAGAAGGAAAGGAATAAAGAAAGAGAAAGATATAGAGAGAGGGAAAGGGAAAGAGATAGAGGGTCAAAGATGTAGATATAGAGAAAGAGAGAGAGAGAGAGAGCTAAAGAGGAAGAGAAAGGAAGGAAGGAAGATGGGGAAAGGAACAATTGCAAAGCAAAAGAGACATTCCACCCTCCAAATCGATTCTTCCGCGAGATCAAATCTGCGAGAATCTCTCGCCGCAAAAGAGAGCAAGAAAACTTGGGTGAGTCTTGCATGCCAAGCCAGGAAAGATTAAAAAAAAACTGGATTACGGCAAAGAGGCTTCAAGCGTCCTTAGGACTCCCTCCCTGTGATCAAGGTGGCCTCTTCCGCCTTACCTGTGATTTTGGGGATCCCCTCCAGCCTGGGCACGGGCAACAGAACCAGAATGCCTTGGTCGGTGCCAATCCAGAGCAGGCCCTGGCAGATGAGAAGGCTGGTGACTCGGACATTCTTCTGCCCTGCAGAACGAAAGAAGGAACCGGCCGTTAAGCGGAAGAAGGAAGCTTCTGCTTCGTCTGGGGCGGGGGTCAGCAACATTAAACACTCAGAGCCACCATAGAAGCCCCCCGTTCAATTCTGGAGCCGACCGGAAGTCCGGTCCCCCCCACCACCATAGAGTCTCCTCCTAGCGCGGCTTCCTTTTTCCTCTACCTGTCCTAACTGAAAGCCCTATCAACTGTGAAGCCGATCGGCGACAGGGAGCTGCAGCAGAGGGATGAAAGTGCCACATGCAGCTCCGGAGCCGCAAGTTGCTGACACCTGGTCTGCCGGGGTTCTCCGCCATCTAAAGACCATCATCCTGAGCGGTGGGAATGGACTCCGTACCCTGGGAGCCACAGCTTCTCCTCCTGGCTTGCAAAAGGGAGAGAAAACCACTTCCTTCTTCCTCCTCCGCCCTCTTGAAAGAAATCGTCCTGAGTTTGCAGAGCGTATAGGGAGTCTTCAACTTACGACCATAATTGGAAGTGGAACTTCCGTTGCTAAGCGTGAATTAAGAGAGTCACACCCAATGTTATGGTTTTTGCTACGGTCATGAAGCAAATCGCCTGCGGTGGCCTAGAGGTGGAGCTCTCGCCTCACAACCAGGAGGTTGAGAGTTTGATCCTAGGTAGAGGCAGATATTTCTCTCTCTGGGCACCATGGGAATATATCTGCTGAACGAAACTCCGCATCGGCAACAGGAAAGGCATCTGGCCAGTAAAAAAAAAGTCCGTTCAATTCAGTTGCCCAGACTCCACCCCAAAAAGGATTCTGAGGTCATTCAAAGAAGACGATTAAGCAAATCACCATGGTTGTTAAGTGACTCGGCTTTTCCCATTCACTTGGCTCGTTGGAATCTGGCTAGGTCACAATTAGCGATCACGTGACACTGGCACATCGTCATAACTACAGGGAGTCTTCGACTTACAACTGTTTGCTTAGTGACAAACAGCACTGGGTTTATGACCGTTTTTCACACTTACGATGGTTGCAGCATCCCCGGGGTCGCGTGACTCAAAATTTGGATGCTTGGGCAACTGGATGATGATGGAAATACCCCCCCAATCCCAGGGGGGGGGGTGTCATTTGATTCCCCTTTTGTGACCTTCCGTCAACGGGGAAATCCAATTTCGCTTAACAACCGTATTCCTAACTGAACAACGGCAGCAGCTCACTTAATGACGGTGGCCAGAAAGATCGTACCGTGGGGCAAAACTCACTCAACAACTGTCTTGCTTAGCAACAGAAATGTTGGGCTCAATTGTGGTCGTAAGCCGAGGACCAATGCAAAGGAAAAATTGAAGATTCTCCGGGGGGGGGGGAGGAGGCCTCCACCCCCCATTTCAGCAGACAGCTACCTCTCCACGGCCCCAAACCCACCCAGGCCCAAACCCAGCATCGATCCAGAGAAGAGGCTGCCTTATCTAATTTTAATTAATTTATTCTCGCAAACCTGGCTTCCCCACACAAAACCTGCCTTCCCAAAGCCGCTCACATTTTTTAAAACCCAGACAGGCGTCCATCGATATTGGCCACAAATCCAGTTATCAGAACAAGAAAGATAGTGAGAGAATGGGGGGGAGGGGGAGAGGAGAGATGAGATAGAGAGGGAGGGAGGGAGAGAGGGGAGAGAGAGATGAGATAGATAGATAGATAGAGAGAGAGAGAGAGATAGAGATAGAGAGAGAGAGATCAAGATAGATATAGAAAGAGATAGAGATCGAGATAGATAAAGATATAGAGATGAGATAGATAGAAATAGATAGATAGATAGATAGATAGATAGATGATAGATAGATAGATAGATAGATAGATAGATAGATAGATAGATAGAAAGAAATAGATATATAGAAATAGATATAGAGACAGATAGATAGATAGAAAAATTGATAGAGATAGATATAGAAAGAGATATAGCTAGAAAGAGAGATGAGAGAAGATAGATAGATAGATAGATAGATAGATAGATAGATAGATAGATAGATAGATAGATAGATAGAGATTGATAGAGATAGAAAGAGATCAAGATAGATATAGAAAGAGATAGAGATCGAGATAAAGATATAGAGAGATGAGATAGATAGAAATAGATAGATAGAAATAGATATATAGAAATAGATATATAGAAATAGATAGAGACAGATAGATAGATAGAAAGATTGATAGAGATAGATATAGAAAGAGATATAGATAGAAAGAGAGATGAGAGATAGAAATAGAGAGAGAGAGAGATAGATAGATAGATAGATAGATAGATAGATAGATAGATAGAGAGAGAGAGAGATAGATAGATAGATAGATAGAGATAGAGCTAGCTAGCTAGCTAGATAGATGATAGATAGATAGATAGATGATAGATAGATAGATAGATAGATAGATAGATAGATAGATAGATAGATAGATAGATAGATAGATATGGAAAGAGATGGACATAGATCGAGATAGAGAGATAGGTACGTAGTTATGTAGGTATGGGTGGGTCCCGTCCCCTCCAAATCCGTCTAATTAGAAAGGATGACCAAGTGGTTTTGGATGCTGTTTGAACCATCTGGCAAAGCCGAGGAAAAAAAACCAGAGGGCCCAGCCGCAAGAAAATGATATTTCAGATCAATCCACCCTCCGCAGAGCCCAGAAGACGTCGGTTGGAAATGCGTTGTGACCTTTCCTTGTTTATTTATAGCCCGAACTCTAGCAGAGGCTTAGAAATTTTATAATGAAAAAGCTAATACAAAAAGTATATCCAGCCCTGGGAAGCCTCTTTGGGGGTGGGGTGGGGGGAAAGGCACCAGCAAAAAGGCTGAATCATTCTCATCGCCTTGCAGGTTGACGTCCCTGAGCATGCACAGAGTTCCCTCTGGACTTCTATCCAACTGGAGGGCCCCCTGCTTTAATCCAGGAAACCCCCCCCCCCATATCTTGGGGGGAAAAAAGAGCCTGGTTTTTTTTTTCCATGTTCCCCTCCGCCTTTTATGATGTATTTTAATTGCAAATTGGGGTTGAAAAAAAAAACCCTGGAGAATTTGGAAGCAGGGAAGGAAGTAAAATCGGTAATAAAGGTAAAGATTCCCCTCGCACATATGTGCTAGTTGTTCCTGACTCTAGGGGGCGGTGCTCATCTCCGTTTCAAAGCCGAAGAGCCAGCGCTGTCCGAAGATGTCTCCGTGGTCATGTGGCCGGCATGACTCAACTCCCGAAGGCGCACAGAACACTGTTTCCTTCCCACCAAAGGTGGTTCCTATTTTTCTACTTGCATTTTTTAACGTGCTTTCGAACTGCTAGGTTGGCAGAAGCTGGGACAAGTCTCAGGAGCTCACTCCGTTACGTGGCTCTGAGCTTGTCAATCAGAAAGGTCGGCAGTTTGGCGGTTCGAATCCCTTAACGGAGGGACTCTATTGGCCTACCTTCAAGGGTTGTTTGGAGGATAAAAGGGACGACCAGCTATTTATTCAACTTTGGCGAACAAACCCCTCTGAATTCAGCAGCAGAATTTTGAAACACCCTCTAACCCCCTTTTCACCCCCAAAAATCAAAGAGGAAGGGAGGAGTATAGGGCATAGGGTCTCCTGCTTGAGCAGGGGGTTGGACTAGAAGACCTCCAAGGTCCCTTCCAGCTCTGTTATTCTGTCATTCTGAGTGCTGGAGACAAATAAATATTTCATCCGCAGACTTAAAGCTCCAATGTCAGACCAAGCAACCTATCAGCCAATATACAAATTTAAAAAGGCTGCCTCTGTTAGGCAGAAGCCTTTATTAATAGCCTGTCTAGTTAAAAAAAATGAGGGGGGCTTAAGTTCAAAAATACATTAATACAAAAAATACTTACAGAGCTGCCATGATAAATTTTTTAAAATACGGCTCTTGCACGACATTTTTTTTTTTAAAGGAGAGAGGGGGAAAAAAAAGAAAGCAACTACCAAACACTTAATACAAGTAATGCATTTAAGCACTAATTATACAATTACTTCTTGCTAAGGAGTAGGAAAGAGAGAAGGGAAGGGAGGGAGGGGGAAAGGAAAAGATTAATGAAGAATTTACAGTGGCTTTAATCGGCCACTTTTTCCCCCTTCGCGAAGCCGAAAATCCTCCCTCCTTCATGCCACTCTGGGCCGCGTGCCCAGGGCTGCATTTGCCACACGGGGGTTTGGGGGGGGGGCACCTGATGTATTTTCTAGGTGCCCATTTCAAGTCCTTATTAAAAGAGAAGGAATTGGTGAAACCAGTAAATAGATTCCAGAAAAATAGAACTCAAAACTCAGAAGACGTTCGTTAGCGTCTTTTCCAACTAATACATGTTATGAACAGGAAGAAACTTTGGGGATGTGGTGGCCCGTCAGCGGAGCTGGCAGCAGATTCGGACAGTGAGGAGGGTTGGGGAGGAACATGGGACAGTCCTGGAGTCTGGGGAAGGCTCTGATGAGGGCTCTGTGTCTGAGGCAGAGAGGGGGCCAGAGCCGTATGCCAGTTATCAGCTGCCTTCGGAGTCAGACATCAGTGGAGCAGAAGAACAACTGGAGCCTATTCCCAGTGTGCGCATGCACAGAGATGCCAGACGAAGGAAACAGCTAAGGAACAAGGGTCGACTTGGGAGGAAGGCCACAGGTGGACGATGAATGGCCTCTCCCAGAGGAAATAAAAGAGGAGCGAAAGGGGAGGGGAGTTTGCAGGAGACAATTAGTTTACTTCATTGGTTGGTGGCTCTCCGAGACTCCTGGCCAAGTTCTGCAGATATTACAGATTCGAGATTACAGATTCAAGAAAGCAGCTCTTCTTGATGGCTTCTGAGTACCTCTAGAATCCATAAATACATACAGATGTTGTGGCCCACCAGTGGAACTGGCAGCAGATTTGGACAGTGAGGAGGTTGGGGAGGAACCTGGGCCAGTCCTGGAGTCTGGGGAAGGCTCTGATGAGGGCTCTGTGTCGGAGGCAGAGACAGGGCCAGGGCCGTATGCCAGTTATCAGCTGCCTTCGGAGTCAGACATCAGTGGGGCAGAAGAACAGCTGGAGCCTGTTCCCAGTGTGCACATGTGCAGAGTTGCCAGATGAAGGCAACCGCTAGAGAACAGGGGTTGACTTGGGAGGATGGCCACAGGTGGACGATGAATGGCCCCTCCCAGAGGACATAAAAGAGGAGCGAAAGGGGTGTGGAGTTTGCAGGAGACTATTAGTTCGCTGAATTGGTTCGTGAGTTTCCGAGACTCCTTGCCAAGTTCTGCAGATATCGGCCTGGCAGCTCTCCAAGCCAGAGAAGGTCTGTGACTGAAAAATCCCCCCTTGAAAGCTGGATGTGAATGAGCAGAATTCAGAGTCAATTAATAAAAGGGTTTTTTGTTGGGACAAGGAGTTTTCTTCAGGCTCTTGGGGAGCCTCGGTCAGAACAGGGGAGCTTCCTCACACACCCAAACAGTGGCTAGACTGATGTAGGATTAAAATTGGGGAGATCTGGGGTAGGGGGGATTAAGTGGGCGATAGATACCTGGGCATTTACCTGTACAGGTAAGACAGCATCTCATCATCTGTCACGTTGTAAAAAATACCCGTTGTGTTTGTTGAGAGGGCCTGAGATCTTTTTAAGGTGTGTAAATGCAGCAATCTAGAATAATTTTCCACAAATGGTGAGAGTCAGCAGGTCTTCCAGAGGTCATCTAGTCCAACCCTCAGCTGTGCGCAGGGAAACCAACTCGAATATCCGTGCAAGATAGAGAACCCAGATTATCTGGAGCTAGAATATTCTATTCTTGGACAGACCTATTCATGGGGACAACCTGTTCCTTGTATTTCAGAGAATAATGGGTAGCAGAAGAGAATTCCAGGGCTACCCAACTGTACAGGTAGTCCTCGACGTATGGCCAACTGTTTAGCGACCGTTTGAAGTTACTACAAATCCCCCAAACCTACTTATGATTGGTTCCTGACGTCTACCATGACTTCCCGGTAATCACATAACTGCATTTGATCGAGATTTACAATGTTTTTTTCCAGGAGGTGGCTTAAAGACCATGTTGTTTTGCTTAACTGCTGCAAATCTTCTATAAATATAAAAACGTATGTGTGTACCAGCATAACTCTGGAACGCCTGGAGCAATTTCAACCAAACGTGGTACACAGATGACTTACTCTCTGGAAACAAATATTGTGGGGGTAAGACATCCCTAACACCCCTCGGGGTGTGTGTTTGTTAAGATACAGCCTGTTGTGCCTTAAAACGGCTTCTACCGTACTAACGTAAAATGGCTTCTACTGTGCAGCGCAATGGAGTTGCCATGGTAACGGCTTCACAGTACTTCACAAGGTGCCTTACTTCGGTAAGGGGGAAAATCCAACATTAGAAATTACGTTTGGTCTGCACATTTCCCCCCTATAAATAAATAGTAGTTCATAAAATTGGGTCCAGTCAAGGGATGACCTGCTTTACGACCGGGCTCAATTACAGTCACAACTCAAGGACAACCTGAATTGGTTTTTCCTGCCGTCGACCTTTATGGTTTCCAGTATTTCAGCCTACCTGGGAGGACCGCGGTAGTTCGCGTAGCCACGTTGATGTCCTGCAGAAGCTCCAACGTCTCCGTGTGGAAGAGACGTATGGAAGACCCCGAGGAGAAGGCCATCCACACCCCACTGCCGGCCTTGATCATATGGGTCACGTTGCTCTCCTCTTCCGGGTGGACCTCGAATATTTGCTGTGGACGAAGAAAAGGGAGAATCGGACATCGGCGGGCAACGAAGCGAACGGGTTGTGCAGCTTTTGTGTGTGAGTGATGCTTTCTCACATCCCACGAGGAAACGTGTTCCCTTTTAGGCAGGACAGAAGGTGGGAGCAGCCCCCTTTTTAATGCCACTGTTACAAACTCGGAATATTACCCGGAAAATGCTGACACAACCCTTTCCGCGGTGGCATTTAAGTACCTCAACATGTCTCTCTGTAAAAGCAGAGCTCCGATCAATCCCGCTGGGCGGCTGGGGAGACGTAAAACCTTGCATTAGTGTTGACAAGGCAGTGAATGCCACCTGACAACAAAGTGCCAAGCAGAAGGAGGAGACGGCAAGAGACAGAGGTGGCAACGGAGAAAGAAAGGAAACTGAGGCATTGTTTCTATATGAAAAGGAAAGCAGATTTCATCTTCCCTAAGGATAGCTGGGCCTTCGCTCTGTATACCGGTTTCTGGAGAACAGGTAGTGGAAAGTTTGAGTAGTTCGCAGAACTGGCAAATACCACCTCTGGCTGCCCCTGCCCCCAAACTGTTCTTTGCCTCCTGAGTCCCAGCTGATTGGCTGGGCCTTCTTCTGTTGCCCTGCACAGGAGAACGAAGCTGGAAAGAAGGATAGTGGGGTGGGGAGGGAATGGAGATTTTGCAGTATCCTTCCCCTGGAGTGGGGAGGGAATGGGGATTTTGCAGTATCCTTCCCCAGGAGTGGGGAGGGAATGGGGATTTTGCAGTATCCTTCCCCTGGAGTGGGGAGGGAATGGGGATTTTGCAGTATCCTTCCCCCAGGAGTCCGCTCACACAGAGAGGGACTTCTCCGGGTGCCATCCGCTAAACAGTGTCGGGGGGCGACACCCAGGAGCAGGGCCTTCTCTGTGATGGGCCCAGCCCTGTGGAATGACCTCCCCCTCGACATTAGGATTACCTCCGATCTCCGCTCCTTCCGTGTAAAGCTCAAGACCCACCTTTTTCAATTATCCGGCCTGGCTCAACCGTAGTTCCATCCATATCCTCCTGACAGTCCTTTTTTAAATTGTATTATTATTTCGGGGTATTTTAATGACTAATTTAATTTTTATTATTAGTAATGTAATGTATTTTTAATTATTACCTCCTCCATGCATGTATGTATATGTATGTATATGTGTGTATTTTTATGTTTATATGTATGTATGTATACTTTATTGTACGCCGCCCCGAGTCCCTTGCGGAGAGGGTGCGGCTAACAAATTAAATTTCTACTTCTATTTCTAATGGGGATTTTACAGTATCCTTCCCCTGGAGTGGGGAGGGAATGGGGATTTTGCAGTATCCTTCCCCCAGGAGTGTGGAGGGAATAGGGATTTTGCAGTATCCTTCCCCTGGAGTGGGGAGGGAATGGGGATTTTGCAGTATCCTTCCCCAGGAGTTGTGGGGGGATGTGGATTTTGTGGTATCCTTCCCCTGGAATGGGGAAGAAATGAGGATTTTGCAATATCCTTCCCCGGGAGGGGGGGATGTAGATTTTGCAGTATCCTTCCCCAGGAGTTTGGAGGGAATGGGGATTTTGCAGTATCCTTCCCCCAGGAATGGGATTTTGCAGTATCCTTTCCTCAGGAGTGGGGAGGGAATAAAGATTTTGCAGTATCCTTCCCCGGGAGGGGGGGGGATGTAGATTTTGCAGTATCCTTCCCCAGGAGTTTGGAGGGAATGGGGATTTTGCAGTATCCTTCCCCCAGGAATGGGATTTTGCAGTATCCTTTCCTCAGGAGTGGGGAGGGAATAAATATTTTGCAGTATCCTTCCCCTGGAGGGTGAGGGAATGGATTTGCAGTATCCTTCCCCTGGAGTGGGGAGGGAATGGGGATTTTGCAGTATCCTTCCCCTGGAGTGTGGAGGGAATGGGGATTTTGCAGTATCCTTCCCCTGGAGTGGGGAGGGAATGGGGATTTTGCAGTATCCTTCCCCTGGAGTGGGGAGGGAATGGGGATTTTGCAGTATCCTTCCCCTGGAGTGTGGAGGGAATGGGGATTTTGCAGTATCCTTCCCCTGGAGTGGGGAGGGAATGGGGATTTTGCAGTATCCTTCCCCTGGAGTGGGGAGGGAATGGGGATTTTGCAGTATCCTTCCCCTGGAGTGGGGAAGCAATGTGGATTTTGCAATATCCTTCCCCTGGAGTGGGGGTGTGTGTGGATTTTGCAGTATCCCTACCCTGGAGTGGGGAAGGAATGGGGATTTTGCAGTATCCTTCCCCTGGAGTGGGGAAGGATGTGGATTTTGCAATATCCTTCCCCGGGAGGGGGCGGAATGTAGATTTTGCAGTATCCTTTCCCAGGGGTTTGGAGGGAATGGGGATTTTGCAGTATCCTTCCCCCAGGAATGGGATTTTGCAGTATCCTTTCCTCAGGAGTGGGGAGGGAATGAAGATTTTGCAGTATCCTTCCCCTGGAGTGGGGAGGGAATGGGGATTTTGCTGTATCCTTCCCCTGGAGTGGGGAGGGAATGGGGATTTTGCAGAAACATTCCCCTGCCACACTCACTAAGCCACGCCCACAGAACCAGTAGTAAAAATGTTTGAATCCCACCACTGCATGTATCTATGTGTGTCAATTTGGCTACTCCCTCTACAGAGGAACTGGGATGGCCAGTCATCCTTCTCTGTGCCAACGTGCAGCATTGGTTCAATCTGAAGTCACAACTGGCACAGGGAGAGCATCCCCAAACCGGGCATGAGTTTGTCTAATGAAGAATAGAATGGAAAACCTTTGTAGGGTGGCGGATATTTGCACGGGTAGGGCGCAAATGATGCTGTTAAATCCAGCATTGCCCGAAAAAGTAGGGAGAAAGGAGCAGGAGAAAGAGGGAGAGGGCATCTCTGCCATTCTGAGTGGGCACCTGCATCCACGCAGGGACAGTGCCACACAGTGGCCAGCCCTGAGGAGTCAAAGCACCAGACAGGAGAAATTTTGGAACAGAGAATAACAGACTTGGAAGGGACCTTGGAGGTCTTCTAGTCTGACCCCCTGCACGAGCAGGAGACCCTACACCATTCCAGACAAGTGACTGTCCAGTCCCTTCTTAAAAACCTCCAGTATTGGTGCGCACACACAACTTCCGAAGGCAGCTTCTGTGCCACTAGTTAACTGATCTGGGGTTATAGAATTATGAGAATAATGGAGTTGGAAGGGACCGTGGAGGTCTTCTAGTCCAACCCCCTGCACTGTTCTGAGTGAGGCTTCCCAAGGACATGGAGCAAGCTCCTTGTCCTGACAAAAAAACCCTTTTATTAATTCATTGTCAATTCTGCTCATTCACATCCAGCAAAGTCTTTCAAGGGAGGATTTACAGTCACAGACCTTATCTGGCTTGGAGAGCTGCCAGGCCGATCTCTGCAGAACTTGGCCAGGAGTCTCGGAGAGTCAGGAACCAATGAAGTGAACTAATGGTCTCCTGCAAACTCCACTCCCCTTTCGCTCCTCTTTTATTTCTTCTGGGAGGGGGCAATTCATCGTCCACCTGTGGCCTTACTCCCAAGTCAACCCCTGTTCTTTAGCTGCTCCCTTCGTCCGGCAACTATGCGCATGCGCACACTAGGAACAGACTCTGCCTCACTGATGTCTGACTCTGAAGGCAGCTGATAACTGGCGTACGGCTCTGGCCCTGTCTCTGCCTCTGACACAGAGCCCTCATTAGAGCCTTCCCCAGACTCCAGGACTGGCCCATGTTCCTCCCCAACCTCCTCACTGTCTGAATCTGCTGCCAGTTCCACTGGCGGGCCACAACAAGAGTTGGAAGGGACCTTTGAGATCTCCTAGTCCACCCACCTGCTCAATCAGGAGATCCTCTACTATTCCAGACCAATTGCTGTCCAGTCTCTTCTCCAATACCTCCAGTGAGGGAGCACCCACATGCTCTGGAGGAAGCCATTCCACTGGTTAATTGTTCTCCCTGTCAGGAAATTCCTCCTTGCAGCGAGAGAACAGTTAATCAGTGGAACGGCTTTGGATTTCCAAGCTCAATTGAGACACACTTAAAGGCAGGCCTACCTGAGCCTTCAGGCTGACGGCATCGAAGGCGGTGACTTGATTGCCACAGCTGGCCCATACGGCATCATCCAAGGTGAGCAGCGTCCGAACGGGGGCCAGCCCAACCGCCAGGATGGTGGGCTCAACGTCGGCATCCCACAGGCCTCCTGCAACAGGGAAAAGAAAAGCGGATAAGACCAAAATCGAAGAAGGAGAATTTGAAGGCCACTTTTTCAACGCCTACAACCTGCAGTGTTTTGGGGACCTCAACCTCCCTTTCAAAAGCTAGTTTTCCCAGGAACCCTTAAAGTTTGTTTCATGCCTGCTGAGAAGTGAAGAAGTCTAGTGAAGAGAAGGACCAGGGGAGACAGGAGAGCAGCCTTCCAATATTTGAGGGGCTGCCACAGAGAGGAAGGAGGGTCAAGCTGTTTTCCAAAGCACCCAAAGGCCAGACAAGGAACAATGGATGGAGATTGAACAAAGAGAGATTCAACCTGGAAACAGAAGGAACTTTCTGACAGGGGGAGCAATCAACCCATGGAACAGAAGGTGTGGGAGCTTCATCCCTGGAAGCTTTCAAGAAGAGACTGGACTGCCATCTGTCAGAAATGGTGTAGGGTCTCCTGCTTGGGCGGGGGGTTGGACTAGATGACCTACAAGATCCCTTCCAACTCCTGTTCTGTTTGTTCTGTTCTATTCTACTCTACTCTATATTCTATGCTACTCTCTATTCTATTCTGATCTATTCTACTCTATTCTACTGTACTCTATATTCTATTCTACTTTCTATTCTTTTTATTCTATTCTATTCTATTCTATTCTATTCTACTTTCTATTCTATTCTATTCTATTCTACTGTACTCTATATTCTATTCTACTCTATATTCTATTCTACTTTCTATTCTATTCTACTGTACTCTATATTCTATGCTACTCTCTATTCTATTCTATTCTATTCTATTCTACTGTACTCTATATTCTATTCTATTCTATTTTGATCTATTCTATTCTACTGTACTCTATATTCTATGCTACTCTCTATTCTATTCTATTCTATTCTGATCTATTCTACTCTATTCTACTGTACTCTATATTCTATTCTACTTTCTATTCTTTTTATTCTATTCTATTCTATTCTATTCTACTTTCTATTCTATTCTATTCTATTCTACTGTACTCTATATTCTATTCTACTCTATATTCTATTCTATTCTATTCTATTCTATTCTATTCTATTCTATTCTACTATACTCTATATTCTATGCTACTCTCTATTCTATTCTATTCTATTCTACTGTACTCTATATTCTATTCTATTCTATTTTGATCTATTCTATTCTACTGTACTCTATATTCTATGCTACTCTCTATTCTATTCTATTGTATTCTACTCTATATTCTATGGTATTTTATGCAAGACTTTAGGCTAAAACATACGATGAACGGTTGCAGGAACTGGGCATGGCTAGTCTAGAGAAGAGAAAGACCAGGGGAGACAGGAGAGCAGCCTTCCAATATTTGAGAGGCTACCACAGAGAAGAGGGGGTCAGCTATTTTCCAAGGAACCCGAAGGCCAGAGAAGGAATAATGGATGGAAACTGGCCAAGGAGAGATTCAACCTAAAAATAAGGAGGAACTTTCTGACAGTGAGAACAATCAATCCATAGAACAGAAGTTGCCTTCGGAAGTTGTGGGGGCTTCATCCCTGGAGGCTTTCAAGAAGAGATTGGCCGGCCATCTGTCAGAAATGGTGTAGGGTCTCCTGCTTGGGAGTTGGACTAGATGACCTACAAGGTCCCTTCCAACTCTGTTAATCCATTAGAGGTTCCGTTAGAGAAAACGATCCCTGTAGGAAATCTTCCCACCTGGTTCCAGAACTCAGAAATGGAAAACAAAAAATGATCTGTGAAGCCACAGAGCATAAGTCTAAATCTCTAATTATTATTTTTTATGTTCCTCCTCCAGTCTTGAAATTCTGTTTTCCCACTTTTGCACCGAAACGTCCTCAGCCTTGGCAGGATTTTTACTTCTCTGGTCCGCCATCCCAACCCTGTTTAAAATTCCTCCCGTTTCATTCTCCTGGAGACATGGGCTAAGTTGCAGTGAATCTTTGCAAGCAGGACCGTTCTTAATTGATCGAAAGAGGAAAAAAACCCTTGGACCACTAAATTAAATTTCTCCGTTGGCTTTCTCCGCCACCATTCCTATAAACTCTTCTTTTCTCTCTCTCGCTCTCTCTCTCTCTCTCTTCAGGGCCTTTTATCGATTTAACATGTAGAAGAAATTGCACGCCCAAAAAAAAACCTTTACCGAAACACGGGGAAAAAGAGGTTCCTGGATGTCTCTCAATTTATGGGGTTTAAAAATGAAATATGACATGCCCTATCTGCAAATTTCCCAAGCGTCCACGCCACAGAGTCTTCCCAGAGGGGTTTCTCGTAACGGTATTTCGGTGGCATTTCTCGGAATACGTCCACGGCGATTGTCAAAACAGGCCGTTATCGTATCATGTCGCTTTGTAACTCTCTCTTCTGAGCCAGGCTGCCTTAAAAAGCAAGAAGCAGAGTCTTGGTCCTGGCAAAACCCCTTTTATTGACACGACTGTGAATTCCTTTCATTCACAGTTAGCAAGGCTTTAGCAAACAGACTTTTAGAGGAATATTTATCCACACGAACCTTATCTCGCTTGAACTGCCAAATAACTAGTTTCCAAACGCAGGGCAAGGCAACACTTGCCACAGGATCACACACAGAATTTCCACTCTTGACACGAATGAACGAATTGTTTCCTGCAAAAGCCCCCTCCCCATTGGCTCCTCTTTTGTTTCCTATGGGAGGGGCCAATCACCTCCAAGGTGTGGCTTTACTCCCAAGTCGACCCTGCTTCCTGAGTTGTTCTTGCCTTCTGGAAGCTCTGCACATGCACACACTGGGAACAGGCTCCAGCTGTTCCTCTGCCTCACAGCTGTCTAATTCCCTCTATGCCTCCAACACAGAGCCCTCGTCTGAGCTTACCGCAGCCCCCAGGAATGGCCCATGTTCCTCCCCAACCTCCTCATTGTCCGACTCTGCTGCCTGCATCCTTCACTCCAGGGAGAGGATACTGCAAAATCCCCATTCCCTCCCCACTCCAGGGGGAGGATAGTGCAAAATCTCCATTCCCTCCCCACTCCAGGGAAAGGATACTGCAAAATCTTCATTCCCTCCCCACTCCAGGGGAAGGATACTGCAAAATCTCCATTCCCTCCCCACTCCAGGGGTAGGATACTGCAAAATCCCCATTCCCTCCCCACTCCAGGGGAAGGATACTGCAAAATCCCCATTCCCTCCCCACTCCAGGGGGAGGATACTGCAAAATCTCCATTCCCTCCCCACTCCAGGGAAAGGATACTGCAAAATCCCCATTCCCTCCTCAGTCCAGGGGAAGAATAGTGCAAAATCCCCATTCCCTTCCCACTCCAGGGGGAGGATACTGCAAAATCCCCATTCCCTCCCCACTCCAGGGGGAGGATACTGCAAAATCCCCATTCCCTCACCATTCCAGGGAGAGGATACTGCAAAATCCCCATCTCCTCCCCACTCCAGGGAGAGGATACTGCAAAATCCCCATTCCCTCCCCACTCCAGGGGAAGGATACTGCAAAATCCCCATCTCCTCCCCACTCCAGGGGAAGGATACTGCAAAATCCCCATTCCCTCCCCACTCCAGGGGAAGGATACTGCAAAATCCCAATCAGTCCAAAAAGTCCCGATCAGCTGGGACTCAGGAAGCAGAGAATAGATGGGAGCGGGGCCAGTCAGAAGTAGTATTTACCGGTTCTCCGAACTACTCAAAATTTCCGCTACCGGTTCTCCAGAAGTGATCAGAACCTGCTGAATACCACACCTCTGACCTTCACCCTCAAATGCCTCTGTTTCAATTGGCAGTAAATAAATAAGCTGGTGCAACAGGTTTCTTTCAACAGCAATGTTTTTGCCACCCGTGCCCTCAGTGGCAGATGAAACTGCTTGCGAGATACGTCCCCCTTTCTCTCTTCGCCCTAGCGCGCACTTTAATTAAAAAAAACATAAACGGCTTATCAAAAGCTAATTAATAAGAAGCAACGTGTTGTTGGCAAGTGGCGCTCGGAAGCCCAAGCAGCGTAAACAGGCGTTTATAACCCCGGAACGGAGGGCAGACGAAGCCACAGATGGTGGGAGTTTAATGGGACGTGGAGAGGAATCGCTCCGGAAGAAAAGGAATCACGGTAGCCACCAAAAAGTAGAAAGAGGAGGATGAAGCCATGCCTGATGAGGAGTGGGGAACCGCACTCGGTCCAAAGGAAAACCATGTTTTTGGGGGGCCAGGAGGAAGGATGAAACAGCAGAAATAAGAGACGGATCTCTGAGTTTTTCCTTCCTGCTCTCTGCCACTTTGCAGCAAAGTTGGAGAAAAACGTTGGATGGGACTTGTAGGATTTCGGATCAGATGCTAACGATAAACGTATTCACCAGCTGGTTATGGAGAAGTCAGATGAACAAAGTGGCTGAAGGATGACCAGCATTTGGGGGTGATGTGAGCACTAAGATACCCCAAAGTGGAGTTAGAAGTGAAACGTTGATTTGATACTTGGATTTGAACGACGGCGAGGAGGAGGAGGAGGAAGAGGAGGAGTGGTGAGGGGGCCTTGGTGCTCTTTGAACTTGGTGTTTTTCTTACAGAGTTTCATTGTCTAACTAGGTAACATCAGTGGTAGAAGGGAGGGGGATTTTGCAGTGAGGAGGAGGAGGAGAAGAGGAGATGAGGAAGAGGAGGAGAAGAGAAGGAGGAGGAGGAAGAGGAGGAGGAGAAGAAGGAGAGGAGGAGGAAGAGGAGGAGAAGAAGAGAAGGAGCAGGAGGAGGAGAAGAGGAGGAGGAAGAGGAGAAGGAGAAGAGGAGGAGGAAGAGGAGGAGAAGAAGAAGAGGAAGATGAGCAGGAGGGGGGGAGATGGACAATGATTGTGGGTCTTTGGTGCTCTCTAAGCTTGGTGCTTTTCTTACAGAGTTTCATTGTCTAACTAGGTAACATCAGTGGTAGAAGAGAGGGGGATTTTGCAGAGGAGGAGAGGAGGAGGAGGAGAGGAGGAGGAGATGAAGAAGAGGAGGAGAGGAGGAGAAGAGAAGGAGGAGGAGGAGAGGAGGAAGAGAAGAGGAGGAGGAGGAGGAAGAGGAGGAGAAGAAGAGAAGGAGCAGGAGGAGGAGAAGAGGAGGAGGAGGAGAAAGAGGAGAAGGAGAAGAGGAGGAGGAAGAGGAGGAGGAAGAGAAGAAGAAGAGGAAGATGAGCAGGAGGGGGGGAGATGGACAATGATTGTGGGTCTTTGGTGCTCTCTAAGCTTGGTGGTTTTCTTACAGACATTTCATTACCCAACTAGATAACATCATCAGTGTTGAAGGGAGTGGGGCTTGCAGAGGAGAGGAAGAGGGGAAGAAACTCTGGGCATTTTGGATCCGTGAACCAACCTGGTCAGATGACCCCACGTTCCAAGGGGCGCAGAAAGGGAAGGATTGAAAAGAAAGCAGATAAAAAAAACAACAATAACTATTTTGCCGGAACGACAGAGCTGCCTCCCAAGACGAATGACACCCACGCAAGGTGAGGCTGGCCCGGAGACCTACCAACTCCGGCTTGTCGGGGAGGACCGGAGTCAGCTCCACCCAAAGCTGACAAAAGACAGAGGATTAAAACCCAGCTGACAGATTTCGGCAGGAGTAAAACAGCCGCCTTCCCCAGGGCTGGGGAGAACTGACAGCTGATCAATAGGAAATTACGCAGCTTTCAAATTCGGCTTCTTTTTTTTGTCTCCCGACCCACATGCCAGACGCCGCCTGCTGAAAGCCAATTAACGTTAAGTATTTTGGGTGTCCGTGGGGACGCGACGCGGGTAAACGCTCCGCCTTCCGGGGTTATGAACAAGCAGGAAATTAAAATAGATTTTAAATTAATTAATAGCACCTGGAAACAAAGTGGGAGTAAAAACCTTCCCCTGGAGAGAACCTCGGAGGAGTGGTGGGGAGGACAGGCACAAAAGCTAGTTCTTCAAGGCGTCAAAGAGTAAGGTAAAGATCCCCCTTCCACAGAAGTGACTAGTTGTTCCCGACTCTAGGGGGCGGTGCTCACCTCCGTTTCAAAGCCGAAGAGCCAGCGCTGTCCGAAGACGTCTCCGTGGTCATGTGGCCGGCATGACTCAACACCGAAGGCGCACGGAACGCTGTTCCCTTCCCACCAAAGGTGGTCCCTGTTTTTCTACTTGCATTTTTTTACATGCTTTCGAACTGCTAGGTTGGCAGAAGCTGGGACAAGTCAACGGGAGCTCACTCCGTTACGCGGCGCTAGGGATTCGAACGGTCGAACGGCCGACCTTTGTGACTGGCAAGCTCAGTGTCTTAGCCGCCTACAACTCAGAACAACAGACACACAAATACATTTCCTACGGGCAGTCCTCGACTGACTACCACAACCAAGCTCCAAAATTGCCATCACTAAGTGAGGCATTTGTTAAGGGCGCTTTGCCCCCTTTTTAAGACCTCCCTCGCCCCAGTTATCAAGTGTAACACTGCAGATGTTGCGTTAGCAATGCAGTTCTTAAATGAATTTGGCTTTCCCCCGCCGATTTTTCTCATCCGAAGGTCGCCAAAGGGGGATCGCGCGGGACACTGCGACCGTCCTAAATACGAGCCACTATCCTGAATTTTGATCATGTGGCCACGGGGTTGCTGCAACGGTTGTTAAGTGCGAAAACGGTCCCAAGTCACTTTTTTCTGTGCCCTTGTAACTTCGGTCAATAAATGAACTATTGCAATTCAAGGATTAGTTGTACTATGTTTTTTTGGGGGGGGAGGGGCAGAAAGGCTGAGCGGCAAAGAACGGAGGCCTTTGAACTCTGGTGCTGGAGAAAAAGACTCCTGCAATTCCCTTGGACTGCAAGGCGATACAACCGGTCAGTCCTAGAGGAGATCAACCCTGACTGCTCTTTAGAAGGCCAGATCCTGAAGAGGAAACTCAAATGCCTTCTTTTTCGGAGCATAGGAAGCACCAGAGTATAAGACGCACCAAGATTTTGAAGAGGTAAATTTGAAAAAAAAAGTTTTTGCACTCTGCAGGCGTCCAACAACTTCTGCACACCTCATTTTTTTGTGAAAAATGCGGCATGCAGAGAGTTTGAGAGGCCTGCAAAGTGCTCCTGGGGGCTGGGGGAGGGGGCAAAATTGAGCAAAACTCGGCCCATTTTTCGTGAAAACAGGCTCATTTTTTGACAAAAAAAGGGCATGCATAGCCATTAGGAGGCTTGTAGAGTGCTTCTGGGGGCTGGGTGGGAAGCAAAAATGAGCAAAAAACGGCCCATGTTTTGCTCGTTTTTGCCCTCCCCAGCCCCCATGAAGACTTTGAAGGCTTCCCAAACCCTCTGCATGTCCATTTTTGTGAAGGGGGTGAGTTTTCTGGAGGCCAAAAATGCTGTATTCAGCGTATAAGATGCACCCGGATTTTCACCCTCTTTTTGGGGGGGGGGAAGAGGTCCGTCTTATACCACAAAAAATACGGTATTTTGCCCACCTGATGAGAAGGAAGGACTCCCTGGAGAAGAGCCTCATGCTCAGAAAGATGGAGGGCAAAGGCTGAGCGCCAAAGAATGGAGGCCTTTGAACTCTGGTGCTGGAGAAGACTCCCTTGGACTGCAAGACCACCCAATTGGTCAGTCTTAGAGGAGATCAACCCTGACTGCTCTTTAGAAGGCCAGATCCTGAAGAGGAAACTCAAATACTTTGGCCACCTAATGAGAAGGAAGGACTCCCTGGAGAAGAGCCTAATGCTGGGAAAGATGGAGGGCAAAAGAAGAAGGGGACGGCAGAGAAGGAGGTGGCTGGATGGAGTCACCGAAGCAGTCGGGCGTCAGCTTCAATGGACTCCAGAGGATGGGAGAGGACAGGAAGGCCTGGAGGAACGTTGTCCGTTGGGTCGCGATGGGTCGGACACGACTTCACAACTATCAACAACCTTCCTAAAAGAAACTTAGTGGAGTGAATTGTATTACCTCCACACTTCTCAACCGCTTCTAGGACAAACTTGTCGAGATGCAGCTCAATGGGAAGTCCTCCACTTACGAACGGCCGCTTAGCGACTAATATCCAATTGACGACGGAGTATGATTCCACTTATTTTCACATCTCAAGGCTCCCAGGGAGAAAACCACTGCCACAACCCATGCAGATAATTCTTTGGTTCAAGAAAACTTAAAAATTCCACCAACTCTGTTTGTTTTTAAACAGACACCTCCCGGTAAGCCACGGATACCACATCCGGAGTCCAAATTTTGGAACGATTCTCGCGAGGGTTGGGAAACAAGGCCCTATGCTGAAAATGCACCTTGAGATAGAAAAAAATCCAGGTACAAAAAGACGCTCACCGTTGATTCTGGCGTACACTGCCACCGTCCCGTTCTGGAGGCCGGCAAAGAGGTGATCGGCGTTGTGCTTCAGGCAGAGGACGGGGTGGGCTCCAGGGGTCCGGCTGGTCAACAAACACTGGGCCCCTGTGTCCAGGCTGCTATAGGCCAGGATGCTGCAGTGGGAACAAAGCGACACTTACCTTAAAAAAAAAAATCCATCCTGAGCCATAAGGACCATTTGCTAGCGTTGAAAGGGCACCCCCCAGTGGCCGACGAGGGAACTGCTGGAGTAGCTTCATTCCTTTTTCTTGAATTAAGACCGTTTGGGACCACTCCTCTGAACATGGGCAGAGTGCTTCTCCCGCCCCATTCCGAGGAAGTGCAATGGGGCTGGGTGGAGGGAGAGGACGGTTCAAAATCCGTGGATGGAAAAATCAAAGATCAGCAGCACGAGTCAAACCGCTGGTGACCTACCACTGCACCATAAAAGGTAAAGGGTTCCCCTCGCACATATGCGATAGTCATTCCCGACTCTAGGGGGCGGTGCTCATCTCCGTTTCAAAGCCGAAGAGCCAGCGCTGTCCGAAGACGTCTCTGTGGTCATGTGGCCGGCATGACTCAACGCCAAAGGCGCACGGAACGCTGTTCCCTTCCCACCAAAGGTGGTTCCTATTTGTCTACTGGCATTTTTAACGTGCTTTTGAACAGCTAGGTTTGCAGAAGATGGGACAAGTCATGGGAGCTCACCCCGTCACACGGCGCTAGGGATTCGAACCGACGAACTGCCGACCTCTCTGATCGACAAGCTCAGCATCTTAGCCACTGAGCCCCTGCATCCCTTATCCCACCCTTAATAATTGCCCAAATTGGTTGGACTGCAACTCCCATCATGCACCAACTTGCAAGAGGGGAGCTCAGGTGGAGCAAAGTAACAGGAGCTCACTCCATTATGCGGCACTAGGGATTTCAACCTCCGAACTGCCGACCTTTCTGATCGACAAGCTCAGTGTCTTAGCCACTGAGCCAACCATGTCCCTTTTAACGCTGCACCACAGAGAGTATTTTAACTTACTGCCTCTGTGTCTAGTTTGCCAATTGCACAGTGGCACACACAGCTCCAGAAGGTTAACGTCATTGCCCAGAGGGTCATAGGTTGCCCCTCTCCTCTCCTTGGAAGAGCTTTAGAGCTCCCGCTGCCTTAAGAAGGTTCAAAAACGTTCTTAAAGATCCATCTCATCCTGGGCATCCTTTTTTTTACCATCTGGCAGCCGGTACAGGACAATAAAAACAAGGACCAATAGGCTGAAAAAAACAGCTTCTATCCCAGGGCTGGAAGTATATCAAATTCTACCGTATAGTGCAGCGATGGCGAACCTTTTTTGGCTCGTGTGCCATAAGTGAGGGGAGCGCAGGGGGGTCGTGTGCAGGCGTGCCACACCAATAATGCAATGCGCGACACCCCCCCATTTTTGCATGCTTTTTTTGCCCTCCCCAGGCTCCAGAGGCTTTATAGGAGCATGGGGAGGGCGAAAACAGCCTCCCTCCGGAGGGTTCAGAGAAGCTTCCCGAAGGTCCCTGAAGCCTCCGAAGCAGTCAAAACGACCCTCCGAGCAAACCGGAGAGGGTCGTTTCGAGCGCTCCAAAGGCTTCAGGGACCTTCGGGAAGCTTCTCTGAACCCTCCGGAGCAGTCAAAACGACCTTCCGAGCAAACAGGAAATCCGTTCCTGAACTACCGGTTTGCCCATAGGGCCGGGTTTTTGCACTCCGGAGGCTTCAGGGAAGCTCATGAGGGCCTCCGGGGGGGGGGGGGGAGCTCTTTTCACCCTCCCCAGGCTCCTATAAAGCCTCTGGAGCCTGGAGAGGGCGAAAAATGGCTTTAAAAAAGTGTGAACTCAGCCGGCCAGCGCACGCATGCGCGCTGGCCAACTGACAGGGCAGCACCTCGCGTGGCCTGACAAATGGCTCCGCGTGCCACCTGTGGCACGCGTGCCATAGGTTTGCCATCACTGGTATAGTGCAATATTAATGCAATATCAAGGCTTTTCAATTCGGTTGTACAGAATGTGGATGTGTGTTTATGTTTTATTTTTAAGGTTATAATGTACAATGAAGGTGGCATTTAATTTCGTTGTACGAGGTGCAATGACAATAAAATAAATTGATGTAAGCTCTTCATGTGGCATTCGATTGACCAGCCCAAAAGGAAGGCTAAACAGACAATATCACAATGGAGTGTCCTGCACAGACATGAGGGGCTTCCCAACTCTCCAAGCCCCTCCTCCCCAATCATTTCCAGGGCCCCGGTGATTTCTCACCTGCCATCCTGCAGGCCGAGGCAGAGGGCAGGCTGAGCTGGAAACGACTGGTCAGCCGCAGTTGGAGACTCCTCAGCTCGCTCCTCTTCGGCCCTTTCGGGGATGTAGTCCAAGCAGAGAACCTGCGAGGCCACGGGGAAGGATCTGACCGTACGAGGCACTGACCGGTTCAGGGAAAATATCTCCACTTGACCCCCGGCGCCCTCCTGACCTCCTCCGACCTAGAGGAGCCAAAAAGAGTGGACACTGTCTTTTTTTTTCTTCAATAGTATTGATTGAATTTTCCAACATTTAAAAGACAAAACACAAGGCCCAAAGTTACACTTATAACAGCTATTCCATATTGGTATCAATATCTTCCGTAACAATCCTATTAACAAAACCTCTATCTCCATTTCGCTATCCTAAATTATATCCTTATTTCGGTTGCAATCGCGTCAAGTCAATATCATCTATTTCCTATACCTTTTACATTCTATGTATTCTACTTTTAACATTTTATACCCTGAGTTTTACGTTTACTCTCAATAATAATTAATAATAATTTATTAGATTTCTAGATCGCCCCCTCTCCCCGGAGGGACTCGGGGCGGTGTACAGGAATAAATTTGAAAACCACACAAACAATCGTATACGTAGCTAAAAATCAAATTAAACAACCCCTGTACGAATTTATAAAAATTAAAAACAGACCATAAAACCAATCATGAAAATTTAGAAATAAAACTGAGGTGGGAATGGTGGAATTAGGCCAGGCTGGCTAGCTGGAACAGGTGGGTTTTAAGTTTCTGACGGAAGGAGCGGAGATCCGTAGCCATTCTAATGTCGGGGAGAAGGTCATTCCAGAGGGTCGGGCCCGCCACAGAGAAGGCCCTTCCCCTAGGCGTCGCCCGCTGGCACAGCCTAGTGGACGGCACCCGGAGGAGTCCCTCTCTGTGTGAGCGAATCGGCCGGAGGGATGTATGGGGCAGGAATACCATCTATTCCAGCTTTGATAGTGCTCGGTTTCTTCCCTCTCCTTCATTTCCATAGGCAATCCATCCATTTCTGCACATTCATAAATTTTTCTTCTTATGATCAGGTCTGGGGGAGTATCTGTTTGTTTCCAATTCTGTGCTAACCCGATTCTGCTTGCAGTTCGAATATGTAATGTTATGTATTGTAGTTTCCCCCCATTTTCCCATCAAAAATAACCAGGAAAAACAGTTCTGGCTTCAACTCTACCCTCTGTTCAGGGATCTCTTCCAGCCACTTTCTTAGTCGACGCCAATATTTTCTGACCTTAGGGCAGTTCCATCACATGTGATGGACCTGCCCTAAGGAAACCCTACTACTGAATGTATATAATGAAGCTTTAGAGCAGGCAAAATTGCCAAAGACATGGATGGAGGCACTGATAACACTTATTTCCGAGGATGATATAAAGACACAACAAATTAAGAACTATAGGACAATCTCACTACTCAACACTGATTACAAAATATTTGTGACAATAATGGCTGAAAGAGCCCCCCCACCCCCAAAAAAGGCGCTGTCTTTTAAGATGGTCTACAATTTTATTGTTGTTGACCAGGGTGCTTTGGGAAACAGCTTGACCCCCTCCTCTCTGTGGCAGCCCCTCAATTATTGGAAGATGCTATCCTGTCTCCCCGGGTCCTTCTCTTCACTGCACCATCTTCAAAGCACTCCATGGCACAGGACCTAGTTACCTGCGGGATCGCATCCTACCCCATACAACCCTGCGACCAATTCGCTCTCACAGGGAGGGACTCCTCCGGGTGCCGTCCACCAAGCAATGCCAACGGGCAGCGCCCAGGAGTAGGGCCTTCTCTGTGATGGGCCCAACCCTCTGGAATGACCTCCCCCCCCGATATCAGAACCACTACTGACTTCCGCTCCTTCCGTAAGAAACTCAAGACCCACCTGTTCCAATTAGCTGGCCTAGCCCATTTATAGTCCCATTCTTATCCTCCTGGCAGTCATTTTAATTCTGGGGTAGTTATTTAGGGGTAGATTTTAATGTTGCTTTTAATTTTAATTATTATTGTACAGTTTGTATGTCGCCTCCTCTATCTATATGTATCTATATGTATTTATATTGTGTTTTTATTATGACTGTACACCGCCCCGAGTCCCTTCGGGGAGAGGGTGCGGTTTATAAATTAAATAAAAATTAAAAGTTAAAGTTAAAGTGGACTAGCCAGGCCCAGTTCCTGCAACCATTCATCATACGTATTAGCGTCCAGTCTGCGAGGCTGTAACAGATGCTGCATCTGCATAAACTTACCCAAAGATAGCCCTGTGGCAGAGAAGTGCTGATGGCCGAGAATCCCAGCAAGGAAGACTGGACGGGGCTGTGCACGGCTGCCCCCAGCTGACGGCAGGAATCCATTCAGAAGAGGAGAAACAAGAGGAACAGTTATTGGACGGGAGAGTTTTTGCAACTCTTTGAAACCAGCTTTGGCGAAAGCGACATAAAAGCCCAACTTTCTCAAATGATATCTTCGCCACCAGCCTCCGAAAACAAAGGAAAGGAATTGTTAAGAACAGCTAAAAATACATCTGGGGAACAACAGACTCAATCAATGGAAACACTCAATTAAGGCAGAGCCACCAGAGAAGGGGATGAGGGGAGCAGCAGGAACAGAGGGCTAAAATTAGTCTCGGGGCCCAACTGCCTGGGGAAAAACTGCAGATGTTCCAAAGAAAGGGAATGGGTGGGCATAAAAGTCTGTTGTTTTTTTTAAATGTGCCTGCTTTCTCTCTTTTTTTTCCAGCTGAATTTATTTTTCTTCCACTTCGCCAGAAGCGGAGAGGAAAGGAATCAATTAGCAATGCTGGGTGAAATCTTGCACTTTGGAATTGAAAATGTCCTTTTGTCCCTTCCTTCCTTCCTTCCTTCCTTCCTTCCTTCCTTCCTTCCTTCCTTCCTTCCTTCCGTCCGTCCTTCCTTCCTTCCTTCTTCCTTCCTTCCTCTCTATCTTCCTTCTTCTACATTCTCCCTTTGCCTTCCTTCCTTCCTTCCTACGTTCCTTCCTTTTGCTCAATTTTCCTTCTTCCTTCCTTCTCCTACTTTCCTTCTCCTCCCTTCCTTCCCCACAATCTTCCTTCTTTCTTCCTTCTCCTTTCTACCTTCCTTCCTTCCTCTCGATCTTCCTTCTTTCTCCTACATTCTACCTTCGCCTTCCTTCCTTCCTTCGTATGTTCCTGCCTTTTGCTCAATTTTCCTTCTTCCTTCCTTCTCCTACTTTCCTTCTCTTTCCTTCCTTTCCCTCGATCTTCCTTTTTCCTCCCTTCTTTCCTCTTGATCTTCTTTCTTCCTTCTCCTACATTCTACCTTCGCCTTCTTTCCTTCGTTCCTCCCTTCTTCTACTTTCTTCCTTCTCTTTCCTTCCTTCGTTCCTTCCCTTAATTTTCCTTACTTCCTTCTTTTACTTTCCTTCTCCTTCTTTCCCTCTAGAAAGTAGAAAATGATGGAAGTTCTTGAAAAGACGGTCAGAAAATGGCACAGGGCGGGGGCCAACTTTGGGTCTCCTTACCTGCAGGTCGAGGGCCCTGGAGGAGAAAGCAGGGATGTGACAGACCAAAATGGGACACCAGAAAGCGGCTTTGCTCTTCTTGTCTTCTTCGGGGCAGACCCACCCAGGCTGGTTTTCTTCCCCTGAAGGGAAAGAGAGAAGAGTTGGAAAATTCCTCCCTCCAATGGGTCAGCTCTAAATGTGCCCTACGACATTGGCCAATAGTCAAATTTGACCAACGGTCAATCTTGGTCAATAGTCAACTTTGGCCAACAGTCAACCTTGGTCAACAGTCAACTTTGGTCAACAGTCAACCTTGGTCAACGGTCAACCTTGGTCAACAGTCAACCTTGGTCAATAGTCAACTTTGGTCAAGGCAACTTTGGTCAACAGTCAACCTTGGTCAATGGTCAATCTTGGTCAATGGTCAACTTTGGCCAACAGTCAACCTTGGTCAACAGTCAACTTTGGTCAACAGTCAACCTTGGTCAACAGTCAACTTTGGTCAAGGCAACTTTGGTCAACAGTCAACCTTGGTCAACGGTCAATCTTGGTCAATAGTCAACTTTGGCCAACAGTCAACCTTGGTCAACAGTCAACTTTGGTCAACAGTCAACCTTGGTCAACGGTCAACCTTGGTCAACAGTCAACCTTGGTCAATAGTCAACTTTGGTCAAGGCAACTTTGGTCAACAGTCAACCTTGGTCAACGGTCAATCTTGGTCAACGGTCAACCTTGGTCAATAGTCAACTTTGGTCAACAGTCAACCTTGGTCAACGGTCAACCTTGGTCAACAGTCAACCTTGGTCAATAGTCAACTTTGGTCAAGGCAACTTTGATCAACAGTCAACCTTGCCTAATATTCAATCTTGGTCAACAATCAACCTTGGCCAACTGCTTGTCTGTGAAGCAAAGCAGAATGAGAATGCCTTCCACAAAAGCCTGGAAGAGCCATTTCAGTTGTGCTGGCCATGGGTAAAAATGACAATTTTTCTGACTGCCCCCTCCTCAAATGCACAGAAAGGACCACGGATAAGTCTAGCACCCCAGAGCCAGAGTTTCCTGGTTTTAGAAAGACCACAATAATGTAGAATTCCCCACATACTGTGCTCCTTGCGAAGGAAGTACATAATTTTATTGTTAGGGGTCTCTAGGATTCCTTAATTGAAGGTTGACCCATGATCTTTAGAAGTACAGAAACACTCAATAACTAAAAAGGAGACCAAGAAAGGAACTGACACACCAGCTCTGTCCCCTGTCCTCTCCTGCAGCTAAAAAAAGTGTATAAACTTTTATGTTTTAACTATTTTTATTTATCAATCAGATCGATATGGCCGCCCGTGATGTCTGCAAAGGGGATGTTTTCATCAGTTTCTGAAAGATCTTTCTCTTATAAAAAGGGAAAGATGTGGCAGTACTTTTTATACGATTTAGATATTAGGGGAGACATGATAGCAGTGTTCTAATATCTCAGGGGCTGCCACAAAGAAGGGGGAGTCAAGCTATTCTCCAAAGCACCTGATGGCAGGACAAGAAGCAATGGGTGGAAACTAATCAAGGAGAGAGGCAACCTAAGACTAATGAGAAATTCTTCCAGTGAGAACAATTAATCAATGGAACAACTTGTCTCCAGAAGTAGTACGTTTTTAAAGAAGAGATTGGGTAACCATTTGTCTGTAGTGGGGTAGGGTTTCCTGCCTAAGTAGGGGGTTGGACTAGAAGACCTCCAAAATCCCTTCCAACTCTGTTATTCCATTCCATTCCATTCCATTGAAAAGAAAGACAAGATAGAAGTGTTCCAGTATTTCAGAGGTTGCCACAAAGAAGAGGGAGTCAAACTATTCTGAGGGTAGAACAAGAAGCAATGGGTGGAAACTAATCAAGGAGAGAAGCAACCTAGAACTAAAGAGAAATTTCCTGGCAATTAATCAGTGGAACAAATTTGCCTCCAGAAGTTGTGAATGTCCCAACACTGGAAGGTTTTAAAGAAGATGTTGGATAACCACTTATCTGAAGTAGTGTAGGGTTTCCTGCCTAAGCATGGGCAGGGGGTTGGACTAGAAGACCTCCAAGGTCCCTTCGAATTGTTTTTCTAGATATGTCTATTCTATTCTGTTCTGTTCTGTTCTATTCTATTCTAGTCTATATTCTATTTTATTCTATTCTATTCTGATCTATTCTATTCTATTCTACTGTACTCTACTCTCTATTCTATGCTACTCTCTATTCTATTCTATTCTATTCTATTCTAGTCTATATTCTATTTTATTCTATTCTATTCTGATCTATTCTATTCTATTCTACTGTACTCTACTCTCTATTCTATGCTACTCTCTATTCTATTCTATTCTATTCTGTTCTACTCTAGTCTATATTCTATTTTATTCTATTTTATTCTATTCTATTCTGATCTATTCTATTCTATTCTATTCTACTGTACTCTACTCTCTATTCTATGCTACTCTCTATTCTATTCTATTCTATTCTGTTCTAGTCTAGTCTATATTCTATTTTATTCTATTCTATTCTGATCTATTCTATTCTATTCTATTCTATTCTATTCTACTGTACTCTACTCTCTATTCTATGCTACTTTCTATTCTATTCTATTCTATTCTATTCTATTCTATTCTATTCTATTCTATTCTATTCTATTCTATTCTATGTAATAGGATTAAGGACTGAGCCAGTGTTATATTAGCAGCATGTAGGATGTTTCTTCCTTTCCAACATCTCATTCCCCCCCCCCCCCCCGCCTCTTAATTTTCATTTTAATGCAGTGTTTCTCAGCCTTGGCAAATTTTAAGTTGCAGGAGCTTTCATTTTCAGAACTCTTAAAAGTTGCCGAGATCAAGGGGGGGGGGAGGAGAAAAAAACCCCGTAGCTTTAATGTATGTAGCTCCTTATCGTCTTATCATTAACGCATTATTCTTTTATCAGCTACACTTCATTAATAAAATTTAAGCAGACTGCATCGCTCTTCCCTTGTTTATTCGCCACACTTCATTAATAAAATTTAAAACAGAGGAAGCAACTGAAGCCTCTCTTCACCTAAAGTTATCTCATTAGGGCAGGCGGGGAAGAAGGCAAGAGTAGAACCCAAGGGGATCCGTAAAAGTCACCAACTTTTGTCGATTTCCTTATGGAACATTCGGGGAGGGGGGGGGAAAGTCCCGCCACCCCACCGAGAGATAAGCAATTAATTTCTCTTCTTTCCCACGTGCCTTGGGAGTGGCAGCCCAGCACTTTAATTACAGAAAATATTAAAACATAAGCCATAAAAAAAACAGCTTGCTGAATATTTTAGCAAGAGCTCGCACGAGGGTTCCTGATGATCACTGCTTTTTCCCAAATCTTCTGCGGAAACAGCCCTCGACTTACGTCCAAAGTTGGGACCAGAATCTCCATCGTTAAACAAGAAAGCCTCGTGAAAAAAAAAAGCACCTTTGGGACAACCGTTGACCTGGATGACTTGAGAATCTCTACAAACTTTGAGCTACACAATTTGGGGTGAAGACCCTTGGAATGGTGTGGGAGTAGGAAGGGATTTCGAGAGGGGAAAATTGCAGAATACAGGAACCATTTGCACCGCTCAGGTGACCCTGAGGACACAGGTAAACCTCCAAGTGGCCTCAAGGACTCTCTAAAAGGATGCAAACGACCAGCTGTCTGCAAGGAATATACAATAATACAATAGCAGAGTTGGAAGGGACCTTGGAGGTCTTCTAGTCCAACCCCCTGCCTAGGCAGGAAATCCTATACCGTTTCCGACAAATGGCTATCCAGCATCTTCTTAAAGACTTCCAGGGTTGGGGCATTCACAACTTCTGGAGATAGATAGATAGAGTAGATAGATAGAGTAGATGATAGATAGATAGATAGATAGATAGATAGATAGATAGATAGATAGATAGATAGATAGATAGATAGATAGATAAATACAGTAGATGATAGATAGATAGATAGATAGATAGATAGATAGATAGATAGATAGATAGATAGATAGATAGATAAATACAGTAGATGATAGATAGATAGATAGATAGATAGATAGATAGATACAGTAGATAGATACAGTAGATAGATAGATAGATAGATACAGTAGATAGAAAGATAGATAGATACAGTAGATAGATAGATAGATAGATAGATAGATACAGTAGATAGAAAGATAGATAGATACAGTAGATAGATAGATAGATAGATAGATAGATAGAGTAGATAGAAAGATAGATAGATACAGTAGATAGATAGATAGATAGATAGATAGATAGATGATAGATAGATAGATAGATAGATAGATAGATAGATAGATAGATAGATAGATAGATAGATAGATAGATAGATACATTATACAATAGCAGAGTTGGAAGGGACCTTGGAGGTCTTCTAGTCCAACCTCCTGCCTAGGCAGGAAACCGTATACCATTTCAGACAAATGGCTATCCAACATCTTCTTAAAGACTTCCAGTGTTGGGGCATTCACAACTTCTGGAGGCAAGTTGTCCCACTGGTTAATTGTTCTCACTGTCAGGAAGTTTCTCCTCAGTTCTCAGTTGCTTCTCTCCTTGATTAGTTTCCACCCATTGCTTCTTGTTCTGCCCTCAGGTGCCTTGGGGAATAGCTTGACTCCCTCTTCTTTGTGGCAGCCCCTGAGATATTAGGACACTGCTATCATGTCTCCCCTAATATCTAAATCGTATAAAAAGTACTGCCACACCTTTCCCTTTTTATAAGATAAACCCCTGAGATCTTGGAAGACTGCTATCATGTCTCCCCTAGTCCTTCTTTCTCTTAAGCTAAACATACCCAGTTCCTGCAACCGTTCTTCATATGTTTTAGTCTCCAGTCCCCTAATCATCTTTGTTGCTCTTCTCTGCACTCTTTCTAGAGTCTCCACATCTTTCTTACATCATGGCGACCAAAACTGGATGCCGTATTCCGAGTGCGGCCTTACCAAGGCATTATAAATCCTTCCTACTTTTTTCCCCCAAGGTCACTGTAACTAAACGAACGGTTGTTAAGTCAAGGACTAACTGTGCTGCGTTATGAAGAAGCACCGAACCAAGGCATAGCGAAGCCAAAGGGATTTTACTCACGGAGGGCAATTTTGGCCAAGTGCAAATGATTCACCCAGGAAATTTTGCTGAGTGGGTTGGGTGTGATAAACACCACCATGACGCTGACGGGGCGACCGGACCTGTCGATATAAATAAACACGTTAAAAATGTAATATATTGAAAAAAATATCAATTCAGAAAGATAAATAACTTCCTGTTTGGCCGTAGGGCCGTTTTTCGCCTTCCGGAGACTTCAGGAAAGCTCCTGAAGTCTCCGGGAGGCTGTTTTCGCCCTACTTAAGCTCCTAGAAAGCCTCTGGAGCCTGAGGAGGGCGAAAAAAGCGTGGGAAAAACGGGAGCGGTGGGGAGCACAGGTCGCACATGCATGCACCAGGGTATGTGTGTGTGCGCGCCAGTGGTGGGTTGCAGGCGGTACGCCCCGGTACGAACATACTGGAGCCTGCCCGGAGTACCCAGTACTGTTCTGGTACGGTGCTCTGGAGGGCCCACCTGCCCGCCCGAGCTCCTTACCTGTCCTTTCAAGCCTTCAATGCTTCTGCGCACAGCGCCTGCACGACGCTCTGCCGAACAGCTGGAGCGTTGCAGAGGCTTGCGGAAGCATCGCTGGCAGCTACACCGAATGCGCGCGCCACCGGGGCCCGAATGGGATCCGGAACCCACAACTGGTGTGGGCGTATGTGCGCTGGGGTCGCATGCACAGAGTTGTGGGTGTGGGCATGCCCGCGCATGATCCCCTCCCCCTGTGCTCCCCCTGCTTTTGGCACGCGATCCAAAAAACTCCATCGTGCATGTGCACGCGCCTCCCACCGGCCAGCGGATTTTGGGGTCTCTGCTGTGCATGCGCGGGGCGCGTGTGGGAGACGTGTGCACATTTGTGGGGTAGGGGGTTCCATGCGCATGCGTGGGGCTGGGGGGGTATGGCCGTATGGCGTGCTCCCCCCACAACCTGTTTTTGGTCCCAGAAGTCTCCAGGGAGGCCTGCTAGGCCCAAAATAGGAGGGGTTTCAAAGTGTCTCTTTGCCCTGAGAAAGAAATAAAAGCAGGGAGAACCAGATAAGAGTCACCTGTAACACCCCGCGATGCCCCAAAAGAGAAAATAAAAGGTGTGCTCTCCATTTAGGGTCGCACAATCTGTAGTTGTACCCTTTGGTACAAGATTAGGCGAGACCTGGCTCAAAAGCAGTAACCGTGAGAGTCCTAGTAGACCAGTGACGTGCAGTCAGGTGAGGCAAGTGAGGCACAGCCTCACCTCTCATCATCAGGGCAGCGAGTCATTCGATGGGAAACTTGCCTTTTGGGAGGAATGACCCAGCTTGGCTCCCGCTTTCGATCTGCCGCCCAACGACCGAACGGAGAAGCGAAGAGGCAGGAGAGACAACGCAGGAGCCAAGCCGAGTCATTCCTTCCAAGAGGCAAGTTTCCTATCGAATGACTCGCTGCCCTAGACTCGAGGCTACAGTCCAGCCTGCGGTGCTTGTAGCCCCCGCCAGCTCCTCCAGGGACTCCGAAGCTCGGCGCCAGAGAGCCGCCGCGAGAGAGGCCGGCCAGGTTGCCCAGGCGGCGGCAGAGGTTCCCTTTGTTCTTTCGGGCGCGGGAAGCGGGGGGGAGGGGGAGAGGCTTCCTCCGCTCCGTCCGCTCCCCACCTGCGCTGCCCTCGCCCGACAAGCGCGCCCTGGATTCCGCGCAGCTCTGGCAGGCGGTGCCGTGGCCGAATCCCAGGGCGGAGGGCGGCAGGTCGCAACTGAGCATGCCTGACTGTGGAATTCTGGGAGTTGAAGTCCACAAGTCTAAAAAAATTGCTGCCTCACCAGCTATAAACCTCACCGCACGTCACTGTAGTAGACGATCCCTTAAATACGAGTCAGCCGTATTCGGCGGCAGCCCCAAAAAGCTATCCTGGGTTGCATAAATAGAGGCACAGAGTCAAAATCATGTGAGGTATTAGTTCCCCCTTTATAAAGCTTACTAAGGCCACACCTCGAATGCCGCATTCAGATTTTAAAAAGATATCGAAAATTTGGAAAAAGTGTAGAGAAGAGGAACTACGATGCTCAAAGGCCTGGAGACTAAAACATATATGAAAAACGGCTGCAGGATTTGGGTTTGGCTAGTCTAAAGAAAAGAAGGACCAGGGGGGACATGATAGCAGTATTCCAGTATCTCAGGGGTTTCCCCAAAGAAGAGGGAGTCAAACTATTCTCCAAAGCACCCGAGGGCAGAGGACAAGAAGCAACGGATGGAAACTAATCAAGGAAAGAAGCAACCTGGAATTAAGGAGAAACTTCCTAACAGGGAGGACAATTAATTGGTGGAACAGAAGATGTCGGAGTTCTTTTCTTAAAAGACTAGAGGTTGTTAAGAAAAAAACTGGACATCCCCCTGTCTGAAATGGTATAGGGTCTCCTTCTTGAGCAGGGGGTTGCACTAGAAGACCTCCAAGGTCCCTTCCACCTCTATTCCGATCGATCGATTGACACAGCTTGAGAACAGGTGAGTCACCCAACTCCTGGCTTGGGTGGAAATGAAGCGGCCATGGAGGGGTGGGCTGAAGCCAGAGTGGTGGTGGGTGGACAGACTCTCTACATGGGGCTGCCCTTGAAGAGCACCCGGAGGCTTCAGCTGGTCCAGAATGCGGCCGCGTGGGTTGTCATGGGGGTACCTAGGTGCTCCCATGTTACACCCCTTTTAGGCGGCCTGCACTGGTTGCCGGTTGTTCTCCGGGTGCGATTCAAGGTATTAATTATGACCTTTAAAGCGCTCCATGGCTTAGGCCCAGGGTACCTGCGAGACCACCTACTACCACCAGTAGCCTCCCACTGTCCAGTACGATCCCACAGAGTTGGCCTCCTCAGGGTGCCGTCGGCCGGGCAGTGTCGGCTGGCGACCCCCAGGGGGAGAGCCTTCTCTGTGGGAGCGCCTTCCCTCTGGAATGAGCTGCCCCCGGAGCTCCGTATAATCCCTGACCTCCGGTCCTTCTGACGCGCCCAGACAGTGTCGGCTGGCGACCCCCAGGGGGAGAGCCTTCTCTGTGGGAGCGCCTTCCCTCTGGAATGAGCTGCCCCCGTAGCTTCGCATAATCCCTGACCTCCGGTCCTTCCGACGCGCCCTAAAAAGTTGGCTTTCCCAGCAAGCCGGCCTGGCCTGTTAATTTTAACTCGTTTTTTAAATGTTATTGTCATATTAATTGGGTTTGTTTTTTGGGATATGTATTTAATTTCTTTTTAACTTTTGGGATGTGTGTTTTTTTTAATGTTGTACGCCGCCCTGAGTCCTTTGGGAGAAGGGCGGCATATAAATCCAAACAAACAAACAAACAAACAAACAAACAAACTCCGAATGTCGTTACGGGTTCTCCTGAGCCTGCCTTAGGAAATAAAACCACCCCACGTACCTGTCGGGCTTCCCCGGAAGTAAGAGACGGAGGCGGCATTTGTTGGCCGAGTGGATCTCCTCTTCCTTCACCCTCATCATCCTCTGCAGAGCTAAACACCAGTCTTGAGCCACCGTCATGTTGAGGTTCTAGAAGCCAAGTGGAAAAAAAGAGTTAATTCATTGGGGGGGTCTTCCTTTCAGGGTCACAGCCTGGGAGGGTATCGCGAATCTGGATTGTGGATAACAGTGTTGAGAGCAAATCCTCCACTTGTGATTGAAAGACGTATCCGTGATTTTGACAGAAAGGAGTCTCTAAGGTTTCTCTGCGTCTGTTCTAGCCGAAGCTTCCCAAGAGCAAATAGCAGACTCCTCGTCTCGACAAAGACCCCTTTTATTCATTTACCTCTGCTTATTCACATCCAGCAAAGTCTTTCGAGGGAGGATTTACGGTCACAGACCTTCTCTGGCTTGGAGAGTTGCCAGGTTGATATCTGCAGAACTTGGCAAAGAGCCTCGGAGAGTCAGGAACCAATGAAGGGAACTAATGGCCTCCTGCAAACTCCACTCCCCTTTCGCTCCTCTTTTATTTCCTCTAGGAGGGGCCATTCATCGTCGACCTGTGGCCTTACTCCCAAGTCGACCCCTGTTCTTTAGTTGTTCCCTTCATCTGGCCACTTTGCGCATGGGCACACTGGGAACAGGCTCCAGCTGTTCTTCTGCCCCACTGATGTCTGACTCTGAAGGCAGCTGATAACTGTCAAGACGGCCGTGGCCCCATCTCTGCCTCGGACACAGAGCCCTCATCAGAGCCTTCCCCAGACTCCAGGACTGGCCCATGTTCCTCCCCAACCTCCTCACTGTCCGAATCTGCTGCCAGCTTCATGGCTGCTGGCAGTCCACAACATCAGCACTCAAGAGCAATACAGGTAGTCCTCAACTTACTACATCTGCTTAGTGACCGTTCACAGTTACAACGGGACTGAAAAAAGTGGCTGATGACCGTTTTTCACGCAATCGTTGCAACACTCTCATGGTCACATGATCAAACCTTGGTCACTTGGCAACTAACTCATATGTTTAGCCTAAGAGAAAGAAGAACTAGGGGAGACATGATAGCAGTGTTCCAATATCTCAGGGGTTGCCACAAAGAAGAGGGAGTCAAACTATTCTCCAGGGCACCTGAGGGTAGAACAAGAAGCAATGGGTGGAAACTAATCAAGGAGAGAAGCAACTTAGAACTGAGGAGAAATTTCCTGACAGTTAGTACAATTAATCGGTGGAACAGAAGTTGCCTCCAGAAGTTGTGAATGCCCCAACACTGGAAGTCTTTAAGAAGATGCTGGATAGCCATTTGTCTAAAACGGTATAGGGTTTCCTGCCTTGGCAGGGGGTTGGACTAGAAGACCTCCAAGGTCCCTTCCAACTCTGCTCTTGTGTTGTATTGTATATTATATTGGTCGCAGCCATCCCAGGGGTCTTGCATTTCCCTTTTGCGACCAAAGTCAACGGGGAAGCCAGACCTGTCTTACAATCGTGTTACTAACTTAGCAACTTGCACTGATTCGTTTAACAGCTGTGGTTAGAAAGGTCGTAAAATGGGGCAAAACTCACTTAACAGTTGCCTTGCTTAGCCACAGAAGTTTGGAGTTCAACTGTAATCGTAAGTCGAGGACTACCTGTATTTACACATCATGTGCTCGCTGGAGTCTCTCTAAGACTGAACCCTTTTGAATTCCTCTAAAACTAACTCACCCAGAATCCCAAGCTGATCAATAAATTAGCATCAATACATCAGCTCTTCAGACAGAATAAAGCATGTCGGTATCCTTTCCCCTCTGTTCTCCACATATTTAGAACATTCTACGTGCATTTATTCCTTAATTGGTCCAAAGGATTGAATAAAAATCCAAGCAGTTGCCCTGTGAGGGGGAGCTGCAAAGCTGTCAAGGGAGTCTTAAAAGACCTCTTGAAATAACGACATGATTCTGCATGGACTTCGCTTCCATGCGGAGAAGGAGAGGTGAGCTTGAAGCCAGGGGTTGGAAGGGAGACAAGACCCCACTATGTTGTTCACAACGTCTGCATTTCAAACAAAACTACCGTATTTTTCGGAGTATAAGACGCACCAAGATTTTGAAGAGGCAAATTTAAAAAAAAAAAAGTGTCAGCACTCTGCAGACCTCTGAAAAACGGCCCGTTTTCCGCTAATTTCTGCCTTCCCCAGCCCCCAGGAGCTCTCTGAAAGCCTCCCAAAGGCTCTGCATGGCCATTTTGGTGAAGGGGGCGGGGTTTCGGGAGGCCAAAAATGCTGTATTCAGTGTATAAGACGCGCCCAGATTTTCAGCCTCTTTTTTGAGGGGAAAAAGGTGCGTCTTATACTCCCAAAAATATGGTACCTCCCGTGGCTTCAAATGCGCTGGAAATAACAGGGTGTTGGGCGAAGGGCCCAAAATGGCGCTCAGGCTACCCCGAAGCGGACTCACCTGGTAGGTGCCATGGAGGGTGCTGATTAAAAGAGTGATCTGTTGCACGACGGCCAAATCCTTTTGCAGGTCCTGCAGCTCCTGAAACAGGCGAGGAGGTCCCAAAAACACTTTATCTGAAGGAGGCAAACTTGGATTTTAGGGAATGCAGATGACCACCAGAGAGTCTCCTTGCCTAGAGTGTACATACTCAGCAGGGGTGAGTTCCGGATTCCGTACCGGATGGAACGGCCCCGTCGTCACCCACCTGGACACGCGCATGTATGGTACTTCCCTGCGACGCTTCCGCAAGTCTCCGCAATGCTTCACTTGCTCAGTGGAGCATTGCACAGGCGCCATATATACCAAGTGCTGTAGACCTTACCCGCCCCCGGGTGGAGGACCTGGTAGACGCATGGAATAGTGCGACTGCCGGGGCCCTAGACCGAGTGGCGCCTTTGCGGCCTCTCCTGCGGCGACGAACCACCCTGGCCCCTTGGTTTACCGAGGAGCTAAGGGTGATGAAACGCCACAAGAGACGCCTAGAGAGTCGTTGGAGATCCTCCCGTTCCGAATTTGATCGAGCACAGGCACGAGCCTATTTGAGGACGTACCTTGTGGCATTAAGAGCGGCCAAACGTCAACATTGTGCCGCTCTTATTGCGTCCGCAGATAACCGCCCTGCTGCCCTGTTTCGGGTGACACGCTCCCTCTTGTCTGAGAGGCCGCGGGAAGTCCCTTTACAGGGCAGAGCAGAGGAGTTTGGGAAATATCTACAGGACAAAGTCGCTCAAATCCGGATGGGATGGGCCCCTTTCAGTGGTCCAGTGGAGGCGCCCGAGGCGAGTCTTGAGGGACCATTCTGGGAGGAGTTTGACTCGGTTGCCATCGAGGATTTGGACAGGCTGTGTGGACGTCTGCGACCTACCACATGTTTATTGGACCCGTGTCCCTCCTGGCTTGTACTGGCATCCTGGGAGGTTACACGCGACTGGCTCCTGGGCCTAGTGAACGCTTCGTTGGGCGAGGGGTCTCTGCCGGCCACCTTGAAAGAGGCGGTTGTGAGGCCCCTGCTCAAGAAGCCTTCCCTGGACCCAACGGAGCTAGTTAATTATCGTCCAGTCTCCAACCTTCCCTTTTTAGCGAAGGTTGTAGAGAGTGTGGTGGCACAACAGTTCCCACGTCACCTGGAGGAGAATGATTATCTAGACCCGCGCCAGTCCGGCTTCCGACCCGGGCACAGCACGGAGACGGCCTTGGTCGCGTTGGTTGATGATCTCTGGAGGGCCAGAGATAGGGATTGTTCCTCTATCCTGGTCCTATTAGATCTCTCGGCGGCTTTCGATACCATCGACCATGGTATCCTGTTGCACCGGCTAGAGGGGCTGGGAGTCAGGGGCACCGTTTTACGGTGGTTTGGCTCCTACCTCTCTGGCCGAACGCAATGTGTGTTGGCAGGGGAGCAGAGATCGACCCTGAGCCCCCTCACATGTGGGGTGCCACAGGGGTCGGTGCTCTCGCCTCTCCTGTTCAACACATACATGAAACCGCTGGGCGAGATCATCTGTGGCTTTGGGGTGGGATATCATCTGTATGCTGATGATACTCAGCTGTACATTTCCACCCCGAACCACCCCAACGAGGTCGTCGAAATTATGTCCCGGTGTCCGTACGGGTCTGGATGGATGGCAACCGACTAAAACTCAACCCCTCCAAGACGGAATGGCTGTGGCTTCCGGCCCCCCGGTTCAACCAGTTGCTTCCATCTCTGGCCATCAGGGGCGAGCAACTGGCCCCCGTGGAACGGGTGCGCAATTTGGGCGTCCTCCTGGATGCCCGGCTGTCCATGGATGACCATGTAACAGCCGTGGCAAGGGGGGCGTTCCATCAGGTTCGCCTGATGCGCCAATTGCGCCCCTTATTGGACCGGGATGCCCTACGCACAGTCACCCATGCGCTGGTGACGTCTCGCCTGGACTACTGCAATGCTCTCTACATGGGGCTTCCCTTGAGATGCACTCGGAGACTGCAGTTGGTCCAGAATGCGGCCGCGCGGGTGATTATGGGGAGGACTAGATACTCCCCTGTAACACCTCTCCTGCGCGAGCTGCACTGGCTTCCTGTGGTCTACCGAGTGCGTTTCAAGGTTTTGATTACGATCTTTAAAGCGCTTCATGGCACAGGACCTAGTTACATGCGGGATCGCATCCTGCCCCATACATCCCTACGACCAATCCGCTCACACAGAGAGGGACTTCTCCGGGTGCCGTCCACTAAACAGTGTCGGGGGGCGACACCCAGGAGCAGAGCCTTCTCTGTGATGGGCCCAGCCCTGTGGAATGACCTCCCCCGTGACATCAGGATTACTTCCGATCTCTGCTCCTTCTGTGTACAGCTTAAGACCCACCTTTTTCAATTATCTGGCCTGGCTCAACCGTAGTTTTTTCTTATTCCTCCTGACAGTCCTTTTAAATTTTAAATTGTGTTATTATTAAGGGGTATTTTAATGACTGATTTTTTAACATTCTTAATGTGATGTAATTGTTACCTCCTCCGTGCATGTATGTCTTTGTATATGTGTGGATTTGGATGTTTATGTGTTTGCACATATGTTTTTATGTTTTTACATGTTTTATTGTACGCCGCCCCGAGTCCTTTTTGGAGAGGGAGCGGCTAATAAATTAAAAATTATTAAATTATTATTATTATAAGTGCATGCGCGGAAGTGCCAAAGGCTTAAAGGAGCTCAGGCAGGCGGGTGGGCCCTACGGAGCACCGTACCGGAACGGTACCTGGTGCTCCAGGCAGGCTCCAGTACGCCCGTACCAGGGCATACCGCCTGCAACCCAACACTGATACTCAGCCGTTCCCAGTACAATTGCGTTTCAAATATCTATTTTCCTTTCTTTTGTTCCCAATGCCGGTAGTCTTAGCAGCCGTTCAAATTTACGCTGCAACTATTTGGGGGCTATTTATGTCCCAGATCCAAAATTCTGGGCCGCACGACTGCACTTATGACCATAGGACCTCATTTTACAGCTGTCGTGATTTACAACCGTGATGGACAAATTCCATTGCGGTGTTAAGTTGAGGACTAACTATACTAGCAAACTCAGTTAAGGGATGCATCATACTGAACCCAAATTGAACGCTATTGATTTTTTAAAAAAAAATACAAAGGATGCTCTTTGAATTTTACAGGGTGCCTAACAACTTTAAAAATAAAATTCAAAAATTTCTTTAATTTAACTTCAGCAGGGGCAGCCTGTTGAATGCTGGGGCCCCCTCCAGGAGAAATATTGGTAAAATAATTTATCAAGTATTTCGCAACTTCCAACTGGGCAATAGGTGATAGGTACAGTAGATGATGGATAGAAGACATAAAGAGATATAGAGACAGAGATAGATGGATGGATGGATGGATGGATAGATGGATGGATAGACAGACAGACAGGATAATAGACTGACAGACAGGTAGATGATTGATAGATAGATAGATAGATAGATAGATAGATAGATAGATAGATAGATAGATAGATAGATAGGATGGATATAGATATAGAGAGATGGATGAATGGATAGATAGATATAGACAGACAGATGGATGGATGGATGGATGGATAGATAGATATAGATAGATAGACAGATGGATGGATGGAGATAGAGAAATGGATGAATGGATAGATAGAGATATAGATAGATATAGATAGATGGATGGATGGATGGATGGATGGATGGATGGATGGATGGATGGATGGATGTATATAGATAGATATAGATAAATAGATGGATGTATAGATAGATAGATAGATAGATAGATAGATAGATAGATAGATAGATAGATAGACACACAGAGAGATGGATAGATAAAGATACAGATGGATGGATGGATGGATGGATGGATGGATGGATATGGAGGGAGAGAGAGAAAGAGGGATGGATAGATAAGAGATATAGATAGAGATATAGAGATATAGAGATATAGAGATATAGAGATATAGATAGATAGATAGATAGATAGATAGATAGATAGATAGATAGATAGATAGATAGATAGATAGATAGATAGATACACACAGAGAGAGATGGATAGATAAAGATAAAGATGGATGGATGGATGGATGGATGGATGGATATGGAGGGAGAGAGAGAGAAAGAGGGATGGATCGATAGAGATATAGATAGATAGAGATATAGAGATATAGAGATATAGAGAGATAGAGAGATAGAGAGATAGAGAGATAGAGAGATAGATAGATAGATAGATAGATAGATAGATAGATAGATAGATAGATAGATAGATAGATAGTAGATAGATTTACAAGCCACCTAAGTCAGCTCAAACAGAGTTTACAAAACATTTCAGGTGATATTTGCAATGGGGGCTCACAAAAGGAAAAAAGGATTTTTATCCAAGGAAGATTTTGAAAGAAGATTTCTTTTAGGGGTGAAGGCCAACTGTCCTGACTGTTCATGTCCCGTCCCCCTCCCCTCCCCTGAGCTGGCCATTTTGAACCGTGGGAAAAAGAGAGAAATATCCTTACTGTGGCCAGACTGGCTGGGTGGCGCTGGTTTCCTAGAGCCCACATTTGGGATGGCGACGCCGTCCTTCTCCTTGGCGCTGCTCTCCTGCCCCACCTCTAGGACCTGAACCTGGGGCAAGGCTGCGTTCCACTTCACAATATACTTGGGCCCCAGAGGGACCAGACTGCTGATCTCTAGCTGCCCCCTGCAAGAAAGAAAGCCCGGGTTTTTTTTTCCAGGTCCATAACAACCAGGATAGGATAGGGTAGGAATAGGAATATAGAAGTAGAAATAGAATGGAAAGGAATAGGAATAGGAATAGAATAGAATAGAATAGAATAGAATAGAATTCTTTGTTGGCCAAGTGTGATTGGACGCACAAGGAATTTGTCTTTGGTGCAGATGCTCTGAGTGTACATAAAAGAAAAATAGAATACATTCATCAAGAATCATAAGGTACAACACTTAATGATAGTCATAAGGTACAAATAAGCAATCCAATCATACTAGGAAACAGTGACGTGCGGTGAGGTTTATAGCTGGTGAGGCAGCAATTTTTTTAGACTTGTGGACTTCAACTCCCAGAATTCCACAGTCAGGCATGCTCAGTTGCGACCTGCCGCCCTCCGCCCTGGGATTCGGCCACGGCACCGCCTGCCAGAGCTGCGCAGAATCCGGGGCGGGCTTGTCGGGCGAGGGCAGCGCAGGTAGGGAGCGGATGGAGCGGAGGAAGCCTCTCCCCCTCCCCCCGCTTCCCGCGCCTGAAAGAACAAAGGGAACCTCTGCCGCCACCCGGGTAACCTGGTCGGCCTCTCTCGCGGCGGCTCTCTGGTGCCGAGCTTGGGAGTCCCTGGAGGAGCTGGCGGGGGCTGCAAGCACCGCAGGCTGGACTGGAGCCTCGAGTCTAGGGCAGCGAGTCATTCGATAGGAAACTTGCCTCTTGGAAGGAATGACTCGGCTTGGCTCCTGCTTTCTCTCTCCTGCCTCTTCGCTTCTCCGTTCGGTCGTTGGGCGGCAGATCGAAAGCGGGAGCCAAGCTGGGTCATTCCTCCCAAAAGGCAAGTTTCCCATCGAATGACTCGCTGCCCTGATGATGAGAGGTGAGGCTGTACCTCACTTGCCTCACCTGACTGCACGTCACTGCTAGGAAACAATCAATATAAATCCTAAGGATGCAAGCAACAAAGTTAGTCCTACAGTCATAAGTGGGAGGAGATGGGTGATAGGAACGATGAGAAGCTTAATAGTAAGAGTAATGCAGACTTAGTAAATAGTTTGACAGTGTTGAGGGAATTATTTGTTTAGCAGAATGGGGGGGGGAGGGGGGGAGAGAAGCAGCCCAGGAAAATTTTCAAGCCATATTCCGAAATCCTCAAAGCACCGAGCAGATTTTGCAGGAATATAATTCTTGAATCGAGCCGTAAAGAAACTGCAGAGACATGCAAGGGGAAGAAAAATACGGCCGTCCGGTTCTTCCCCGAAAATTTCAGTGGCGGGAAAGCTTTCTTCCTTACACACCAGGACGGGGAAGTGAGACGTAAAAGACCCCCACTCCCAATGCCTGGTTATAGCACCTTGAAGGTGGGGGGGGGGGCTATTCCTCATTTGTCAGGAAGAAAACAGGAAGTCCTCGACGTATGACCACAATCGCTGCCAGAATTTCCGTGGCTAAGGTAAGGTGGATGAATGAGTTGCTTCCAATGTTACCGCCCTTGCCGCGTGGTTGTGTTGTGGACCGCCAGCGGCCTGCAGAGCTGGGAGCAGATTCGGACAGTGAGGAGGTTGGGGAGGAAGATGGGCCAGTCCTGGAGTCTGGGGAAGGCTCTGAGGAGGGCTCTGCGTCAGAGGCAGAGAGGAGGCCAGAGCCGTATGCCAGTTATCAGCTGCCTTCAGAGTCAGACATCAGTGGGGCAGAGGAACAGCTGGAGCCTGTTCCCAGTGTGCCCATGCGCAGAGCTGCCGGACAAAGGGAACAGCTAAAGAACAGGGGTTGACTTGGGAGGAAGGCCACAGGTGGACGTTGAATGGCCCCTCCCAGAGGAAATAAAAAAGGAGCGAAAGGGGAGTGGAGCTTGCAGGAGACCATTAGTTCGCTTCATTGGTTCGTGACTCTACGAGACTCCTGGCCAAGTTCTGCAGATATCGGCCTGGCAGCTCTCCAAGCCAGAGAAGGTCTGTGACCGTAAATCCTCCCTTGAAAGACTTTGCTGGATGTGAAGGAGAAGAATTCACAGTCAATTCATAAAAGGGTTTTTTGTCGGGACAAGGAGTTGGCTTCAGGCTCTCGGGAAGCCTCGGTCAAAACAAGTCGTTAAGCGAACCCCCATGGTTGTTAAATGAATTTGACTTCCCCGACTCCCGACTTTGTATATCGGAAGCTTGGCTGGGAAGGTCGCCAGTAGTGATCAGACGAGCCCTGGAGGTTTGCAAAACATCCGGGTTGATGAGCCCCTAAATGTCGATCATGTGAATGTGAGGATGTTGTGATGGGCAAAAGTGCAAGAGTCTTGTTGTAAACTTTGAATGAACGGTTGTAAGTCGAGGACTACCTGTAGAAAAATATTTTCTCCCCCCGTCCCCTGAACTGGAATATTGTTTAAAAAACACAATGCAAAACGCGAGCACTGCTGGGTGATACAGCCTCGCAAATCAACCCCAAGATGCTTCGTGGCATGCTTGTTTCACATCATGCATTCACAGCCGTTCGTTCACACAACCACGGCACACTTGCAACATTGCCATCAATATCCTACCCGGCGTTCACAGGCCTGATGAAGAGAAACATCAAAGGGAAAGCCGTTATCTAATTCTCCTCCAAACGTATTTGTTTAATAAAAAAAATTAAAATTCCTTGACAGTTTGGAGAAGTGGAAGGATTAAAGGCAATCCCCCACCTCGCCCCCCCAAAAAAAGTTAATTCTTGCTTCTCTTTGTGTTCTAGCTTTCGGGTCTTCTTCCCCCGTATAAAAGCAGGGGACTCTAACCTTGGCAACATTTAAGACTTGGGGACCGGAGATGATATTCAGCAGGTTCTGACCGGTTCTGGAGAACCAGTAGCAGAAATTTTGAGTAGTTTGGAGAACCGGTAAATACCACCTCTGACTGGCCCCGCTCCCATCTATTTTCTGCCTCCTGAGTCCCAGCTGATCGGGACTTTTTGGACTGATTGGGATTTTGCAGTATCCTTCCCCTGGAGTGGGGAGGAAATGGGGATTTTGCAGTATCCTTCTGCCTGGAGTGGGGAGGGAATGGGGATTTTGCAGTATCCTTCCCCTGGAGCGGAGAGGGAATGGAGATTTTGCAGTATCCTTCTGCCTGGAGTGGGGAGGGAATGGGGATTTTACAGTATCCTTCCCTGGAGTGGAGAGGGAATGGGGATTTTACAGTATCCTTTCCCTGGAGTGGAGAGGGAATGGGGATTTTACAGTATCCTTTCCCTGGAGTGGGGAGGGAACGGAGATTTTACAGTATCCTTCCCCTGGAGTGGAGAGGGAATGGGGATTTTACAGTATCCTTTCCCTGGAGTGGAGAGGGAATGGGGATTTTACAGTATCCTTCCCTGGAGTGGGGAGGAAACGGAGATTTTACAGTATCCTTCCCCTGGAGTGGAGAGGGAATGGGGATTTTACAGTATCCTTCCCTGGAGTGGGGAGGGAACGGAGATTTTACAGTATCCTTCCCCTGGAGTGGGGAGGGAATGGGGATTTTTGCAGTATCCTTCCCCTGGAGTGGGGAGGGAATGGGGATTTTACAGTATCCTTCCCCTGGAGTGGGGAGGGAATGGGGATTTTGCAGTATCCTTCCCCTGGAGTGGGGAGGGAATGGGGATTTTACAGTATCCTTCCCCTGGAGTGGGGAGGGAATGGGGATTTTGCAGTATCCTTCCCTGGAGTGGGGAGGGAATGGAGATTTTGCAGTATCCTTCCCCTGGAGTGGGGAGGGAATGGAGATTTTACAGTATCCTTCCCCTGGAGTGGGGAGGGAATGGGGATTTTGCAGTATCCTTCCCCTGGAGTGGGGAGAGAATGGGGATTTTGCAGTATCCTTCCCCTGGAGTGGGGAGGGAATGGGGATTTTGCAGTATCCTTCCCCTGGAGTGGGGAGAGAATGGGGATTTTGCAGTATCCTTCCCCTGGAGTGGGGAGGGAATGGGGATTTTGCAGTTTCCTTCCCCTGGAGTGGGGAAGGAATGGAGATTTTACAGTATCCTTCCCCTGGAGTGGGGAGGGAATGGGGATTTTGCAGAATCCTTCCCCTGGAGTGGGGAAGGAATGGAGATTTTACAGTATCCTTCCCCTGGAGTGGGGAGGGAATGGGGATTTTGCAGTATCCTTCCCCTGGAGTGGGGAGGGAATGGGGATTTTGCAGTATCCTTCCCCTGGAGTGGGGAGGGAATGGGGATTTTGCAGTATCCTTCCCCTGGAGTGGGGAGGGAATGGGGATTTTGAATAGTTGCAGGAACTGGGTGTGTCTAGTTTAATGAAGAGAAGGACTAGGGGAGACATGATAGCAGTGTCCCAATATCTCAAGGGCTGCCACAAAGAAGAGGGAGTCAAGCTATTCTCCAAAGCACCTGAAGGCAGGACAAGGAGCAATGGATGGAAGCTAATCAAGGAGAGAAGCTACCTAAAACTAAGGAGAAATTTCCTGACAGTTAATACAATTAATCAGTGGAACAACTTGCCTCCAGAAGTTGTGAATGCTCCAACAATGGACGTTTTTAAGAAGATGTTGGATATCCATCAGTCTGAAGTGGTGTAAGGGTTTCCTGCCTAAGCAGGGGGTTGGACTAGAAGACATCCAAGGTCCCTTCCAACTCTGTTATTCTAGATATGCCCTGCGAATACCAAGGAAGGGCACCAAAACGCCTTTGCATTTTAAATTTCTATTTCTGTTCCGACATCTGCTGGATCACAACTTCCCCCGTGTGCCCTTCTCCCTGTGACACACAACTCTGACCGACTTGACTCACTTGAAGTTGATGTTGGCGCAGACTAACACGTCATTCAAAAGAAACACCTTGCGTTCCTTGGATTTGATAAGTTGACCTCGGTCGCCATAAACGGTCTCCGTCAGGGTCTCGCAGAATAAGAGCTGCCGTTGCCCCGAATTTAACAACTGGGGCAAGGGAAAACAAAGAAAAACATAAAATAAAATTACAAAGCAGAACAGAACCTTGGCCTTATCTGAAAGCGACCCGGGGTGGGATGGGGGTGGGGGAAATCTCTGCTTTTTAAAGGCTATTTTCCCTGGAGGAAAAAGCAAAGAAAGGAAAAAGAGAGGGGGGGGGAAATAGGGAACCGTACTTCTGATATTGTTCATGAACGTGGTGGAGTTAATCATTATTTGTTGAAGAACTAAAGGCCAAGTCACAGAACGCTATGGAATGAATAGAATTTTTTTTTTTTAATGAAAGGATTGCTTTGCTCGGAGTAAGCAAATTAAGGATGTATTAATGGTTTGGATCGGAAGCAGGTTTGGGAAAATTTGCTTCATTGTATAATATGTGAAATGGATTGGCTCAGTGGGGAGAATTCAGAAGTTGTGTTGATAGATAGATAGATAGATAGATAGATAGATAGATAGATAGATAGATAGATAGATAGATACAGTAGATAGATACAGTAGATAGAAAGATAGATGGATACAGTAGATAGATAGATAGATAGATAGATAGATAGATAGATAGATAGATAGATAGATAGATAGATAGATAGATAGATAGATAGATAGACAGAGTAGATAGTTAGATAAGTAGATAGATAGATAGATGATAGATAGATAGATAGATAGATAGATACAGTAGATAGATAGATAGATAGATAGATAGATAGATAGATAGATAGATAGATAGATAGATAGATAGATAATGATGGACGGATGGATGATGACAGACAGGCAGACAGACAGATGATAGAGAGATGATGATGGATGGATGGGTGGTTGGATGGATAATGATAGATAGATATAATGAGAGAGAGACAGAGACAGAGACTGAGAGAGACAGATGGATAGATAGATAGACAGACAGATAATAGATAGATAATGAGAGAGAAACAGAGACAGATATACAGATAGATAGACAGACAGACAGACAGACAGACAGACAGACAGACAGACAGATGGATAATGACAGATAGGCAGACAGATGATAGAGAGAGAGATGATGATTGATGGATGGATGGATGGGTGGATAATGTTAGATAGAAAGATAGAATGAGACAGACAGACAGAGACAGAGAGTGACAGACAGACAGATATAGATAGATATAATGAGAGAGAAACAGAGACAGATATACAGACAGACAGACAGACGGATGGATAATGACAGATAGGCAGACAGATGATAGAGAGAGAGATGATGATTGATGGATGGGTGGATAATGATAAAGATATAATGAGAGAGACAGACAGAGATAGAGAGAGACAGACAAAGAGAGAGAGAGATTGCTAGATAGAGATAGATAGAGATAATGAGAGAGAGACAGAGACAGACAGACAGACAGAGAATGAGAGAGACAGAGATAGACAGATAGATAGAGATAGAAAGACAGAGATAATGAGAGAGAGAGAGAAATATGGAACCGGCCGCTGGGGCTGGGCATCCCGTTGAGAGTCACACACCTTATGGAGATGGCTGCGGTCGCTGATGCTCTTGGTCAGCTGTTGGATCTCAGCCACCTGGTCGGCCAACCTCTTCTGCTCGTTCAGCTTCTCAGCCAAGGTCTCCAGTTCGGTTAGGGCGAGCTGGAGGGACAACCGGTCCGCGTGTCCTTTTGGGGTGTTCTTCAGCATATCCTGGTCGGAGGGAAGAGAGAGCAAAGTTTGGAAGCAGACCAGTCAATTGAGAGCCACCTGAGTTCCATCCTCAGGCCCACCCCAGATGTTTCCTCAACATCCCAAGCCAACACTTGGGGTCACCTAGATCAAGGGTCCCCCAACCTTTCAGACCTCAGGGACCAATTCATAATTTTAAATCCCGCGGACTGCTAATAGGATCTGCCTAATGACCGGATGGGTGGGCGTGGCTAGGTGGTCATGTCACTGGGTGGGCGTGGCCAAAGTGACATCACTTCACGTCGAGGGGCGCCTTGCCGGCCTCTACTCGCCACTCCTCGGCTGCCCACCCGGGCTCCTTAGGGCCCCAACCGGAAGCAGTTGCTGGAGATAGGCAGCCCCCAGGAGAAAGAGTTGGCAAAACAGCTCAGTTCAAATTGGATCTGGCAGAGAAGGAGGCTCAGCAGAAGCACCTCACTGAGGACTGGGAGCATAGGCTTTCCAAGCAGAGGGAAGACTTGCGGGAGTGCAAGGCCAGGGACCGGCGCCTGGAGGCTCAGCGGGCTGAGATGGTCAGCCAGTTCCAGGCCATGATGCAGTCCCACTGGAACGAGGCCCTCCGGCTCTTTGACACCAGCGGCTCTTCCCTCCAGCCTTCGCCCAAAGCCCCCCACCAGGAGGCTGAAGCAGACCCCAAGTTGGAATTTCTGCCCTCCTCCGACCCACACAAAGACCCTGAAGGGGGAGACTCTCTGCAGCAACACAAGCCTTCATTGAACGTATCCAGCTCAGAGGTCATGGTTTGAGGACCCCTGATTTAGTGCAATATAAGAAATGCAAATAATTTTTCTGCAGACCCCCAACATTTTCTCATGGACCACCAGTGGTCCACGGATCACCACTTGGTGACCACTGACCCAAATTGTAGGTTTCTCAACCTTAAAAACTAGGAGATGTATGGACTTCAACCCCAAGTGGGCTGGGGAATTCTGGGAGTTGAAGTCCACCCATCTTCAAATGGTTGAGAAGCATGGATCTTGTCGTGCCCCCCCCATTGGAGCCTGAATCTATTGTGCCCTGAATCGAGATGGAACTGGAGCAGACAACGATCGAGGGGGTGGTTTCGTTGGTTTGGGAGGAATATGGGGAGGAGCAGGCCGAGTCAGGCCAGGGCCTTTCAGGATTGGGACGGCTTGTAGGCAGGGAGGAAGAAGGGCAAGATGACCAAAAGAGGCTAAGCAGTAGATACGGGAGACTTAGCTCAGATGATGAGCAAGGAAGGACCACTCCCTCCTGATCCGAGAGCATGGAGAGTGGAGAGAAGGCAGGAACAGCGCAGGCTGATCCAACTACTCAGGAGGAGAGCGCCCGGCCCCTTTCCAGAAGGCACACCTGGGGACTGAGATTTAAGGAGATGCTGTGGGGAGGGGAATTTGTCGGGAAGAAAAGGTTGAATTCATAGAGGATTGTGTGCCGTTGCCGACATTGGACGTTTAACTGGGCTTCTTGCTTTATTTCTGGCCTCCTGGATTGATTGCTTCCTGAACTAATTTACTTATTCCCTTGCCCTGCTGGATTTCTTGTTTTGCAGCCGTTGTGCTCACAGCTTTGTGCTGGAGGTGTGTGTGTGTGCGTGTGTGTGAGATCACTTTGCTCTGGGACTGTTCTGACCCAGGCTTCCTTAGAAAGCAAGAAGCAAACTCTTGGTCCTGACAAAACCCCTTTTATTGACACGACTGTGAATTCCCTTCATTCGCAGTCAGCAAGGCTTAGCAAACGGGCTTTCAAAGGAATATTTATCAACACGAACCTTATCTCGTTTGAAGAGCTGGCAAATAACTGGTTTCCGAGCGCAGGGCAAGGCAACACTTGGCACAGGGTCTCTTTATAGTCACAAACAGAACTTTTCTCTCTTGACACGACCAAATGAACTTATCGTTTCCTGCAAAAGCCCCCTCCCTGTTTGTTCCCCTTTAGTTTCCTATGGGAGGGGCCAGTCACTTCCAAGGTGTGGCTTTACTCCCAAGTCAACCCTGCTTTCTTAGTTGTTCTTGTCTTCTGGCAGTTCTGCGCATGCGCACACTGGGAACAGGCCCCAGCTGTTCCTCTGCCTCGCTGCTGTCTAGCTCCCTCTCTGCCTCCGACGCAGAGCCCTCGTCCGAGTCTTCCCCAGACTCCAGGAAAGGCCCATGTTCCTCCCCAACCTCCTCACTGTCCGATTCTGCTGCCAGTTCCGCTGGTTGGCGGTGGGCCACAGCAGGGTCTTGCCAGAAATGTGGGTAACATTTGGAGCAATAAAGGGGCGGTTTGAACTGTCAGCTGACTGTGTTGCCTCCGTGCCGTGCCCGGGGTCGTCACCGATCTAGGTGTCCTTCCCTAATTCAAGAACCCGAGAAAACAAAAATGGTACCTGGAGTAGAAGAATAAACTGGGGGAACCTTTGAATGGGTTTCACCATCAAGCCGTAGAGGGTGACCCGGTCAAGGCTGGTCATCTGTTTCTTCTGCAAAAAGGAAGTTTATAACAGCTTGGTTGAGATGTGAAAACCTCTGTTCTCCCTTCTCCAATGTTATCGGTGGGTGGGGCCTTCATGGAGTGGTCACCTCCCAGCAAGGCTCGTCCTATTCAAGGTCAGTTCTGCTCTACGACCCATCCACAATCCCATCTTGCCAAATGAATGAATTCAGGATCATTCAGTGACGACGGCTAACCTTTATCTAACCTTTAGATGCGCGCAAAAGCACATCTGCACGGCCACACCCATAATGCAATTTGTGGGCAACACCCGCCCTGCACACCTGCCCCCCCGTGTAGGCACAAGCGACCCCCCGGTTTTCCCCGCCCCCCGCATGCACATGTGACCCCCCCGGAACTCCCCCGTGCATGCACCCACCCCCCGTTTTTTACTTCCAGGTTGATGCAGGAGGCCTTGCAGAGCCAAAATGGGTTGCAGAGGGGTGGGGAGCGACAGCGTGAGGCTACTCGTGCCCTGTTTTGGGCCTGGAAGCAGAGGTGGGTCCCTACCAGTACGATACGGTCCAGCCGAATAGGTAGTAACTCTGGCGGACATGTGACGTACCGGTTCTATCCTCCGGGGATGCCAGGGGTGGGTTCCTGCCAGTTCTAACTTCTTCTGTAGAAGAGGTTCCACAAATCTACTGTGCCGTTTAGAACCGGTTCCAGCTCCCTCACACTGCCTGTCCGCACATCATCAAGATGAAGAGCGAGAGGATGAATTCTGGGAGTTGAAGTCCACAAGTCTTAAAGCTATCAAGTTTGAACACCCCTGGGGTTTTTTTTCCTAAAGGGTTAGGGGTGCAAGGGTCTTGTAACTTGACAGCTTTAAGACTTGCACACTTCAATGCCAGAGTTCCTGAGCCAACATGACTGGAAGAGGAATTCTGGGAGTTGAAGTCCACAAGTCTTAAAGCTATCAAGTTTGAACACCCCTGGGGTTTTTTTTCCTAAAGGGTTAGGGGTGCAAGGGTCTTGTAACTTGACAGCTTTAAGACTTGCACACTTCAATGCCAGAGTTCCTGAGCCAACATGACTGGAGGAGGAATTCTGGGAGTTGAAGTCCACAAGTCTTAAAGCTATCAAGTTTGAACACCCCTGGGGTTTTTTTTCCTAAAGGGTTAGGGGTGCAAGGGTCTTGTAACTTGACAGCTTTAAGACTTGCACACTTCAATGCCAGAGTTCCTGAGCCAACATGACTGGAGGAGGAATTCTGGGAGTTGAAGTCCACAAGTCTTAAAGCTGTCAAGTTTGAACACCCCTGGGGTTTTTTTTCTAAAGGGTTAGGGGCGCAAGCTTGACAGCTTTAAGACTTGTGTGCCACGCTCACCCAGTCACATGGCCAGCAAGCCCCTCCCACCCAGTCACATGGCCGGCAAGCCACTCCCACAAAGCAGGCCACACCTACAAAAGAGGTTCTAAAAATTTTTGAAACCCACCACTGGGCGGCGCCATCTCGGTTTTCTGTTCTGCAAATGCACAGAACAATCATTGAAAAAATGTAATCCCCCCCCTTTTTAATGTGCAACGCGCAGACCTTTTGTTGTGCACCCGCAAGGAGGACGCATTTGGCTTGCGTGGGAGCGAAATTTTTGCATTTGAGCGCAACATTTTTCAGGCACCAAATTAGTTGTATAACGGCAGCAGGAACCCACCCCTTGCCTAGAAGGCCTCCTGCACCAACCTGGAAGCCAAAATGGGGCATGGGGGGGCACCGTGTGCGAGGCCCCCAAATGCAATATGAGCACCCCGCCCTCCCCAAGCATGTGTGGCAGAGACCCAAAGACCAGTTGGCCGGCGGGAGGCATGCGCCCATGCACAGTGAGACTGGGCGGGGTCAAGTGTTGGCGTGCCTGCAGAGATGGCTCTGGGTGCCACCTGTGTTTTGGATCCAGGGATAATACAATACAATAGCAGAGTTGGAAGGAACCTTGGAGGTCTTCTAGTCCAACCCCCTGCCTAGGCAGGAAACCCTATACCGTTTCAGACAAATAGCTATCCAGCATCTTCTTAAAGACTTCCAGTGTTGGGGCATTCACAACTTCTGGAGGCAACTTCTGTTCCACTGATTAATTGTTCTAACTGTCAGGAAATTTCTCCTCAGTTCTAAGTTGCTTCTCTCCTTGATTAGTTTCCACCCATTGCTTCTTGTTCTACCTCAGGTGCCTTGGAGAATAGCTTGACTCCCTCTTCTTTGTGGCAACCTCTGAGATATTGGAAGACTGCTATCATGTCTCCCCTAGTCCTTCTTTCTCTTAAGCTAAACATACCCAGTTCCTGCAACCGTTCTTCATAGGTTTTAGCCTCCAGTCCCCTAATCATCTTTGTTGCTCTTCTCTGCACTCTTTCTAGAGTCTCCACATCTTTTTTACATCGTGGTGACCAAAACTGGATGCCGTATTCCAAGTGTGGCCTTACCAAGGCCTTATAAAGTGGTATTAACACTTCACATGATCTTGATTCTATCCCTCTGTTGATGCAGCCTAGAATTCTTCAGCTGCGTCCAATTCTGCAATATTTCTCCATTGTTTACCCCCCCCCCAAAAAAAAACCCCCGACTCAAATTGAACGAAGCAGGGGATTAAACCCAAATTATTAATCGTTACACTTCTAAACTCAACGGCAGGAAGCAAACGCAATTTTTCATTATCCCCATTAGATCCTCACAACGCATTCATATTCAAATGCAATTTAGCTGCGGAATGGATTAGTTAAGGAATCCAATTATCTTTCATTTCGGTCGTTGCTTTCTTAACTCTCGAAACTATCGCCTTTCTCAATAGCGGAAACAAGAGAAGACTTTTTCATCCATCGCACCTTTCAGACGGGTGAAGAGATGGAGAGAGAACCTGTTCTGGCCCAGGCTTCCTTAACAAGCAAGAAGTGGAGTTTTGGTCCCCGGCAAAACCCCTTTTATTTACACGACTCTGGATTCCTTTCATTCGCTAACCAGGAAGGCTTAGCAAACAGTCTTTCTGAGGAGTGTTTATCCACATGAACCTTATCTCGCTCGGAGAGCTGCCAGATAACTAGCTTCCAAACGCAGGGCAAGGCAAAACTTGGCACAGAATCTCAAACAGAATTTCCACTCTTGAACCGACCGAAGGAACAAATTATTTCCTGCAAAAGCCCCCTCCCCATTCGCTCTTTTCTTTCCTACGGGAGGGGCTAATCACCTCCAAGGTGTGGCTTTACTCCCAAGTTGACCCTGTTTTCTTAGTTGTCCTTGCCTTCTGGCAGCTCTGCGCATGCGCACACTGGGAACAGGCTCCAGCTGTTCCTCTGCCTCGCTGCTGTCTAGCTCCCTCTCTGCTTCCGATGCAGAGCTCTGGTCTGAGCTTTCCTCAGCCCCCAGGACTGGCCCATGTTCCTCCCCAACCTCCTCACTGTCTGCTGCCTGTTCTGCAGGCCGCTGGTGGGCCCCAACATAACCATCATCTATCTGGAGAAACCTGGTTGACTGATAAACCTCTATGGCCACTAAACTAAGAATGAGCCCTTGATGGGTCTTGCCCCATGGTCCAGGGCCTTTGTGATGTCCATTCTTCTTACCTTGAGGAACTCCAAGAAAGCTGGCTTGGTCATGCAGGCCTTCTTGATTAAGGACATGGCACTGGTGAAGTTGTTGACGTATTCACTATACACATCCAAGACCATGGACTTGGAGAACTTTGGAGAAGAAATGGAGGACAGTGAGACCCCAAGATTCACTTCTAGAGTCCCCTAGAAGGTTCGGAGAAGTCGCGTCTTTGAGACGGGCCGCCACGTTTCCACGTCTAATCAATTGCTCACCGAGGCCACGAAGAGGTCACCGATCTTCTCCATGGAGTCCCACTCCACCACCCGTGAAGACAAGGCGATTTGGAACATGGAGTGGCATTGGAGAATCTCTTTGACCCGGAAGAAGACTACTTGGCATTTCCTGGCACTGAGGACTTTGGGCTCCATCTCCATCAAGGGGTTCCTATAATCCTGTATTGGAAGAGGACAGGAGAGACTCTTTTGAGGACCCGTCCATCTTTTGGGGTTATCATATCGATGTACAGGTAGAGTGGTGCGGTGGCCTAGAGGGGGAGCTCTCGCCTCACAATCAGGAGGCTGTGAGTTCGATCCTAGGAAGAGGCAGATATTTCTCTCTCTGGGCACGATGAGAATATATCTGCTGAATGTAACTCCGCAATGGCAACAGGGAGGGTATCTGGCCAGTAAACATTCATCTCCATTCCAGACTCTACCCCATAAGGGATTATGGGGTCATTAAAAGACGATGATATCGATGTACAGATAGTCCTTAGTTTACCACCATTCATTTAGTGACCGTTCCAAGTTACAACAGGACTGGAAAAAAATGACTTATGACTGTTTTCCCGCACATTTAACCGCTTATGGTCACACAATCAAAATTCTGACGCTTGGCAACTTACTCATGTTTACGACGGGTTGCAGCGTCTGGGATTCATGTGATCCTCTTTTGCGACCAAAGTCAATGGGGAAGCTAGATTTGCTTAACAACCACGTTACTCACTTAACAACTGTGGCACAAAAGGTCGTAAAAGGAGGGAACCTCACAACCAATGTCTCACTTAAGAACCGAAATACTGGGATCCATTGCGGTCGTAAGTCGAGGACTACCTGTATTACAAAGCCGGAATCAACAAGAAGATGTGAGGTGTGGCTTCCCGCCCTTGGCCAAAAGGGGCACCCACAGAGCATCTCCTCTCGAGAAGTCAAAAGAAAAAAAGGCAAAATACCTGTAAAATGCGTCTCAGCGATTCCACATAGCTCCTCTCGCTCTGCATAATGGAGCCCAGGATGTGACGACGTATGACCTAGGAGGAAAAAAAAGGGGAGGGGCACAGAATTAAGCCCACGAGGGCGGCTTGTGGAACTCCCTGCCACAGGAGGCGATTCACCAGCTCAGTAGTGTTTGTCTCAAAACCTCAAAACCTCCCCTGGAGGGTTGGTTTGCAGCAGACGGGGCCCTTGTCAGGAAGAGACCCCCCCAAAATCCCAAATAAAGAACCCCTCCCCAGTTCAACCAAGTTTAGATGTCGGGTTCGACCTCCTAAATCCGGGATGGTGAAACTATTGCATTTGTGCTGCAGGTGGCACCACAGAGCCCCCTTCTTTGGTCTTCGGGTCTCTGCCGCGCATGCACGGGGGAGGGAGGGGACGCATGAGGGGGACCCATGTGTGCAAGCACAGGGAGCGTTCACACTGGGACTCGTGCGGCGCCCCGTGCCCCGTCTTGACTTCCAGGTTGGTGCAGGAGGTCTTCCAGGCCCAAAATGGAGCACGGGGGGGGGCTCGCACTCTCCCCCCACCCCGGGTGCCCCATTTTGGGCCTGTATCAACCTGGAAGCAAAAAGTGGGCGAGGGGGGGGTGCATGCGCGTGGGAGCGCGGGGGGGGGGTGTCACACGCGCATGTGGGGGGCAAGGCACACGGGGGGGTCACACACGCACGCGCGGGGGTGGTCTTCGTGCACGCATTGCGTTACGGGTGCGAGGACAAAAAGGTTAGCCATCATGGCCCTTAACCAACCTGCTGAGGGTTTAACCCTTCGGGCATGGGCCCCAACTCGGGCAGCTGCTTGGCATCTGAAACTGGCACCTCCAGGAAGCCCAATTCTTCTTCTTCGGAGTCCCCTGAGGTAAAAATAAAGTGACTTTATACATTGCTTTAGAGGGATGCTGTTAATACCCACAAAGCAAAGCACAAAGAGGATTAAGCTTAACACACGCCAGCCGAGTTCTCTCACGACACACTTCCAACGTCGCAATCCCTCCCCCCCCCTCACTTCAATGACAATCCTCCGGGTTTTAAAACATGCGTCTAGTCCTCAACAGTAGAGCGCCAGCGGGTTGGTGAAACTGGCAAAATCAGAAGGAAACTCAAGCCAACGTCATGCAAATGTGTTATTCTGATTAGTCGGGCAATCTCATGTTCCTTGAGTGGCATTAATTGGTGCAATAACAAAGTCCCAGGCGGGGGCAGGGAAAAAAGCAAGGTTTTTCTTTCTTTCTTTTTAAAAATATATTTTTATTATTTTTACATTTAAAAACAATGCAATACCGCGGAGTCGAAGTGACCTTAAATTCACATTATATACAGCTAGTTTCAACCATTAACAATTAATCTACTTAATGCATTGTCTATCCTTCTGTTCGATCACAATATATACAGTTTGTTCCAGTCTTGTCATCTTGTCTTATACCAATCATAAAATCTGTTCCATACCTCAAAATATTCTGATTCCCCTTTATTTTTAAGTTCCAGAGTGAGCCTATCTGCTTCTGCACAGGCCAATACTTTTCTGATTGTATCTAGCTCTGATGGTGTATTTTCTTTTTTCCAATACTGTGCATAGGTTATGCGCGCTGCAGTTAGTATATGTATAATTAGATAAAGTGTATCTTTCTTAAACCCCTCCGGTATTATGCCTAGGAGAAAAGTTTCTGGTTTAAACATAATTTGTTCTCCCACCATTTGTTCTAACCACGATTGAATCATTTTCCAATATTTTTTTGCCTCATTGCACGTCCACCACATATGATAGAAAGCGCCTGGTGTTTTTTTTACACTTCCAACAATTTGGGGCCAGATTTTTGAACATTTTAGAAAGCCGTGCTGGGGGGGGAGATGCCATCTGTAGAACATCTTATAAAGATTTTCTTTATACGCCGTAGCCAAGGTTTTTCTTTCTAAGGTTTGCAGAACGACCCTTCTCTAGCAACCGACGAATCGATGTGCGCAAAGTGACTCAGCAAAAGTCCGTCCCTTGGGCACGGTGGGCACTGCCAGCGGAATCCAAGAAGATTGCCGGATGGGCAGCGTCTCCAAACCGAAGTCAACAAAGGCAATCAACAAAGCGTTGGAAGCGTTTCGCAGGGCCGCGTTTTGGGAAGGGATGCGGAGAAAACGCACGAGAGGCGGCATCTAACTTGGCACCCCAAAAATCGCAGGCTGCCTGGAGGGGGGGGCAGGGGGGGAGAGAAAAAGCAGGCGTGAGCGACTCTAGCAAGTAAGCCAAGCTGCATTCTTTGGGGATGGACGGGAGGGTGATGGATGGGGAGCGGGGAGATTTAATTCTGGTTCCGGGCTCCCCAGGTGACCCTGTGCCAGCCCGTCCTATTACCCCAACCCCAGAGGGAAAAAAATAAAATATAAAATATAAATAAAGATCAGTCGGACTGCGAATGAATTCACTTCCCCCTCCCCAACTGCAAATGAAATCCTTGCCAAGGCGGATAAAACACCAACCAGCCACACAGGATGCGATGCCACCGAATCTTGGCAGCTGGTGGCAGCTCGTCTGAGCCCAATACATAAACCCATCACCCAGCACAGGACTCATGTGTGTGTGAGATAGTCCAGCTGCCTGGCCTTACCTGAGAGCGAGGAAGAGGAGGAAGAGGAGAAGTGAACAATCACATAATCTTTGGCACTTGCCCGATGCCGTTTCCTCCACATTTTAGCCGTGGGACCAATTCTCCCCCTCTCCACCCCAGTCATTCAAACTTCCTCTTTCTCAAAAGACTAAAACTCGGTCGAGTTGGGGAATCTCCATCTTCGCAGAAACGGGCCTGGGTACCGGCAGGACCCCAGGGAAATTCAAACCGGCAGCAAGAGTGTGTGTGTGGGGGGGGGGGGGGAGATGAAGCTCGTGAGCCGTTCGGGGCGGGTTGATGACAAGAATAGATCAGTGATGGCGAGGCTGACCTTTCCTTCCTTAATTTTGGGAACAGCTGCCGGCAGCCCTTGGGAGAGCTGCCATCCGGGGAGGCGGTGCAGAGCGGAAGCAGCTTGAAAGGAGAAGGGAGGGGAAGGGTCTCCAAAAACATCCTGTGGGGGAAGACCCTCTTCAAAAACCACTGGTTTTTAATTTTGGCAATTAGCCCACAAAAAATAAAGAAGGAAACAATAGGAAGCAGGGTGGGGCGGGGGGGGGGGGGAAATCTTGGGTCATCCAAACAATCTATCGAAAAGCGAGAGGAAAAATTCAGGAGAAAAAGATATAATACATATAAAAAGAAGAAAAAGAGGTGTTTGTGGGGGGAATATCTAGGAACAGGGGATTAGTAAAATGAAATGAAATATGTTAATGCTACATAGCTAATTAGAAAGGGACTATACTAACATTGTTCATTGTGCAAATTAATTAAGTAAAATGTTTATCATATAAAAAAGCTGAATTTGAAGAGACGTGTTACTTATAAAAAAATAGATGGGAAATGAAATGATAAATTTGGTTTATTTCTAAAGGGATTTTAAAAAATGGCATTGTTTAGGTACATAATAAAAACTAAAAATTGGAAAACGTGGAAGAAAATAATACAGCTCAAATTGGAAATGGAAATATAATGCAAAATGAATTATGCCTACGTGAAAATGTTAAAGGAGGAAAACTGGGCAATGCTCTGTTTACAAACAAATTTGAATTATGCAACAAAAAAACAAAAAAAACCACTGGATTGACCACTATCGCAGACAATCCTGCCCATACAAACAACTGCCAGGGAAAAAAAAACAGTTCCAACTTTTCAGATTTTGTTCAATTGGCAAAACAGGGACTTGGGGATTGAGGTGCCGAACAATCCCACTGGGAAAATATAAAAACACAACGGGGTGTGTAAGTAGAAATGAGATCAAAAATATCATTTGTTTGTTTGTTTTTTCCTAGAAAGCAAACAAACACGGGAGCATCCTGCTGTTCGTTTAAAGATTAATCCGGGAGAGAGTTAAGTTAATCTATTGGAAACTCTAAAACGAGATAAAGAGAAACAAAATTGGCTAACGAATGGGGAGCCAAGCCCATCTGCGAGATGAGAAATTCTGGGAATAAATGCAGAGATGCGGTGGGAACTTCGCCCCTTCTTTTGGTTGTTAGTTGCGAAGTTCTTGTCCGACCCATCGCGACCCCATGGACAACGTTCCTCCAGGCCTTCCTGTCCTCTACCATCCTCTGGAGTCCATTGAAGCTCACGCCTACTGCTTCGGTGACTCCATCCAGCCACCTCCTTCTCTGCCGTCCCTTTCTTCTTCTGCCCTCCATCGTTCCCAGCATGAGGCTCTTCTCCAGGGAGTCCTTCTCCCTTCTCATGAGGTGGCCAAAGGATTTGAGTTTCCTCTTCAGGATCTGGCCTTCTAAAGAGCAGTCAGGGTTGATCTCCTCTAAGACTGACCAGTTGGATCGCCTTGTAGTCCAAGGGACTCGCAGGAGTCTTCTTCTCCAGCACCAGAGTTCAAAGGCCTCCATTCTTTGGTGCTCATCCTTCCTTATGATCCAACTTTCACAGCCATCCATTGCAAACTGGGAAAACCATCGCCTGGACTAGATGTACTTTCGTTGGCAGGGTGATGTCTCTGCTTAACTCTCTAATAATCTACCCTAGGTTAGCAGAAAAAGAGTGACAATCCAGACGCAGCGGCCAGTAAGAATAATAGATTTAGAATGGACAAAGGGAATTCAGGCTAATTGGTTTCGCCTCCACAAAAAGCTCAGCCTTTCCGTGCTAACCCCCCACCCTCCCAATAAACCCCTTTTCAAATCTCCCTTTTTTCCTAATCTAAATTGTTTGCAAAGGATCGTCCAAGAGTGAGCCATGCCCCTCGTCCACACAACTGCATTAAAAAACAAAGTGGCTCACCCTGTCTGCTTTCCATCAAGGGTGATGGGATGCCACTCAGTATGGCAACCTCCCCATCAGCCGGTTAGAAGCAGTCACTTAACGTCACTTAAAGCAGGGGTCACCCATCTTTCGGACCTGAGGCACCACTGAATTCATAATTTTAAATCCTGCGGACCACTAATAGGACCTGCTTAATAACCGGATGGGTGGGCGCGGCTAGGTGGTCATGTGACTGGGTGGACATGGCCAACTCGATGTCACTCATTTGCCCCTCCCTGCCCAGGCTCCTTAGGGCCCCAAAGGGAAGCAGTGGCTGGAGCTAAGCAGCCGCCAGGAGAAAGAGTTGGCAAAACAGCTCAGTTCAAATTGGATCTGGCTGAGAAGGAGGCTCAGCAGAAGCACCTCACTGAGGACTAGGAGCATAGGCTTTCCAAGCAGAGGGAAGACCGGCGGGAGTACAAGGCCAGGGACCGGCGCCTGGAGGCTCAGCGGGCTGAGATGGTCAGCCAGTTCCAGGCCAAGATGCAGTCCCAGTGGAACGAGGCCCTTTGGCTCTTTGCCACCAGCGGCTCTTCCCTCCAGCCTTCGCCCAAAGCCCCCCACCAGGAGGCCAAAGCAGACCCCGAGTTGGAATTTCCCGCACAAAAAGACCCCGAAGGGGGAGACTCTCTGCAGCAACACAAGCCTTCATTGCACGTATCCGTCCCAGGGGCCGTAGTTTGAGGACCCCCCCGATTTAGTGCAATATAAAAAATGCAAATAATTTTTCTGCGGACCCCCCAAATTTTCTCACGGAACCACCAGTCGGTACTGCTTGACTTAAAATCAATTGAAGTTAGCCACACCGCACACCATGCCATGCTGTGCATCCCATGGGGAGGGGGGGGGGCGGGAATCCAGTTGGATCTGTACCTCTCTCTGCAGAGAAGCTACGGGCCATGGCAGCCTCCCCGGCCCAGGAGAGAGATCGCTTCCTTTCCGGTCCCGAGACCCCTCTGCTCGGCTCTCCATCCGCAGCTACAGCGAAGGAAGGACCACCAGGCTTAATTCTTTCGCTCATGAATTCACATTTGTTCTCTTGGAGAAAGCATCTTGGCAGGATCCTGGAAAGCTGAGTTTGGGGGGGAGGCGGGGGGCGCTTTCTCTAGCTCAGAAAAAGCCCCCTCCCCCCAAAGCCTTGCATTTATATAACTGTGCAAACAGATAAAAGAAACTTCATGGGGTGGGGGGGGCTGGGTGTTAAGTTCAGCTGGTTCTTAGTGTTTTTTTCCCCCTGGGTAAGCAGTTTTGTAGTCATTCTAGCAAAGTTTTGCAACGGTGCCACCCCAAAACAAGGAAGTGGCTAAGAAATTTATGCTGGGGATGAACTTTTTGAGGGCTGATGGAAGGAGACTCACCCGCTCCGTGTGTGTTTGTGTGTGTGTGTGTGTGTGTGTGTGTGTGTGTGTAAGAAAGAGAAAAGGCTGAAGTTGTGTCCCGCAGCAGCTCACACCCTCCTTCTTTGCAACTTTCTTCCATTCCAGAAGCAAACCTAGTTTGCAGCCAATGTTTAAAGAGGGACAGCACAATTTTTTAAAAAAAAAAGAACAACAACCCAAAACACTTAAAAAAATAAATTCAGAACACCGCCTGGGTTTAATATACCGGGAGAAAGATTCGCTCACTTGCACGGAAAATAACGTTGCCAAAGAGACTGGGAGTTTAAAAGTCTTTGAAAATGCCAAGGAAGTTAGGAGAGGAGAGGGAAGAGGAAAGAGAAGAGAAGAGAAAGGAAGAAGAGGGAAGAGAAGAGAAGGGAATGGAAAGGAAGAGTAGGGAAGAGAAGGGAAGGGGAAGGAAGAGGAGAGAAGAGGCGAGAAGGGAAGGGGAAGGAAGAGGTGGGAAGAAAAGAGGCAAAATAAAGAAAGAGGGAATGAGAAAGAAAGAGATAGAAAGGAGAGAAAGGAGAAAAAAGAGAAAGGAAGAGAGAGGAAGGAAGGAAGGAAGGAAGGAAGGAAGGAAGGAAGGAAGGAAAGAAGGAAGGAAGGAAGGAAGAAAAGGTCTCCTCTCATCTCAGTCTCTATGAGAATTAGAAACACCATTAAAAAAAGTTATTCTGAGGAAAACATCTATTGGAACTAAAGAGATACCCAGAAATAGTATAAAGGAAAGAGGTAGCTATTGAACTCTAAAAAGAAAGTGTAAAACAGATAGGAGGAGGGAAAATAATATCACAGTATCGCTTCCAATTGACTTCCTGCAGTCTCTACAAACAACGCGGAATCTAGAGGGGGATTTTCTGTGTTTCTTAATCAAAGCCAGGATCACGCACTGGCCATGCTCAATTCATCAAACCGACTACTCACTTCGACTTTGCAAAGGTGAGTCTCAGTTCCTCAGCTTTCCAGGCAACAAAGAAAAATAAAAAAAAATCACTCACTGTCCCCGTCTTTGCATCTGGCTCAGGGGTCGGCAACCTTACCATCTTTGCATCTGGCTCAGGGGTCGGCAACCTTAAACACTCAAAGAGCCACAAAGGTCCTAACCGGAAGCCCCCCCTCCCCCACGTTCAATTCTGTAGCTCGCCAGAAATCCGGTTCTCCCACCATAGTCTCCTCCTAGCGTGGTGTCCTTTTTCCTCTACCTGTCCTAACTGAAAGCCCTATCAATTTCTGGAGCCGACCGTCGAAAGGGAGCTGCAACAGAGGGATGAAAGAGCCACAATTGGCTCCAGAGCCGCAGTTGGCTGACTCCCTGAACTGGCTGACTGAATGCGCAAGGACATGAATGCTACAAAATTTTGCCCAGAAATTCAGAAAACGGATATATCCTCAAGTCACTTTCCTACCAATTCTCTGTTATCTTTTAAGACAGGGATCTCCAACCTTAGGGGCAACTTTAAGACTTGGAGACTTCAACTCCCAGAATTCCCTAACCACCAAGTTCCTAAAAGTTGACAAGGTTGGAGTTCCCTGCATCTACTCCAGAATACCTATAACGTAAAGGTAAAGGTTCCCCTCGCACATAAGTGACTAGTCGTTCCCGACTCTAGGGGGCGGTGCTCATCTCCGTTTCAAAGCCGAAGAGCCAGCGCTGTCCGAAGACGTCTCCGTGGTCACGTGGCCGGCATGATTCAACGCCAAAGGCGCACGGAACGCTGTTCCCTTCCCACCAAAGGTGGTCCCTATTTTTCTACTTGCATTTTTGTACGTGCTTTTGAACTGCTAGCTTGGCAGAAGCTGGGACAAGTTTAACGGGAGCTCACTCCGCGACGTGGCGCTAGGGATTCGAACCGCCAAAATGCCGATCTTTCTGATCGACAAGCCCAGCGACTTAGCCACTGAGCCACCACAAATACCTATACTCTTCTGTTTTCTTTTGTTTTGAAAGACAGCTGATTTTATGGCACCGTAAGTCTCCATTAGCAACCCAATGGCAGAGAAAAATCCAAAAACATTTTCGGTTTCAAGTTTCCACCCTCGTCATTTTCCCATCAATCGCAGGAATTTCACTAATGCTAGAATAAGGGAAGTGATGGAGGAAACAGAAACTGAGTTTTTGTCTGATGACGAAGCGGAGGAATTTTCCGAAACACCCCGAAACCAAATGAAGCCCAGGGATATTCCATCCAAAATCCTAATTTTTAGAGGGCAGACCAGCCATCAATGCAATTGGGCCATTTTAAGTAGCTTCACCCTTAATGCTTCCCATAATCTGGATTCTACGTTTCCTGCAGCTTTGCTGTTTATCTTTTTAAGGTGCTGTTAAACAATACAAAAACAAAAAAGGCAATAAAGTATTTGTCCCAAGTACATGCAGTCCTCAACTTACGACCATAACTGAGTTCAACATTTTTGTTACTGAGGGAGACATCACTGAAGTTAATTTTGCCCCATTTGACGACCACTCTTGCCACAGTTGTTGAGTGAATCACCGCAGTGGTTAAGAAGTAACAAGAAGTTTTTAAGTGATTCTGGCTTCCCTATTGACTTTGCTGGTCAGAAGGTCGCAAAAAAGGGATCGCGTGACCCCGGGACACAGCAAACGTCGTAAAGACGAGTCAGTTGCCAAGCGGGCGATTTTTTTGATCACGTGAACACAGGGAAGCTGCAACGGTCGTTAAGTGTGAAAAACAGCCACTTTTTTTCAATGGCGCTGTGACTTTGAACCGTCACGAAATGAACGGTTGTTAAGTCGAGAACTACCGTATTTTTCAGAGTATAAGACGCACCTTTTTCTCTCAAAAAAGAGGCTGAAAATCTGGGTGCATCTTATACACCAGTGATGGCGAACCTTTCTCGGCTCACGTGCCAAGAGGGGGGGAGCGCAGGGGGGTCGTGTGTGGGCATGCCGCACCCATAATGTAATGCGCGACCCCCCCAGTGCGCATGCACGCACAACGCGTGACCTCCCCCATTTTACATGCTTTTTTAGCCCTCCCCAGGCTCCAGAGGCTTTATAGGAGCCTGGGGAGGGTGAAAAGAGCCTCCCCCGCCCCCACGGAGGCATTCCGGAGGCTTCAGGGACCGTCTGGTGGCTTCCCTGAAGCCTTCGGAGCGCTCAAAAGGATCCTCCGAGCAAACCGGAAGTCACTTCCGGTTTGCTCGGAGGATCCTTTTGAGCGCTCCGAAGGCTTCAGGGACTGCCCGGACGGTCCCTGAAGCCTTTGAATGCTTAAAACGACTTCCGGTTTGCTCGGAGGGTCGTTTTAAGCGCTCCGAAGGCGTCAGGGAAGCCTCCGGATGGTCCCTGAAGCCTCTGGAGGGCGTTGGTAGGGCGGGGGAGGCTCTTTTCGCCCTCCCTAGGCTCCTATAAAGCCTCTGGAGCCTGGGGAGGGCGAAAAATGGCTTTTAAAAAGGTGAACATGCGCGCTGGCCAGGTGACAGGGCAGCGCCTCGCGTGCCCTGACAAATGGCTCCGCGTGCCACCTGTGGCACGCGTGCCATAGGTTCGCCATCACTGTTATACACTGAATACAACATTTTAGGCCTCCCGAAACCCTGCCCCCTTCACCAAAATGGCCGTGCAAAGCCTTTAGGAGGCTTCCAGAGTGCTCCTGGGGGCTGGGGAAGGCAGAAATGAATGAAAAACAGGGTGTTTTTTACCCCCCCCCGCCAGCCTCCAGCAGCACTCGATAAGCTTCCTAAAGGCTATCCATGCCCTTTTTTTGACAAAAAACAGGCCCGTTTTTTTGCTCGTTTTGGCCCTCACCCCCAACCCCCAGGAGCACTCCAGAAACCCCGTCCCCTTCACCAAAACGGCCGTGCATAGCCTTTAGGAGGCTTTCAGAGTGCTCCTGGAGGCTGGGGAGGGCAGAAATGAATGTAAAAGAGGGCGTTTTTTGCCCCCCTGCCAGCCCCCAGCAGCATTCTATAAGCCTCCTAATGGCTATTCATGACCTTTTTTGGGGAAAAAAAAAAAAAGGGCCGTTTTTGCAAAAAAAAAAAAAAAGGGGCCGTTTTGGGGAGGTTTGCAGAGTGCAAAACTTAAAAAAAAATGTTCCTTTTCAAAACCTTGCTGCGTCTTATACTCCGGTGCATCTTATAAAATACGGATAACTGATTTCCCTCTCTCCCTGTTAAAGTCACCTGTGTGCACAACGTCAAATAAACCCAGTTACCTGGAATATCTTTCTTGTGCAGGAAAGTCCGCATGACTGCAATTTTGGTCTTTTCCAACCCATCCTTGGTGCCGCTTTTGGCTGCTTTCATGAATTGGGTCATCTGTAGAAAATCAGTTTTGAAAAGAATTACAGAAGACAAAGCAGAGCTGTTGGACATCCTGCCAAGGAAAATCCCTCTCGCTGTTATTTCAATTCGGAAAAATAAAAGCTAGGTAAAGGTAAAAGTTCCCCTCGCACATAATGGGATCGTCGTTCCCGACTTTAGGGGGCGCTGCTCATCTCCGTTTCAAAGCCGAAGAGCCAGCGCTGTCCGAAGACGTCTCCGTGGTCATGTGCCCGGCATGACTCAACTCCCAAAGGCGCACCGAATGCTGTTACCTTCCCACCAAAGGTGGTTCCTATTTTTCCACTTGCATTTTTTACGTGCTTTCGAACTGCTAGGTTGGCAGAAGCTGGGAGAAATACAATACAATACAATAGCAGAGTTGGAAGGGACCTTGGAGGTCTTCTAGTCCAACCCCCTGCCTAGGCAGGAAACCCTATACTGTTTCAGACAAATGCCTATCCAGCATCTTCTTAAAGACTTCCAGTGTTGGGACATTCACAACTTCTGGAGGCAACTTCTGTTCCACTGATTCATTGTTCTCACTGTCAGGGAATTTCTCCTCAGTTCTAAGTTGCTTCTCTCCTTGATTAGTTTCCACCCATTGCTTCTTGTTCTACCCTCAGGTGCCTTGGAGAATAGTTTGACTCCCTCTTCTTTGGGGCAACCCCTGAGATATTGGAAGACTGCTATCATGTCTCCCCTAGTCCTTCTTTCTCTTAAGCTAAGCATACCCAGTTCCTGCAATCGTTCTTCATATGTTTTAGTCTCCAGTCCCCTAATCCTCTTTGTTGCTCTTCTCTGCACTCTTTCTAGAGTCTCCACATCTTTTTTACATCGTGGCGACCAGAACTGAATGCAGTATCCCAAGTGTGGCCTTACCAAGGCATTATAAAGTGGTATTAACACTTCACGTGATCTTGATTCTATCCCTCTGTTGATGCAGCCTAGAACTGTGTTGGCTTTTTTGGCAGCTGCTGCACACGGCTGGCTCCTATTTAAATGGTTGTCCACTAGGACTCCAAGATCCCTTTCACAGTTACTACTATTGAGCAAGGTGCCACCTATACTGTACCTGTGCATTTCGTTTTTCTTGCCTAAATGTAGAACCTTACTCTTTTCACCATTAAAATCACGGGAGCTCACTCCGTTATGCGGCCCTAGGGATTCGAACCGCTGAACTGCTGACCTTTCTGATTGACAAGCTCAGCGTCTTAGCCACTGAGGCCACCGCCTCCCATAATCCTCCCTTGATGATCGCTGTTGGGTCCAGCAATTCTGTCACTCAGCGAGAGGTCACCTGACTGACAAGCGGTTGTTGAACAAGACATCAAGAGATTGTGAGACACCGTGACCCTCGTAAACAATGGGGACCCCAGCGCGCCCCCATTTTGGCTCTCAGTGCCGAAAAAATTTGCCATCACTGTCCTAAACTATAAATAGAAGTTCCTAAAGTATAAATAGAAGACAGCTATATTCCTCTCTTAATGACTGTCCGGTTTAGCAACTTTGCAAAGTTTCCACGGTGCTGAGAAAGTCATCTCCTAACCGGTCCCTCGCATGCATGGCCGTCACGGCTTCTCTGGGGGGGTCACATGACTGCCACTCAGGTGCCAATCCAGCCCGTCAATCGTTGAGATCCTATTTATTCAACCTCTTTTTTGAATATTTTGGAGGGATAACCTCCTCTCCTCGCTCCCTAACCTCAACCTCACTCGGTGACTTTTCTTGAAGCCCAAAGGAGAAAATTCTAAATAAGACAAGACAGGACCCAAAAAAAACCCTCAAAAATATTCTGTGTTTCGTTTTGTTTTTCAAAAGAAGGGTTAATTCTTGCAAAGCAGACGAAGCAGCAAGCAAAGCGCTGAAAAACCAAGGACAGAAACAGGAAAATGCAGGGGTTATTTTGCACACACACAACTCCAAACGGTGCGGGGAAAGGAAAGGGAAAAGAAACGGAGGGCGCAGGGAAGAAAGGACAGTACCTTACAATCGTATCTCTGCTTCAGCTCTTGCATCTCTCTGCCCCCGACTTTCAAAGCCAGAATCTCCTTTTTAGTCCTGGAGCACCTCTCTTTTAGCCTGTGGAGGTCGGGAGAAAGCTGCCACCCCCAAAAATGAACGCCAGCAAAGAGAAGCCGTGGGAGAAAGGAAGAGAGAGAGAGAGGGAGAGAGACAGGGACAGAAATCGGGGTGAGCAAGCCGGAAACACAGCGAAGGCAGGGAGACATCGCAAAGCACCGTGTGGCTGGCAGACAGCAGCAGAAGCAGCGGGGTTAAGGGCATCCCTACGACCCCTTTGGCGAGGGTCCTGCTGGCCCCTCAGCTTGGAACCTGGAGGTGTATTCAATATTCCCCAACCGAGAGACATTAGGAGCATCAAAATTGCTTTTAGAGGGGGCATCGCAAGTCCTTTTCTAAGAGTGGGGCGGTGGCCTAGAGGTGGAGCTCTCGACTCACCAACCCGAGGCTGTGATCCTAGGTAGAGGCAGATATTTCTCTCTCTGGATACCGTGAGAATATATCTCCTGAACAAAAATCTGCATTGGCGACCGTAAGGGCATCTGGCCACTCTGCTAGCTCCATTCCGTTGATGAAGATTGAAAGTCCTTCTTTAGCTAAAGACTCAAAATGCCATCAAGACAAAGCTCTCCAACCGTGGCAACTTTAAAGACTGGTGGAATTTCAACTCCCAGAATTCCTCTGGGTGGCTGGGGAATTCTGGGAGTTGAAGTCCACAGGTGTTTAGAGTTGCCAAGGTTCTTATTGCTCTAATGGTCCAATAAGTTGTAGATCCCGCAAAGGGGTTGCGTTCTGACCTAGGCTTCCCCAAAAAGCACGAGGAAGAGTCCTGGTCCCGACAAGACCCCTTTTAGTAAATGAATGTGTATTCCTCTCCTTCACATCCAGCAAAGGCCTGGCAAACAGTCTTTCAAAGGAATATTTATGACTACAGACCTTATCTATCTTGGAAAGCTGCCATGTAAATATTTTCAAAGGAAAGGAAAGACTTGGCACAGAGTCTCTGAGATTCACGGACAGATCTTCGCACTCCTGAAACGACTCTAACGACCGAACAAATTGTTTCCTGCAAAAAAATCCCCCTCCCCTTTCGCTCCTCTTTTATTTCCTATGGGAGGGGCCAATCACCTTCCACCTGTGGCTTTACTCCCAAGTCTACCCTGATTTCTGAGTTGTTCCCTTTATATGGCAGCTCTGCGCCTGCGCACACTGGGAACAGGCTCCAGCTGTTCCTCTGCCTCACTGCTCTCTAGCTCTGAAGGCACCTGATCACTGCCAGGCAGCCTTGGCCCCGTCTCTGCCTCTGACACAGAGCCATCATCACAACCTTCCTGTTGCGGTCCGCCAGCCGCCTGCAGAGCTGGCAGCAGACTCGGACAGTGAGGAGGTTGGGGAGGAACATGGGCCAATCCTGGAGTCTGGGAAAGGCTCGGACGAGGGCTCTGTGTCAGAGGCAGAGAGGAGGCCAGGGCAATCTAGAAATTATGTGCTGCCTCCGGAGTCTCCAGAGTCAGACATCAGCGAGGAAGAGGAAGGGAAACAGGGGGGACACTGTTCTCAGTGCTTGCATGTACAGAGCTGCCAGAAGGCAAGAACAGTTAAGACAAAAAGAACGACTCGGGGGTAAGACTTGGAGATGATTGGCCCCTCCCATAAGACATAAAGGAGGAGCAAAGGCATCTGAGCCTTTGCAGGAAGCAACTTTGTTCATTCTGGTCGGTTTAAACTCTGAAGCTCCGTTTTGACTCTGGCCTTGCAAAGTTAATTGGCAATTACCGTATTTTTGGTGTATAAGATGCACCAGAGTATAAGGCGCACCCAAGTTTTGAATAGGTGAATTTTTTAAAAAAGTAAGTAAATAGATAGAGGGATAGAGAAGGAGAGAGAAATACAATAGGTAGGTAGGAAGAGAGAGTGTGTAGATAGGTAAGTAGAGGGATAGAGAGAGAGAAAGAGAGAGAGAGAGAGAGGAATACAGTAGGTAGATAGGGAGAGAGAGAGTGTACATAGGTAGGTAGGTAGAGGGATATAGAGAGAAATAGAGAGAGATAGAGAGAGAATATATGGTAGGTGTTTGGCAGCGTTTCAAGGGAGATAAAGGTGGGTGCTTATCAGCCTTATCCCGAAAGACTTTGGCAGACTTCTGTCGGACTCTTGACAAACTATTTGGGACTCATTACGGGCTGTGAATGAACATAATTCACAGCCTTTGAAATAAAAAGAGGGTTTGGGGGATTAAACATGTGCTTTTTACTGTCTCGGGAAGCCTAGGTGAGAACACTTCTCTAGCCTCTAGGACTGGCCCATGCTCCTCCCCAACCTCCTCACTATCCGATTTTGCCGCCAGCTCCATTGGCCGCTGCCGGGCCACAACGAGTTGCTTTCCCTCTTGATTGGCGCCCCCCCCTCCAAATTACCTTCGGCTGGAAGGAAACTTTGGGTTTGGCGTGGGCCGCATTGGCTTTGTTCTCGTCGGCCGAGTCTTCGCTGTAGCTTTCGAATTCGCTGGAGCTCCAGCCTAAATCTTCAGGCTCTTGTGAGGTGAGCTTGGCGTGAAGGACATCTTCATAAATTAAGCTTCTCTCTGAATCTGAAAGAGGGAGAAACGACAGCCAGTTCTTAACCGAGGGAGGGGAGGAAACGGAGGGAGAAAAAGGGGTCCCACAGCACAAGGAGGCTTCAAGAAGAGAAGAAATAATAACAGGAAGAAGGAGACGATGAAACTGAAGAGTGGACATCGGCGGCACAGGATAAATTTTTTAAAAAGAAAGAAAGTGGAATTAAGAGGAAAAAGTTCAGATTAGAGGTAGTCCTCAACTGAAGGGACACGGTGGCTCGGTGGTTAAGACGCTGAGCTTGTCGATCAGAAAGGTCGGCAGTTTGGCGGTTCGAATCCCTAGCACCGCCTAACGGAGTGAGCTCCCGTGACTTGTCCCAGCTTCTGCCAACCTAGCAGTTCGAAAGCACGTAAAAATTCAAGTAGAGAAATAGGGACCCCCTTTGGTGGGAAGGTCATAACATTCCATGCGCCTTTGGGCGTTTAGTCATGCCAGCCACATGACCACATCTTCGGACAGCGCTGGCTCTTCAGCTTTGAAACTGAGATGAGCACTGCCCCCTAGAGTCAGGAACGACTGGCACATATGTGCGAGGGGAACCTTTTACCTTTACCTCTACATACGACCACAATTGAGCCCAACATTTCAGTCGCTAACTGAGACAGTTGCTGTGAGTTTTGCTCCATTTTACAACCTTCCTTGCCACAGTTGTTAAGCGAATCACTGCAACTGATGTTAGTAACCCAGCTGTTAAGTGAATCTGGTTTCCCCATTGACTTTACTTGTCGGAAGGTCACTGTGGGGCACTGTGACCGTCATAAATGCGTTGTCAAAACATCCGAATGTAAATCATTGTCCAAGTACAGGCAGTCCTTGACTTACAATCAATACAATGCAATACAATAAAATAGCAGAGTTGGAAGGGACCTTGGAGGTCTTCTAGTCCAACCCCCTGCCTAGGCAGGAAACCCTATACCGTTTCAGACAAATGGCTATCCAACATCATCTTAAAGATTTCCAGTGTTGGGGCATTCACAACTTCTGGAGGCAACTTCTGTTCCACTGATTAATTGTTCTAACTGTCAGGAAGTTTCTCCTCAGTTCTAAGTTGCTTCTCTCCTTGATTAGTTTGCACCCATTGCTTCTTGTTCTACTCTGAGTTGCTTTGGAGAATAGTTTGACTCCCTCTTCTTTGTGGCAACCCCTGAGATATTGGAAGACTGCTATCATGTCTCCCCTAGTCCTTCTTTCTCTTAAGCTAAACATATCCAGTTCCTGCAACTGTTCTTCATGTGTTTTAGTCTCCAGTCCCCTAATCCTCTTTGTTGCTCTTCTCTGCACTCTTTCTAGAGTCTCCACATCTTTTCTACATTGTGGCGACCAAAACTGGATGCAGTATTCCAAATGTGGCCTTACCAAGGTGTTATAAAGTGGTATTAACCCTTCACGTGATCTTGATTCTATCCCTCTGTTGCTGCAGCCTAGAACTGTGTTGGCTTTGTTTGGCAGCTGCTGCACACTGCTGGCTCATATTTAAATGGTTGTCCACTAGGACTCCAAAATCCCTCTCACAGTTACTACTCTTGAGGTAGGTCCCACCTATACTGTACCTGTGCATTCTGTTTTTCTTGCCTAAACGTAGAACCTTACTCTTTTCACCATTGAATTTCATTTTATTAGATAGTGCCCAATGTTCAAGTTTGTCAAGATCCTTCTGTATCTTAAGCCTGTCTTCTGGAGTGTTGGCTATTCCTGCCAGCTTGGTATCATCTGTAAATTTGATGAGTTCCCCATTTATTCCCTCATCCAAATCATTGATGAAGAGGTTGAAGAGTACTGGGCCTAAAACAGAGCCTTGGGGTACTCCACTGCATATCTCCCTCCATGTAGATGCATTTCCATTGAGGACTACACGTTGAGTGCGGTTGGTCAGCCAGTTACGAATCCATCTGGTGGTGATGCTGTCCAACCCACATTCTTCTACTTTATCTAGGAGTAGGTTATGGTTTACCTTATCAAATGCCTTACCGAAGTCCAAGTAAACTATATCGACGGCATTCCTCTGGTCCACTAATTTTGTCACTTTGTCAAAGAATGCAATAGGATTAGTCTGGCATGGTCTGTTTTTGACAATCAATCATTAGTGACTGTTTGAAGTTACAACAGCGCTGAAAAAAATGACTTATACGACCATTTTTCACGCTTACGACCATTATAACATCCCCATGATGAGAAATTCAAACTCTTGGCAACTGACTCATATTGACGACGGTTGCAGTGTCCTGGGGTCTCGTAATTCCCCTTCTGCGACCTTCCGACAAGCGAACACAATGGGGAAACCAGTTTCCCTTAACAGCCGCGTTAACTAAGTCAAGAACCGCAAGTGATTCACTCAACAACCGCGGCATGGAAGGTTGTAAAAAACAGAGCAAAACTCACTGTCTCGGTTAGCAACTGAAATTCTGGGCTCAACTGTGGTCGCAATTCGAAGGACGTAGGCTAGAATACCTTCCGGAGTTGATAGTCAATCGATTTCTTCTTAGCTGTCAGCTGGAAGTTTTTATTTAAAAACAAGAGAAATTCACAAGCCCCGAAATGCTTATATTCTGTAGTGATGACTAACAGGGAAGGGAAGTAATTAAATATTTCACTATCAGCTCTTTCCCCAAAGGTGGCGAAAGCAACATTAAACATCCCGCTTGCTATGCTGAGTGAGAAAAATAAAACAAGAATGTCAAAACAGAAATCTTTTAAAGATTAGCACACTCTGAAAAGCCCAATGGGGTCTCACCAACCCAGACCAAGCCAACGAACATAAAAAATGACTCTTATTCGTTGTCCTTTAAAAACTAGTTGATAACCTGGTGTTGCCCGGGTATTTATTTAAAAGGGGGGGGGGGAGAGAATGTCCAGATCAAACGTAATTTCTAATGTTGGATTTCCCCCCTGACCAAAGGGAGCCCCCTTGTGGAGCACGGCGAAGCCATTAACATGGTAACTCCACTGCGCTGTATAGTAGAAGCCATTTTAAGCCACAACAGGCTGTATCTTAACAGAAAACACACCCCGAGGGGCGTTAGGGGTGACTTACCCCCCCACAGTATTTTTTTTCCAGAGAGTAAGTCATCTGGGTACCACGTTTGGTTGAAATTGCTTGAGGCGTTCCAGAGTTATGCTGGAACAGACACGCAGCCATTTTTATATAGATATAGATATTACAAATCAGATCTGAAAATGTTAAGGAATTGTAGAAAAAGCATTGGGATTTGACAAGAAAAAGCCTCTGATTCTATAAAAATGGATTAATTTCAGAGAAAACATTGCATTGTGGGGAGGGGGGGACTCAAAATAAAATAAAGTATAAAGAACTGATGTTTAACCAGGGATAGGCGAAATGAACAGCAAATAATTTCAAATCAGCATGGTTGCCTGCTTTTCCATAAACTATAAAAATGGTTTAAAACGGTAAAGGTAAAGTTTCCCCTTGCACATACGTGCTAGTTGTTCCCGACTCTAGGGGGCGCTGCTCATCTCCGTTTCAAACCCGAAGAGCCAGCGCTGTCCGAAGATGTCTCTGTGGTCATGTGGCCGGCATGACTCAACTCCCGAAGGCGCACCGAACGCTGTTCCTTCCCACCAAAGGGGGTCCCTATTTTTTCTACTTGCATTTTTTACGTGCTTTCGAACTGCTTATTTATTTATTTATTTATTTATTATTCATATTTATAGACCGCCCCCTCTCCCGAAAGGGACTCGGGGCGGTGTACAGTCACTAAAATACGTTATAAAATACATACAAAACAGTTAAATAATTAAATACGTAGGTGGAGGAGGTTGCAAGACTGTACATAGAATAATAAATATTAAATATAGTATATAGTGTATTAAAAACTTTTTAAAACCCCAAACCCAATTAAAATGAATAAATCCCCGGGAGGTAGAACTAAGAAAGTGCCAGGCCAGCTGATTGAAATAGGTGAGTCTTTAACTTTTGCCGGAAGGAACGGAGGTCGGTGGTAGTTCGAATGTCAGGGGGGAGGTCATTCCAGAGGGTTGGGCGCATCACAGAGAAGGATCTACTCCTAGGTGTCGCCCGCTGGCATTGACTAGCAGACGGCACCAGGAGGAGCCCCTCTCTGTGTGAGCGGATAGGTCGCAGGGACGTGTGTGGTAGGATGCGATCCTGCAGGTAACTAGGTCCACTGCCATGGAGCGCTTTAAAGATGGTGATCAATACCTTGAAACGCACCCGAAAGGCCACAGGTAGCCAGTGCAGCTCGCGCAGGAGAGGTGTTACGTGGGAGTAACGTGTACTTCCCATAATAACCCGCGCGGCTGCGTTCTGAACTAGCTGCAGTCTCCGGACGCGTCCCAAGGGAAGCCCCATGTAGAGAGCATTGCAGTAGTCCAGGCGAGACGTCACCAGCGCATGAGTGACCGTGCGCAGGGCACTCCGGTCCAGTAGGGGGCGCAATTGGCGCACCAGGCGAACCTGGTGGAACGCCCCCCTTGCCACGGCTGCCACATGGTCCTCCATTGACAGCCGGGCATCAAGGAGGACGCCCAAATTGCGCGCCCGCTCCACAGGGGACAATTGTTCGCCCCCTATGGCCAGCGATGGAGTCAGCAGGTTGGCAGAAGCTGGGACAAGTCACGGGAGCTCCCTCCATTAGGCGGCACTAAGGATTCGAACCCCCAAACTGCCGACCTTTCTGATTGACAAGCTCAGCGTCTTAGCCCCTCAGCCACCGTGTCCCTTATAGAAATGGTTTAAATAAGTAAAATAAAGTAGGAACACTTTTGTATTGAGGATTATCAGGGCGCAGGAGGGCAGAGCATGTTTGGAGTGTCATTCTTGACTTCTGTTCGCAGATGGAAAATAAATCGGGAAATCACTTATTAAGGGAAGTCCTGAAGAAGGAAATCCCTCTAAGATTTGGAAGCCGGTTAAAAGAAACACTGAATATCTTCTTTTAACTCATTTAAAACACATTAAATTGGGATTGCATTCTATTAAGAGCAGGTAGATTAACGGGTTCATTTATCCGCAATAATGCAAATGGATTCTTCTTCCTCTTTTCTTTTGGAATTTTATTATTTTATCATCACTCTCTCTCTCTTTCTCTGTCCCGATTTCACATCCAAATATTGTAGATTTATTAAACCTCCTTCCTTACGGAGGATATTGTTGTTGCAAGAAATCTTTGCCGAAGATCATTTTAGCAAGACAGTTGAAAGAACATTTGTGACAAGAAGGGAAGCATGTTGAAGGAGAGGGAAAGAAAATGGTGTGATCTTGAGCGAAGAGGAGAGGTGCGAATGAGAGGCGTGGAGGAGTGTAAGCCTACCACACGGCTGTAAATCGACTTTCTCGGAAGGGACATCATCGTAAATCACTTCATCGTCAACAGAGGGGAAGGTAAACTGATCACCTGGAACAAAGAACGAGATAAGGTAGGGAGGGCAACTGAACCTAGAGGGATGTTCTGACCGAGGCTTCGCAAGAGCCTGAAGCAAATTCCTTGTCATGACAAAAAACCCTTTTATTAATTCGTTGTGAATTCTGCTCATTCACATCCAGCAGTCTTTGGAGGGAGGATTTACAGCCACAGACCTTCTCTGGCTTGGAGAGCTGCCAGGCCGATATCTGCAGAACTTGGCCAGGAGTCTCGGAGACTCACGAACCAATTAAGCGAACTAATTGCCTCCTGCAAACTCCACTCCCCTTTCGCTCCTCTTTTATTCCCTCTGGGAGGGGCCATTCATCGTCCACCTGTGGCCTTACTCCCAAGTCGACCCCTGTTCTTTAGCTGTTCCCTTCATCTGGCAGCTCTGTGCATGCGCCCACTGGGAACAGGCTCCAGCTGTTCTTCTGCCCCACTGATGTCTGACTCTGAAGGCAGCTGATAACTGGCAGACGGCCGTGGCCCCCTCTCTGCCTCCGACACAGAGCCCTCGTCCGAGCCTTCCCCAGACTCCAGGACTGGCCCATGTTCCTCCCCAACCTCCTCGCTGTCTGAATCTGCTCCCAGCTCCGCTGGCGGGCCACAACAGGTGAATCCAACCACATGGAAACCAAGGACTGCAAAGCCACCATGAGGGCTAGAAACTTGGCTTGCTGGAGCTGCAGCAGGGAGCCATTTGGAGCCAGCGATCCGCTGCTCCCCACACTCAGCCCTCAGTAGAAAATGGGTCCTCCTACCTTGAGATGAATGTCTTCGCTTCCAGCTGTAGATTCGTGTCCCAGTCTGGGAAAAATCTCCATTGCTCACGGTGCCCACCAATCTAGAACAGGGAGACAGTTTTGAAAAAGTTGGCTTTGCACCCATAAACCCTTCGTGGCTTTTCTCGTCCCGAACCCAAGCAAGCAAAAATATTTTTCCCCCATTTTTAATTTTATTTTTAAACATAAAAGACAACATAAAAAAATTTCATCCATTACATACAGCATGTCGTTTAGTTACAAGTGTTTTTGCATCCGTATTTTCAATTACATACACAATCACAGATTTTCCATCTAATATAACCAAAAACCTCGCTTTCATTGTACAGCACATATTAAATTACGATTAATATTTCTTTTTTTTACCCAGTAAACTTAATTCTCTTACATTCTTGATTGTCTGCTTAATAACAACGTACCTTTATGTAATCATTGTCTCATTTTAAATATTTTTACGGTATAAATTTTTTTTATCAAGTGTTTATATTTATATATCTATCACTATTTTCAACAGGATATCTTTATAGTAATGCACTTAGAGTTATACATTATATTACCAATCCTCTATCAAGTGGACATAAATTCGTTATTATCTTTGTCCTTCATTTTATAACAAAAGATTCTAAATTATTCATGTATATGTCAGTGTTTCAAATATTATTCTGCCTTAAAAGGGGGGCAAATTCGGATCAGCAACCCTTCAACATAACTCTTCGTTAAGTTTTCACAGGGATCCTTATAGTTTGCAACCTCCAGCCAGAGTGGGTATTTCTGAACTTTGCCCACCTGAAAAGCTTTTATAGCACCTGGGACAATGCATTTTTTTTTTTACAAAAAATAGAAAACAGCATTTCCAAAAAGACATTAACCGAATCTTGGGAAGCTTCTTCTCCGGTAATATTGTATTGCAAACTAGGGCATATAAAACCTTGGCTAGACCTATTCTCGAATACAGCTCAACTGCCTGGAATCCACACTGTCTATCGGACATTAATGCAATTGAGAGAGTCCAGAGGTATTTCACGAGAAGAGTCCACCTCTCCTCTACTCACAATAGAATCCCCTTATGCCCCCAGCCTTAATTTTGGGCTCAAACAACTTAGACCTACGCCCCCTTCGGTCTGACCTGAGCGTAGTACGTAAAATTGTCCGCTACAACGTTCTACCTGTCAATACAACTTCAGCTTCAACCTCACCAAGACACGAGCACACAATAGATACAAGCTCAAGGTAAACCGCTCCAAACTCGACTGCAGAAAATACAACTTCAGCAACAGAGGGGTCAACGCCTGGAATGCTCTACCCGACTCCTTTGTTACATCCTCAAACCCCCCATAATTTTAACCTAACACTTCTCCTGTTTTTTTTTAAACAATTTTTTTAATTATTTTTACAAAAAATTCCAGGAAAGGGGATAATGGGTGAAGTTACAAATTTTGACAGCTACATTATGCAGGAAATGGCACCCCCCCCCCAATTCTCATAACTTTCACTTATTAATACATTAGATAATTACTACTTAGCAATATTTTGACAGCATATTTTACCTTATATCTTCAAGTAATTTCAGTCTATTTTATATCAAACAGAAAAAATTCCCTGTATGGGAAATTGCATTATTTTTCTAATTCACTTTTGTGATCTAAGTTTTCTCTGTGTTGCCTCTTCTCCCCCCACCAGCGAGACTCCGGCACCTCCCGTGTCTTGTGTATCCCGTGTGGTGTCATCGGTTTTATCTAGGAGCACTTTGTTTTTTTCCATGAAGGCCTCAGCCTCCATAGTTGTATTAATTCTAACTCTGGTGTCCTCCCAGAATATCAACATACCTTCTGGCAGAAGCCACCGAAACCAAACCCCTTTCTGGTATAATTTCTTCGCTAAAAGCGAATATTTTTTTCTTTTATCTCTAACTTTCTTTGGGATTTGTTTCAGGATGACTATCTCTCTATCCTTGTATTTTAATTATTTTTACTGTTGACCTCACCCCATTCCTAAGAGGTCTTTAAGGGGCGCATATAAGGGCACCAATGTCCCTACCGTCTCTGTCCTACTGTCCCCATTGATTCGTACCCATTTCCTGTATCCATAATCATGTTTACACTTATCTTTGTTATCTTGTACATGCTTGACAAAATAAATAAAATAAAATATCAAATCAACGCGTGAACAGTGTGGCCCCTGGGTGTCATACGTTCTAATGCAAATAAAATGAATAAAGCTAATCATAATTATTACATTCAATCAACTTATACATTCCTAATAACAATACACATTTATATTAGGTTGAACTCTGTCGTTATTCAATTATTCCATGTTTTCCCTTGTTATTACTTTTATGTAAAAGTGTATGCACTAATATCCCCCCCCTTTCTATTTCTATCACTTATTCTAGCTTTTAGTCATGTCGGCTTTTATTAAAAGACTTTTCCTTTCTATCCTAGCAAACTTCTAATCGTGTCACCTACCTAAAAAGAAAAGAAAAAGAGAAAAGAGAGAGAGAGAAAAGAGAAAGCAAATCAGAACAACAAAAAAAAGAGAAATATCTACTCATCGTCTCTTGCCCGCTTCAATACTTTAATTGCTATGCTTTTTTTTTAACTTGCCTCCCAGATCCTCTGTTGAATCTCTTGTCTGCATCTGCTTTTTGGCTGTTCATTCTAGATATTTCAGGTGCGCCTTAAAGGAAGTAAGCAATGCCATGCCCCTCAATCAGCTAGAATCCACTTGGGAAGGGATCTTGGATCTTTGTTATCTTCCTTTGACACCCTCCCTAAAAACCAAATCCTCGCCCTATCAAGAATGGCAAGAGAAGCTCTTTTTGCCGGAATGAAGATGCTCCTCTTGTAGCTTCAGCTGAATGCAGTTTTATTAAACTAAATTGCAGCCATTCGAAGGAAAGTTCAAAATACTTGCCCCACATCTTAAAGCCCTCACCGTTTCGCACAGATTTCCCAGCTTACAAGAGGGTATTTTTTAATTAGCAGGCAATTGGGGGGAGAGGGGGGAAGTGCTAGAGCGAGGACCCCTCCCCAAAACAACCCACAGGCCACAATTGCTCTTAGGAAACTGTCACTAAGCGTTTAACACGCTCCTAGGATTAAGGAGACTTGATTAAGGAGACTTGGAGGCAGCCCGCCAATACCAAGTGGCAAAACACACACATACACACACACAAAAAAACCACACACACACACAAACCCCGCTTTCACGGACACAAACACAGCCTACCAAAGCTTTTTTTCCCCCTCCCCATCCCAGCATCTTAATTTAGAGGGGGAAAAAGTTGTTTGTCTGCCAAGATTTCCTGCAAATAAACCCCAAATCACCAGCCCTCTGACTCACAATATGCAGATATTTTTTTTGAATGTGCCCGGAGCTGATTTGCTGTAAAAAAAGAGAAAACAAATCCTGAAAAACAGAATCTCCCACGATCTATAATGACTTTACTATTTTATGCGCATCCTCACGCTAGCGAGCGTGGTAGTGGTTTTGCACACTATCTCTTCTGTGGTCCCCCCCCCCGCCCCAAAACTCCAAATTTCTGGGCACAGGAGAGAAGATATCATTAAAAAAATAATTGCCAAGAAGACCCTACCCCGAAGTTGGCAGAAGTCCCTTGCAAGCATCCGAATCTTTCGGGCTATGGATATTTAGATTTCTCTTTTCCCCCCCTTCCTCTTGATCAGCCTCCTCTTATGCAGCACGAAGCCCCTCCCTTCTCTTTACAGGGCATGAGATGGGCTGCCCCCCCCCCACTCATCCTCGTAAATGGAGGCCTTTTCTTTCAAGCTGGCCTCCTCCATCGCTCCGCTTAATGGACAGAGTCGGGAATTGACTCCCAATAAAAGCCACTGTCACTGGCAAGAGAAAACAGAGAGAGAGAGAGACCTCTGGCCAAGTGCATTAACTATTTATTTTTAAAAAAATTTCATTAGCCTTTTAAGTCTGTCTAGATTCCACCATGGGAACCAGGAAGCAGCTCGGGAATAATACAAATTCCCAGAAAAGGAACGGAGAGGAGCTACTGGCTTGCATTCTTTCTTCGCTTGACACAGCTGCAAGGTTTGATCCTTCCTTTGTCATAGGGAAAAAAAGGAGGGGGGGGGCAAAATGAATAGGATCCCTTCCCGAATTAATCCAAACTGCTGCAAAAACAGCAAAAAAAAAAAAAAAAAAAAGGGGGGGGGACAACAACCTTTGGTTGTAACTCTAGGAAAAGTTTCCTAATCTGTTATTGTGGCTCCCATCTATGTTGGGCTAATAATTCAAAACGAAGCAAGACTCATTTTGAAAATTGAAAAACTTTAACGTGAAGCTATTAAATGGAAAGGGGGGGGCGGGAAAATGGAAAACGAAGTATTTATATGTAAGTATATGTTCAAGAAGGAGATATCGAGGGGGGGGGGAAATAGCTAGGACATGATAACGAAGAAAAGGGAATAGGAAAGGATAAGCATAAGCATAAAATTATAACAGGGTTTGCAGGAATACCATCCCGAAAACACACCAGTTCAGAGTTGAAAAGAGATGACCACAAGAATAGAAAAGGAAAGGAAGAGAGGAGGAGAGAGGAAAGGGAGAGAAGGAAGACAGAAAGAGAAGAGACAGAGAGGGAGAAAAAAGAGAGAGACCGACATACAGAAAGAGAGAGACAAGAATAGAAAAGGAAAGGAAGAGAGGAGGAGAGAGGAAAGGGAGAGAAGAAAGACAGAAAGAGAAGAGACAGAGAGACAGAGGGAGAAAAAAGAGAGAGACCAACATACAGAAAGAGAGAGGCAGAGAGAGACAAGAATAGAAAAGGAAAGGAAGAGAGGAGGAGAGAGGAAAGGGAGAGAAGGAAGACAGAAAGAGAAGAGACAGAGAGACAGAGAGGGAGAAAAAAGAGAGAGACCGACATACAGAAAGAGAGAGGCAGAGACAGACAAGAATAGAAAAGGAAAGGAAGAGAGGAGGAGAGGAAAGGGAGAGAAGGAAGACAGAAAGAGAAGAGACAGAGAGGGAGAAAAAAGAGAGAGACCGACATACAGAAAGAGAGAGGCAGAGAGAGACAAGAATAGAAAAGGAAAGGAAGAGAGGAGGAGAGAGGAAAGGGAGAGAAGAAAGACAGAAAGAGAAGAGACAGAGAGACAGAGAGGGAGAAAAAAGAGACCGACATACAGAAAGAGAGAGGCAGAGAGAGACAAGAATAGAAAAGGAAAGGAAGAGAGGAGGAGAGAGGAAAGGGAGAGAGGGAAGACAGAAAGAGAAGAGACAGAGAGACAGAGAGGGAGAAAAAAGAGAGAGACCGACATACAGAAAGAGAGAGGCAGAGAGAGACAAGAATAGAAAAGGAAAGGAAGAGAGGAGGAGAGAGGAAAGGGAGAAAAGAAAGACAGAAAGAGAAGAGACAGAGAGACAGAGAGGGAGAAAAAAGAGAGAGACCGACATACAGAAAAAGAGAGGCAGAGAGAGACAAGAATAGAAAAGGAAAGGAAGAGAGGAGGAGAGAGGAAAGGGAGAAAAGAAAGACAGAAAGAGAAGAGACAGAGAGACAGAGAGGGAGAAAAAAGAGAGAGACCGACATACAGAAAGAGAGAGGCAGAGAGAGACAAGAATAGAAAAGGAAAGGAAGAGAGGAGGAGAGAGGAAAGGGAGAGAAGGAAGACAGAAAGAGAAGAGACAGAGAGGGAGAAAAAAGAGAGAGACCGACATACAGAAAGAGAGAGGCAGAGACAGACAAGAATAGAAAAGGAAAGGAAGAGAGGAGGAGAGAGGAAAGGGAGAGAGGGAAGACAGAAAGAGAAGAGACAGAGAGACAGAGAGGGAGAAAAAAGAGAGAGACCGACATACAGAAAGAGAGAGGCAGAGAGAGACAAGAATAGAAAAGGAAAGGAAGAGAGGAGGAGAGAGGAAAGGGAGAGAAGGAAGACAGAAAGAGAAGAGACAGAGAGGGAGAAAAAAGAGAGAGACCGACATACAGAAAGAGAGAGGCAGAGAGAGACAAGAATAGAAAAGGAAAGGAAGAGAGGAGGAGAGAGGAAAGGGAGAGAAGGAAGACAGAAAGAGAAGAGACAGAGAGGGAGAAAAAAGAGAGAGACCGACATACAGAAAGAGAGAGGCAGAGAGAGACAAGAATAGAAAAGGAAAGGAAGAGAGGAGGAGAGAGGAAAGGGAGAGAAGGAAGACAGAAAGAGAAGAGACAGAGAGGGAGAAAAAAGAGAGAGACCGACATACAGAAAGAGAGAGACAGAGAGAGACAAGAATAGAAAAGGAAAGGAAGAGAGGAGGAGAGAGGAAAGGGAGAGAAGGAAGACAGAAAGAGAAGAGACAGAGAGGGAGAAAAAAGAGAGAGACCGACATACAGAAAGAGAGAGGCAGAGAGAGACAAGAATAGAAAAGGAAAGGAAGAGAGGAGGAGAGAGGAAAGGGAGAGAAGGAAGACAGAAAGAGAAGAGACAGAGAGGGAGAAAAAAGAGAGAGACCGACATACAGAAAGAGAGAGACAGAGAGAGACAAGAATAGAAAAGGAAAGGAAGAGAGGAGGAGAGAGGAAAGGGAGAGAAGGAAGACAGAAAGAGAAGAGACAGAGAGGGAGAAAAAAGAGAGAGACCGACATACAGAAAGAGAGAGGCAGAGAGAGACAAGAATAGAAAAGGAAGAGAGGAGGAGAGAGGAAAGGGAGAGAAGAAAGGCACCCAGCCGGTTCACTCCCCTAACGGTCTGAATTGGACCCCTGTTTAAAAAAGTTTTGAGGACCCCTGCGCTAAAAGGATGCAGACGACCAGCTGTCTGCAAGGAATATAAATCCTTCCGTTCCCCCACTATCCTGTTAGAGCTGAAGAAGCTTCCTGGATGAGAAGCGAAACATCTTCAAAAGGAAAACAAAAAACAAAAAAAACAAAAAGTCCAATTGCCTCCTGAAGAAAAAGCGCCTTTGGGACACCCAGGACTGGTTGACTTGAGAATCTCTATAGATCATATGATTTAAGATTCCCTTAGCTCCAAAAATACACTGAAAAAATCAGGCGCCAAACACATGTTTTGCTTCCTGCTGCCACTGGGGGGCAGAATAGAGCTTTCAGCATCCTTACCAGTTGCTTGTTCCTAGCATCCAAATATTGTAGATTTATTAAGCCTCCGTCCTTAATTTCCTTCCCATCAAAGATCCTTCCCCCTGTCCTGGAAACCCCCACCCCCAGATGCCAGAATGTGCTTTTGAACCCCCATCCCTAGAGGCCAGAATATGCATTAGTTTCTTAACCCAAGCCTAGTTCCACTGCGGGTAGAGCCAGGACAGTCAAAACTTTAAAAGACTGGAAGTTTCCCAATGCAGGTTTGGCATGGCTGCTCCCTCAAAACTTTGGGGCAACTCTCCTGTGGAGGTCTTCTGCAAGGAATAGCTGGTTTTCAAGAGGCAGACATTCCACAAAAACCTTTCTGGGGTTTTACATTACGAGCCATCGACCAACACAACGATGTCACCACGATATAAAAAAAGATGTGGAGACTCTAGAAAGAGTGCAGAGAAGAGCAACCAAGAGGATTAGGGGACTGGAGGCTCAAACATATGAAGAACGGTTGCAGGAACTGGGTATGTCTATTTTAATGAAAAGAAGGACTAGGGGAGACATGATAGCAGTCTTCCGATATCTCAGGGGTTGCCCCAAAGAAGAGGGAGTCAAGCTATTCTCCAAGGTACCTGAGGGCAGGACAAGAAGCAATGGGTGGAAATTAATCAAGGAGAGAAGCAACTGAGAACTAAGGAGACATTTCCCGACAGTTAGAACAATGAATCAGTGGAACAGAAGTTGCCTCCAGAAGTTATGAATGTCCTAAATGGAAGTTTTGGATATCCATCTGTCTGGTGTAGGGTTTCCTGCCTAAGCAGGGGGTTGGACTAGAAGACCTCCAAGGCCCCTTCCAACTCTGTTACTATATTGCATTGCATTATATTACGACAAATTGAGTTCATACAAAATAGGCAAGCCAATATCTAAATTGAAACCAGCTTTGTATTTGGGGCTTAATGAATTTTGAAACTGCCTCGTAAACTCAGCTAGGGGTTTTTGTTTTTTTTTTACACGTGGCACAGTCTAGCTTATTAATGTTGGCTTAATGGGCATTGGTGAACCTCCTCGGGGAAGGAAAACACACAATTTTCTTTTTGGCTTTTGTGTTTGGGACCTCTATCCAAGTCTTTGCTAGAGCTAGTAAGAGCCACAAGGACGGTCAACAAAATGGGCTTTGCTGGAAAAGGAAGGTAAACCTGTCGCCTCTCAACCCGCCTAGCCACATTTCTGTAACCTGCATGACTGGACATGGTTTTCAAAAGACAGCGAAGGTGACACACACAGGCAAATGCACCTGAGTGTCATTTATGATTCTTCCTCCTTGTTTTTTTTTTTTTTAAAGTACTTGTAGGTTTCGTGGCTTCTTTCTAAATCCTTCCAGAGACTGGATTTGGAAGTATTTGCAAATGAGCTTCCAGTTCCTCAAGCAAACAGAAGGGGGCATAAAACAAGACTAGGAGACTGAAAACAAGCAAAGGGCATTCACACATTCCCTGGAGCATAAACAACCAGCTTTTAGCCATTGCTAGTTTTAGAGAGAGCGACACTGTGTCAAAGGAGAGAGAAAGAGAGGGAGGGAAAGAGAAAGAGGTGAGAAAGAAGGAGAGGAAGGAAGAAAAAAGAGGATAAGAAAGGGAGAGGAAGGAAGGAAAAAGAAAGAAAGAAAGAAAGAAAGAAAGAAAGAAAGAAAGAAAGAAAGAAAGAAAGAGAAAAGACAGGGTGAGAGAGGAACAGAAAGAGTAAGAAAGAGAGGGAGCAAAGAGGGAAGAAAAGAAGGGAAAAAAGGGAGGTAAAGGGAGGAGACAGGATGCGAAAGAGAGCCGTTGAGAAAGAGAGAGGAAGGAAGGAGAAAGAAAAGAGAAAAGAAAGAAAAAGGAATGGAAAGAACAAAGGAAAGGCTTGAAGTCCCATTTTTTTTTACTTATGTGCTCAAGAATGGGACTCTTAATACAACTTCATTTTTTAGTTTAGCAAACCATATAAATTGGTTTGCTAAGCACAATTATAAAAGCAAATAAAATGCACTGCTCTCCACTCGCCCCCCCTATATATATATATACCCCCTGTGGCTTAAAATACTTACCATAATTTTTTTTTGGGGGGGGGGAGATTCTACTATAATCAAACTTACTGATCAACACTTTTTTCATTGGCAGCATACTGGTTAAGCCCTTCACCCCAAATAAACACCTGCTACCAGGTAAATTATAATTTTAATTGCTCTTCTTTTATTTGTTTTTCAAAAGCTATTCTCTTCCATCTGGGCCATTTCCTTACAGGGGGAAAACAACACACCTGCCCTCCCCCTTACCTGGAGAAACACACCCTGGTCAAACACCCATAAACGAAGCTGCCAGACCAATATCTGCCATGCAAGGCAAGGGGTCTTGGGATTGGCTTTCCAAAAAGTATCGCCACGAGAAAGAAAAAACTTAAGAATCCAGTCTGGGGAAGGGAGGAAGGGAGAAAGGAAGGAAAGGAGAAAGGAGGGAGGGAGAAAGAAAGGAAGGGAGAAAGGAGGGAGGAAGAAAGAAAGGAAAGGAGAAAGGAGGGAGGGAAAGGAGAGGGGGAGGGAGAAAGAAAGGAAGGGAGGAAGGAGGGAGGAAGAAAGGAAGGAAGGGAGGAAGGAAGAAAGAAAGGAAGGGAGAAAGGAGGAAGAAAGAAAGGAAGGGAGAAAGGAGGGAGGGAAAGGAGAGGGGAAGGGGAGGGAGAAAGGAAGGAGGGAGAAAGGAGGGAGGGAGGAAGGAAGGAGGGAGAAAGGAGGGAGGGAAAGGAGAGGGGAAGGGGAGGGAGAAAGGAAGGAGGGAGAAAGGAAGGAGGGAGAAAGGAGGGAGGGAGGAAGAAGGGAGAAAGGAGGGAGGAAAAGGAGAGGGGGAGGGGAGGGAGAAAGGAGGGAGGGAGAAAGGAAGGAGGGAGAAAGGAGGGAGGGAGAGGAGAGGCGGAGGGGAGGGAGAAAGGAAGGGAGGGAGAAGGTAAGGAGGGAGGAAGGAAGGAGGGAGGGAAGGAGGAAAACAGGAAGGGAGAAAGGAGGGAGGATTTTAGCATGATTAACTTCAGGTGCCAGGTCCATAAAACCAGAAGCAAACATCCTTTTCCTACCTCTGTCAACATCTGTAGGAGCCGCTGCAGAGACCCTGCCAGGATTAACCCCCCCCCCTCCCTTTACAAGAAGAGGACAGTTGCCACAAGGCCGCACCTGCTCAGAAACTTTGTGTAACCTCCACACACACCTGGCGATGAACCGGGGAGGAAGAGAAGGCAGGATATCTAATTCTCCAGCCAACGCGCACCAATTTCCTTATTCTGGGATGGGTTTTTTTCTCCCCCCCTTAAAGTGCAAATACAGCGGGTCACTTACTCGGCCTGTGGATCTCGGCAATCTGTCAAAAAGAGAAAAACAATTCCCATCAGTTGGTGGCCTGAGAAATGTGTATTTCCTTTTGTATGTTTAGTCTTTCTACTTTGGGGGCTTCCGGGAAAAGGTGAGATGGTGAACCGGGCTTCGTTTTCTGCCTTTTGCCTGCTAGGAATATAGGCAGTCCTCAATTTACGACCCAAACTGAGCCTAACGTTTCTGTTGTTAAGCGCGGTTTGCTCCGTTTTAGGACCTTCCTTTGCCACCGTTGTTCAGCGAATATGACTGCCGTTGTTAAGTGAGTCACTTCACCTGGCTTCCCCATGGACGTGGCTGATCAGAAGGTCACAAAAGGGGAAAACAGCACTCCGGGACAATGCGTCCGTCAAAAATATGAGTCAGTTTGCTAAGCGTCTGAATTTTGATCCCGGGACAACACGGGGGCTGTTACGACGGTCTTAAGTGTGCAAAAATAAAAATGGTCATAAGTCACTTTTTTCAGTGCCGTGGTAAATTTGAGCGAACAGTTTGGATTGCAATCATTTTTAAAACATTATGGAGTTGCATTCTGCTTGGGATAGATGGGAATTTAAAACCAGGTGATGTTTGGAAGTCTTCGTTAATATAATAATATTCCAAAACCTCCTGGAACACCGTGGGCATTGACAACATCCCCAGCAGTCAATTGCAAGAGGTGGCTTTGCTTGGGAAAAGCTTACATCCTGGGGACGATACTTTTAATATTATTAAACCACAACATCTTCCTATCCATCCAGAAGTTGTGAATGCTCCAACGCTGGAAGTTTTAAAGAAGAGGTTGGATAGCCATTTGTCTGAAGTGGTGTAGGGTTTCCTGCCTCAGCAGGGGGTTGGACTAGAAGACCTCCAAGGTCCCTTCCAACTCTTGTTATTCTATTCTATTCTATTCTATTCTATTCTATTCTATTCTATTCTATTCTATCCCAGGTTTTTCGGAAGGACTCCGTAAGTGGATAATATTGCCAAATCTGGTCTAAACACCTGTCTGTCTGTGCCACTAACAACTACTACTACTACTACTACTACTACTACTACTACTACTACTACTACTAATAATAATAATAATAATAATAATAATAAAAATAATAATACAATTGTCCCGATTGTAATTGGAGCCCTTGGAGCAATACCTAAAGGGCTACCTCGCTATTTGGAAATTCTAAATTTATCAGATTTGAACGTTCTCATTTTACAAAAACACCACCCTACCTGGAACAGCTTATATCCCCCGACGTTACCTTAACAGTTCCTAGGGTCCTTGGTTAGGACTCGAGCTGTTAGGCTACCAACCAGCCCCAAAGGCTGTGAATCTCACCAAAGATTAACCACATAATGTTTAATGAATAAAGTATATAATAATAATAATAACCTTAACAGTTCCTAGGTCCTTGGTTAGGACTCGAGCTGTTGGGCTACCAACCAGCCCCAAAGGCTGTGAATCTCACCAAAGATGGACATAATAATAATAATAATAATAATAATAATAATAATAATAATAATAATAATAATAATAATTGCATAACACACGAGACATCACACTGGTTGAGAAAAATAAGATTACAATTATAGACATTGCAATACCAGGTGATAGCAGGGTCAACGAGAAGGAACTTGAAAAAATCACGAAATACCAGGACTTAAAAATTGAAATCCAACGATTATGGCACAAACCAGCAGTGGTAATTCCAGTGGTAATCGGCACACTGGGTGCTATTCCAAAAGCACTGGAATTACATTTAAAACAGTTAAAACTTGACAAAATCACCAACAGTCAAATGCAAAAAGCTGCACTGCTTGGATCCGCACACATATTACGAAAATACGTTACGACGTCCTAGGCCCCTGGGTGGGGCCCGACTAGTAATCAATGCCAAATCCAGCGAAACAACTGGCCGCTGTGATACAACCGTATAATAATAATAATAATAATAATAATAATAATAATAATAATAATAATAATAATAATAATAATAATAATAATAATAATAATGCCATCAGAACTACATTGGCTATGGATGAAACATGTAACAGTGATGTCCATTGTCATCGGGGCACTTGGTACCATGTCCAAGAATTTTACAAAACCCATAAAGTAATTGCAGCTTCCTGCAAATAACATCAGCGGAACTGCAAAAAACTGCGCTGCTCAGAACATCCTATATTTCAAGAAGGTCCTTGGTTGATACCTAGGATGCTGGCAGCAACCCGTATCAACCGTTAGCACCAGTCACTGGTATTTGTAATGCCTTTTTGAATGTTCAGTTGGCTGAGTTTCATGTTTAATGAATAAAGTATATAATAATAATGATGATGCTGATGATTCAGTAGAACGAGGGTCCTAAATAGAACCTGTTGGGCAGGAAAACCCCTAAAAATTGGCTGTGCTGTGCTTGTCTACACGTAAGTAAGCACTACTGAATTCATCGCGTTTGCTTCCCAGGTAAGTAGATACAGAATCGAGGCCAAGAACATTGGCAAAATGCGAATTAAAGGAGAGGCAAAGAAAAGGCGGCAGAGGAAAAGAAATACTTTTAAGAGGGGGAAAAAAAAGTATTTCTCAATCTTGGAAACTTTCGGTCCTGTGGACTTCAACTCCCAGAATTCCTGACTTTCTGACTAGGGAATTCTGGGAGCTGAAGTCCCCAAGTCTTAAAGCTGTCAAGATTGAGAAACACAGAGTAGACTCTTTCAAAGCTGGCAGATGAAGGAATAATAAGATTTTTTTTTAAAAAACCTATAGTTTCTCCAGAAAGCAACAAATGTTTTTTTTTTCTAGATTTACAGATCCAGTGGCTACGATTAGCAAGTTTGAAAGGCTGCTTGTGGGGCGGAGCCCGGTTTCTGCTGGCCGCTAAAACTCTTTATAATGCTCCAAGCAGCTGTGCGTGCTTTGCTTCTGTTTTTTATTTTAATACTCGCTGATAACCTGGCACTGCCTGGGTATTTATTTATCCCAACCTTCCTTCCTTCCATGAATGTCGCCCCAATTTCTAATGTTGGATTTCCCCCCTTACCAGAGGGAGCCCCCTTGTGAGGTACTGTGAAGCCATTTACCATGGCAACTCCACAGTGCTGTATAGTAGAAGCCATTGTAAGGCACAACAGGCTGTATCTTAACAGAACACACACCCCGAGGGGTGTTAGGGATGTCTTACCCACACAGTATTTGTTTCCAGAGAGTAAGTCATCTGTGTACCAAGTTTGGTTGACATTGCTTGAGGCGCTCCAGAGTTACGGCAGTACAGCAGAAGCCATTGTAAGGCACAACAGGCTGTATCTTAACAGAACACACACCCCGAGGGGTGTTAGGGATGTCTTACCCCCACAGTATTTGTTTCCAGAGAGTAAGTCTGTAAGGCACAACAGGCTGTATCTTAACATAGGCTTAACTTTATTTTGATTGAACTTTCCCCCTTTTAGTCCCCTCTCTTTTCTTGCTTTTCAAAATCTGTAATCTATTGGTTTCCTTCCACATGGTCATGGATGACAAAAGGTAACTAAGAGGACTGTAGTTTTCTGCTCTTAAGTGGATCCATGGTCATTGTGTAATATCCGGTTGTCTCCTGCTTCTGTACACATTCACACCAATGGTGGCTTTCAAATTTTTTTAGAACCTATTTTGTAGGGGTGGCCTGCTTTGTGGGAGTGGCTCAGCGGTCATGAGGAGTGTTAGGGGTGTCTTACCCCCACAATATTTTTCTACACACACACACACACACACACACACACACACACGTATGTATGCATGTTTGTATATGTATATGTATATGTATATGTATATGTATAAGTATGTATGTATGTATGTATGTATGTATGTATGTATGTATGTATGTATATATATGAAAGATTTGCGTTGTTATTTTCATAATTTGGAGCTGCCAAGAGATGGGCGGGCTGTATAAACGGGTTAAAATTGCTAAACAAAAGCCGATTTGGGGTCGAATGAGGTCGCCTCCCTCCGGCTTGCCCTTACCAAGGTGGGCGCTGGAATCGGAGGTGGTCAAGGGGACCCGATCCTCCAGGAGTGCCTCTTCTGCGTCCCAGCCACCCAACGGCTCCAGGTCATCGCTGATGCTGGACCTTCGCCTGAGGGGCGGGTCCTGCAGTGCCCCCTTGGTGCCCAGCTCCGTCCTGGCATTGCTCACCACGAGGCGGGTGGCGTCCTCTTCTTCGCTATCTTCAAACTCAAAGGCCTCCCCAGTGTCATCCACATCCCCCTCGCTCCCTGCATGGAGAGAGGAAATATCATAAATCCGGGCAGGAAAGGAGCTAGTCCTCATGAAACACTCTTCAGTCCCACTTCTGAAAGATCGGAGAACAAAGGCAATTCAGACCTTGGGTTTCCCGGCTTGGACCTGACTTTTATCATATGAATTAACGCCACTCTGTTCAACCGCCTTCTGTTCCTTTCCTAGTCCATTTTTTTAACCCGCTTTATAAAGGCTGTCCTCTAATTACGACCGCAACTGGAACTAGAATTCCCACTGCTAAGCAAGGTGGCTGTTTAGTGAATGGTGACCGGTTTTACGACCCTTTTTTTTGCAACTGCAGTTACGTAAATCATCTGGTTCTTAAACGAATCAGTGACTCTGCTTGTCAAAAAAGACTCTGGGGATGATGTCAAATACGATATTTTTTAGAGTATAAGACGCACCTTTTTCCCTCAAAAAAGAGGGTGAAAAATCTGGGTGAGTCTTATACACTCAATATAGCATTTTTGGCCTCCTGAAACCTCCCCCCCCCCTTTGCAAAAATGGCCATGCATAGCCTTTAGGAGGCTTATAGAGTGCTCCTGGGGGGTGCGGAGGGCAGAAATGAGCAAAAAACACGCCGTTATGCGTGCTCTTTTTTTGACCAAAAACAGGCCCTTTTTTGCGAAAACTGGGCCATTTTTTGCTATGTTTTTGCCTCCCCCTCCGCCCCCAGGAACACTCTAGAAGCCTCCTAAAGGCTATTCATGCCCCCTTTTTTAAAAAACAAAAAACGGGTCCATTTTCGCGAAAAATGGGCCGTTTTGGGGAGGTCTGCAAAGTGCACAAACTTTTTTTAAAAAATTTGCCTCTTCAAAATCTTGGTGCGTCTTATACTCTGCTGTGTCTTATAGTCCGAAAAACACGGTACATACCAGTTGCCCAAATTTTGATCTTTTATTTTATTTTTCGTAAAAGAATGGGACTCTTTTAATATAACTCGCAAGATTATTTATCTTAGCAAACCAAATAAATTGGTTAGCCAAGCAACACTACAAAAACTGATAAAATACATTACTCTCCACTTTTTTTTTAAAATCCCTGTGGCTTAAAATACTTGCCATATATTTATATATTTTTGGGTGTGTGTGTGAAAAGTCAACAATTGATTCTACTATAGGTCATCAAACCTGATCAATATCTTTTTCCGTTGGCAACACCCCAAATAAACACCTAAAGGTAATGGTTCCCCTCGCACATATGTGCTAGTTGTTCCCGACTCCAGGGGGCGGTGCTCATCTCCATTTCACAGCCGAAGAGCCAGCGTTGTCCGAAGACGTCTCCGTGGTCATCGGGCCGGCATGACTCAACGCTGAAGGCGCACGGAACGCTGTTCCCTTCCCACCAAAGGTGGTTCCTATTTTTCTACTTGCATTTTTTTACGTGCTTTCGAACTGCTAGGTTGGCAGAAGCTGGGACAAGTCACGGGCTCTCACTCCGTTACGCGGCGCTAGGGATTCGAACCGCCAAACTGCCGACTTTTCTGATCGATAAGCTCAGTGTCTTAGCCACTGCATCCCTTATATAAATAAATTTCGGGGGTGCCGAAGAGAAAGAAAAGAGAATCTTGAATAAAGGTTAGTAAAATTAGAGATCCTTGTGACTTTATAAATGTTATAAAATCAGGTTGGTGCTACAGTTATTTATTCGGACAGTGTTGGTGGGTCCAATTCTAAACGCACAAGAGTCCAACTTGAAAGTGGACAGCTGAAAAAAAAAAAAAACCCAGATATTTCTTTCAAATATATGATTTCTCTCTCCTCACCCCCTCTCTCCTTGTCTTTCTGTTCTGGGCTTCCTCTAGCTCAGCTTGGGAGTGAAACGTCCTTGCGCGGGGTCTGGTTTCGGCCGAGTCCCGATTTAGACCAGGTCCAGCTGCCCATGAAAGACCAGGGATTAAAGCTGGCGGGATAAACATTGCTACTGACTCGTGCAAGTAAGCCAAGCCACGCAGGACATATCCCTGGAATCTTTCGGGATGAAAAGCGATTTTTAAAATCCGACTAAAGCACAGAAAAGTTTGTGGCAAGACTTAAGTTTAAGCTGCAGGAATGCATAGGTGGGAGTTTTTTAATGTCCTGTCCAACAGGAACCACAGTCTGAACTGCAAGCACAGGTCGTCCTCGACTTATAAGAGTTCATTTAGTGGCCATTCTAATATGAGAGAAATGAAGTTCCTGAGAAACGGAGAGCAAATGGCTGAAAGCAGGAAAGAAAGAAAAGGATTTGCTAGCAGAATAGAATGAAACTTAGTAAATATAGCCAATGATGCATATTAAATAAAATGTATGGGATGTGGATTAAAATGACTACTTATGGATAACTAATTAAAAGTTCACTATATAAAATTAAACTTGAGGACACGACTTACTAATAGTAAAACAGAATAATAGATGGGAATGATATGTTAAATTTGATTAACTTGGAGAGGCAAAAGGATATTGTTTATATATTAAGAAAGTTTTTAAAAATTAAATTCATTTAAATGAAGCAGGAGAAAATGGAATAAAAATAAGAGGACTGAAATGTAACAAGAAAGGTTGTAAAATGGGACCAACTCCCTTAAATGCTTCGCTTAGCAACATAAATGTTGGGTTCAATTGTGGTCGTAACTCGAGGACTACTGGTACAGGCAATCCTTGACTTACAACGGTCGCTGAGTGACGGTTCAAGTTACGACGGATCCATTTATGGTCACGTGACTGCAATTTACGAGGGTCTTGCCAGAAACGGAGGTTTAATTTTTCCCGCAAAAAAAAGGGAATAATGTGTTTGCTTAACGATCCCCCGTTTCACTTAATGACCACTCCAAAAAAAAGGTCGTAAAAACAAGTCTGGCACACTTTATGCCTGGGCTCAGTTACGGTTGTAAATCGAAGACTAACTGTCAGCAGGAAATTGCACCCATACATTCGTCTTTCCCTCCAGCAACAATGAGGTCTAGCCACTTGCTCTGTGCTTATATGCAAACTGAACTCCTTGCCGCTGTGGATATAGGTCAGTGATGGCTAACCTTTTTCTCCTCGCGTGCCAAAATCGTGGACATGTGTGGGACAGCACTCGCGTGTGTGCCCTCATCCGTAATGCAATGCACCCCCCTGCGCACGCACGCACAACCCCTCCCCCCCAGTGTGCCCCATTTTGGGCCTAGCAGGCCTCCCTGAAGCCTCCTGGAACCAAAAATGGGCCGCACGGGGGAGGGCACTGCAACTGCCCCACACCCCTTTTGGGGCCTAGCAGGCCTCCCTGAAGCCTCCTGGGACCAAAAAGTACCCCTCCCCCCCAGTGTGCCCCGTTTTGGGCCTAGCAGGCCTCCCTGAAGCCTCCTGGGACCAAAAATGGGCCACGCAGGGGAGGGCACTGCAACCGCCCCACACCCCGTTTTGGGCCTAGCAGGCCTCCCTGAAGCCTCCTGGGACCAAAAATGGGCCGCGCGGGGGAGGGCACTGCAACTGCCCCACACCCCGTTTTTGGCCTAGCAGGCCTCCCTGAAGCCTCCTGGAACTAAAAATGGGCCGCGCGGGAGAGGGCACTGCAACTGCCCCACACCCCGTTTTGGGCCTAGCAGGCCTCCCTGAAGCCTCCTGGGACCAAAAATGGGCCGCGCGGCGGAGGGCACTGCAACTGCCCCACACCCCGTTTTGGGCCTAGCAGGCCTCCCTGAAGCCTCCTGGGACCAAAAATGGGCCGCGCGAGGGGGGGCACTGCAACCGCCCCACGCCCCGTTTTGGGCCCAGCAGGCCTCCCTGAAGCCTCCTGAATTCAGAAACGGGGCAGGGTGTGTGTGCTCAATGCACACACAACCCGCGCTGCCTCCCACCCTCCGTGCATGGGCACATGATGCCCCCTGCTCTTTGCGCATGAGTCTTCCGCATGCGCGGCAGAGACCTGACAACCAGCTGGCCGGCAGGAGGCGTGCATGAGCGCATGCGCGTCGCGGCTGAGCTGGCCGACGGCTCTCATGCCTGCAGAGAGGGCTCTGTGTGCCAGCTGTGACACGCGTGCCACGGGTTTGCCATCACGGATACAGGTGGAAATAGATATTTTACATATAAGCGCAGATCTCCGGGCACGCTTGCACCAATCCCTGGGAGCCTCTTGGTGTCTGCTTTTTTTTTTTTTTCCTGCAGGTGATGGTACCTAGTGAAGCCCTTTTGGGGGGCTGGGAAGAGGTCATCTCACTGTCTCCCACACTTTCCTGGGGCTTCTGTCCTCGTTCCTTCCCCAGCCGCTTCCCTGGGGAGAAAAGGAAATTAAATCTGTTCAGCAGGGATTTTGCTCTCCTAAAAAAAAAAGTTTTTCCTTCAATCCTTGTCCTCATTTAAAGCTTCTTCTTTCTAGAACTGTGATGGCGAACCAAGGGTAGGCGTGCAAAAGTTGGCACACAGAGCCCTCTTCGTGGGCATGCGTGCCGTCACCAGCTGCTCTTCAGGTTTCCAGCATTCGCATGGGTGCTGGGCAGCTGGTCTTCGAGTGCCCCAGAGCACTGGAAACTAGACAACCAGGTAGCATGCATGCCAGTTACCTGGTCTCCCAGTTTCTGACGCTCTGGGGCACGCACTTTTTCCAATTGGGGCCCTTGGTGCAGAAAAGTTTCGCCGTCACTGTTCTAGAAGATAATTCGCAGCGGGCATATCTACCCATGGGTCAGGAGCAACATGCAATCCATGCAGGGATTAGCTAAAAAGCAGGGGCAGCCCATGGCATCCCCCCCCCCCCCCTTGTGCTTGCAAAGGTAAATTTTTTACTTTTCAAATTTACTGCCTGGGGAAATTCACTCGGTCCTTTAACCTCCTTAGATGTCCTTGTTAAGACGAGGGAAGGAGAAGAAAAAAAAATGCAGTCCAAAATTGCAATAGGGATTCCAGCTTAAACCAGTGATAGATTGCACAAAAGACAAGATGGAAGGATGAATAGAAAGAGAGCAACAGAGTTGGAAGGGACCTTGGAGGTCTTCTAGTCCAACCCCCACCCCCGCCGCTCAGGCAGGAAACCTTACATCACTTCAAGTGGTTATCCAACATCTTCCAGTGTTGGAGCATTTATAACTTCTAGAGGCAAGTTGTTCCATTGATTAATTGTACTAACTGACAGGAAATTTCCCCTTAGTTCTAAGTTGCTTCTCTCCTTGATTAGTTTCCACCCATTGCTTCTTGTTCTACCCTCAGGTGCCTTGGAGAATAACTTGACTCCCTCTTCTTTGTGGCAGCCCCTGAGATATTGGAAGACTGCTATCATGTCTCCCCTAGTCCTTCTTTCTCTTAAGCTAAACATACCCAGTTCCTGCAACCGTTCTTCATATGTTTTAGTCTCCAGTCCCCTAATCCTCTTTGTTGCTCTTCTCTGCACTCTTTCCAGAGTCTCCACATCTTTTTTACATCGTGGCGACCAAAACCGAATGCAGTATTCTTTTAATTCATGTTGGGAGGGGAGGACCTCTGAGCCAAATGCACCCATCCAATTGTTTCAGTTGTAGACAAGCGGGTGATCAAACTATTTTCCAAGGCACCTGAGGGTAGAACAAGAAGCAATGGGTGGAAACTAATCAAGGAGAGAAGCAACTTAGAACTGAGGAGAGATTTCCTGACAGTTAGAACAATTAATCAGTGGAACAGAAGTTGCCTCCAGAAGTTGTGAATGCCCCAACACTGGAAGTCTTTAAGAAGATGTTGGATAGCCATTGTCTGAAACGGTATAGGGTTTCCTCCTTGGCAGGGGGTTGGACTAGAAGACCTCCAAGGTCCCTTCCAACTCTGCTATTGTATTGTATCATCCCTATAGTCCTCATTGAGGTTCCTCCAGAAACTGGTGAAGGAGACGATGATGGAAAGATGCCAACTCAGGCATTTAACTGGTGTTGAATCCTCTCAAGGGCGTTCAAGCAAAAGGCATGAAGAAAACCTTTGTTATAGGGCAGGCCTCGCCCTGCCCGACCATCTACCTCTCCGTGCCAACGCTGGGCTTGGCAGAGGGAGACATGCCACCTCCGGGGCCAACTTGTGTGGCAATCCAGCAATCTGACAAAACGTGTTTGGCTACTCTATCTTTGCCATGTTCGGCCACGGTGCCAACGCCGTTTCCCTGAAGTGACAAAACAACTACGAAACGTGGGTAACGGAGGGATTACCTAATTAGCTCTCCGACCGCAACACGTTGGCAGAAAGTGGGTAAATCAGCCTGTTTTCTCCCATCACAAACCGGCTCGCAGGAAGCAGATGGCAGAGAAACTGGCTAGCTGCGGAGAGGATTGATCGGGTGGCATCCATATGGCACGTGTTAGCTTAAAGAGGCTTTCAGATGTCTTCCCACTGAGAAGACAGCTTTGGAAGTGGCCAGCTTGGGTGGCACGAATAGCATTCACACAACATATCCCACCTGGTTAGTCGGAAACACAAACACTCACAAACCACGTTAGTTCTAGGTAAAGGTAAAAGTTTCCCTTGCCCATGTGCTAGTCGTTCCTGACTCCAGGGGGCGGTGCTCATCTCCGTTTCAAAGCCGAAGAGCCAGCGCTGTCCGAAGACGTCTCTGTGGTCATGTGGCCGGCATGACTCAACGCCGAAGGCGCACAGAACGCTGTTCCCTTCCCACCAAAGGTGGCTCCTATTTTTCTACTTGCATTTTTACGTGCTAGGTTGGCAGAAGCTGGGACAAGTCACTGGAGGTCACTCCGTTACGCGGTGCTAGGGATTCGAACCGCCGAACCGCTGACCTTTCCGATCGACGAGCTCAGCGTCTTAGCCACTGAGCCACTGCGTCCCTATGTTAGTTCTGCCTTGGGCATTTTAGCGAAACACAACTTAAAAGTGTATTTTTTGCAAATTTGCAAAAATTATGCTCGCGGGGCGGACAGATGGGGGGTGGAAATTCAGCCTGGCAGGAATCAGAAACTCAATCTCTGGCTTATTCCCCAAAGTTTTGCACCTGACACCCGGCAACAGGCCGGGGATGAGGGAGGGTGTAGTCCGACCCAGACAGGAAAGTACTCAAAACACCTTTCGCCTCCATTTAATTCCTTGTGGTCAACAGAAACGCTTTGATCACGCCAGAAGAGAATCGGGAAAAAAAACCAAAACATTTCGGCAGCCAAGAATGCCCGGGGTCAAGCACTTTGTGTGAGTGTATGTGTGTGTTTTAATGGAGAACAGAGTCCAAAATTTCACAATCGTTAATCTACGTTCTTCATCTGCCAAACTGGGGGGGGGGGGGAAACGCTAAACAGAGATAAAGGTAAAGGTTCCCCTTTTACACATATGTACTAGTCTGTTCCTGACTCTAGGGGGCGGTACTCATCTCCGTTTCCAAGCCGAAGAGCCAGCGCTGTCCGAAGACGTCTCCGTGGTCATGTGGCCGGCATGACTCAACGCCCGAAGGCACACGGAACGCTGTTAGCTTCCCACCAAAGGTGGTCCCTATTTGTCTACTTGCATTTTTTAACGTACTTTCGAACTGCTAGAAGCTGGGACAAGTAACGGGAGCTCACTCCGTTACGCAGCGCTAGGGATTCGAACCTCCCAAACTGCCGACCTTTCTGATCGACAAGCTCAGCGCCTTACAGAGACAGTAGGCCTGAAAGGCGTGTATTGTAACTACAAACTGCTTTTGCGGATCAGAGAAGTAAACCAACTTCCTCTTTTCTGGTGGGGTCCAATGATTCAGTTTCTGGAAAGCCCCCCAAAATTGTTCAACGCCCACTGAATTTGGGAATGGCCACACTTCGGGAAGGTCGGTATTATAAATCCCAGCCTCCTTCCAGATCCTCAAAAGCATGAAATTGCTTTTTATTTTTATTCCAGGGATACCTACAGAAGAGTTTTGACACTACAGGAGAGAAATTTCTAAATTTTTGTGCAGGAAATCCTCAACTTACGACCACAACTGAGCCTCAAATTGAAGTGAAAAATTTGTTAAGTGAGTGTTGCCCCATTTTACCACTTGTTAAGTAAATCACCGCAGTTCTTACATTACTTCACACGGTCGTTAAGTGAATTTGGTTTTCCTATTGAGTTTGCTGGTCAGTTGGTCGCCGAAGGGGATCCACGTGACTCTGGGACACTGAGACCGTTGTAAAGGCGAGTCCAGTCGTCAAGCGTCCAAATATAAATCCCACGACCCTGGGGGATGCTGCAACGGTCATCAGGGTGAAAAATGGACATAACTTTTTTTTTCAGTGCCGCTGTGACGTCAAACGGTCACTAAATGAAATGTTGTAAGTCAAGGACTATCTATACTATGGAGCACCAGTTTGCAATTTGAATACTCAGATAAAAGGGCAATTAACCCAACCGAGAAGACAGGGCGCTGTCCTAAGACCAAGGGAAAATATTTTGCTTTTTTCTGTAACCAACCGAACCGGCTGCCGTTTTATGGATTTTGAAGTGTCCTGATTTTTTTCCCCCCACCCTTTTTATTTTTTGCTGTATCCTTAGGAGACAAAGCCGAAAAGAATGGATTGCATAGGAATAAATTTCAAAAACAGTCTGGGAATTTCTCTTTTTTTCTCTCCATTTGTCCTACGAAGCCAAGCGGAATATTAAATTGTATTTCCTGTTTCAGTCAACTCTGTTTAGACTAAGGAATCTGTTTTGTCTTGTGGTTGTTGTTAGTTGCGAAGTCGTGTCCGACCCATCGCAACTCCATGGACAACGTTCTTCCAGGCCTTCCTGTCCTCTCCCATCCTCTGGAGTCCATTGAAGCTCACCCTGACTGCTTCAGTGTCTCCATCCAGCCACCTCCTTCTCTGCCATTCCCTTCTTCTCTTGCCCTCCATCGTTCCCAGCATGAGGCTCTTCTCCAGGGAGTCCTTCTCCCTTCTCATCAGGTGGCCAAAATACTTGAGTTTCCTCTTTAGGATCTGGCCTTCTAAAGAGCAGTCAGGGTTGATCTCCTCCAGGACTGACCGGTTGGGTCACATTGCAGTCGAAGGGACTCACAGGAGTCTTCTCCAGCACCAGAGTTCAAAGGCCTCCATTATTTGGCTCTCAGGCTTCCTTACGGTCCAACTTTCACAGTTGTCCATTGCAACTGGGAAAACCATAACCTTGACTAAATGCACTTTTGTTGGCAGGGTGATGTCTCTGCTTTTTAGGATGCTGTCTAGTTTTGCCATGGCTTTCCTCCCCAGGAGCAAGCGTCTTTTAATTTCTGGGCTGCAGTCCCCATCTGCAGTGGTCTTGAAGCCCAGGAAAATAAAATCGATCCCTACCTCCATTTCTTCCCCATCTATTTGCCAGGGATTGAGAGGGCCGGATGCCACGATCTTAGTTTTCTTAATGTTGAGTTTCAAGCCAGCTTTTGCACTCTCCCCCTTCACCCGCCTGAAGAGGCTCTTTGGCTCCTCTTCACTTTCTGAAATTAGAGTGGTATCATCTGCCTAGCTGATATCAGCTTTATATCCTTAGGTTATAAAGCCGAAAAGAATGGATTGCATATGAATAAATTTCAAAAACAGTCTGGAAATTTCTTTTTTCTCTCTCTCCATTTGTCCTACGAAGCCAAGTGGAATTTAGAATCGTATTTCCTGTTTCAGTCAACTCTGTTTAGACTAAGGAATCTGTTTGTCTTGTGGGTAGGAGGGAATATTGTAGATAAAGGCAATGAGTAAACCATCTGTAGTCCTCAACTTATGACGTTCATTTAGTGATGGTTCGAAGTTACAAGGCCACTAAAAAAAGTGACTTATGAACCGTTTTCCCCCGCCACAGTGACAATACAATACAATACAATAGTAGAGTTGGAAGGGACCTTGGAGGTCTTCTAGTCCAACCCCCTGCCTAGGCAGGAAACCCTATACCGTTTCAGACAAATGGCTCTCCAACATCTTCTTAAAGACTTCCAGTGTTGGGGCATTCACAACTTCTGGAGGCAACTTCTGTTCCACTGATTCATTGTTCTCACTGTCAAGAAGTTTCTCCTCAGTTCTAAGTTGCTTCTCTCCTTGATTAGTTTCCACCCATTGCTTCTTGTTCTACCCTCAGGTGCCTTGGAAAATAGTTTGATTCCCTCTTCTTTGTGGCAACCCCTGAGATATTGGAACAATGCTATCATGTCTCCCCTAGTCCTTCTTTCTCTTAAGCTAAACATACCCAGTTCCTGCAACCGTTCTTCATATGTTTTAGTCTCCAGTCACCTAATCCTCTTTGTTGCTCTTCTCTGCACTCTTTCTAGACTCTCCACATCTTTTTTACAGATGTGAAAACAGACGACCATTGCAACGTCCCCATGAGAGTGCGATCAAAATTCAGACGCCTGGCAACTGACTCATACTTACGACGGTTGTGAAAGATTCATATAAATCCCCTTTCGGGACCTTCAATCGACAAACATCAATCGGGAAGCCAGATTGACTTAACCACCGTGGGACTAGCTTAACAACGGCAAGGACTCACTTAACAACTGTGGCAAGGAAGGTCGTAAAATGGAGCAAAACACACTTCACTTAGCAAGGGAAATCTGGGGCTTCACTGGGGTCATAAGTCGAGGACCATCAGAATTCATACTTAAATAAACCTTACAACCTGGTTTCGGAACGCGCTCTTTTAATGTTTTAAACGCGATTAGCTATTAACATTATTTGTTAATATTGTTAGTATTAACAGCCTCTCCTGAGCTAGTCCCCATAGGATGCCCTTATTCAACAACAGTGGAAATGTTCAAACTTGAGTTCATCCTGGATTGTACAACTGGGGGTTATGTTTGTTCACACCATGCTTAACCATAGTTTGCACCAGTAGAATAGAATAGAATAGAATATGAATTAAGAATGGAATGGAATGGAATAAAAATATGGAATGGAATTTGGAATGGAATAGAACAGAACAGAACAGAATATGAATTAGGAATAGAATAGAATAGAATATGAATTAAGAATGGAATGGAATGGAATAGAATAGAAAATATGGAATGGAATTTGGAATGGAATAGAATAGAACAGAATATGAATTAGGAATAGAATAGAATAGAATAGAATATGAATTAAGAATGGAATGGAATGGAGTAGAATAGAAAATATGGAATGGAATTTGGAATGGAATAGAATAGAACAGAATATGAATTAGGAATAGAATAGAATAGAATAGAATAGAATATGAATTAAGAATGGAATGGAATGGAATAGAATAAAAAATATGGAATGGAATTTGGAATGGAATAGAATAGAACAGAATATGAATTAGGAATAGAATAGAATACAATACAATATGAATTAAGAATGGAAAGGAATAGAACAGAAAATATGGAATGGAATAGAATAGAACAGAATATGAATTAGGAATAGAATAGAATACAATACAATATGAATTAAGAATGGAATGGAATGGAATAGAATAGAAAATATGGAATGGAATTTGGAATGGAATAGAACAGAATATGAATTAGGAATAGAATAGAATACAATACAATATGAATTAAGAATGGAATGGAATGGAATAGAATAGAAAATATGGAATGGAATTTGGAATGGAATAGAACAGAATATGAATTAGGAATACAATACAATACAATACAATATGAATTAAGAATGGAATGGAATGGAATAGAATAGAAAATATGGAATGGAATTTGGAATGGAATAGAATAGAACAGAATATGAATTAGGAATAGAATTGAATAGAATACAATACAATATGAATTAAGAATGGAATGGAATGGAATAGAATAAAAATATGGAATGGAATTTGGAATGGAATAGAACAGAATATGAATTAGGAATAGAATAGAATACAATACAATACAATATGAATTAAGAATGGAATGGAATAGAATAGAAAATATGGAATGGAATAGAATAGAACAGAATATGAATTAGGAATAGAATAGAATACAATACAATATGAATTAAGAATGGAATGGAATGGAATGGAATAGAATAGAAAATATGGAATGGAATTTGGAATGGAATAGAATAGAAAAGAATATGAATTAGGAATAGAATAGAATAGAATAGAATAAGCTGGAAGGGACCTTGGAGGTCTTCTAGTCCAGCCCCATGCTCAAGCAGGAAGCAACGACACTTATCCACTATTTATGAAATTTACATCACTGACCAGCAAATGTGTCCTTACAGAAATAAACCTTTGCATTTAATACTCTTAAGGCACTTTACACAACGGAATATTTTAAAAAATCTTATATCGGTATATTTCTCAACCTCGGCAACAACCTCGGCTCAAAAAGGCCTTAAAGCAAAGTTTAATCTACTGGTCTTATCTATTCTGTCTTGGAAATGTAAAACAATGACTGCGAACTAGCTTTGCAGTGCCAGCCTGAGGTTGTGATAACCCATTGCTGCCGTTCTGTTGATTTGGCACACTGGAATGTCCATTCATTACCCAGGAAGTCCTCGACTTACAATGGTCCATTTAGTGACCGTTCAAAGTTACGACAGCACTGAAAAAGGACCGTTTTTTTCACTCTTACGACAGTTTGAAGCATCCCCACGACCATGTGATCTCAATTCAGAGGCTCGGCAACTGACTCGTCTTTATGACGGTTGCAGAGTTCCCTTGGTCATGCGATCACCTTTTGCGACCTTCTGACAAAGCATAGTCAATTAGGAAATCCGATTCACTTAAGAACCGGGTGTCTAAATTATCCACTGCAGAGATCAACTTAACCCCCTGTGGCAAGGAAGGTCGTAAAATCAGACAGAACAAATGTCTCACTTAACAACGTAGATCGTTGGGGTCCATGGCGATCTGTAATCCTTGGTGAATTTAACTGCAACCTCTACCTTTATGTGTTTGGGGGGCTCTAGAGGCGAAGAGAAAAGAAGAGAATATTTTGTGGGTGCTAAAGAGCGTCATTTCATTGGGATCTCCCAACCTGGTAGAATAGAATAGATTAACAGAGTTGGAAGGGACCTTGGAGGTCTTCTAGTCCGACCCTCTGCTTAGGCAGGGGACCCTACACCACTCCAGACAAATGGCTATCCAACATCTTCTTAAAGACTTCTAGTGTTGGGGCATTCACAACTTCTGGAGGGAAGCTGTTCCACTGATTAATTGTTCTAACTGTCAGGAAGTTTCTCCTCAGTTCTAAGTTGCTTCTCTCCTTGATTAGTTTCCACCCATTGCTTCTTGTCCTGCCCTCAGGTGCCTTGGAAAATAGTTTGACTCCCTCTTCTTTGTGGCAACCCCTGAGATATTGGAAGACTGCTATCATGTCTCCTCTAGTCCTTCTTTCTCTTAAACTAAACATACCCAGTTCCTGCAACCGTTCTTCATATGTTTTAGTCTCCAGTCCCCTCATCCTCTTTGTTGCTCTTCTCTGCACACTTTCTAGAGTCTTTTTTACATCGTGGTGACCAAAACTGAATGCAGTATTCCAAGTGTGGCCTTACCAAGGCATTATAAAGTGGTATTAACCCTTCACATGATCTTGATTCTCTCCCTCTGTTGATGCAGCCTAGAACTGGGTTGGCTTTTTTGGCAGCTGCTGTACATGGGTAGGTCATATTTAAATGGTTGTCCACTAAGACTCCAAGATCCCTCTCACACTTACTGCTATTAAGCAAGGTACCACATATACTGTACCTGTGCATTTTGTTTCCCCCCCCCTAAATGATACATTTAGTTGGGTAAAGTTATGGTATAATGTATGGTATAATGTATAATGTATAGTATGGTATAATGATAAATAGATGCAAACTTTAGCCCTTTCATTTGTTCCCATTTAAGAAAGAGTGCAGAGAAGAGCAACCAAGAGGATTAAGGGACTGGAGGCTAAAACATATGAGGAACGGTTGCAGGAACTGGGTATGTCTAGTTTAATGAAAATAAGGACTAGGGGAGACATGATAGCATTGTTCCAATATCTCGGGTTGCCACAAAGAAGAGGGAGTCAAACTATTCTCCAAAGCACCTGAGGATAGAACAAGAAGCAATGGGTGGAAACTAATCAAGGAGAGAAGCAACTCAGAACTAAGAAGAAATTTCCTGACAGTTAGAAGAATTAATCAGTGGAGCAGAAGTTGCCTCCAGAAGTTGTGAATGCCCCAACACTGGAAGTTTTTAAGATGTTGGATAGCCATTTGTCTGAAGTGGTGGAGGGTTTCCTGCCTAAACAAGGGGGTTGGACTAGAAGACCTCCAAGGTCCCTTCCAACTCTGTTATTCTATTTTAAATCCCAAGAGGGATTTACTTACATCCTCAGGGTGGTTATATATAAACCGTCCCTTCTCCGAGCCCAGGCAGTTTATGCTGATCTTAGAAAGTTCTCTTCTGTCTGCCTGGCATTTGGGACACTTCATGCCCGTTGACCTTGCTGCCCCTGCAAACTTGGCATCGTGGCCCGCGCTGCACCTAGAATTATCTTTGGATTCTACAAAAACCACGGGGTTTATTCGAAGGTCCTGCACTAGCCTGGAAAGTTAGATACTCCCCCCCCGTTTAGATTTAAGTAAAAGAAGAGAGACAAAAATAAAAGCAAATTTGGGGAAAAGAGAAGCGCAAAAACCCGGACGCGAGGCTTGCCAGAAAGATGCCCTCTGCCCTGGCATAGCTGAGTCGGTTCTAAGACGGTTGCCCACTTACTTACCCCAAGGTCTTGGTGGGCAAGCTAGCGTGACCTGGCGAGAAAGAGAAGCATGATGTGGCTTGTCAATCCAGCCCCCTCCTTTGTCTCCTCTGGCGGGGTGGAGGAGGTTGAAGAGGGGCTGCCCGTTAAGTCTCTCCTCTCGTGCCGTTCGGCGGTGCCTCCATGGCTGGGACAGAGCAGGATCCGGGCCTCCTCCTCGGCGGTGGAGCTGCACCAGTGAGTCGTCCTTGGCTGAGGAGGGGAGGGGAGCCAGCAAGGAGAGCTCTCCTCCACTGCCCACCCCTTGCGCTCTCCGTCAATCGCAGCCCGGCCATGGGTTGCCAGAGCATCCAATGGTAGCCCTGCTTGCCTCTCCCTCTGGCCCCAGCAGCCCTCGGCCGGCTGAGAGGAGGAGGAGGAGGAGGAGGGCAGCCGCGGCGACCCAGGCGAATGTCAGTCACACAACACGCAGAGGATGGGAGAAGTCCGTGCAGCTGACTTTCCCTTCCCTTCCCTTTCCCTCTTTTCTTTCTACCTCATCCTCACTTCATCTTTCTTTCTTCTCTCTCCTCTTTCCTTTCTTTCCCTTCATCCTTCCTTACTCTCTCCTTTCTTTTGTTGTTTTCCTTCCTTCCCTTCATCCTTCCTTACTTTCTTTCTCCATCTTCCTTCTTTCTCTCATCCTTCCACTTCCGTTCCTTTCCCTCTTTTCCTTCCATCATTCCTCTCTCCTTTTTCCCTGATCCTCGGTTTATCCTTCCTTCCTTCCTTCCTTTTCTCTCTCTCCCTTTCTTCCTCTAACTTTCCTTTTGTTCCTTCTTCTCTCTCCCTTTCTTCCTCTTTCCTTTCTTTCCATTCATCCTTCCTTACTCTCCTTTCTTTTGTTGTCTTCCTTCATTCCTTCCACTTTCTTTCCTTTCCCTCTTTATCCTTCCTTCTCTCTCTCCCTTTCTTCCTCTTATTTTCCTTTTCCCTTCATCCTTCCTTACTCCCTCCATTCATTTATTCTCTTCTTTCATTCCTTTTCCCTTCTTTCCCTTCATCCTTCCTTTCTCCATCTTTCTTCTTTCTCTCATCCTTCCGCTTTCTTTCCTTTCTCTCTTTTCCTTCCATCCTTCCTCTCCTTTCTCCCTCATTGCTTGATCTTCCTTCTCTCTCTCCCTTTCTTCCTCTTATTTTCCTTTTCACTTTATCCTTCCTTATTTTCTCCTTTCTTTTATTCTCTTCCTTCATTTCCCTTCCTTCCCTTCATCCTTCCTTTCTCTTTCCATCTTTCTTCTTTCCCTCATCCTTCCACTTTCTCTTTTCTTTCTCTCTTTTCCTTCCATCCTTCCTTTCTTTCTTCCTCATCCTCCATCCTTCTTTCTCTCCCTGTTTCTTCCTCTAACTTTCTTTCCCTTCAATCTTCCTTACTTTCTCCTTTGTTCTATCCCCTTCTCTTCTTTTCCTTTCCCTTCCCTTCCTTCTGTTCATCCTTCTTTCCTTTCTCTCTCCCTTCCTCTTTCACTTACTTTTTCTTTCTTTCTCCATCTTCTTTCCTTTCTCTCTCCCTTCCTCTTTCACTTACTTTTTCTTCCTTTCTCCATCTTCTTTCCCTGACTCTTCCTTCCTCTTTCTCTCTTCTTTACTTTTCTTTCTTTCCCTTCACGTGTCCTTCCTCTCTCCCTTCTGTCTCTTTCTTTTCTTTTCCTGCCTTCCCCTTCATTTCATTTCCTTCCTTCTTCTGTCTCCTTTCTTATTCTCCCTTTCCTTCCTCTCTCTTCCCGTCCCTTCCTTCCAGCTTCAATCTCCAGAACTGGTGAGAACCATGGAGTAACTCTTACAGCTGCTCTCATTAATGACCTGAAGGCATTATGACTCAGTTTCCTCAATTTGTCTACTTGGAAGCTAGGAACCTTCTTAATAAGGATTCACAACCCCCCGCTAGGAATTTATTACAGGTAGGTAAAGCAAAATATATAAAGATTCAGTGCAGATAAGGTTCACCCTGCAGCCCGTGTTAAAAGAAATTAGGTTACACTTGATTTACAAAGAGGTCGCTAAGCAGGATTTGGGGTATAAAATGTAAGAGACTTTTCCTTCCTCCCTTCCTTTCTTCCCTCACTGAATCTTTTTTCCTTCCTTCCTTCCCTTTCCTCCCTCCCTTGTTTACTTCTTTTTTTCCTTTCTCCTTTCCTTCCCTTTTCCCCGTACCCCTCCTTCCCTGCCTCTTTGTCTCTGTTCCTCTATTTTCCTTCCTTCCTTCTCTTTCCTTCCTTTTTGACTTCTTTCTCCTCCCTCCCTGCCTCTTTGTCTCTGTTCCTCTTTTCCTCCCTCCCTTATTTATTTTCCCTCCTCCTTTCCTTCCTTTTTTCTTTCCTTCCCTTTTCCCCTCCCCCTCTTTCCCTGCCTCTTTGTCTCTGTTCCTCTTTTCTTTCCTTCCTTTTTCCTCCCTCCCTGCCTCTTTGTCAGTTCCTCTTTTTCTTCCTTCCTTCCACCTCTTTCCTTCTTTCTTTCCTCCCTCCCTCATTTACTTCTCCCCTCCTCCTTTCCTTCCTTCTTTCTTTCCCTTTCCCCCGCCCCTCCTTCCCCGCCTCTTTGTCTGTTCCTCTTTTCCTTCCTTCCTTCCTTCCTTCCTTCCTTTTTCCTTCGTTCTTTTCCACTCTCCCTGCCTCTTTGTCTTTGTTCCTCTCTTTTCCTTCCTTCTTTTTTTCCTTTTTCCTCCTTCCGTGCCTTTGTCAGTTCCTCTTTTTCTTCCTTCCTTCCTCCTCTTTCCTTCTTCCTTTCCTCCCTCCCTCCCTTATTTACTTTTCCCCTCCTCCTTTCTTTCCTTCTTTCTTTCCCTTTTCCCCGCCCCCTCCTTCCCTGCTCCTCCTCCTCTGCCTTTTTGTCTCTGTTCCTCTTTTCCTTCCTTCCTTCCTTCTTTTCCACTCTCCCTGCCTCTTTGTCTCTGTTCCTCTCTTTTCCTTCCTTCTTTTTTTCCTTCCTTTTTCCTCCCTCCCTGCCTCTTTGTCTGTTCCTCTTTTCCTTCCTTCCTTTTTCCTTCCTTCTTTTCCACTCTCCCTGCCTCTTTGTCTCCGTTCCTCTTTTCCTTCCTTCTTTTTTTCCTTCCTTTTTCCTCCCTCCCTGCCTCTTTGTCTGTTCCTCTTTTCCTTCCTTCCTTTTTCCTTCCTTCTTTTTTTCCTTTTTCCTCCTTTCGTGCCTTTGTCAGTTCCTCTTTTTCTTCCTCGCTTCCTCCTCTTTCCTTCTTCCTTTCCTCCCTCCCTCCCTTATTTACTTTTCCCCTCCTCCTTTCCTTCCTTCTTTCCTTACCTTTTCTCCTCCCCCTCCTTCCCCGCCTTTGTCTCTGTTCTTCTTTTCCTTTTTTCCTTCCTTCTTTTTCCTCCCTCCCTGCCTCTTTGTATCTGTTCCTCTCTTTTCTTCCTTCCTTCCTTCCTTCCTTCCTTCCTTCCTTCCTTCCTTCCTTCCCTATGTACCCAGCCTGATCAAGAAAATCCTACTTACTTCTGAATAAACTCCTATCAAACTCCTCCTGCCTGAAAAGGACTTTTTATACTCATCGCAATTCAGACCAGCCACGGATTCCGTGTCCTGAAACACTTTGCAGCTTCCCTGCGCTTGGACAGACAACGCCTGCCAAGAAGGAAGTCTAATATTTATTGGCGAGATAAAACACAAATTGACATAATGACTTTCCAGGTATTCTTCCTGTCTGGAGTTCAGAAGCGCAGGACAGCTGCTACTTTACGCAAGTTTGCTAAACCCTTAAACTCTTAGGAGCCTGGCAAGATAAACCTGATGGAGATTGCTCTCACCTTGCAATTGATTTTATTTATTTACAGAATTTCTATTTTGCCCATCTCACCTAAGGGACTCTGGGTGGTTTAAAAATAAAGGTTCCCCTTGCACATATGTGCCAGTCGTTCCCGACTCTAGGGGGCGGTGCTCATCTCTGTTTCAAAGCCGAAGAGCCAGCGCTGTCCGAAGACGTCTCCGTGGTCATGTGGCCGGCATGACTCAATGCCGAAGGTGCACGGAACCCTGTTCCCTTCCCACCAAAGGCGGTCCCTATTTTTCTACTTGCATTTTTTAACGTGCTTTCGAACTGCTAGGTTGGCAGAAGCTGGGACAAGTCACGGGAGCTCACTCTGTTACGCGGCGCTCGGGATTCGAACCGCCGAATGGCCGACCTTTCTGATCGGCAAGCTCAGCGTCTTAGCCCCCGGATGGTTTACAACAGCACAATCAAACAATATGAACGCCTGAATACAGACAGCCTTCAACTTACGAACGCGACAACCCCAGAATTTCTGTTGTTAAGCGAGACGTTTGTTAAGATCTGCCCCATGTTGCAACCTTCCCTGCCACAGTTGTTAAGTGAATCACTGCAGTTGTTAAGTCAGTCACACGGTTGTTAAGCGAGCCTTGCTTCCCCATTGGCTTCGCTTGTTAGGAGGTCACAAAAAACCCCATGGCCCCAGGACACAGAAACCATCATAAATTCGAGTCAATTGCCATGCATCTGAATTTTGATCACACACACACACACACACACACACACACACACACACACAACTGTGTGTGTGTGTGTCTGTTCCAGCATAACTCTGGAACGCCTCGATCAATTGCAACCAAACTTGGTACCCAGATGACTTACCCTGTAGAGAAAAATACTGTGGGAGTAAGGCACCCCTAACACCCCTCGGGATGTGCGTTCTGTTACGATGCAGCCTGTCGTGCCTTCAAATGGCTTCTACTGTACAGCCGTAAAATGGCTTCTACTGTACAGCGCAGCGGAGTTGCCATGGTAAGGCACCCCTAACACCCCTCGGGGTGTGTGTTCTGTTACGATACAGCCTGTCGTGCCTTCAAATGGCTTCTACTGTATAGCCGCAAAATGGCTTCTACTGTACAGCGCAGCGGAGCAGCCATGGTAAGGCACCCCTAACACCCCTCGGGGTGTGTGTTCTGTTACGATACAGCCTGCCGTGCCTTCAAATGGCTTCTACTGTACAGCCGTAAAATGGCTTCTACTGTACAGCGTGGTGGAGTTGCCATGGTAATGGCTTCACAGTACTCCACAAGGGGGTTTCCTCTGGTAAGGAGGAAAATCCAACGTTAGAAATTACATTTGGTCTGGACATTTCCCCCCCCCCCCTATAAATAAATAAATACCCGGCCAACGGCGGATTATCAGCATAAGTGTTCACTAAAGAAATAGTTGTAAGGACTATAAAAAAGCACAGATCTAGCTAACGGTGACTAGTTAAAGTGAATTTTTAACCCACATCAGTTCCAATAGCCCCTCTAAGCTTCTTTTGACACTTCAAAACTATTTCCCCCTCACTCCCCACCCCTTCCATCCGTATGAGTATTAGTACCAGCTGGCGTGATAAGATTATCTACAAATATCACCAACGGTGCAGAATGACTAGCGACTTCAGAAGGGGCTGTGTGGCGTTTGTTAACTTAAAAAAAGAAAAAAAAATCCCAGTTCATCGCTATCTTTTAAGCAAAGAGGAGATCAGGAGGGATTCCAGAAAAATTTTCTGAGACCCCAGCCGGTTAATCCTAATCAAGGAGTGGATTAGGCTGAGGTCTTTGAGCCCCTGGTTGGCGTGTTGTGGATTATGTGTACCTGAAGTTGTGTGCGAACGTTAAGATGGAAGGGAAGGAGGGTTTTTTTTGTCAGATGAAACGAGAGGGAACGATCGCACCAGGATCGTCGCACCTCCTTGTGCGCGACTTGCTAATCCGACGTGTCGGCAAAAAATAAAATCAGAAAATAAAAAATCAGAGCTTCCATTTTTGTGAAAATCTCTTAATGGGCTTAAGGATTTAAACCAGATCGGTTTCGGTCCCTTTGCCGGTTTTAACTGCTACCAATTCCTGAAGGTTTTGAGGGGTGAAAAAGGAGAGGCGTAAGCTTAAAATCATACACGCCTAAAAACTTTGCAAAACTAGGAATTTGCTACATTAACAGGAGAATTAATTCGACTTTCCTTTAGGGAATCAACCATTTTATGAATCATATGCAGGCCTCAGGCGGTCTTTTAAAGCCATTGTGGTTTGTACAAACCATCATTTCAGGTTTGTAGCCAAAGGATGACCTAAGACATGGGGTCCCCAACGTTTCAGACCTCAGGGACCACCAAATTCATAATTTTAAATCCTGCGGACCCACTAATAGGATCTCCTTAATGACCGGCTGGGTGGGCGTGGCCAGGTGGTCATGTGACTGGGTGGGCGTGGCCAACTTGATGTCACTCACGTCAAGGGGCGCCTCGCCGGCCTCTACTCGCCCCTCCCCACCCAGGCACTCCTCCCCTGCCCGGACGGGCTCTTTACGGTCCCATTAGGAAGCAGTTGTTGGAGCTAAGCAGACACCAGGAGAAAGAGTTGGCAAAACAGCTCAGTTCAATTTGGATCTGACCGAGAAGGAGGCTCAGCAGAAGCACCTCACTGAGGACTAGGAGCATAGGCTTTCCAAGCAGAGGGAAGACCGGCGGGAGTGCAAGGCCAGGGACCGGCACCTGGAGGCTCAGCGGGCTGAGATGGTCAGCCAGTTCCAGGCCGTGATGCAATCCCACTTGAACGAGGCCCTCTGGCTCTTCTCCACCAGCGCCTCTTCCCTCCAGCCTCCGCCCAAAGCCCCCCACCAGGAGGCTGAAACAGACCCCAAGTGGGAATTTCTACCCCCTTCTGCCCCGCACAAAAAGACCCCGAAGGGAGAGACTCTCTGCAGCAACACAAGCGTTCATTGCATGTATCCATCCCAGGGGCCATAGTTTGAGGACCTCTGATTTAGCGCAATATAAAAATTGCAAATAATTTTTCTGCGGACCCCCAAAATTTTCTCGCCGAACCACCACTTGGTGACCACTGGCAGAGGATACTTAACCGAAAAGCTACGTTGAGGGACAAGTTGGACTGGTAGAATTTTTAATCTTTTGGCTGTTTTAAAGACAAAACGGGCCCATTTTTTAGTTTTTTTTTTTAACTCAGTGGATTTGCTGACTTGGACCATCTAATATTTCAACTTTTCAACTTGTTTATTTTTCAAGAGGACACCCTTTTTTTTTTTTTTTTTTAAAAGAGAAACATGTTTTTAAAGCAATTTAAGTCTAGGTGAGTTCTCGGAAGAAATGAGCAAATATCCTTTTGCTGAACTCAGTTGAAATTCACTTTTGCATCACACCCCCAAAGCACAACGTTGCTGTTAAAATCTAGGCCTGGAGACAATTGATTGTCAAAAAGATACTCACAGAAATCCTAAAAGAAAGGCTACCCCGATAAATCATCATTCTTTGTTTTCATTTTATTAAAAAAAAATACAAAACACCAAAATATATATATAAAAAAAACCATACACAGCCATACACAACAGAACAGAGATTAATTTTAAAAACTGTCTAAAAAAACGGACTCGGGAGAAATATAGACTCAGAAATTATACAGTCAACGCTATACGCCACGCGGACGTTTTGCACTGTGCTTTTACAGTATATAATAGCAGAGAAAAGAGCCTCTTGATGTGGGCGAAGGAGGAGAGTGCAAAAGCTGGCTTGAAACTCAACATTAAGAAAACTAAGATCATGGCATCCGGCCCTCTCAACTTCTGGCAAATAGATGGGGAAGAAATGGAGGGAGGGAGCGTTTTATTTTCCTGGGCTCCAAGGTCCCCGCAGATGAGGACTGCAGCCAAGAAATTAAAAGAGGCTTGCTCCTGGGGAGGAAAGCGATGGCAAATCTAGACAGCATCCTAAAAAGCAGAAACATCACCGTGTCAACAAAAGTGCATTTAGTCAAGGCGATGGTTTTCCCAGTTGCAATGGACAACTGTGAAAGTTGGACCATAAGGAAGGCTGAGCGCCATAGAATGGAGGCCTTTGAACTCTGGTGATGGAGAAGACTCCTGCGAGTCCCTTGGACTGCAAGGCCATCCAACCGGTCAGTCCTAAAGGAGATCAACCCTGGCTGCTCTTTAGAAGGCCAGATCCTGAAGAGGAAACTCAAACACTTTGGCCACCTCATGAGAAGGAAGAAGGACTCCCTGGAGAAGAGCCTCATGCTGGGAACGATGGAGGGCAGAAGAAGAAGGGGACGACAGAGAAGGAGGTGGCTGGATGGAGTCTCCAAAGCAGTTGGGGTGAGCTTCAATGGACTCCAGAGGATGGTAGAGGACAGGAAGGCCTGGAGGAACGTTGTCCATGGGTCGCGATGGGTCGGACACAACTTCGCAACTAACAACAACAATAGCTTAGAAATTTCTCAGTCGGCAAGTGGCAAATGATTTTTCTTTAAGGAAAGAAAATCTATCTGGATTTTTTGATAGATTGGCTTTGGAGATTGGACTTATTGTATTCAATCAATCAGCAACTGAAGAGAGAGTCAAGCTATTCTCCGAAGCCCCTGAAGGAAGGACAAGAAGCAATGGGTGGAAACTAATCAAGGAGAGAAGCAACTTAGAACTGAGGAGAAATTTCCTGACAGTTAGAAAAATGAATCAGTGGAACAGAAGTTGCCTCCAGAAGTTGTGAATGCCCCAACACTGGAAGTCTTTAAGAAGATGTTGGATAGCCATCTGTCTGAAATGGTATAGGGTTTTCTGCCTAGGCAGGGGGGTTGGACTAGAAGACCTCCAAGGTCCCTTCCAACTCCGTTATTCTATTTTATAAAGAGATACTGTAAAGAAACAATCTTGGATATTTGATCCAGGACCAATTAAGGTTAACATTTGGAATGATTAGGGATTGAAGTCGCAGTAAATTTTCTAAAAGTTGATTATAATAACAGCTTGTTAACAGAGGTTTTTGGAACGTCAGCTTCGCTTTTCTTCTATAATGGTTCACACTCTTTATTACTTTTATATTCTTACATAATAGGTTCATTATTGTTGGTTTTTTCCCCCTGTTAACTACTTTGTTATTAACATAGCTTAGAAATGACAGGCTAACCATTTGTAAGTAGATTTAGTAGTTTTAACAGTTTGAAATTCTTTTGGCCTGTTTCGTAAGGGAGGTGGGAAACCAATACCGCTCTGTTACACCAAACAGCATTTAACTAGGGAAGGTGTTATGGGTTGGAGGTTTTTTTTAAGAGACAGTTTAAACATGGTCTTTTCTGTTCTTTTTACCCCGTTTCCTCGAACATAAGACCCAACTGGAAAATAAGCCATTGCATGATTTTTCAAGATGCTCGTAATATAAGTCCTACCCCCAAAATAAGCTCCAGTTAAGATCGTCAGCTTAGTACTGTATTTTCCCCAAAGTAAGACCTAACCAGAAAATAAGGCCTAATGCATCTTTTGGAGCAAAAAAATAATATAAAACCTCTTATTTTCAGGAAATATTTCGGTGTTTTTTATTTTAACCTTTCTTCAATAAATCATCATTCTTTCAAGTACAATACAATAGCAGAGTTGAAAGGGACCATGAAGGTCCTCTAGTCCAGCACCCTGCCTAGGCAGGAAACCCTATACCGTTTCAGACAGATGGCTATCCAACATCTTCTTAAAGACTTCCAGTGTTGGGGCATTCACAACTTCTGGAGGCAACTTCTGTTCCACTGATTAATTGTTCTAACAGTCAGGAAATTTCTCCTCAGTTCTAAGTTGCTTCTCTCCTTGATTAGTTTCCACTCATTTCTTCTTGTTCTGCTCTCAGGTGCTTTGGAGAATAGTTTGACTCCCTCTTCTTTGTGGCAACCCCTGAGATATTGGAACAATGCTATCATGTCTCCCCTAGTCCTTCTTTTCATTCAACTAGACATACCCAGTTCCTGCAACCGTTCTTCCTATGTTTTAGTCTCAAGTCCCCTAATCCTCTTGGTTGCTCTTCTCTGCACTCTTTCTAGAGTCTCCACATCTTTTTTACATCGTGGTGACCAAAACTGAATGCCGCATTCCAAGTGTGGCCTTACCAAGGCATTATAAAGTGGTATTAACACTTCACGTGATCTTGATTCTATCCCTCTGTTGATGCAGCCTAGAACTGGGTTGGCTTTTTTGGCAGCTGCTGTACATGGCTGGGTCATATTTAAATGGTTGTCCACTAGGACTCCAAGATCCCTCTCACAGTTACTGCTATTAAGCAAGATACCACCTATACCAGGGGTGTCCAAACTTGGGAACTTTAAGACTTGTGGACTTCAACTCCGAGAATTCCCCAGCCATTCTGGGAGTTGAAGTCCACAAGTCTTAAAGTTCCCAAGTTTGGACTCCCCTAACCTATACTGTCCCTGTGCATTTCGTTTTTGTTGCCTAAATGTAGAACTAAAAGTACATTTGCACATTGTCAGCCCTGATCTGAAATATAAGTACAAAATGCAACGTTTTGGCTTCGCAGATCCATTTCAATCCCTAAAACTAACGAAGTTTGAAAAGAGAAAGCTACCGTTGGTGGATTAAACCTGGAAGGCCTATGAAAAATTGTTGGCTAGGGTAGCTGGTCCTGGCTATTGTGTCACTAAAGGTTAGAGTGACATGAAAATGATCAATTATCAGATTACATTGTGATTTCTTATTTTCTTTGTGAGTTGGGACACCATTTTTCCCAATCTGCCCACCTGTGCATTCCCCAACCACAGGTAGGATACAATCTGGGCGTAATTCAGTAAAACATTTCTTCTTTCCTTTTGGAAACCTGTTTTACAGACAGTCCTCAACTTGCAACCATCGTTTAATGACCGCACTGGGGGAAAAAAAGTTTTTTAACAGGACGGTTGCCACTCAGGGGATCAAAATTCAGATGCTTGGCCAACCGACTCATATTTATGACGGTTGCAGTGTCCCGGGATCCTGTGATCCCCTTTTGCGACCTTCTGGAACGCAAAGTCGATGGGGGGGGGGACCCACAACTGTGTTCCTAACCCCATGACGGCTTAAGCGATTCGCTTAACAACGGTGGTAAGATAGTTCGCAAAATGGGGCCAAACTCACTTAACCGCCGTCTCACTTAGCGACAAAAATTTGGGGCTCAATTGTTGAGTGGATGGAGTGGTACGGTGGCCTAGAGGTGGAGCTCTCCCCTCACAATCAGAAGGCTGTGAGGTCGATCCTAGGTAGAAGCAGATATTTCTCTCTCTGGACACAATAAGAATGTATCTGCCGAACAAAACTCCGCATTGGCAACAGGAACGGCATCTGGCCAGTAAACACTCAGTTGCCCAAGACTCCATCCCGCGAGGGATTATGGGGTCGTTAAAAGACGGCGATGATGAATTTTGAGTTGAGGACTACCTGTATTTTCTGCGAGCTATTTATTAATATTAACGCGGTGAGGGTAGAGAGGTAAATGAAAAAACATGGCTGAGGGCCCTCGCGGTATAAATATGTGTCTCCTCTGCTGATGTCGAATCCACGGCCCGGCTCCACCTTATAAGGTGAGGTCACAGTTTACCTACTTCTTTTAACAAATCCTTCAGACATGACATTATATTAAAATATTTCAATGACTTCCTTTTTATAAAGAGGCACAGCTCTGAGGCATTGCAGACGTGGTAAGCAGAAAGTCAGAAACTGGATCTAGGATTTGGGAGAAAAACAATTGTTTTTTTGTGATTGAATCCCTGGGGAGCTTCAGAGCAGGCAACGCCGGGCCAAATATAATATTTTAATTCCATGCAAGGCAGCTTATTCAGGTTTCATATCACAGAAAGAGCACCTAAAACTCTACTTCTGAATGGGTGGGGGAGAAAATGCACTCTGTCTATGCTCAAATGATTTCCTTTTCTGCCTGGGTATTCAGAGTTGGGGGTGGGGGGAAATCAGAGATCAGATTATAAGTAGAACTTTGTTTTAAGAGGGGAAGGGAAGAAATCCAGAGAAAAGAAACTAAATTGAATCGCACTCTTTCCGGAGTTCACGCTGACCCATGGCTTCGAATCAAACATGTAAAATAAAAGAATTAATAAACCTGTTTGTTGACTCTCTACGTCCTCAGGTAATCCGGTTGCCTTTGTGCGGAGTAGCAGCCACCGCTGAGTCCTGTCCTTCTCCACATCCGAGACCGAAAACCAGGTGAGGCAGGTAAAACTGCGCAGATCTGTGGAAGGAACAGCACAGGTGACTTCCCTTAAATTCTACCCCTATCACCTGTTGGGAGGAAACTTGTCTCTGACTCAGCCGCCCCAGGGCCAAGATCCACCCTCTGCAAAGTCAGGCTTTGATGTAAGAGTTTTGCTCTGCAAAACAGTCAATGTGACACCCCCCCCCCCCGAGAAAAAAAAGTGGCTCGCGAGTGCCACCTAGTGCTCATTTGGAGTCTTGCCTGCCCTGAATTTTATTCCTATTGCAATTAGAACTTGAATGGCAGAGTTGGGAGGGCCCTTGAAGGTCTTGTAGTCCAACCCCCTGCTTAGGCAGGAAACCCTACACCACTTCAGAAGAATAGTTGTTCAATCTCTTCTTAAAAACTGCCAGTGTTGGAGCATTCACAACTTCTGGAGGAAAGTTGTTCCATTGATTCATTGTTCTAACTGTCAGGAAATTTCTCCTTAGTTCTAGATTGCTTCCGGACGGAGGGGGGTCAGAACAAGGGGCTTGGTTTTTGCCGGGGACAAGGAGTTTGCTTCAGGCTCTTGGGACAGAATAGTGGGGGAAGCCCCTGCTGATCAGGACATCCAGAACTGATTGGACCCTCCCTCCCCTCCCCTCTCGCCATGACACCTGGGCTCCCCTCTTCTTTGCAATTTGATTGCAATTACCGTCATTGTTTAACAAGGCTCCATCTGAAAATCAATAGCCTTATCTTGCTTTGGTCTGGAAGAGCAAAAAATGCTTCCCAAGTTTGTTGGGATGAACAGGCTACGATCTCGGATCAGTTCTCTTCGCCCGCTTCACTTTCCAGGTTGGGCATTATTACAATATAATACAATACAGTACAATAGCAGAGTTGGAAGGGACCTTGGAGGTCTTCTAATCCAACCCCCTGCCTAGGCAGGAAACCCTATACCGTTTCAGACAGATGGCTATCCAACGTCTTCTTAAAGACTTCCAGTGTTGGGGCATTCACAACTTCTGGAGGCAAGTTGTTCCACTGATTCATTGTTCTGTCAGGAAATTTCTCCTTAGTTCTAGATTGCTTCTCTTCTTGATTAATTTCCATCCGTTGCTTCTTGTCCTTCCTTCAGGGGCTTTGGAGAATAGCTTGACTCTCTCTTCAGTTGCTGATTGATTGAGTACAATAAGTCCAATCTCCAAAGCCAATCTATCTTCCCCCCAAAATCCAGATAGAATTAGTTCCTCAGTTAGATGTATTAAATCTGTGTCTCTCTCCATCAAACTCAAAAATGATAAGATCTTCCCCCCAAAATAAGGCCAAGCGCTTATTTCGGGGGTCAAAAAGAAAATAAGACCCGGCTTTATTTTCGGGGAAACACAGTAAGCCGAGGGCAACCTGTATATTCTCATCTGCTTAGAGGTGGGGATCGGAGGTGCGTTTGACATCATTTTTCGCCATGCACTGAAAATGTGTGTGGCCTTCCGCAAATGTGCTGTTTCACACATGTGGCTTGCACGCACGCGCACGGCTTCGAAAATGCGGCTAAATAGTGTCGGGGTGGCGTCACTTGCAAGTTGCCCCTACTAGTTCGCCAAAACCGGTGTAAACTGGCTGAATACCATCACTGGTGGGGGACTTTTAGGATCAGAGTGAAAACCAGATATGGGAAGGCAGAAATAGCTAAGGTCAAGGTTCTCCTGGCACATACTATGTGCTACTCGTTCCCGACTCTAGGGGGCGCTGTTCATCTCTGTTTCAAAGCCGAAGAACCAGTGCTGTCCGAAGACGTCTCTGTGGTCATGTGGATGGCATGACTCAACGCCGAAGGAGCACGGAACGCTGTTCCCTTCCCACCAAACGTGGTCCCTATTTTTCTACTTGCATGTTTTCGAACTGCTAGGTTGGCCGAACCTGGGACAATTCACGGGAACTCACTTTGTTACGCAGCGCTAGGGATTCGAACTGCTGAACTGCCGACCTTTCTGATCAAAACACTCAGCGTCTTAGCCACTGAGCCACCGTGTCCCCGTACAGAAATAGCAGACGTTGCCAAAAATAAATTCTGCTCTTCTCCAACACAAGCCTCATCAGTTTTAATCTGACTTGGTCCTTGAGATTTCTACAAAGCAGAAAGTTGACGTTTGAGTCCATCTAGGAAAAGATTGAATTTTCTTCACCAAAACTGCACACTCAGGAGGAGGGAAGGGTTCAGTTTTAACGCCCAAGAGAACTTGTTCAGGCTGTCTCGATTCTAAATTTAAGTCGTTCTCCTAAAGCAAAAGTTGAGGAACCGATGATGTCACGATTTTCTTCGGAATCAAGGACTTCTCCTCCAGACTTCCTCAATTCGAAATACAGCCGTGATCCTGCAATCCAAGCTCACGAAGAAATACGAGGAAGTCCTCCTTGAAAAGTTGTAAAGACTTTTCAAGGATTTGTTTTTCTTTTTTTCTTTCTTGCACGGCATTCCTGAAAGGCATTTAGTGACAAATTTGCTCCACCTGAGCTCCCCTCTTGCAAGTTGGTGCATGATGGGAGTTGCAGTCCAAACAATTTGGGCAATGATTAAGGGTGGGATAAAGGATGCAGGGGCTCAGTGGCTAAGACGCTGAGCTTGTCGATCAGAAAGGTCAGCAGTTCGGTGGTTCGAATCCCTAGCGCCACGTGACGGAGGGAGCTCCCGTGACTTATCCCATCTTCTACAAACCTAGCTGTTCGAAAGCACATAAAAATGCAAGTAGAAAAATAGGGACCACCTTTGGTGAGAAGGTAACAGCGTTCCATGCACCTTCGGCTTTGAGTCATGCCGGCCACATGACCACAGAGACGTCTTCGGACAGCGCTGGCTCTTCAGCTTTGAAAAGGAGATGAGCACTGCCCCCTAGAGTCGGGAACAACTAGCACATATGTGCGAAAGGAACCTTTACTTATATCTTAAGGGTGGGATAGACAAGACTTTGGAGAGCATCAGAATCAGATCCAGCCATGTGGCTGGAATTCACACACACGAGAACAAAAAAAAAAAAGACTGTTTTTTTGCAGTCTGGAAATCCCCCCTTGGATGAATTTTAGGCCTTTCTGCAAAAAAAAGCAAAGCCAGGGGTGCGAAACATCTATTCTTGCAAAATTACTGATCATTTCCGGCCTGAAAAAGGGATTTCGGTGAATTCCCCCCCCCCAAAAAAAAGTTAAGTCAACTCAGCACAAGTCTCGTCTTCTGCCAGCCCGAGATGACGAAAGCCTTCCGGTAATGCTTCAGGATCTTTCATAAAAAATGTGTCACGCTGTTAATAATATATATATATTTTTGAGCGGGAGGCGGAGGAATCAAATCTGGTTTCACTTACAGGAAGAGAAAGGGCCTGGGTGCCCCCTGCTGGTGGTTGGGGAGCGGTGCAGAAAGGTTCTCCTAGTGGTCAGCAATCTTAAACATTCAAACATTTGGATCCGTTTCCCACAGAAAACACCGGGAGCCACAAAACCTGGGTGGGTGTGGCCAACTCAACATCACTCCTCCCCCCAGTCACATGACATCCCCGCCCCCCCCAGACACGCCTACCCAGGTTTCATGGGTCAGTGTTTTCTGTGGGAATAGGGTGTCTCTCTCTCTCTTCTCTCCCCCTCCCTCACATTTCTGTTTTTCTCTATTTTTCCTCTCCCTTTCTCTTCTTCCTTCCTTCCTTCCTTCCCTTCCCTTTCCCTCTTTCTTTTTCTTTCTTTCTCATTGAACGCGATAGCAAATCCAAAATAAAGTTATTAATTGTAGGACATGGCTTCTCTGTAATCTTTTCATAGGGAACTCTTAATATATATATATATATAGATAGATTTCTTTTGAGTTTGACAATATAATACGTTACCCAAAATTATAAATAATCTTATTTTCAGATGTAATTTTTTTTTGTCATCTCTTGTTATTATTATTTTTTTAAAATCAGACTTGCTTCCAATTTGTGCCTCCTGGCAAGCTGCAGTTTTCTTGGCAAGAGATCTAGCTTGCCATTGCTTTCGTCATAGGTCTGAGAAAGTAAGTTTCTTTCTTTCTTTTCTCTTCCTTTCTTTCCCCCTGATCTGTTTCCCTCTCTTTTCTCTCTCTCTCATTCTCTCCCTTCAGCTCTCTTTCGTTTCTCTCTCCCTTCTCTCTCTAATTTGTTTCCCTCTATTTTCCCTCTCTCCCATTCTCTCCCTTCAGCTCTCTTTGATTTCTCTCTCCCTCTCTCCCTTCTCTTTCTAATTTGTTTCCCTCTATTTTTCCTCTCTCCCATTCCCTCCTTCCAGCTCTCTTTCAGTTCTCTTTCTCCCCTTTTCTCTTTCATCTCTCTCTTGCACGTGCAAGCAAAATACCCTCCTGGGCCGGGATCACGGCGGCGGGGACAGCAACTCCTTCTGCGGCCGCCACTGAGAAGTGAGTAGCAGGCTGCGCTGCGCAGGAGACTCCTCAGCACCAGACTCAGGTCAGCGCCAGCTGCGGTCCCCTTCAGGGAGCCGCAGCAGAGGGATGAAAGAGCCACATGTGGCTCCAGAGCCACAGATTGCTGAGCTCTGTCCTAGACCTAGAGGGAGGGGGATATGTATTTTTTTTAATGACTGCAAAATTTGCCATGTATTTACCTCGTCTTCAAATGTAGGTGTTGCATTATGAAATGAAAAGCTGTAAGTCTGAACTATGAAAAGAAGGGGAAGGACCCTCCAGTGCTTGTTTTGCAATCCTTTCCATCGTTGGCAAATGTAATAAAAAGAAAAACTAAACTGAAAAAAGTTTTTCTTCAATTAAAACTGAAATGTGGAATGAATTGGTGGATTAGGTCACCTTTTCCTTCTCTTTCCTTCCATCTTTCCCAGCATTCAAAACTTCTCCAGAGAGATGAGTTTTCACCTGTGTTTTCAAACTTGGCAACTTTAAAGATGTATGGACTTTGACTCCCAGAATTCCTCAGCTTAAAACATGGACTTCAGCTCCCAGAATTCCCCAGCTTAAAACATGGCTTCGACTCCCAGAATTCCCCAGCTTAAAACATGGACTTCAACTCCCAGAATTCCCAAGCTTTAAACATGGACTTCAATTCCCAGAATTCCCCATCTTAAAACATGGACTTCAACTCCCATTCCATCTTTCCCAGCATTCAAAACTTCTCCAGAGAGCTGAGTTTTTACCTGTGTTTTCAAACTTGGCAACTTTTAAGATGTATGGACTTCAACTCCCAGAATTCCCCAGCTTAAAACATGGACTTTGACTCCCAGAATTCCCAAGCTTTAAACATGGACTTCGACTCCCAGAATTCCCCAGCTTAAAACATGGACTTCGACTCCCAGAATTCCCCAGCTTAAAACATGGACTTCGACTCCCAGAATTCCCCAGCTTAAAACATGGATTTCGACTCCCAGAATTCCCCAGCTTAAAACATGGACTTCGACTCCCAGAATTCCCCATCTTAAAACATGGACTTCGACTCCCAGAATTCCACACCAACGCTGAATTTAATGACCAAATCATCTGCTAGTGTAAAAATGTTGTGTTCTGAGTCAGATAGTTCTCAAATTATGACCAAAATTGAGCCCAACATTTCTGTTGCGAAGTGAGACATTTGTTAAGTGAGCTTTGCCCCATTTTTACAGCCTTTCTTGAAGAGTTGTTAAGTGAATCACAGCAGTTGACAAATTAGTCACCCAGTTGTTAAGTGAAGCTGGCTTCCCCTTTGACTTGGGTTGTTGCAAAAGGGGATCCCTGCGACCGTCATAATTGTGAGTCCGTTGTCAAATGTAAATCACATGACTGTGGGAACGCTGACGGGCGTAAGTGTGAAAAAACGGCCATCAGTCACTTTTTTTCCAGTGATGTTGTAACTTTGGTCACTAAATGAAGTGCTGCAAGTCGAGGACTTACCTGTATTGTCCAACTACAGGTAGCCCTGCAACCGTCATAAATCGAACCAGTTGCCAAGCATCTGAATTTTGATCACATGACCACGGGGATGTTGCAAAGTTTGCTACTTGAGAAAAACCAGTCGTAAGTCACTATTTTCAGTGCTGTTGTAACATTGAATGGTAATTAAATGAATTCTGCATCAAAGTATCTGACTCTACTTTGTCAATCTAACCCGCAAACAGTCCTCGACTTACAAAGGTTCATTTAGGGACCATTTGGAATTCGCGACGGCACTGAAAAAAAATGATGTAGGACCATTTTTCACACTTACGTCCATAGCAGCCTCCCCCCCCCCCCCGGGTCATATGAACAAAGTTCAGACGCTCGGCAATTGGTTCATATTTATAACCGTCGCAATGTCCTGGAGTGACGTATCCCCTTTTGCGACCTTCTGGCCAGCAAACTCAGTGGGGGAAGCCAGATTCGCTCAACGACTGTGTGATTAACTTAACAAAGGCAGCAATTCACTTAGCAACTGTGGCCAGAAAGTTCGTAAACACAACACAGTTCTAGGCTGCATAAACAGAGGGATAGAATCAAGATCACGTGAAGAGTTCATACCACTTTATAATGCCTTGGTAAGGCCACACTTGGAATACGGCATTCAGTTTTGGTCGCCACGATGTAAAAAAGATGTGGAGACTCTAGAAAGAGTGCAGAGAAGAGCAACAAAGATGATGAGGGGACTGGAGACTAAAACGTATGAAGAACGGTTGCAGGAACTGGGTATGTCTAGTTACTGAAAAGAAGGACTAGGGGAGACATGATAGCAGTCTTCCAATATCTCAGGATCTGCTCCAAAGAAGAGGGAGTCAAACTATTCTCCAAGGCACCTGAGTGTAGAACAAGAAGCAATGGGTGGAAACTAATCAAGGAGAGAAGCAACTTAGAACTGAGGAGAAACTTCCTGACAGTTAGAACAATGAATCAGTGGAACAGAAGTTGCCTCCAGAAGTTGTGAATGCCCCAACACTGGAAGTCTTTAAGAAGATGTTGGATAGCCATCTGTCTGAAACGGTATAGGGTTTCCTGCCTAGGCAGGGGGTTGGACTAGAAGACCTCCAAGGCCCCTTCCAGCTATGTTATTCTATTCCATTCCATTCCGTATTCTGTTCTATTCCGAATTCTAGTCTATTCTATTCTTTATTCTGATATTCTATTCTATTCTGAATTCTTTTCTATTCTATTCTGAATTCTATTCTATTCCATTCTATTCTTAATTCTATTCTATTCTTTATTCTGATATTCTATTCTATTCTGAATTCTTTTCTATTCTATTCTGAATTCTTTTCTATTCTATTCTGAATTCTATTCTATTCTATTCTTTATTCTGATATTCTATTCTATTCTATTCTGAATTCTTTTCTATTCTATTCTGAATTCTATTCTATTCCATTCTATTCTTAATTCTATTCTATTCTATTCTTTATTCTGATATTCTATTCTATTCTGAATTCTTTTCTATTCTATTCTGAATTCTTTTCTATTCTATTCTGAATTCTATTCTATTCCATTCTATTCTTAATTCTATTCTATTCTATTCTTTATTCTGATATTCTATTCTATTCTGAATTCTTTTCTATTCCATTCTATTCTGAATTCTATTCTATTCTTTATTCTGATATTCTATTCTATTCTACTCTGAATTCTTTTCTATTCTATTCTGAATTCTATTCTATTCCATTCTATTCTTAATTCTATTCTATTCTATTCTTTATTCTGATATTCTATTCTATTCTGAATTCTTTCCTATTCTATTCTGAATTCTTTTCTATTCTATTCTGAATTCTAATCTATTCTTTATTCTGATATTCTATTCTATTCTACTCTGAATTCTTTTCTATTCTATTCTGAATTCTATTCTATTCCATTCTATTCTGAATTCTATTCTATTCTATTCTGGAGGAAAACTCACTTAACAAATCTCTCACTTAGCCACAGACTTTTTTGTCCTCAACCGTGGCTGTAAATTGAGGACTGCCTGGCATACAGAAGGCCAAGTTAGGACAGGGTGGAGAAATCTGTAAAATCAGACCAGACCTGATCTAAGCAATTATTTAATGCAAGTTTTCCCCATGAAAAGCCGAATTTCACTTCACGCCTGGAGCAAAAAAAAAGAGACTCCCGACACACCCAAGAGGCGTCTTAGGCAATTAAGACAAGTTGAGACAGCTTCTCCGCAACCCAAAATGCATCATTATCTTTGAACTCAGGTGAAGGATCCCCCAGGGACTTCTACAACGGAGGCTGAATGCTTATTTGCACATTTTAGCGAAAGGCACTCTCTCTCTCCTCTTCCCAGCATCCCTCCCGCAACTGGTTTTAACTGGTTCTGTGGGAATACTCACCTAGCACCTGTCTGTGGGCCCAACAAGGCCTCGATCTCGGGACCGGGAAGGAGGCGGACATTTGTCCAGTGGGTTTGCAGATGTGGCCAGCGGTGCAAGCTCCTCCAAAAGAAGAGGGGTGGGATTGAAATAAACTTTTCCATGTGCCCTTTTTAAAAACCACTTACTCAATTTCAACAGGATGGATGGGAAACCTTCCCGAAGAATTCTGCGAAATCTCTGAAGTTTGCAAATTTTTTCTTTTGCCCTGGGGGTGGGGGTGCCTAAGCATTGCCACTCCTGCTTCCTCCCGCCTTCCCCCTTTGCTGTGCCAAAAAAGCGTGCACTTTTTATTTTAATGTTCGCAAACAACACTCCCCACCCACCCATGAATTCTGTGTGATCCAGAAGCTGGCTTCAGTTTGATAAAAGAACACTTACAGATACAGATTAACAGAGTTGGAAGGGACCTTGTAGATCATCTAGTCCAACCCCCTGCCCAAGCAGGAGGCCCTACGCCATTTCTGACAGATGGCAGTCCAATCTCTTCTTGAAAGTCTCAAGGGATGAAGCTCCCACAACGTCCGAAGGCAACTTCTGTTCCATGGGTTGATTGTTCTCTCTATCAGAAAGTTCCTCCTTATTTCTAGGTTGAATCTCTCCTTGGTCAGTTTCCATCCAATATTATTCCTTGTCCGGCTTTCAGGTGCTTTGGAGAATAGCTTGACCCCCTCCTCCTCTCTGTGGTAGCCCCTCAAATATTGGAAGACTGCTATCCTGTCTCCCCTGGTCCTTCTCTTCACTAGACTAGCCAGGCCCAGTTCCTGCAACCGTTCATCGTATGTTTTAGCCTCCAGTCCCCTCATCATCTTGGGTGCTCTTTCCTGCAATTGTTGGCAAAAAGAGTGAAATGCCTTTTTTTAAAAAAAAATCTTGCTTACCAAAAGATTCCCCCCCTTTTTTAAAATCTTGCTTACCAAAAGATTCCCCCCTTTTAAAAAAAAAATCTTGTTTACCAAAAGATTTTCCCCCCCCTTTTAAAAAAAAATCTTGCTTACCAAAAGATTTTCCCCCATTTAAAAAAAAAATCTTGCATACCAAAAGATTCCCCCCTTTTTTTAAAAAAAATCTTGCTTACCAAAAGATTTTCCCCCATTTAAAAAAAAAATCTTGCATACCAAAAGATTCCCCCCCCCTTTTTTTAAAAAAATCTTGCTTACCAAAAGATTTCCCCCCCCCTTTTTTAAAAAAATCTTGCTTACCAAAAGATTTTTTCCCTTTTTTAAAAAAAAAAAGCCCGTTTGGCTGATTGCAAATAGCCAGCTTTTTGCAAAAAACGAAGGAAATCAAATTTTGCCCCAAATAAAAAGGGATAATATTTTTCTCCTATCGGAGTCATCCCGTCCTTCAGAGGGTGCTGTGCAAACGGGAGAGAGGGCCCTTTTCAGACCAACTCCAATCCGGATTTTCTCTCCTTTCCTGTCCATACATGTGTTTCTGTTTTGTACTGGCGGGCGCCTATTTCTATTTTAAGTCGATCTGGTGGGTGGGCTCTGCCCAAACTCTCTCTCTCTCCCTCCCTCCCCCTTCTTCAAACCCCCCCCCTTCACAGGAAGTAGTGCAAAACATTAAAAAAAATGCAAAAGCTTTGCTTTTAAACCCCCCCCCCCTCTCCCCAAAAATATAAATATGCATCTTTGGGTACTGACTTAATGCATTTGGATCCACGTTGCCATTGGCAGGAAGGTGAAAGTTTGGCGACGTTTTTTTCTCTCTCTCTCTTTTTTTTGCAAGATTGACGGAAGGAGGAGGAGGGGGGGTCAGAGACAGAGAAAGACTAAGGAGGGGGGTGAATTTAAAAAAAAAGGGGGAAGGAAGGCGGATCCACGTGGTTTAATCGGAGACAGACAGAGGTCCCATTGTTCAAAATCAATATATATAAAAAAAGGCAGACAGAGGAAACGGGGGGGTGGGTGGGTTTGAAGGGACGCTGCAAAGGGGGGGTGTCTCCTAATTCTTACATCCAGGAGTGTAATTTTGCAAAGAAGCCTCTCCTTTTTTTTCCTCCCCCTTTCCAGAGAGGGGTGGTTGAATAAAGCAGCCCACCACCCCTCCAGAAGACGCCTCTCCAGACCTTGCAAAGTTTGTTTGCATTTTTTTCTTCTCTCTCTCTCTCCATCTCCTCTTTTGGGGTTTTTTTTTCCTTTTGATTATTATTATTATTTTTGCAAAAGCAAGGGGGAAAAAAGAAGAAGGCAGGTGCAAGGCGGATTTTTTTTCCTCTTTTTTTTAAGGCCTTGGGGGGTGGGGGGAAAGGGAGGAAACAGACGGAGGAGGAGGAAGAGGAGGAGGATATATTTGAGACTCTCGGGGCAAAGGCCCAGCCCCCTCCCCCCCAAAAAACGAAAAAAAAAAGTCAAGAAGAAAAGAGGTGGGTTTGAAAAGAAAAAAAAGAAAGAATGAAAAAGAGGAAGGAAAGAGGGAGATAAGAAGGGCCAGGGGCGTCTGGTTTGGAAGAGAGAGGGGGGGACGGGGGTCGTGGATTGTTTTTGCATTGGCGGAAAAAGTCCCCACCGGGAGGGGTAAAAAAGGTGGGTGGTCGCGTTTTGTGCAAAATGACCTGCTTTTTTTTTAATTTTGCAAAAGGGGAAACGACGGTGGGAGGGAGAAACGGGGGGGGGGCTTCTAAAATGCCCCCCCAAAAAAGCGAGTTGGGGGAGAAATGTCTCCTGGGTGGGGTAGGATGTCTTGCATGGGGGGGGGGCTTCCCTTTGCAAAAAAAAAAGCGGGGATGGGGATTTTTGGCTGGGAAATCGTGCATTGTTTGGGGGCGAATCGGGGTTGCGTTCAGACCAAGACGCGTGTCCGGGCGATTCGGTTCCCCTCGTCTTTGTTCGGCGGCTGGCTTGGTGGTGGGATTGGGGAGGGGGAGGAAAGGAAGGAGGAGGGTCCTGCGTGCCCAAATCGGCCTTTTCCTCCCTTTTTTTAAAACTTTAAAAACAAAAATAAATTCGTTCTGCTACCTCCTTCCTTCCTTCCCCGGGCGAAAAGTTTGCAAATTCTGATTTTTAAGTTTTGCAAAAAAAAATTCCTGACTGCATGGAGGGAGGAGGGCGGTTAGGCAAAGGGGGCAGGTAATCTGGGGAGGGGGGTTTGGGGAGGTGGGAGAGAAAACTTAGGAGGAAAGGGCAGCAGAGAAGAGTTTGGAGGGGAGGGGGGTTCAGGACAGAGGAGAGAGAAAAGAGATTCCCCCCCTCCTGCCTTCAAATCCTCCCGACGTGAAAATGGGGAGGGGGTTTCCCTTGGAGTGGAGAGGAGTCTATTAGGGTCTGGAGGATGGGGAAGGGGGTCTTCCCCCCCATATCTGCACCCCATTTCCGAATGGGAAAACGGCCTGCGAAGTTGGGCAGCGAATAAATGAACTTTTAAGGGCCTTCTTTTAAAGTGGGGGGGTTCCCTGTTTTTCACCCCCACTCCACAAAAATACAGGGAAGGGGGGTGGGATAGAAATCTCCCTGGTTTGTGGGCCTGGGTTACAAAGGGAGATATGCTGGGGGGTGGGGTGGGGTGAAGATGAGAGGCCTCACCTGGTGGCCTCCTTTCCTCTGGTAAGGGAGGGGCTTTGTGGCCCTCCAACACCCTCCCCCCCTCAAGCCTAAACCTGGCTTAGAGGGAAAATAAACCTGGGGGGGGGAGAGAAAACATAGGGGGAAAGGGCAGCATAGAAGGATTTGGAGGGGAGGGGGTTTCAGGACAGATGCGTGTGAAAATGGGGAGGGGGTTTCCCTTTTGAGAGGGGCAAGGAGAGGAGGGGGTCTTTTGGGAGAGGATCTATTAGGGTCTGGAGGATGGGGAAGGGGGTCTTCCTCCCCCCCTCCATATCTGCATCCCATTTCCAAGTGGGAAAACGGCCTGCAAAGCTGGGCAGCGAATAATGAACTTTTAAGGGGCTTCTTTTAAAGTGGGGGGTTCTCAGTTTTTCACCCCCACCCCTAAAAATACAGGGATAGAAATCTCCCTGGTTTGTGGGCCTGGGTTACAAAGGGAGATACGCTGGGGGGGGGGGAGAGATGAGAGGCCTCACCTGGTGGCCTCCTTTCCTCTGGAGTGAGTGAGGGGCTTCGTGGCCCTTTAACACACACACACCCAGCCTAAACCTGGCTTAGAGGGAAAATAGACCGGGGGGGGGGGGGGGAGATCTCAGTTTGTATTATTAAGATTTCTTTCCCCTAAAAATGGGTTTTGGGGGTGGGGTAGACATGAAGGGATATTTTTGATGTAAAGATGCAAATTTTCCTAATTTAATTTATCCTTTTGGTCCATGTTCCTGCTGCCTTTTGTTTTTTAATCCATGGGGTTTCTCTCCAGGCCCCCAAACTTTATTTCCAACCCCTGGGAGCTCTTTATTGGGGGGTCCCTTAAAAGACTGATTTATTCCTGTTTATTCCATTTATTAATTATTAACTTTTAAATATTAATTATTTATTCCTATTTATTACTTTGTCTCTCCCAACAGCCTTCCGACCCCCCATTTTGGGGGGCTGGGTGGGGGGACGTGACCCATTCGAGGGGAGGGGGTTCAAGCCCACCCAGATCATGGCTGAATTGGGTAACGCCGTATCTTAGTTCAGCAGACAGCCAGGATTTGAACTATAGCTAGTTCGACTTTGGTTGGAAGTTGCTTCAGCCAAGCAAGCCAGGTTTTTAATCCTGGCTAGTTCCAATTTGGTTTCCTTGGAGCAGGGAGGAAAATGGGGTGGTGGGCCGGGGTCCCCCCTCCCCAGGACCCCCAATTAAGCATGTTGGGCTTGTGAGGCATGCTCAAACCCCCCCCAAACTTAATCTTGGTTTCCATTCATTCTCTCTGGGGCTGCATCTTGGCTTGTTGAGGGGCTGAAGGTGCCCATTTGGGGGGCTTTGGGCCTTCTCTGAGGAGGGACCCAACAAGACAAGCCTGCCTTTGCCCACCAACATTAGGGGTTTGGGGAGGGTCTTCCTGGGCCTCAGAGACTTTTTTTGTCAGAATAGAGTTGGAAGGGACCTTAGAGGTCTTCTAGTCCAACCCCTGCTCAACTTGTGCAAAACCAAGGAAGAGCGTGGGAACTTTTTTAAAAAAAAAATCTCCTTTTTGTCTCATCTTTCTTTTTTTTTTTCCCTTCTCATCTTCCCCTTTTTTTCTTTTTTCTTTTCTTATTTCTTCTTCCATCTTCCTGTGAGGGAAGAGTCATTGTTAAATATTTAAATATTGTTTTATGAGGGGGCTTTTTTTTTCCTGTCAGCTCTTGCGAACTTCCTCATTTTTAAGGGGAAATGAGCAATTTATGAGGGGGAAAAAGATCAAATATTGTTTTCTTCCCTTCAGTCTTTACAGCTTGGGTCACTTCTTTTATGGTTTTTTATTTATTTATTTTGGGATTGCTTGCCCGCCAGGTAGGGGGATGAAAAATCCCCTCATTTGTCAGCTATAAATTCATTTTTTAGCTGTGGGGAAAGGAGGAAAGATGGGGCACTTCTCGTTTCTACTTTAATTTTCAGCTGCCTTTTTGTGTGTGTGTAAAAGTACTTCCATGTTAGCATTCATGCAGGTCTTTTTCAAACTGAAGTCACTTCAAGATGTGAGGACTTCAACTCCCAGAGTTCCTCAGCCAACATGGCTGACTAGGGAATCTTGGGAGTTGAAGTCCGTACCTGTTAAAAGTGGCCAAGCTTGGGAAAAACACACGTTAATTAGGTTAATACTATCTCTCTTCTGTTCTGCCCCTTGGGAGCAAATCCGGCTGAATCTAATGGGTTTTTGTGATTTTAGGCACGCGCATCCAGGCATTTCCCACAAAATGCAAGATTGTGCCCTTAAGCAAACTTCTGTGTGGAATAATAAAATAACCTCTCTCACGCACACCCTTACATATCCTTCTAAAAGGCTGTGTAAATGCTAAAACCCGCAGCTTTGCAGCAGATCGGAGGTTGTGAGAAGACACAATTAATTGTCATTTATTTTGAGAAACTTTGGGTGAATTTCCAGGCTGTTTCTCTGCATTTCGGGGGGGGGGGGTGTCACACCTTTCTGCAACGCGGCTGTTTTTCTGGGTTCCTTCCTTATTCATCTTATTTCTCTCTCTCTCTGTTTGTAGAAGATAGGAGGTTACGAAGATGCCCCGGCGGAAGGCGGATGCAGCCAGTTCGGGGAACGGCACAGGGGCGGCGCGCAAACGGGCGAGCACCGGCCGGGGCGGCCCGCTGACCGCCAAGAAGAAGAAGAACCGGAGTGGTGGGGGCAGCAGCAGCGGCAGCAGCAACAATGGTGGCGGGGGTAGCAGCGGAGAGGAGCAGGACGGACTGGTGTTGCCCATACTCTCGGCCCCCGGAGGAAGCAAGAAGGCGCCCCGGCCCGGAGGGAGAGAACATCAGAACCCCTCCGGCTTGCAGTCATCCCAGGCCGCCGTGGTGGTCAACGAGCCCGAACACACCAAGGAGCGCATTGTAAGGGATGATCAGTCTTGCCTATCTGGGAAATGGGTCTAGCGCTGTGATGGCGAACCGATGGCAGGCTTGCATGCATGCCCTCCCCGCCAGCCAGTTGATTTTCGGGTCTCTGCCGTGCATGCATGGGGCGCATATGGGAGACACTTGCATGCGTGGGGTAGGTGTCATATGCGTGCGCGGGAGGTCCCAGGAGGCTTCAGCCGAACCGGTAATAGTGGGCGGTGGGAGACTCTGCCCGCCGGTCCGGACACTTGTGCGCAAGCGCAGAAGCGGCGTGCGTGGGAGTGTGGCCAAACTGGTGGTAAAAAAATGGGCAACCCACCCCTTGTTTGCGTTGTGAGTGTGGGCAAGTGCACCCAAGGACAAAAAGATTAGCCATCACTGCTCTAAAGTTGTGAGTCTTTAAAGATGCAGCGTCCCTTAATGGGAATGAACGCAGACTCCTTTTATGGGCTAGACTGATGGGGGATGGGGTCTTCCAGATGGGGAGGGTCGCCCACCACCTCCTTCCGGCCACGGTGATGCCCTTCTATGCTGAGTGCCCCATCCCCCCCTGCCCCCCCAAATTTTCTGCCCACAGGTTCTTTTTCAGAGAAAAAAAGAAAAGGCAAAATATTTTCATTCATTTGTTTAAAAGACCAAACTCAACAAAAGCAACCTCTTCTTCCCCATGGTTCTTTGCCACCCACAGAAAAAAATTAAAAGTTCTCCAGGGCAGAGTACAAACTGAAATTCAGGACTAGATTGCTAGCATTCGGTTGGCCAGTTTTAGCTATTATTATTATTTGGAAACATTTGCTTTTTTATGTAACGCAAGAATGCTGCAGGCATTTAATTTTTATCCATACTGCAAATGCATTCATTCTTAAGATTTGGGAACCTCTTGCCTCTTCTGGATCCCATCGCCTCTTGTTTTTTTCCCTGGTTTGAAAAGTTGTGCGAACACAGACATTTTGCACCTGTATCTTACCCACCCCACCCACCCCTTTCAATATCTGTGTTTCACTAACACGTTTTCCACGAATTTAAAAACTCATAAAATAGCTATCCGTGTTTCATCTCTTATTTCTATTTGGAAACCACTTCTGGACTTTGTGCTTGTGGTGGGGGAAAAAAATGAAACTGGTTTTGGGTTTTACTGACGAGCTAGAATTGTTGTAATAGAAACGGCTAGATTCATTATTACGAAAAAGTCAAAAGTTGAGGGTAGGTGTTCATGCCTTATTTTACTGCACCAAAGAAGTTGAAATCAATGCCTTTCTTTTTTCTTTTTCCCTTGCTTTCCCCCACTGTCCCCATTTTTCCTTTCTTAATTTCCCTAATATTTGCTTTTGTACCCTGTTTTCCCGAAAACAAGTCCTCCCTGGATAAAAAGCACAGTCAGGCTTTTGAGCACATACGCTAAAATAAGCCCTCCCCGAAAATAAACACGCGCTCAGCTGGTCCCCGCCATTTCCTGTGGCGGAGGGGGGGACATGCCCCATGCCTCCCACATGTACCTGCCATCCATGTGGAATGGCCTTGCGGAGGCTGCTCCTGCAAACCCTAGCCACTGCGCCCCTCTTAGTGGCGGCCGCAAAAAGAGCCACAGGTCCAGTGACACTAAGGCTGGTAAGAGTGTGCCATAAACAGAGACAGAATTTCCAGCCCTCTCTGGATCAGCTGATCTGCAGGCCGTGGGCCGCACCTCAAAAATAATAAGACCTCCCAGAAAATAAGGCCCAGCAGTTATTTGGGGGGGGGGTTCAAAAGAAAATAAGACCCTGTCTTATTTTCCGGGGAAACACAGTATTCTTTTTGTATGTTGCATTGTAAATTAATAAAACTAGAAAAAAATGTTGGGGGAAAGAAAGCTATCCGTGTTTCTTTCAATAAATGCAGAATTCTCTTTGTTTTTGTCGTAGGCTAAAATCTTTTCTGCTAGGGATGCTTAAAACCCTCGATTTTCTGTTAAGGATTTCGACCCGTGATTTAGCCGTCCGCTTTAATTCTTGGTTCTCGGGACTTGACACCGCTCACTTCTAAAATCAAAACTTTTGTTTCCCTTTTCAGAAGTTGGAGGGCTCGAAGTGTAAAGGACAGCTCTTGATATTTGGAGCCACCAACTGGGACTTGATTGGCCGGAAAGAAGTCCCAAAACAGCAAGGTAAGTAAAGCATATTTAACAGAGCAACAGAGTTGGAAGGGACCTTGTAGGTCATCTAGTCCAACCCCCCATCCAAACACCCTACACCATTTCTGACAAAGCAGTGGAACAGCTTGCCTCCAGAAGTTGTGAATGCTGCAAAAACTGGAAGTTTTAAAGAAGATGTCGGATAACCATTTGTCCGATGTGGTGTAGGGTTTCCTGCCTTGGCAGGGGGTTGGACTAGAAGACCTCCAAGGTCCCTTCAAACTCTGTTATTCTATTCTATTCTATTCAAAATGACAGTCCAATCTCTTGAAAGCTTCCAGTGTTGAAGCTCCCACAACTTCTGAAGACAACTTCTGTTCCATGGGTTGATTGCTCTCACTGTCAGAAAATTTATTTATCATTTTGGATTAAGTGATCTGAGGGTGCAATCTCCCCACGTGGAAACACAATTGAGGAAGGCCACTGCTCCAGCCAGCTGTGGCTGTGGCCGATTGCTCTTATTTCTAAGAGAACATCTGTGGCTGGATTCAGACAAGGGCGGCTGTTGTTGTTTTTTTAGGCTGGGTTTCTTTAATGGGTTCCATTAGACTTTTATTCCAGAAGAAATATAAAGCACCTCTTTTTGGTAAAAGCTACAGGTGAGAGTGATGATGCTTTTTCCCCCTGGAGCACTGCCTTCTTAAATAAACACAGGGCAAGAATGCGCAGGGACCCACCCAGAGTAAAAATAAAATAATTTTTTTTTTAAAAAAAAAATCATGTCGGCCAGCTGAAATGGTGGAGAGCTTGGGAAACCAAAAAAACAGCAGTTCCTAATTCAGAATAAACGGTTAAGTTTTCTGCACCGGTTGAGCCAAAGGAAATGTAGAATTGTGGGGTTTATAATATAGCAATAACACTTAGACTTATATTCGGCTTCACAGCCCCCCTCTAAGTGGTTTACAGAGTCAGCCTCTTGCCCCCAACAATTTGGGTCCTCATTTGACCCACCTCGGAAGGATGGAAAGCTGAGTCAACCTTGAGTCGGTCAGGATCGAACTGCTGGCAGTGGGCAGAGTTAGCCTGCAATACTGTATTCTAACCAGAAGGAAGGAAGGAAGGAAGGTAGCAATAAGAACGTAGACATATACCACTTCACAGTGCTTTTACATCCCTCTCTTAAGTGGCTTTTACAGAGTTAGCCTCTTGCCCCCCAACAATCTGGGTCCTCATTTTAGCCACCTCGGAAGGACGGAAGGCTGAGTCAACCTTGAGCCTGGTGACATTTGAACTGCCAAATTGTAGGCAGCCGGCAGCCAGCAGAAGTAGCCTGCAGTACTGCACTCTAACCACTGCGCCACCATGTCTCTTTCTTGGCTTAATGGCTTGATCTGAGGGAGGTGGAAGGTTTAGAAACAGGAAATTTAAATGCATTCAAAATTCTGCATTGATCGAAGTGTGCACTTTTTCTGCACTTGAGGTTAAGGTTAGGGTAACTTGACAAAGAGTCTCAGAGAGTCAGGAACCAATTAAGCGAAGTAATGATCTCCTGCAAACTCCACTCCCCTTTCGCTCCTCTTTTTATTTCCTCTGGGAGGGGCCATTCACCGTCCACCTGTGGCCTTACTCCCAAGTCGACCCCTGCTCCTTAGCTGTTCCCTCCGTCTGGCAACTCTGCGCATGCACACACTGGGAACAGGCTCCAGCTGTTCGTCTGCCTCCCTGATGTCTGACTCTGAAGGCAGCTGATAAGTGGCACACGGCTCTGGCCCCCTCTCGGCCTCCGACACAGAGCCCTCATCAGAGCCTTCCCCAGACTCCAGGATTGGCCCATGTTCCTCCCCAACCCTCCTCACTGTCCGAATCTGCTCCCAGCTCCACTGGCGAGCCACAACACCCACATCCTTTCTTATCTTGTCGCAGTCTCCAAGCCAGACTGAGTCCCTTTTGTTATGCTGTCTGGCTTTAAAGACATCTGCGCTCGGCCTGTAATCTTCAGCAAGAGAGCCCAGCAGAGGGGGAAAGAGTCTGACTGGTGCAGGGCGAAGAGGCACAATAGACGGCCATGTAAAATGCATGAGGCAACTTCAAGGCCTCCAGCATCTGATTCTTTCCTGCTGAGAACCCAGGAAAGTTCATTTCTGGAACTTATTGGGAAAAACACAAAGTCCGTAAATGGAAGTTTTAGTCCAAAGCAAAATATCCAAAGAGATTTTTTTTCTGCTTTACGAATTTTGCAGGTTCACTTTTTACCGCTTTGTTGCTCATTTTTCCAAGCCGCAAAAGAGAATCTTAATTGGTTGACACTTTGAGTCTTCTTAAAAGTAAATTCAAATATAAAGAAGAACGTAAACTCTGACTTAGGAACAGCTTTAGCAACAAAGGAGACCTTCCAGCAGCCCAGTCTATTTAAAAAAAAAAAATGCAGGCCACAAAGTGAGGTTCTTGCCCCTGCTTCCTTATGTTGTCATGTTGTTTTATTTTGCGTTTTTAAAAAATTCCCTTTGTTCTCCTTTTTTATATGTGTCTGGCAGCAATTCTCTGGGACCATGCAATCCATTCAGCCATGCAAGAAACAAATTGTGGTGAAAACGTTCCAGCTTTAAAAGTTGCATAAAGGCATCCCAGGTTATTTAAAAGGCTGAACAAAGGGAATTTTTTTTTAAAAAAATAATGTTCCTATTTCATTGTATTCATATATTGGGGTGGGAGTGTTCTGATCGAGGCTTCCCAAGAGCAACTCCTGGTCCCAACAAAAAAACAACAACACTTTTATTAATTGACTGTCAATTCTGCTCATTCACATCCAGCAAAGTCTTTCAAGGGAGGATTTACAGTCACGGATCTTATCTGGCTTGGAGAGCTGCCAAGGCCGATATCTGCAAAACTTGGCAAGGAGTCTCAGAGCCTCACGAATCAATTAAGTGAACTAATTGTATCTTGTAAGCTCCACTCCCCTTTCGCTCCTCTGGCCCCATCTCTGCCTCCGACACAGAGCCCTCATCAGAGCCTTCCCCAGACACCAGGACTGGCCCATGTTCCTCCCCAACCTCCTCACTGTCCGAATCTGACACCAGCTCTGCTGGCGGGCGACAACAGGGAGCTGGTACGATTTACCTTGCTTTTCTGATTGTTTCAAATCAGGCTACCTGTGTGGTTGTATGTTTTAATCATTTATATAGTTTTTTGGTTGTATACGCTGCCAGGAGTCCCATTAGAATTGGGTGGCTAGACCAGATTTGAATTAACAATAATAATCTTTGCAGCTGCTTATCGCAACCTTGGCCAGAACCTGTGGGGGCCACACAGGTACGGATGTCTCTCGGGAGTCCAAGTTCGGACGGTAATTTCGGGCCCGTGTGCCGCTCACAGCCTCTTCATCACAGTGGAAGGGAAGCTGTGGAGCTGGGGTGAGTTTCCATTGCTTCGTTTTTGCGCGTCTGAGCTGGAGTTGGGCTTATCAAGATCTCAATGGGAAAATGCACCGAGCATACTCTCAACGGTGTGTTTCCCTGTGTCTCTCCCCAGGACGCAACGACAAAGGACAGCTGGGCCATGGAGATACCAAGCGGGTCGACGCTCCCAAACCTATAGAGGTGCTCAGCAGTGACACAGTTGTGTTGGCCGCTTGTGGACGCAACCACACACTGGCCCTCACAGGTATTGGTGCCTTGGGTTGTGTCTCTGTGACTTTGCCAAGATACTTTAGAATAGTGTTTTTTTCAACCTTGGTCATTTCAAGAGGTGTCGACTTCAACTCCCCAGCAAGCTATGAATTCTGGGAGTTGAAGTCCAGACATTTGGAGATGTATATATATATATATTTGCGGGAAATCAGAATTTACTTCCAGTTGCCAGCAAAAATTCTTGCCCTATAGAGCAGGAATGGGTTTGCTTAACTGTTGCCAACAGAAGTCATAAAATCGGGCATAAAATGTTTTATAGGTGGCATTTGCCGCCTGCAAGATTGTTTGTTTGTTTTTATTGGATTTATATGCCGCCCTTCTCCCAAAGGACTCAGGGCGGCGTACAACATTAAAAAAACACACATCCCAAAAGTTAAAAAGAAATTAAATATATATCCAAAAAAACAAATCGAATTTATGGAACAATACATTTAAAAAACGAGTTTAAATTAACAGGCCAGGCTGGCTTGCTGGAAAAGCCAACTTTTTAGGGCGTGTCGGAAGGACCGGAGGTCGGGGATTATGCGAAGCTCCGGGGGCAGCTCATTCCAGAGGGAAGGCGCTCCCACAGAGAAGGCTCTCCCCCTGGGGGTCACCAGCCGACACTGTCTGGCCGACGGCACCCTGAGGAGGCCAACTCTGTGGGATCGTACTGGACGGTGGGAGGCTACTGGTGGCAGTAGGTGGTCTCGCAGGTATCCTGGGTCTAAGCCATGGAGCGCTTTAAAGGTCATAATACCTTGAATCGCACCCGGAAAACAACCGGCAACCAGTGCAGGCCGCCTAAAAGGGGTGTAACATGGGAGCACCTAGGTACCCCCATGACACCCTGCGCGGCCGCATTCTGGACCAGCTGAAGCCTCCGGGTGCTCTTCAAGGGCAGCCCCATGTAGAGAGCGTTGCAGTAGTCCAGGCGAGAAAGGACGAGGGCATGAGTGACTGTGCATAGAACATCCCGATCCAGGAAGGGGCGCAACTGACGTACCAGGCGAACCTGGTAAAAGGCCCCCCTGGTCATGGCCGTCAGGTGTTCTTCTAAACTAAGCCGCGTATCCAGGAGGACTCCCAGATTGCGAGCCTTCTCTGAGGGGGCTAAAATTTATCCCCCTATCACCAAAGATGGAACAAGGTGTACAAATCGAGATGACGGAAACCACAGCCACTCAGTCTTGGAGGGATTGAGCTTGAGCCTGTTCCTTCCCAAGATTGGCCAAAGTGTATAAGAATTCCTCTGCCAAATGCTGGAAATGTAACCAGATTTCAGGAACCTACTACCACATGTGGTGGACATGTAGGAAAGAAACGGAATTACTGGGAGAAAATTCATAATTGGTTGGAAATGATAACTGAACAACATTTTGAGTTCAAACCAGAAACATGCTTTTTAGGTATATTATCCAGAAGTTATGATAAAGCAACCATATATTTAGTGCTACATATATTGACGGCAGCAAGAATTATATATGCTAAATATTGGACAAGCGGGAACACCCCATCGGATGAGGATATAATTAGGAAAATTTGGGATTGTGTCAACATGGATACTTTACTTTACTTTACTTTATTTGCACTTATAGACCGCCCCCTCTCCCAGAAGGGACTCGGGGCGGTGTACAGTCAATACATAGAAAATACAGAACATAAATAATTAAATAGTTAAATAGTTATGGAGGAGGTTAAAAGAAAAACTGTACATCTAAGTAAAGTATCTAAAATATAGTTTTTAAAAAACCCTTAAAAGTACCCCATAAGTTAAATTTAAAAATAATTCCCCTAAAATACCAGTTAAAATGTATCTGCCGGAGGATAAAAGTTATGAATGTGCCAGGCCAGCTAATCGGAACAGGTGAGTCTTCAGTTTTTGTCGGAAGGAGCGGAAGTCGGTGGTGGTTCTAATGTCGGGGGGGAGGTCATTCCAGAGGGTTGGGCCCATCACAGAGAAGGCCCTACTCCTAGGTGTCGCCCGTTGGCATTGCCTGGTGGACGGCAGCAGGAGAAGCCCCTCCCTGTAGTTTTTAAGGATAGATTAACCTTAAAAATTAAAGATAAAGAAGACTCGAAATAGTATCGGACATGGAATAAATTTTATGAATGGATAGAGACGAGAGGCAGAAATGAGAGGGAAAATAGGTTTGCGAATGTCAATAATTGTTAGCATGCAAAATAAAGTTGTATAAAACCGACTACCGTAAGGGAAAAATTGTAAATAGGCTAATGTAAATAGAAATTTAGTTAAAGCTCTTTTTCTTTATTCTTTTTGGTGACATAACTATAATTACTGTTATTATATTATTGTTATAGTTACTAGCTTGGGTGTTAAGATTTACTATTAACTTTTCTTCAGCTTTGCTTTATTTGTAATTGTTATCCTGACATGGCACAGTCTTTTCAATTAATTTTTTTAAAAAAAAATATCATTAAATCGGGCAGGATTATGTGGTGACTTGCTTAGTGACTTTCAGCCACTGCCCCTTGCCAACTCCCAGCCACCTCAAGCCAAAGGAACAGACCAGGAAGGAACGTCCCGGAAGCTGGCCTCTCCAAACCGCTCCCGTAGTACATCCATGGTATAGCTTCCTGGGGCTGTCGAATAACACTACTCTCCCTCCTCGTCAGCTGTCTCTCCTACCACTACTTGGCACCATGAATTCCTGGGATAGATGGCTTTCAGGCGGGGGGCCCAGCCACGGCTGAACTGAGTGCCACCACTCTGCGGAGGAACTGGGCTCCCGACCGGCGTTCGCTGGGCTGCATATTAGATTGTGCAGAGATGAATAGGTTGACAATGAAAATAAAGGATAAAGAGGAATCGTAGTACTTCAAGACATGGGGAAGATTTTATGATTGGCTAGAGAAAGCGAGCTAGAAAAGAAAGTAGGGAGAAGATAAAAGTACCCAGACGACACACTATTAAATGGAAACGGGGGGGGGGGGGGGAAGAAGGGGAAAACAGAAAAGAAAATATTAAATATATAAGTATATATTCAAGAATGAGATATTAAAGGGGGGGGACATAACTAGGGTAGACTAGCGAAGGTAAGGGAATAAGAAATGATACTAAATTATATTTGGGCTGCTGGAAATAACATCCCAAGGAAACATAAACTTGGGTTTCGAAATATACGCCAACAACAATAGAAAAAGAAAGGGAGAGGAGGAGAGAATGAAAGGAAGACGGGGGGGGGAGAAGAAAGAGGTAAGGAGAGGAGGATGGAAGGGAGAGAGAGAGAGGAGAGAGGGTAGGAAGAGGACGAGTAGGAGTAAGAGAAAGGTAAGGGAAGAAGGAAAGGGAAGGAGAGGAGGAAGGAAGAAAGTAGAGGAGAGAGGGAGGGAGAAAAGAGAGAAATCAAGGTGGGGTTACAAAAGGAGGAAGGGATGGTTTTGGCCGCACCGCGGGCTGACCACTGTCCCCCCCTCCCCCCAAAAAATCTGGCACAAGCTCCTCCTTCAGCATCGCCTCTTCCTTGGCTCCCACGTCCGTCAGAGGCTCCAGCCTTCTTCAATCCGTAATGACGAAATTGTGGTTTTAAGTTGAGAATGAGCTATGTTAAGAGGCATTTGAGCTTTGTGTTGGGGCTGTTTTTGACCAAGTGAGATAAGAAGGGTCTTTTTAAAAATCTTTTCCTTCTAGAGAACGGATCTGTTTTTGCTTTCGGAGAGAACAAGATGGGGCAGCTTGGATTGGGGAACCAGACTGACGCCATTCCTAGTCCTACACAGGTACAAGAAGCAGTCTTCAAAATGCAACATTGCCTCCTGTTCCTAATTCAACGTTTTCTCCCGCTTTTCCCGTTTCTCACTGCCTGAACTACTACCTCCCTCAACTGGAAACATTAATGTTCCAGCTTCTCTTCCAAAAACTTTTAAGATCCCATTTGCCACAGAGATGTGTGTTTAAAAGCAAAATTTAGACAGGCTTGTACTAATAGCAGTCTTGAACTCGTGGCGCTCCTGTTCTGACCTAGGCTTCCCAAGAGCAGGACTCAAACTCCTGGTCCCGACAAAAAAACCCCTTGTTTTAATTTCCTGTGAATTCTGCTCATTCACATCCAGCAAAGTCTTTCAAGGGAGGATTTACAGTCACAGACCTTATCTGGCTTGGAGAGCTGCCAGGCTGATATCTGCAAAACTTGGCAAGGAGTCTCGGAGAGTCACGAAAAAATGAAGCAAACTAATGGTCTCCTACAAACTCCACTCCCCTTTTGCTCCTCTTTTATATCCTCTGGGAGGGACCATTCACTGCCCACCTGTGGCCTTACTTGCAAGTCGACCTGTGTTATTTTCCCAAGAACACGAAACAAACTCCTTGTCCCGACAAAAAACCCTTTTATTAATTTGCTGTGAATTCTGCTCATTCACAGCCGGCAAAGTCTTTCAAAGGAGGATTTACAGTCACAGACCTTCTCTGGCTTGGAGAGCTGCCAGGCTGATATCTTTGCAAGGAGTCTCGGAGAGTCAGGAACCAGTTAAGCGAAATAATTGCCTCCTGCAAACTCCACTCCACTCCCCTTTCACTCCTCTTTTATTTCCTCTGGGAGGGGGCATTCCCCATCCACCTGTGGCTTTACTCCCAAGTCGACCCCTTTTCTTTAGCTGTTCCCTTCGTCTGGCAACTCTGCGCATGCGCACACTGGGAACAGGCTCCAGCTGTTCTTCTGCCTCACTGATGTCTGACTCTGAAGGCAGCTGATAATTGTCGGACGGCCTTGACCCCATCTCTGCCTCCGACACAGAGCCCTCATCAGAGCCTTCCCCAAACTCCAGGACTGGCCCATGTTCCTCCCCAACCTCCTCACTGTCCGAATCTGCTGCCAGCTCCGCTGGCCACTGGCGGGCCACAACAGCTTGGGAAAAAAAGAGAAGAAATGTGTTTTTCAGTGCTTCCTTAAACCTTTGTTTGTGTATGTGTGTGTTTTCTTTTAGATCATATACAACGGCCAGCCGATTACCAAGGTGGCTTGCGGGGCAGAGTTTAGCATGATTATGGATTGCAAAGGGAATCTTTACTCGTTCGGTTGTCCTGAGTACGGACAGCTAGGTAGGATTCTCTACAGTCTTGGATGGCTTTGGGGAAACAGTACGGAGTTCTAATCTGCCGGACAATGAGACCGAGTCAGATAGAGATTAGAAGAAGATAGAACTATGATAAAACATGAAAGCACAGATGATATAGATGTAGAAGAGGAGAGACTGGAAATAGAAAATAGAAAAGGTCTGAGAGGAGTAATAAGGGTGTACCTCATAAACAGATTATTGCGTGTGAGGTCAGAGTATGCAGTGTAAGGTATCAACTGCAACAATACCAGGAAATGTTGGTAATACACAAGGTATGTACAATTACTGAAAGATGCACCATATTTTTCGGAGTATAACGCACCAAGGTTTTGAAGAGGCAAATTAAAAAAAAAAAGTTTTTGCACTCTGCAAACTTCCCCAAAATGGCCTGTTTTGGGGGAAAATGGGCCCGTTTTTTGTTTTAAAAAGGGCATGAATAGCCTTTAGGAGGCTTGTACAGTGCTTCTGTGGGGGGACCAAAAACGAGCCAAAAATGGCCCGTTTTTTTGTCAAACTAAAAAAAGGGCCATGCATAGCTTTTAGGTGGCTTGTAGAGTGCTCCTGTGGGCTGGAGGGGACAAAATTGAGCAAAAAACGGCTCGTTTTTTGCTTATTTCTGCCCTCCCCAGCCCCCAGGAGCACTCTACAAGCCGCCTAAAAGCTATTCAGGGCCATTTTGGTGAAGGGGGTGGGGTTTCAGGAGGCAAAAAATGCTGTATCCAGTGTATAAGACACACCCAGATTTTCAGCCTCTTGAGTGAAAAAGGTGCGTTTTATACTCCGAAAAACACAGTAAATGTTAATGTAATTACATGTACACATTAAATGCTGTAATGTGAGAGAAGCTGTAAAGGAGAAACTGATCAGATTACAGCATTCTTCCAGCAATTGTAATATAGCTGATATGTTAAGAAAACCTGCATCTGTAGAAAAGTACAAAGATTATGTCGAAGCATTTGGATTATCAGCTGCATAGCTTTAAATGGGAGGAGTGTCAGGTAATGAGGATTTAATAGCTGCCAGCTGATGTAAGGTTGTAAGCTGAAAGCTGATGCAATGAGGATGATTCAGCAAAATATGATAGCGCCTCTTTAAGACTGATACAAGTCTTAAAGAGGCGATACACCACACAAGTCATTTCTCTTAAGAGGTGTCTATATATAGGTGGCCATTAGAGGGCGTTTTTCTCTCGTCGTGTATCTCATTTCTCTCCTTGTGTTCGTAGCTGAGTGGTAAGGAATTTATCTACCATATGATTTGTCTGTGTATATGTATATATAAACCACTATTAATTGTCTAAAGGCTTTGTGTGCTGTGTTTTGCTCCTGCGGTTTATCTCATAATAATAGTCACACTGCCAAACCTCTGACAGAAAGTTTGAAGGACGCCCCTTAGATTCGAACTTTCTGCCCCCCAACAGGGCACAACTCTGACGGGAAATTCATCGCCCGAGCCCAGAGGATAGAATACGACTGCGAGCTGGTTCCCCGTCGCGTAGCCATCTTTCTTGAGAAGACCAAAGACGGCCAGATCCTACCGGTCCCGAACATCGTTGTGAGGGATGTGGCGTGCGGTGCAAATCACACGGTAAGAGATTTTGTTCGGTCTGTGGTTTTGTGTTCAGCGACAAACTTTGACTGCAGAAAAACAGGGGAGCCACAGGAGAGATTGAAAGTGGGTCGGCATGCTGACTTTCTAAACGATTTCTTGCTGTTAAGTGTCACAGCAGGTTGGAGTGGATGAGGAAGAAGACTTTAAAATGTTTTTCTGATGTTTTCAATGCCAAAGGAGGGAAAACACCTCGTTTAAATGTTGCCGGTTCATAGGATCTGACTGGAATTGCATTCCTGCCTTAAAACGGACCCTTCAAAATGAAGAATAGAAGCTAGAAGGAACTGTTTTGAGGCCAAAACTTTTTTTTTTACCAAAAAACCCCCATCCATCAGTCCATCAGAACCTAGTTGAAGAACATTTCATCTCTTCCTCCTCCTCTTCTTCTTCTTGTGGTTCTCCTCCTCCTCTTCTCCTCCTTCTTCCTCCTTTTTCTTCTTCTACTTCTCCTTCCACTTTTTTTCTTTTTTTTCTTCCCCTTTCTTCTTCCTCCTTTTTCTTCTTCCCCCTTTTTTCTTCTTCCTCCTTTTTCTCCTCCTCCTTTCTACTTCCTCCTTTTTCTTCTCCTCCTCCTCCTTATTCTCCTAATTGTCCTTCTGATTCTTCTTCTAATTGTTCTCCTCCTAATTATTCTCCTTCTCCTTTTCTTCTTCCTCTCCTCCTCCACCATCTCTTTCTCCTCCTTTCCTTCTCCTCCTCTATCACCTCGCCTCCTTCTCTTCCATCTAGAATTTAATTCACAACCTCCTGCCATTCTCCAGCTCATCCTGGACTCGCAGAAGCGTGTCTTCTCCTGGGGATTTGGCGGTTACGGCCGATTAGGACACGCGGAGCAGCGGGACGAGATGGTGCCACGGTTAGTGAAGCTTTTCGACTTCCCCGGCCGCGGGGCTGCACAGATCTACGCAGGCTACACCTGCTCTTTTGCAGTCAGTGAAACGGGTAAGCTCGGTCTTGGAATCGGTCAACGAAGGAACTCTTCGAATTTTTTTAAAAAGCATTCTTTTTGCAAGCTCCTGCTGTCAGTGTATATATCACAAGGAAGTATACTTCTCTCTCTCTCTCTCTCTCTCTCTCTCTCTCTCCCCCCCCCCCCCTCTCTCTCTCTCGTGAGAACTGCTGCCTGTTTTAATATTGCGGTTTCCAGTTAATGCAATTCAGTTCTCTTTCCGGCTAATGGAGAAAATTAGAATGTCAACTTCTCCCGTGCGCTGCTTGGAGAGTCCAAGCATGGGTTAAATTAGTCTGGTTTGCCCAAGGACTGAGTTCAAATTTCTTTAACCACGCCTCCTGTTCCTCCTTAAGGCCAGTTTTTTAACTCAGTCTGGCCCGTTAAGGACACAGTTAAGTGAGTTCCAGCTGTTTTGGATAATTTGGCTTGGACTCTCCAAATTGTGCACAGATTTTTTGTTTTTATTCCTTGGGTATTTTTAAATATTTTTTTCCTGCTGAAGTGGTGGAGCAAGCTGGGTGGGTGGGTGGGGGTGTTTGTCTTCTTTTGCCACTCAGGTCGGAGGCAAGACTGTCACTTGGTCGGGCTATTGGTCGGTTAGAAGGGACCTAGCGACCGCAGGAGAACTGAGGACACTTCCTTTTAAGCGCCAACAATTTTTTTTGTAGTTCAGTGGATACCACGCCGAGCGCGATTGACGGCCACCATTTTCTGACCACCCCCACAGCGCGCGGTGCCCATTTTAAGCCTCCGCTTTCGCACGTTATTTTTTATATAAAAGTTTTTTTATTTTTTAAACAAACAAAAACAAGCATACATATAACATAAAAATATCATCAATTACATATGTGTTTAGCATGTCACAAACATTTGTGCATCACCGCTTTCAATTGTGTATAAAATCAGCAATTATCAACCCAATATACATGAGTGCATTGTTATCATTGTAAATCATATATTCAGTTTACTCTTATAATTCCTTCATTTTAGGCATGTATTCTAAGAATTAAATTCATATGTATGCCAACTACCTGTCACATCATTATAAATCTATTTAATAATAACAAATCTTTCTAGTGTCACCTGTCTTATTCTGGTATTTCTTGCAGTACATATAAAAAAGGCTCACCAACATTTTATATTTGTGTATCATTACTTTCAATGGTATGTGAAATCCTAAAATATCTATCAAGTGTATATAAATACATCTTTTATCATTGTGTCTCATATATTCATGCTTTCACACGCTTTTCTCTGGATTCAAGCCGTGCTTCAAATTTGCACGCCGTTTGTCTGTTAACAGGCTCACAGAGAGCAGTTGTCCTTGTGAACAATGCACAAAAGCAAAGCATTTTTTTTCCTCCTTGGTACCTGCTGCAGGAGGCCTGTTTTTCTGGGGAGCAACAAACACTTCCCGAGAGTCAACAATGTACCCCAAAACTGTGCAGGATCTGTGTGGCTGGAAAATCCGCAGTTTGTCCTGTGGGTAAGGAAGCGGTTTTATTCTTCTCTTCTGCTTCCCTTTGTTTTCCTCTTTTAATCCTGGAAGAAGAGCTCGTGTTCTGCGGGAGAATTCCTGTGATCCAGCTGTTAGCTCTGCTGGCTGGAGTTTTCTAGGTGCTTTTGTTTGCAACCTCTGTAGGACGTCTTCTGTAGGTGGCTCAGTGTCTAAGACGGTGAGCTTGTCGATCAGAAAGGTCGGCGGTTCGAATCCCTAGCGCCGCGTAACAGAGTGAGCTCCCGTGACTTGCCCCAGCTTCTGCCAACCTAGCAGTTCGAAAGCACGTACAAAAATGCAAGTAGAAAAATAGGAACCACCGTTGGTGGGAAGGGAACAGCGTTCCGTGCGCCTTCGGGCGTTGAGTCATGCCGGCCACATGACCACGGAGACATCTTCGGATAGCGCTGGCTCTTCGGCTTTGGAACAGAGATGAGCGCCGCCCCTTAAAGTCGGGAATGACTTATCACGCATGTGTGAGGGGAACCCTTGACGTTTACCTTTTTAGACCGCCTTCTCTCCATTTTTTTGCACCTGCAGTTCTTTTATAGTAACTTTCTGCCTCATTTTCAGGAAGAGCAGCATCATAGTGGCAGCAGATGAGAGCACCATCAGCTGGGGGCCTTCTCCTACCTTTGGAGAGCTGGTAAGAAGGTGGTTGTGGCTGATCTTATTTCATAAATGTATTTGCCGACCCTCTCACAGCAACCCCTCTGATGCCACAGCTTAGATCAGTGGTTCTCAACCTGTGGGTCGGGACTCCTTTGGGGGGTCCCCTAAGTCCATCGGAAAACACGTATTTTCGATGGTCTTAGGAACCGAGACACCAATTTTATGGTTGGGGGGTCACCACAACATGAGGAACTGTATTAAAGGGTCGTGGCATTGGGAAGGTTGAGAACCACTGGCTTAGATGGTTGCTTGGCAATTTTGCTGGAGATGGGCCTGACTTAGAACTCAGCAAAGGGGTTTTTCTCTATGAAGTTACCAGTTTCCCCACTTAGAAAGTGTGGAGACCAGATTGGAAAATGTGGAGACTGTCAGGGGAAATTTCACCCTGAGCTAACGAGGTCTAGAATCGACGGCTTTCCAAACAGCATATCTTCAGAAAAAGCGAAAATAAAAACCCGAGAACATGTTCTAATGAAAACAAAACTTTTAATATGAAAATAAGAAAATAAACAAATCTATCTAATTGTTACATTTTGACAAGAGCAATTATCGTCCACCTTCTTGGCAGACGAACAGAAGATCAAAAGGAAAGAAGTCTCTGGAATGTGTGTGAGCAGGCGCAGTACATCACTTGCTGATAAGGGCTATGACCTGCGCAGTAATTATTCTCAGTTCAGCTAGCAAACAATTAACGCAGTGACAGAGACCATATGGGAAATTCCAAGGAGCATAGATTCTTTAACGCAGGGGGTCTTTTGTTATCTTGTGTGTGTGTGTGTGTTCGTTCTGGTCTTGCTGTATTCGGGTCTTTTCCCGTGTAAGATTGAGATAGCTGGGATTCTAGGGTGGAGCTAAGAGGCAAAAAGGAAGCGTATGCTCCCTCCCAGATTTGGGCATACCAGGTGCTTTGACATAACACTTAATCATTTCCTTGGCTCAGATGATAAGGGAGGAGAGCTTGTGGCTTAGAGGTTAAGGTAATACGTAAAAACAGCCTAATACGTAAAAACAGCCCAGGTACGAATCCCAGTAAGGTTATGGCTAGCTGATGACAGCTAAATAGCTTGAAATAGATCTATACTAGTCTCCCTTCATTTATTTATCAGTAAAAATGCAACACACACACACACACACACACACACATAGAAGAGAGATGGAGCCTGCTAGATCCCTTCTGATAGAGCTCCTTCCCTTGTTTTTTTCAGGGTTACGGAGATCACAAGCCGAAGTCATCAACTGCTGCTCAGGAGGTGAAAACGCTGGATGGGATTTACACAGAACAGGTAAAATGGCGAGCTTATACATAGGGTGATTGTGGGTGGATGGAAGGGAGGGAAAAGACAGGAAGGAAGGAAGGAGGGGAGGAAGGAAAAAGGGAAAGGAAAGGAATGAATGGGGGGAGGGAGGGGGAGGTGAATAGTTGATAGATACAGACAGGGAGGATGTATGTGTATGTATGTATGTATGTATGCATGTATGTATGATAGAGAAAGATGGATAGGAGTATGTGGGAGGGGGAAAGGGGGAAAAGAGGAGGTTTTGTTGGGAAGAGGAGGAAACGGAGTTTGAAAGGAGGAAGGAGGGTTTTCTGAGGAGGAAAGAGCTGGAAGGGAAGGATAGGAAGGGATGCCTGGGGAAAAGGAGGCCTGAGAGGGTAGGGAAAGAGGCTTAAGGGGGAAAGGGAGAAAGGGACCTGGAGAAAGGGAGAGGGAGTGAAGGCAATAGGGGAGGATAGGAGGGGCTTCTGTGGGCCAAGCCTGAGGGAGAGAAGGGGAAAGGATAACAGAAGGTTTTGTGAGGCAAGCATGAGGGAAAGCAGGGGGATAGGAGAGGCTTCTGTGGGCCAAGCCTGAGGAGGAAAACGGGACGGGGGTGGAAGTTCTGTGGGACGAGCCTGAGGGAGAGAAGGGGGATGATAGAAGAGACTTTTGTGGGGAAAGCATGAGGGAAAGCAGGGGGATAGGAGGGCCTTCTGTGGGCCAAGCCTGAGGGAGAGAAAGGGGGGGGGGGTGTTCTGTGGGCCAAGCCTGAGGGAGAGAAGGGGAAAGGATAACAGAAGTTTTTGTGGGCCAAGCCTGAGGAGGAAAAGGGGAGGGGGTGGGAGTTCTGTGGGGCGAACCTGAGGTAGAGAAGGGGGATGATATAAGAGACTTTGGGGCAAGCATGAGGGAGAGAAGAGGGGAATAGGATAGCCCCCCCTTCTGTGGGGCAAACCTGAGGGAGAGAAGGGGAAAGGATAACAGAAGCTTCTGTGGAGCAAGCCTGAGGGAGAGAAGGGGGATAGTATAGGGAGGCTATATGAGAGGGGGGGAGACGGGGAAGGGAGGGAGGGAGAATAGGTAGATAGACATGGAGAGACAGAAAGATAGGTAGAGATAGATGATATATAGATGAGAGCGAGAAAGAGAGAGGAATAGGGTAGGTAAATAGAGAGAGATAAAACCTTATATGTTAACATTGCATAGAGGAGATCAAACAATTCTTAGAACCTGTGTGTTGGTTTATTTTATAAGCATTCTTCAATCTCCTCCTCACAAGTTGAGCGTATTCAAACTAAAGATCAGGGATATTGACTTGCACTCAGCCATGCGTGTACTACGGACACTTTCATAGGACGTGCAAAATACTCGGCCTCTGCATTCGGGGAGCTGCCTCCTAACGCAGGCAGCGCCTTCGTTGAATGTGCAAACAGAGATGATGGCGCGAAGCTGTTGTGCGGATCATTTCGGGCAGCATCGCTCACCCTGCGAAGGGAAGTGTGGTTTGGCGATCCACGCAAGCAATCCCATCTCTTTTACAGGTCGCCATGGGCTACTCGCACTCCTTGGCGATTGCCCGCGACGAGAGCGAAGCCGAAAAGGAGAAAATCAAGAAATTGCCAGAATACAACCCACGCACCCTCTGACACGGGCAGAGGACTCTTCCCTCAACCAGGCGAGCTGCCAAATGCACCGCGTCAGCGGTTGGCGAAGAGAAGACCGCGGGCCCTTCCGTGCGTTTTGTTAGACTTCTGAGATATCGGTTTTTATACGCCATTTGAAGTTTTAACTACCTGTTGCTAGGACTCTTCCGTGCCCTGCTCCTTCCACCCCATCTTTTTCTCCCAAGGTGGCTTGTTTGTATTTTGTTATTTCTTTTGTATTTTTATTTTTTTGTGGTGGTGGTGGTGGAGGATAAATTGAAGTCCATTCATCCCTTTTTCAGTCACTATAGTCCGATGGAAACTTCAGGAGCATTTTTGTCCCATTTGTTCTTCCCCTCTTAAGCCTGTTTGGGACCAGTAACACAGCATTGAAAGTTTGTTTTTTTTCTACTGCAAAGAGTGGCCTATGCTTTGTGTTTTGTCCCCGAAGAAGGTGCTATTATTATTTTTTAATTCCTGTGCCTTTTTTGTAATTTCCTTTTTGTAAGTTCAAGAGGTCCCATTGATTTAACGTTGAGCGATTTTGTGCCATTGTGTTTCCGGGTTGCCACAGATGCTGATTGGCATTGAGTTATTTTGTGATGTCCAGCGTTGCTTTCTTGCAACCTAGTGTGGTTGGGCATCTGTGGGAAGAGGAGACTTGTAGTACATTTTCCTTGAAAGTGGCAATTGTTCTGAGATTAGGTGGCTGACCACAGGAGAAGTTTAGAACAAATGAAGGGAACTTTTTGCCTTGAAACATATCTGGAGTGAACTAACACTCTCTCTTTCTCTCTCTCTCCCTGTCCCTTTCTCTCTCTTCTTCTCCATGCCCCTTTCTCTCTCTTCCTCCTCCTTTCTCTCGCTCTCCCTCCTCCTTTCTCTCTCCCTTCCTCTCTCTCTGTCTCTCCCTTTCTCTCTCCCTCCCTCTCTCTATATTTCCTTCTCCTAAATTCTGGTACTTAAGCTCGGAAAAATAACTCCTTCTCTTGTTTCTCTTTTCCTCTTTATTGGTTGGCATCCACTTTGCTAGAAAGTGAAAATTTCGAGCCCCTCTTTTGAAAGAGCTATTTCTTTAGATCATTGACTGGCAGAGCTGAGAGGTGGGTTCACAGACTGATGTTTCAGGCCTCCTAAAATAATATTTTGAGTCTGGGGAACGCCATTCCTGCAGACCCCTTCTCTTGAACCCCTAAAGAGGTAACCCCCTTTTGATCCCTGATTGAGAAGACTGCAAAAGTTTCCCAGAAAAGCAGGAGATGCGTTTCCAAGCCTGATGGGAATTTAATGCACAGCTGTCTTTATTTTCCACCATTTCGTTTTTTTCTTTGTGGGATGGGAATTTTGTGCCTTGAAAGCTACACATTGCTCTTTTTTCCATTTGGTTTATTATGAGGGACAGGATGCTTTCCCGTTTCACCATCATTGGCATCTCTCGATTGGGTTTTAGCCACCTTTTAACCTGCTAACTTTGAGTTAGATTAATGAGCAATCAATCGGGGGAAAAATTTACGGAAACCCACCACTGATGGATGGTACTTGGAGAAAGTTGGAAAGCAGCACCTGCTGACTTGATGCTAAATTTTCAAGTGAGCAAAATCAGGATTGCCAATTTATGTTATCGAACGCTTTCTGAGCATCCAAGATTAATGCTAATTGTGGATGTGGACTCTTTGCACAGGTCTGTTTCAAAATATTTTCTCCTCCTTTTCCTGTTTTGGTACATTCAGCCTCTGATACCCCCTTTACTGTTTTATTCCTTTTTCCCGATGTTCCTCTTCTTCATTGATTAAGTCATTCTAACCCTCTTATGAGGGACAGACAGACACTTCCGCCATCATTGTAAGGTAGCGGGGGATAATTTATTTGCCATGGGAGAGAAAGAAGAGAAAGAGGTACTTCCATTTTCACCAAAGAAACAGCTGTTTTTTGTGCTAATTAAAAAGTTTTGATTTTGACCTGGTTGGCCTAAAAGGTTTGCGTTTCAAACTGCTGAATTTTTTTTTTCTTCACCAAGGTGAAGGGCTCAGCGGGATGAGAACCAATTAAAGTTAAATGAGATGGGAAAAAGTTTTCAGCCTTGTCTTGTCACTCTCTTTTGTTTTTCCCTCCACTTTTTTTTTTAATATATATTTCTCAAATGTTTAAATAAATGATGGGTTTGTTTAGACTTTGCAGTCTTCTCCTTCTTTCTGTGCTGACCTAACAACAGAGATGATCCTGCATTCATATCAGGACTTGTTGCCTAGCCGAATATCTTTAGAACAAATCACGTGAAGTGTTAATACCACTTTATAAGGCCTTGGTAAGGCCACACTTGGAATACTGCATTCAGTTCTGGTCGCCACAATGTAAAAAAGATGTGGAGACTCTAGAAAGAGTGCAGAGAAGAGCAACAAAGATGATTAGGGGACTGGAGGCTAAAACATATGAAGAACGGTTGCAGGAAGTGGGGATGTTTAGCTTAAGAGAAAGAAGGACTAGGGGAGACATGATAGCAGTCTTCCAATATCTCAGGGGTTGCCATAAAGAAGAGGGAGTCAAGCTATTCTCCAAGGCACCTGAGCGTAGAACAAGAAGCAATGGGTGGAAACTAATCAAGGAGAGAAGCAACTTAGAACTGAGGAGAAACTTCCTGACAGTTAGAACAATTAATCAGTGGAACAGAAGTTGCCTCCAGAAGTTGTGAATGCCCCAACACTGGAAGTCTTTAAGAAGATGTTGGATAGTCATTTGTCTGAAATGGTATAGGGTTTCCTGCCTAGGCAGGGGGTTGGACTAGAAGACCTCCAAGGTCCCTTCCAACTCTACTATTGTATTGTATTGTAAATCTGCATTCTTTTGCCATGCAAATTGTTGTTAATTATTGTTACCGTATTTTTCGCGGTATAAGACACACTTCCCTCCCCCTAAATGAGGGCGAAAATTTGGGTGCGTCTTATACATCAAATGTAGCCCCTGCCCACCCGCTGACCCCCACCCACTGACCTGCAAGTCCTCTCAAACAGAGTTTTTGGAGGCTGCAAAATCAGTGTCAGGGTTCCAAATAGCATCCAAAAGTAAATCAGAGTCCAAGGCAAAGTATTGCTCAAAGTTCCAATTTATTAAGAGAGCCATGTTGGCCCTTCTGGGAAACCCGAATCAGAAAGCTTCCCGGTTTCCCCTTCCCAGTTGAAAGTTCAAGATCTTGCCCCCACACCCACAAGTCCATCACTTGGTCCAATCTCCCACTGCCATGCTGGTAGTTCCACCCATCCAGTTCCGGTCAGGTCCAGAGGATGACAAAGGATGACCTTGGCTTTCTAGAAGGAATTTTGTTATGGCTACATATCCTCTAATTCCATACCATCCCCCTCTCCCATTTTCCCACAATAGAAAATGCATAGCAGAATAATAGCGAGCGTGGTAGGCCCAAGATCCAAAAGAAAAGATGGCTGCACGCCTGACACTTGGCCTCTCAAACGGAGCTTTTGTAGCTCTTGGAGGCTGCAAACTCAGCTTCTCCAACGGAGCTTTCAGAGAGTGAAAAAGCAAGGCACAGAGGCCAAAATGGCAACCCAGAACAGCTGCTGCCTTGTTGGACCGGTTTCGCGCTTCACCTGCTGTCCTCACTGGAGCGCCCTTTGATGATCAGCTGCATTTTTAAAGCCGCGTATCTGCCCCAACGAGACACATCCGAGCGTAACGAAGACGCTACCCAGATGAGTACCAATGGATGCTGGTAGACAGAGGCAGAATTTTTTTTTTCTTAGTTTCCTCCCCCAAAACTAAGGTGCATCTTATACTCCGGAGCGTCTAATACTCCAAAAAATACGGTAATTCCTTAGCTGGTTGAAAGCAGGACATGGAATTATCTGGGAAATATGATCAGTTGAAAGTTACATAACTTATTAAGCGAGATGATAGTGGTCCGGTATGAAGCTGGCAAGATCTTTCTGGAAGCATTTAGAGCAGTGGTTCTCAACCTGTGGGTCGGGACCCCTTTGGGGGTCGAACGACCCTTTCACAGGGGTCGCCTAAGACCATCGGAAAACACATATTTTCGATGGCCTTAGGAACTGAGACACCAATTTTATGGTTGGGGGTCACCACAACATAAGGAACTGTATTAAAGGGTTCGCGGCATTGGGAAGGTTGAGAACCACTGACTAAGCCACCTTTTCTTCGAAACAATACGTTGAAAGTTACATAACTTATTAAGCGAGGAGATAGTGGTCTGGTATGAAGCTGAGAAGATGTTTCTGGAAGCATTTCGAGTTTTAGAAAACTGAGGGTTGAGGAAAGCTTAATCCCAAGGAAAGGGATGCAGAATCTTCTGTTGGAACAGAAATAGCCAAGGAGCAAGTTGTAGAAATGTAAGACTTCTGAGTTGTTTTTTTAAAACTTATTCTTCGGCTGGAAGAGACAAACTATAATCTGAGTCAAACTGTAAACCCCCAAAGGAAAAGATGGAAGGAAGCTTGCCGTTACAAGACCCCACTTTTGGGAGAATGGGCTACTGCTTGCTTGGCAGCCCCAGGGCACTTTTACTGAGATATTTTGGAGTTGGGTTGAACTCTGGAGAACATCTGCTGATATTCTAGTGCTCCCCACATAGGTGGTCTCTCCAAGACATAGAAAGAGTGAGTAGGATCATCAAGGAGGTTGGATGGAGATGTTGGAGATGGTTGAAGTCAACGGAGAACGGTCAGTGAAAAGGACCCAATCACGGGCCTTCCTGTACCTTAGGAAGTAAAAATCTTTGGAGGGTCTCCATATTTTCCATGTAGGGGCATTGACAATAATAGCACCTCTCTCTGATTTTGTTTTGTTTTTTAATCCTTGCTATGTACAAAAATATATTTTTGAGTTGGGTTAAACTCTGGAGAACATCATCTGATATTTTTTTTGCTCAAATGTTTTTTTTTTTCATTCTCCTACAAATAACCACATGTATACCATTACATAACCAACACTTTTTTGTATTATTCAATATTATGTCAATTCGTCTTACCATCAACCCCCAAAACTATCATTGGCTCTCCTGCTCTCCATACACCATATTTATACCCTCCTATCCATCACTTTCTTCTCCCTCTCTCCTCCCTACCTCCTTTCTTCCCTCTGTCCTTCTCTACTTCCCCTTCCTCTCTCCTTCTCCCCTCTCCTCTTTCCACTCCTTCTTTCTCTCCTTCTCTTCCCCTCCTCTCTCCTAACCCTCTCTTCTTCCTCTTGCCTCTCTCCTCTCTTCCACACTCTTCATCTCATTTATGTGGTGTATTTCAGCAGCTGAGCGGGCTCCATTTAATGTTGATGGTGTTAGTAATTGCATTTCAATAAACATCTTTCATATTAATAATTTTAACATATATCCTCCTTTTCTTTTTTAAAAAAGTATACATATATAGCAATTATATTTTTAAGGCCTCCCTCTCCCAAACTTATTTTTGGGTCAAAGTGTGGACCTGGTTAAAATTTCCAGCTATTCTCATCATAATATTGTATAGTTATACATCATTGAACATCTGCTGATATTCTAGGGCTCCCCACGTAGGTGGTCTCTCCAAGACATAGAAAGAGTAGGATCATCAAGGAGGGTGGATGGAGATGTTGGAGATGGTTGAAGTCAACGGAGAAGAGTCAGTGAAAAGGATCCAATCGTAGGCCTTCCTGTACCTTAGGAAGCAGAAGTCCAAAACTCTTGGGATATATTCCATGTAGGGGCATTGACACCAATAGCAGCTTTCTCTGATTTTTAAAAAAAAATTCTTCTAACTATGGGCAGGTAGTCCTCAAGTTACGACCACAATGGACCCCAAATGTTCTGTTGCTAGGCGAGACATATGCTAAGTGAATTTTGCCCCACTTTACAGCTTTTCTGGCCACAGGTCTTAAGTGAATCGCTGCTGTTGATAAGTGAGTAACGTGGTTATTAAGTAAATCTGGCTTCCCCATTGACTTTGCTTGTCATGAGGTCGCAAAATGGGATCACGTGACTTTGGGATACAAACGGTCATAAATATGAACCAGATGCCAATCTTCTGGATTTAGATCACATTTATTTATTTATTTATTTGATTTGATTTCTAGACCGCCCCCTCTCCCCAAGGGACTCGGGGCAGTATACAGGTACCAAATTAAAAACCATACAAATAATAATAAATATAATTAAAATCGGATTAAACTTTAAACCCCTGTACAAGTTTATAAAAATTAAAAACTTAGCCTTAAGACCAACCCGTGAAATTTAAAAATACAGACTGAGGTGGGAGAGCTGGAATTAGGCCAGGCCGGCTAGATTAAACAGGTGGGTTTTGAGCTTCTTGCGGAAGGAGCGGAGGTCGGTGGTTGTTCTAATATCAGGGGGAAGGTCATTCCAGAGGGTCAGGCCCATCACAGAGAAGGCCCTTCCCCTGGGCGTCGCCCGCTGGCACAGCCTAGTGGACGGCACCCGGAGGAGTCCCTCTCTGTGTGAGCGGATCGGCCGGAGGGATGTGTGGGGCAAGATACGATCCCGCAAATAACTAGATCCTGTGCCACGGAGCGCTTTGAAGATGATAATCAGCACCTTGAAACGCACCCGAAAAGCTACAGGTAGCCAGTGCAGCCCGTGCAGGAGAGGTGTTACGTGGGAGTATCTAGCGACTCCCGAAACTGCCCGCGCGGCCGCATTCTGAACCAACTGCAGTCTTTGGGTGCATCTCAAGGGGAGCCCCATGTAGAGAGCATTACAGTAGTCTAGCCGGGACGTCAGAAGCGCATGGGTGACTGTGCGAAGGGCGTTCCGGTCCAATAGGGGACGCAATTGGCGCACCAGGCGAACCTGGTGAAACGCCCCCCTTGCCACGGCTGTCACATGGTCGTCCATTGACAGCCGGGTATCTAGGAGGACGCCCAAATTGCGTACCCGATCCACGGGGGCCAGATGTTCGCCCCCAATGGCCAGTGATGGAATCAGCTGGTTGAACCGGGGTGCCGGTAGCCACAGCCACTCTGTCTTGGACGGGTTGAGCTTGAGTCTGTTACTTCCCATCCAGATCCGTACGGCTTCCAGACACCGGGACATCACTTTGACGGCATCGTTGGGGTGGTTTGGGGTAGAGATGTACAGCTGGGTATCATCCGCATACAGATGGTAATCTACCCCGAACCCACGAATGATCTCGTCCAGTGGCTTCATATATGTGTTGAACAGGAGAGGCGAGAGGACCGACCCTTGTGGCACCCCACAAGTGAGCGGCCTCGAGGTCGACCTCTGCCCCCCTGCCAACACAAATTGCACTCGGCCAGAGAGGTAGGAGGAGAACCACCGCAGAACGGTGCCCCTCACCCCCAGCCCCTCCAGTCGATGCAATAGGATACCATGGTCGATGGTATCAAAAGCCCCCGAGAGGTCTAATAGGACCAGGATGGAGGAGCAACCCCCATCTCTGGCCCTCCAGAGATCATCCACCAACGCGACCAATGCCATCTCTGTGCTGTGGCCGGGCCGGAAACCGGACTGGCGCGGGTCCAGATAATCAGTTTCCTCCAAGTGGCGTGGAAACTGTTGTGCCACCACACTCTACAACCTTCGCCAGAAAGCAAAGGTTGGAGACGGGACGGTAGTTGGCTAACACAGCTGGGTCCACGGAAGGCTTCTTGAGTAGGGGCCTCACCACCGCCTCTTTCAGGACAGCCGGCAAGAACCCTTCACTCAAAGAAGCATTGACTAACTCCTGGAGCCAGCCTTGTGTGACCTCCCAGGATGCCAGTACAAGCCAGGAGGGACACGGGTCCAGTAAACATGTGGTGGCTCGCAGTCGCCTACGCAACCTGTCCATATCGTCGGAAGTAACAGAGTCAAACTCCTCCCAGAGTGGAGCCTCAAGACCCACCTCCGACGTCCCCTCTAGACCACTAGTAGGGACCAACTCGCTTCGGATCTGAGCGATTTTGTCCTGCAGATACTCCCCAAATTCCTCTGCTCTACCCTGCAAAGGGGCTTCCTGCAGCCTCTGTTGAAGGAGGCAGCGGGTTACCCCAAACAGGGCGGCAGGGCAGTTATCTGTGGATGCAATAAGAGTGGCACAATACTGACGCTTGGCCACTCTTAACGCTGCAAGGTAAGTCTGTAAATGGGCTCTCACCTGTGATCGGTCAGATTCAGAGCGTGATGATCTCCATCTGCTCTCTAGGCGTCTCTTGCGGCGCTTCATCACCGTCAGCTCCTCGGTAAACCAAGGGGCCTGGGTGGTTCGCTGCCGCAAGAGAGGCCGCAAAGGCGCAACCCGGTCCAAGGCCCCGGTGGCCGCACTGTTCCATGCAGCCACTAGGTCCTCCATCCGGGTGCGGGTCAGGACTACAGGAAATGGCCCAAACTCCATCTGGAACCTATCAGGTTCCATCAGGCGTCTGGGCGGAACCATCTTGGACATTCCGGTTCTGCCTCCCCGCGATGGGGAGTAGCGGCTGGGAAGTCGAGCCGGAGAAGTGAGTGATCTGACCATGACAGGGGTGTAATAACTAAATCCCCTACTCCCAGATCACTCCTCCACCGGCCAGAGACAAAGATAAGATCCAGTGTGTGACCTCCCTCGTGTGTGGGGCCCTGAATTACTTGGGTCAGGTCAATGGCTGTCATGGAGGCCATGAACTCCCGAGCTACCTCGGATGTCTCCCCTACCGATGGCAAGTTAAAGTCCCCCATGACCAACAGCCTGGGGGTCTCAACTGCCATCTCGGCGATCACCTCGAGGAGCTCGGGCAGGGCTGCTGATGCATAGCGAGGAGCCAAGTATACAATCAGCAAGCCCAACTGTCTCCCTGGGCCCCACTTCACGCATAGGGACTCACAACCGGTTATCTGTGGCACAGTGGTCACTCTCGGCTCAAGACCTTCCCTCACAATGACCGCTACCCCACCACCCCTGCCTAGTGCCTGTGACTGATGAAATGCGCGGTAACCTGGCGGGCACATTTCCACGAGAGGGAGGCCTCCCTCGTGGCCCAGCCAGGTCTCCGTGATTCCTGCCAGGTCCGGCTCCCCCTCCGACACCAAGTCGTTAATGAGGGGGGCTTTGTTGACAATGGACCTGGCATTGCATAGCATCAGTCTCAGGCCCTGGCTCTGTAGGGCCTGACCACTTAGATTGCGGGGGTTGGGACATATGACCGGCCGTACCCAACGACCACGGCCACCCAACTGGTGATGAGATCTCTGGCTACCCTCGCACCTGCCCCTCCCCAGGACCGTCGGAATAAAAAGACCCTCTTCACGGGGATGGCTGCAAAGGGCGTAACCCTGAAGAACGGTCCTGCAACTTATTTTTCCATGCCGTTGTAACTTTTGAACGTTCACTAAGCAAACTTGTAAGTCGAGGACTACCTCATTCTGCCATTTATGACTGTATAACGGACACATGGATTTTAAAAATGGAACAGAATGCTTAACAGTTCTTCGCAGTTTATTCAAACCATTGGTAGATCCGTGAGAAAAGCTTCTGCAAGTTTCGTTTTTAACATATCAAATAATTCAGCAGCAGTACACATTCCCTTTAAAAATAAGCACCCAGAGAAATATGGACTTCACAATCACGACACCCCCATAATGCCTCTTTGCAAATTTGAAATGATAGGAATCAACACGAAACTAAAATGTAGATTAATTACTGCTCAGGATCACTATTTTGAGCTGTGCACTTGGAAGGGGTGCCAGCCTTCCTTCACAAGGCATCTGGGACCAGCCACTAAGTGCTTTCAGGTCAACAATTACTGTTCTTCAACTCCGTCATGCCAGGTTCAAAACTGGACAAACTTATTTTTGGGAAAATGTTCTACCTCTGTTAGAGGTCTACCTTTTAGAGTGTGTTTTGGGGGTTTCTTGATTTGTGACAATCTGACTTGGCTCATCTACTTGACTAAATCTGAGCTGGTCAGGCGACAGAAATAACATTCTTTGAAGAACCATGAACCAGCTAGGGCAGGGGTCAGCAACCCGCAGCTCTGGAGCTGCACGTGGCTCTTTCATCCCTCTGCTGCGGCTCCCTGTCGCCAGTCGGCACCACGATTTTGAGAGGAGCTTCCAGTTAGGGGCAGCGGGGAGGCAGGGTGCGCCAGGAGGGGACTCTATGGCAAGGGGCAGGTTTTCCGGTCAGCTCCACAATTGATAGGGCTTGCGGTTAGGAGATGTAGAGGAAAAAGGACGCCGCACTAGGAGGAGGGTCTATGGTGTGGGAACCAGACTTCCGGTCGGCTCTAGAATTGAACCGGTTAGGACCTTTGTGGCTCCAACCCCTGAACCAGGGTTATGAAATTTTTCATTGGACCTCTATAACTAGGTTTAGGATTGTTGTTTTTTGGATAAGGAGGAGGATTAGAGAAAGGGTGTCAAACTCCCATCGTCATGTTGTCGTCACGGGAAGTATCACAACTTTTCCCCCTTCGCTAAACTTGGGGTGGGCATGGCCAGCATGTGGTGCTTTGTGGGCCGTGAGATTTGACACCCCTGCTTGAACTTAGCTGCCCTCTGTTCTTTTGCTTGATTGGGGAACACAACTAACAACATTTTGGCAGACCTGATACACTTAGAAATGAGGAAAGCCGCCTTAGATATTCTTCAGAGAAAGTCTAAATCAAAAGAGAAGCTTGCAAGCATCTTCATCATAACCCAAAGAGGAATCACCCAGGAATTCTTGGAAAAGTTACTGGATTTCCTGAGGAAGTGCGGGAGAAGACACACAAGGTCTGTCTCATCATCATCTTGATTGAGTGGAAAACAGAAGGCGTGATGAGGCCCTCAAGGCCTCATGTTCCACCACTGGAAGGAAAAGGGCTTCCGGCGGACATTTGTGCCGCAATGGACATCGCCATGTTTGAGGTAGTAAGTTCCGTAGTCGTCAATGAAATTGCAGGACAGGCCTAAGGGCTCCAGGAGACGGCGGACTTCTTTCTCCAAGCAGCATTGGCCATCGATAATGGGTCCAAACGGCTTTGGGATGCCCAGGTGTTTCCCCAGGACAATCATATTTACCTGCAGAAGGGAGATAACCAGTGGTCTAATAGGTTAGATTGCAATCAGTTCTCATGATTTTGGACCCTAGTGAAATTCAACGACAAGGAGACGGGTAAGTTTTAACAGTCCACTTCTCCAGCTACTTTTAAAGTCAAAGAGTTCTTTACGAGGGACAACAAATTAAGTCTTGATTACCGTATTTTTCTGAGTATAACATGCACTTTTCCCCCCTAAAGGAGGGTAAAAATTTGGGTGTGTCTTATACACCGAGGCCTCTGCCTCCCAGCAATTTACCTCCTTGTAGCAAATGGGGGAAATGGGGCTTGCAGAGGTGGCAATAGGCTATGGCACTCCCTGCAGCCTGATACAGCTGATCATAGGGAGGCGTACTCAAATTGAAAGTGAAACCGGGTGTTTGCTGCAAGGAGGCAAATTGCTGGGAGGCAGAGGCAGATATTTTTTTCTTCTAACCAAGCTAAACTGAAACTGGCTGTTTGCTGTTTGCAAGGAGGTAAGTCAATAACTACCATGTTTCCCTGAAAATAAGACAGGGTCTTATTTTCTTTTGACCCTTGAAATAAGCGCTTGGCCTTATTTTCGGGGAGGTTTTATTATTATTATTATTTTTGAGGTGCATAAGGCAGCGAGCATGGCCACCTCATGGCTGCTGCTGTATTGCAATATTTTCAGGGAGGTCTTATTATTTTTGAGGTGCATAAGGCAGCGAGCATGGTCACCTCATGGCTGCTGCTGTATTGCAATATTTTCGGGGAGGGCTTATTTTAGCGCATGCGCTCAAAAGCTTGATTAGGCTTATTAATCCGGGGAGGTCTTATTTTTGTGAAAACGGTATAAACGCCTATAAAATATCCAAATGATTAAACTTTAAAGACTGCTTTATTATTGTTCTAGACAACAAAATGAAGAAGATTTTAAAAAAAAATATGCTTGATCTGAAGAGGCCCAGGGCTATTGTGTCTTCTTTTAAATTGCAGGGAATAATGTATACTTCCAGAAAGCCCCATCAATTTTAACAGCATCTGTACAAGTATAGTCTGAAATGTAACACCACAAACAGTGTACATCGTCTGTTTGCTGTTTGCTGCAAGGAGGCAAATTGCTGGGAGGCAGAGGCAGATTTCTCCTCTCCCCCCCCCCTGTTTTCCTCCCCAAAAGCTAGGTGCGTCTTATACTCCGAAAAATACGGTATCCATCTGGATTGTGTAGCTTCATGTTAGAGCTGTTCAGAAGGATGCTGTAGAAGACACAGCTCTGGATTCACCCAATATTTTGAGCCAAACAAACCCTGGGGCCGCACACCCTACTCATAATTTGGGCCGCACAAGTGGCTGGCTGGAGCGCATGTGCGCGTATTTGCACAAACTTGCCCGAGTGATGGGCCAGTGGGCACTTGCCTGCATGCCAACTTGACACACAAGTTGAGCTGCACATGTGCGCCATCTCTTACCGTGTTCAAGGCAGCAGGTACCTATCACCACATGTGGTGGATGTGTGTAGTAAGGCAAAAGAATGTTGGGAGTCCAGCTGCACATGTGTGTGCTAGCCCACCCCTTGCTCAAGGGTTGCGTGTGCGCTGGCCTTCCACTCATGCAGCCTAGTTCCCCTCTTCCGCCACAGCCGGGTCGGCAATCCCCAAACAATTGAGGCCGCTGTCCTTTAAAGAGTTCCTTGTGATGCGTGAATCTAATCCAACACATCAAAATTGCGTGTTGCGTTTCCTGTCATCCCACACCACCCTTGCCTGGAGAAGGGATGGCAACCAGGAGATCAAATCTGGCTGCCGGAGAGATGCCCTCTGCTTCTTCAACGGAAGTTGAATTAAGCTAAACCTTTGCCTGGTGGGGGACATCTTGGCTGGTTCTTTTCAAAAAAATATTTTTGGGTGGGAGTCTTACCATGTCTGGGAAATAAGCCTCAGCAGAAGCCTGGATCACTTGAGTAATAGAATGCGAAGGCAACCTGAGATGAGGATGGAAAAGCTGGGGGATCTCAATGATGTCTCCCTCTTGCAGGCCCAGCTCCTCTTTAAGGATTATTTTGTTATAATCAATGCACTTCTGAAAAGGGAAGTAAGAAGCTACAGTGAATAAAAAGGAGTCGGGAGAGGCTAAATCTTTAAAATACTTAAACATTCATGTTTAAAGTATTAAATATCTCAAAATATTAATATTTCAGTGCCCACAAACTGACCGCCAGTAAAACCATAACTTCTCTGCAGGCAGTCCTCGACTTGTGCCCACAATTGAGTCCAAAACGTATGTGGCTAAGTGTTAAGTAAGCTTCGCTTTAACGTTTTTCTTCCCACGTTTGTTAAGTAAATCACTGCGGTTGTTGAACAGTTGTTACGTGAATCTGACTTGACTTAGCTTGTCAGAAGGTCGCAAAAGGGGATCACGATCAGATTCGGACAGTGAGGAGGTTGGGGAGGAAGATGGGCCAGTCCTGGAGTCTGGGGAAGGCTCTGATGAGGGCTCTGTGTCAGAAGCAGAGAGGGGGCCAGAGCTGTCTGCCAGTTATCATCTGCCTTCAGAGTCAGACATCAGTGAGGCGGAAGAACAGCTGGAGCCTGTTCCCAGTGTGCCCATGCGCAGAGTGGCCAGACGAAGGGAAACAACTAAAGAACAAGGGTTGACTTGGGAGTAAGGCCACCGGTGGATGGGGAATGGCCCCCTCCCAGAGGAAATAAAAGAGGAGCGAAAGGGGAGGGGAGTTTGCAGGAGACCATTAGTTCGTTTCATTGGTTTGTGACTCCGAGACTCCTTGCCTAGTTTTGCAGATACCGGCCTGGCAGCTCTCCAAGCCAGATAAGTTCTGTGACTGTAAATCCTCCCTCGAAAGACTTTGCTGGGTGTGAATGAGCAGAATTCACAGGAAATTAATAAAAGGGGTTTTTGTCGGGACAAGGAGTTTGCTTCAGGCTCTTGGGAAACCTCGATCAGAACACCATGTATGACCCATGCTTAAATGTTTGACTGACTGGGTAAAGCCTTCAGTATCTGAACAGAACGAGGAATAATCCCTTCATCCTCTTTGTTGGATCACTCGATTTCCAGATTTCATAGCGGAATAGATGGGATCTTACTTGGCAGTGTTCATTCCACTCTCTTAAGAATTTGTCAGCAATGATTTCTGATATGGGACGGGGCTGCCAACCAAGACTCGTAGATGCAAGTCCTATTTGAAAAAAGGAAAATGATTTGGTTTTTGGGGTGCATGTGACTTTTAATCCCCAGTTAGAAGCCCAGTGCTTGGTGAGAAGGACTATTGTAATTATTCTATAATAGAGAAAGCTGTTTATTGCAACAGTTCAGAGTCCTGGCTTGTTTCCAGGGGGAGAACATGTTGGAAGGGAGAAACACAACTCATGTTAATGCAATGCAGCCCAACAGTTGACCTCATCCTTTTCAGAAAATGAAGCACCCTTTGGAAAAATTGGACTTCCCAGCAGCGGTGGGATTCAAAATTTTTTACTGTTCTGTGGGCGTGGCATGGCTTGGTGGGCGTGGCAGGGGAAGGAAACTGCAAAATCCCCATTCCCTCCCCACTCCAGGGGAAGGATACTGTAAAATCCCCATTCCTTCCCAACTCCAGGGGAAGGATACTGCAAAATCCCCATTCCCTCCCACTCCAAGGGAAGGATACTGCAAAATCCCCATTCCCTTCCCACTCCAGGGGAAGGATACTGCAAATTCCCCATTCCCTCCCCACTCCAGGGGAAGGATACTGTAAAATCCCCATTCCCTCCCCACTTCAGGGGAAGGATACTGTAAAATCCCCATTCCCACCCCACTCCAGAGAGGATACTGTAAAAACCCCATTTTCACCTCACTCCAGGGGAAGGATACTGCAAAATCTCCTTTTCCACCTCACTCCAGGGGAAGGATACTGCAAAATCTCCTTTTCCACCTCACTCCAGGGGAAGGATGCTGCAAAATCTCCATTCCCTCCCCACTCCAGGGGAAGGATGCTGCAAAATCTCCTTTTCCACCTCACTTCAGGGGAAGGATGCTGCAAAAACTCCATTCCCTCCCCACTCCAGGGGAAGGATGCTGCAAAATCTCCTTTCCCACCTCACTTCAGGGGAAGGATGCTGCAAAATCTCCATTCCCTCCCCACTCCAGGGGAAGGATGCTGCAAAATCTCCATTCCCTCCCCATTCCTGCGGAAAGGATACTGTTCTCCCGTGCAGGGCAACAGAAGAAGACCCAGCCGATCAGCTGGGACTCTGATCCGCTGCGACTTGGGAGGCGGAGAATAGATGGGGGCATGGCCAGCCAGAGGTGGTAGTTGCCAGTTCTTCGAACTATTCAAAATTTCTTCTACCGGTTCTCCAGAACCGGTCAGAACTGGCTGAATACCACCTCTGCTCCCAGTTCTCTTTAGTTTCAGTTCAGGTGTTCTACACAGGAGGAAGATCAACTGACCGTCAGGCATCTTGGCTTTCCCGTGGCCTTCCCTGTTCTTCTCTTCCAGCAGTTCCAAGCAGGCTCTTGGGCTGGCCACCAGCATGCGGAAACCCTGGAACGGGGGCGTAAGAAAGGGAGTAAGGCAGATAGGAGTGAAAGAAGACTAGCAGCCTAAAAATAAGAATTTAGCAGCTTAGGAGAAGCTTCACGCAGGGCAGGCAGCCGGAAACTGCTGAACGAACACTTTGAACCACCATAATAGGTTTCTCGGTCCATCGTACAGGTGTGGAGGAGAAGGATGGTAAGTTATTTCAGCCTTTTCTCATGTCAAGGTGGTTAGGGAAGAGGTATTCTGTGGTAGAGCCCTGATGTTGAATCAATTCTTGGTGTCGGCAAACCCTAGAGATTAACAGCTGGATCAGAGATCCACCTTGAAAACAGTCACCTGCTCAAACCTTAGGACCGATCCTTCTCAATATCCCTCCTCGGGGTTGGACTAGAAGACCTCCAAGGTCCCTTCCGACTCTTTGGCAGCAAAACAGACTTCGTTTTTGCTTGAAGACGTTTCGCTTCTCCTCCCACAAGCTGCTTCCATTCTATCAGCCGTTCTCAGTTCTACCTTCGGTTCTAAGAGCTGTGGTGGCGCAGTGGTTAGAGTGCAGTACTGCAGGCTAATTCTGCCGACTGCCAGCAGTTCGATTCTCACCGGCTCAGGCTGGACTCAGCCTTCCATCCTTCCGAGGTGGATAAAATGAGGAGCCAGTTTGTTGGGGGCAATAGGCTGACTCTGTAAGCCACTTAGAGGGGGCTGTAAAAGCATTGTGGAGCGGTATATAAGTCTAAGGGCTATTACAGTTGCCTTTTGAAAAAACCTTTTTTTTACAAAAGGTGTTTGAATACGTGACTGGATGACCGAGAACATCCATAGACCAGTGTGGGTTGATTTATAGACCTTATACAGTAAGTCTCCAGGCTCTTAAGAATGGGAAGTTGAAATATTTGGTTAGGCCAATTACTTTGAGGGGATAAGAGGGACTAGGGCAGCCTTTGGGCACCAAGGACCAGTTCTGTGGAGAGAGGGATTTCCGCATACCAGAGTGGGCGTGGTTTCGTGTGCTGCCTGCATCCCATCCATGGGGCTTTGCTCCTGATTTCTGGCATGCCGCAGCCCGGAACCAGTTCAAGGACTAGGGATTGGGACCCCTGGGCTAGGGTTTCCCATAAACAAAACATCTCTCGGTAGTGAATACTGTAAATACAACCGTATTTCATCCAATTTCGTCTGGTGGGACACTTTATAGAAGGAGCTTCCCCCCTGGGTGGAAATGCAGAAGGTCAAACAATTCTCCCTGTTGACCAGCCTCCAAAGCTGCCTTGACATGTTCACTAATTGCGCAAATTGGTCACTTAAAGCTCTTTCAAGGTTGAAAGAAGAGTATGGACCCATACCTTCCGGTCTGGGGCAGGTATGAAGCTGAGGAATTCATCTACGTGTCCCACATAGAGCCAATCCGTGTAGAGTTCAATGGGAGATTGTACAACTTGGCCGCGGAGGAAATCCTTGACCAGTTTGGACATTGGGGCATTCCTAAAAAAAAAAAAGGGGGGTGGGATCTGAATTCTCATGCTGTGTTAAACACTGATTTGTTAATGCACCAAAACGGATCGATTCACGCCACCCTAAGTCATTGACATTGAGTCTTGATTGATTAGCCCTTGGGGGTCCTATCAAAGTGCAAAGTTCCAGAAACCAATGATTACTAAAAATTTGATAAAAAGCAATTTAAAATGGAATTGGATAAAATACGATTTAAAATGAAATAGGGATAAAATACGATTTAAAATGAAATTGGAATAAAATACGATTTAAAATGCGAATCGGAATAAAATACGGTCTAAAATGAAGTTGGAATAGAACACAATCATTTAAGATGTAGATAAAAATATGATAAAGTTATATTTCGGTGTCACCCTTGCAATCTAACCCAATCGGTCCCCACGTATGCAGATCTCAACCGAACCATTTTTGTTTAAGGACTGTGCTGTGTTAAATGTTATTTTCCGGTTCTGACCGCACTTAAGGTACGTTGTTTTGATATGGGGATCCCAATGGGTCATCCGTTTGGTATATGGACCAAGGTACCTGCCTCTCACCCCCTTATACAAGCAACAATCCAATAGGATGTGAGCCAGGCCTTCTACCTCCGCCGCTCCGCAAAAGCAGAGACGCTCATTGTAGGCTATAGAATGGAATCTCCCATATCTGACCCTTGTGTCAAGCTGTTTGAATCTCGCTCGCGTAAATATCCCCCTAAGATGTTTTGGCAGTCTACTTGAAAAGGATGTTTTTATCTACTCAGCCATTTCAAGTTACCCACTTTACTAAGGATACCCTAAGTCATTACAGTATGCATTATAAGATAAGCCGCAGTGATAAATATGTCTGATATTGAATTAACCCAAAACTTAACCGGTCAGGCGATGTTTTAACATCTTATTTTTAATTAAGGTTGGCCTTCAACCAAAGACTCTTTCCCTTTTATTCAAATCCCTCTTCATCCAATTTACAATCCTTGAAAAATATATATATATTTGTAAAAGTCTCCATAGCCTTGTTTAAAATCTTCACTCTGCTTGCTTTTCACATGCTTTTCCTCGAGTCTGTCCCTGGGGAGGGTTGTAGGAAGTTAAAACCCACCCCCTCTCCTAGAAAAATGAAATATCCTGGGAAATATTGAAAAGGCAGAATATTATATTTCCCTGGATCAGAAATGGAGAAGAGAAGCATGTTTTTAGGCAGGAAACAGACTCACTCTTAATAGCTCCTGCCTTTGTCAAGGGGCCGTTAAAAGGCCTAAGCCAGTCTATTCTACATAACAAAGATTCCCCCCTTCAGCTTCAGTGTGATGGGATGAAGACATGATAGTATTAGCTCTTTACCCATCTCACCAAAGGAGCACCTGGGAAGAAACAATGCTCAACTAAACCTGGACTCAAGCACAGCCTAGAGAGTTGCCCCTGCATGGCCCCATGGGAATCTGACAACCCATCAGAATACAAGATGAAAGGCCAGAGAGGGCAAAAAAACAGGGACTTTCAGCATCTCGGTCTCTCTCTTTTCTTCTTCACCCAACATCTGGAAGCACGTGGTCCCCCTTTTCTGTTAAGGACCTCAATCCGTGTGATACTGTCCACCATTAAAACCATCTTTCCAAGCAGCCTCCATGTTTCCAGTGTCTTTTTCCCCACTGAATCCAGAAGGACATTTCTTCCAACAGAGTCTTGCTAGGAGAATAATCACATTTCCCGTGGACATCCCTACTTACATTTGCGGTGAAGGCTGAACGTCATTAACTTGGAGAAATGCACAATTCTGTGCGGAAGCTAGGGCAAACTTCTCCAAAACTTTAGTTTTAGTTAATGCACCAAAATTGATGGATTCACGCCACTCTTAAGTCTTACAGGATGCATTAAAAGATAAAACCACAGTGATAAATGTCAAAATTGAATTGAGCCAAAACTGAAATAGTCAGATGATGTTTTAGCAGTTTTTGGCAGGGCAGTTTTTGATTTAAGGTTGGCATCCAACCCAGAGACTCTCTTTCCCTTTTCTTCATCCAATTTACAACCCTTGAAAAATACAATTTTTAAAAAATCTAAATATCTCCATAGCCTTGTTTAAAATCTTTGCTCTGCTTGCTTTTTGCATGCTTTTCCTCGAGTCTGTTCCTTGCCAGGTAAACAAACACATTTCTCGTGCACTGCCCTTCTGACATTCGCAGTGACGTTTGAACGTCATTAACTTGGAGAAATACACAATTCTGTGTGGATGCTAGGGCAAACTTCTCCAGAGCTTCCATATGGGAAGAGGAACCCTTAGAGATCTTCTGAGTTTAAACCACAGGTACGTGGGAATGTCCTTATGGTGTCCAGTCATCACTTACCTAGGAAAAGAGGATCCTATTAGGATACGCCCAAGGGGATATTCCTTGCTTTCGACGTTCACCGGAGGGCTGACTTCAAGATTCCCAAAGGAGTCCAGGCTACTAGAAGACCCCTGGGAGGATAGTTCCCGTTTTACGTACCCAAAATCTGGACCCTTGGGGGAAAACGAACAATTGCATCAAATCAAACAGACATTATTCCATCATTTTTTTCATCCGTACTGAGAGATTGAACCAGGGAAGTCCCTAAATCAAACTTCCCTACAGAGCCGTGATGGCGATACTGATGGTCCCCAAAGTGGCACGGGGAACCACATTGCATGGCCCGCGTGGCGTCCGCGAGGTTTCTAGCACATCATCTGGCCTTCGCTCGTGTGGCAATGCCAGAAACTGGAAGAGCTGATCTTCCGTTTTTCGGCTTGAGCATGTGCACCAGCCAGCTGATGGTCACGCAAGCATGTGTGCCAGTAACTGGAAGACTAGCTGGCTGGTGCGCATGCCCGCGCCGGAAACCAGAAGTTTATTTCCCAGCATGCGCATATCCCCTGGGCAGCTCCTGGGTTGCAGCCCTAGCGAGCATGCATGCCCATCACTGCTATACAGCTAAGATAGCCATGGGACTCCCTTGGAACACTGCCAGAGACCTAATGGCCAAATGCAGAGCAAGGCCAAACTTAGCCCAAAGTCAAACAAAACTTTTGCAAGCTTGAACCAACCAGATGAATGAATTGCTTCCTGCAAAAGCTCACGTCCTCCTCGCTCCTCTTTTATGTCTTATGGGAGGAGCCAATCATCTCCAAGCCTTACTCCCAAGTCGACTCTGTTTTCTTTAATTGTTCTGGCCTTCTGGCAGCTCTGCGTATGCGCACACTGGGAACAGGCTCCAGCTGTTCTGCCTCACAGACGTCTGACTGTGAAGGCAGCTGATAACTGTCAGACGGCCCTGACCCCCTCTCTGCCTCCGACACAGAGCCCTCATCAGAGCCTTCCCCAGACTCCAGGACTGGCCCACATTCCTCCCCAACCTCCTCACTGTTTGAATCTGCTGCCAGCTCCCCTGGCTGCTGGTGGGCCAAAACAGATACGTCACGTGACGACGTGAGTTCGACACCCCTGTTCTATATGAACACGAGGTACGTGTTGGCTGGAGAGTCAGTTGCCTTTTATAAGCTGGACACGCCCGGTCACGTGCACCAACCCCCGCAGTCTAGGTGGACAGGATCGGCAGAGCCTGGGCCTTAGGCTGATGCTGTGTAACGCGAGGTCCGTGGTTAACAAGGCCCCCCTCATCAGTGACTTGATCACAGAGGGGGAGCCGGACCTCGCAGGAATAACGGAAACCTGGTTGGGCCCGGAGGGGGGGTTGCCCCTCGGGGAAATGTGCCCTCCAGGTTACCGTGTATTCCACAAGCCACGGGCCCAGGGTAGGGGTGGTGGGGTAGCGATAATTATTCGGGAAGATTTGGCACCGAGAGAATTCACTGTGTCGCAGATATCTGGATGTGAGTCTCTGGGCGTGAGATGGGGCCCAGGGAGACAGTTGGGCCTGTTGATAGTATACCTGGCTCCCCGCCATACATCAACGGCCCTGCCCGGACTCCTCGAGTGGATCGCTGAGATGGCGGTTGAAACCCCCAAGCTATTAGTGATGGGGAATTTCAACCTGCCGTCGATGGGAGAAGCTTCCAAGGTAGCTCGGGAATTCATCCTTTACCTTTACCTTTATTTCGATTTTTATACCGCCCCCTCTCCCCAAAGGGACTCGGGGATGACAGCCATGGATCTGACTCAAGTAATTCGGGACCCCACACACGAGAGAGGCCACACACTGGACCTTGTGTTTGTCTCCGACCAGTGGACGAGTGATCTGGGAATAGGGGATTTAGCCATCACGCCCCTGTCATGGTCAGATCACTCACTTCTCCAGCTGGACTTCCCTGGCGCTACCCCCTGCCGCGGGGAGGCGGAGCCAGATTGTCCTAGATGGTTCCGCCCCAGGCGTCTGATGGAACCAGATAGATTCCAGGCGGAGCTTGGGCCACCTCCTGCAGACCTGTCTCGCTCCCGGGCAGAGGACCTGGTAGCTGCATGGAATAATGCGGCTGCCGGAGCCTTAGACCGGGTTGCGCCTTTGCGGCCTCTCCGATGGCAACGATCGACCCGGGCTCCCTGGTTTAACGGGGAGCTAAGAGCGATGAAACGCCACAGGAGACGCCTAGAGAGCAAGTGGAGATCCTCCCGCTCCGAATCTGACCGAACACAGGTAAGAGCCTACTTAAGGACCTACCTTGTGGCAATAAGAGTGGCCAAACGCCGATATTGTGCCACCCTTATTGCGTCCGCAGAGAACTGCCCTGCCGTCCTGTTTCGGGTGACCCGCTCCCTTCTGTCACAGGGGCAGCGGGATCCCCCATTGCAGGGCAGGGCAGAGGAATTCGGGGAATACCTGAAGGATAAAATCGATCAGATCCGGAGGGAATGGACCCCCTTCAGTGCTCCAGGGTGGGCGTCCGAGGCGAGTCTTGAGAGACCACGCTGGGAGGAGTTTGACCCTGTTGTCACCGAAGATTTGGACAGGTTGCGCGGGCGACTGCGAGCCACTACATGTTTACTGGACCCGTGTCCCTCCTGGCTTGTACTGGCTTCCTGGGAGGGTTCACGAGGCTGGCTACTGGGACTGGTGAACACTTCGTTGAGTGAGGGCCTTTTACCAGCCACCTTGAAAGAGGCGGTGGTGAGGCCCCTGCTCAAGAAGCCTTCTCTGGACCCAAAGGAGCTAGCAAATTATCGTCCTGTCTCCAACTTTCCTTTCTTAGCGAAGGTTGTTGAGAGTGTGGTGGCTCAGCAGTTCCCGCGTCACCTGGAGGAATCTGATTATCTAGACCCGCGCCAGTCCGGCTTCCGACCCGGTCACAGCACGGAGACGGCCTTGGTCGCGTTGGTGGATGATCTCTGGAGGGCAAAGGACAGGGGTTGCTCCTCTATCCTTGTCCTATTAGATCTCTCGGCGGCTTTCGATACCATCGACCATGGTATCCTATTGCGCCGTCTGGAGGGGTTGGGGGTAGGAGGCACCGTGTTGCGGTGGTTCCACTCCTACCTCTCTGGCCGGACGCAATGCGTGTTGGCAGGGGAGCAGAGGTCGACCCCGAGGCCCCTTACTTGTGGGCTCCCACAGGGGTCGGTCCTCTCGCCTCTCCTGTTCAACACATATATGAAGCCGCTGGGTGGGATCATCCGTGGTTTTGGGGTGGGATACCATCTGTACGCTGACGACACGCAGCTGTACATTTCCACCCCAAACCACCCCAACGAGGCCGTCGAAGTGATGTCCCGGTGTCTGGAAGCCGTGCGGGTCTGGATGGGGGACAACAGGCTCAAGCTCAACCCCTCCAAGACAGAGTGGCTGTGGCTTCCAGCTTCCCGGTTCAACCAGTACATTCCATCTCTGGCCATCGGGGACGAGCAATTAGCTCCGGTGGAACGGGCACGCAATTTGGGCGTCCTCCTAGATGCCCGGCTGGCTATGGATGACCATGTGGCAGCCGTGGCGAGGGGGGCGTTCCACCAGGTTCGCCTGGTGCGCCAATTGCGACCCCTTTTGGACCGGGATGCCCTGCGCACAGTCACTCATGCGCTGGTGACGTCCCGCCTGGACTACTGCAACGCTCTCTACATGGGGCTCCCCTTGAGGTGCGCCCGTGGATTGCAGTTGGTCCAGAATGCAGCCGCGCGGGTAATTATGGGGAGAACGAGGTTCTCCCATATAACACCTCTCCTGCGCGAGCTGCACTGGCTACCTGTGGCCTACCGGGTGCGCTTCAAGGTGTTAGTCACCATCTTTAAAGTGCTCCATGGCACAGGGCCTAGTTACCTGCGGGATCGCGTCCTGCCCCACACATCCCTGCGACCTATTCGCTCGCACAGAGAGGGACTTCTCCGGGTGTCGTCCTCCAGAGAGTGTCAGAGGGCGGCGCCCAGGAGTAGGGCCTTCTCTGTGGTGGGCCCTACCCTTTGGAATGACCTCCCCCCAGACATTAGGACAACAACTGACCTCCGCTCCTTCCATATTAAACTTAAGACCCACCTGTTTCGACTAGCCGGCCTGGCTTAAATTTAGAGCTTCTCCACCTCTTAGGCATTTTTAATTGTTAATTTTAACTTTAATTTTTAAATTTTAACTATCATTGGGGTTTTAATTGTCTTAAAGTACTGTAATTTATTTATTTATTTTCCACCTCCTCCATATTATATTGTTGTGTCTGTTGCTATTGTACGTCGCCCCGAGACCCTGGGGGAAGAGGGGGCGATTAAGAAGTAAAATTAAATAAATAAATAAATAAATAAAAAATCTGGCAAGTGACACAAATCCTTATAAAACTTAGTCTACCCCTTCCGATCTACCGTATTTCCCCGGAAATAAGACAAGGACTTATTTTCTTTTGACTCCCCCTAAAATAAGCACTTGGCCTTATTTTCGGGGAGGTCTTATTATTTTTTAGGTGCAGGAGGCCCCTTAGCCTCGGCCTGCAGCCCACAGATCAGCCGATCCAGAGAGGGCCGGAAGTTCTGTCTCTGTTTACGGCGCACTCTTGCCCACCCTAGCGTTACTGGGCCGGCTGCTCTTTTTACGTCCGCCACTAAGAGAAGGGGTGCAGTAGCTAGGGTTTGCGGGAGCGGCCTCCGCGAGGCCGTTCTGCGTGGATGGCTGGGGCGCGTGGGGTATGTTCCCCCCTTTCCCCCTCCAGGAACCGGCAGGAACCGGCTGCACATGCATTTAAATATTTTAGGGGAGGGCTTATTATTGAGGGAGGGCTTATTTTAACGCAGGCGCTCCAAAGCCCGATTGAGCTTATTATCCGGGGAGGTCTTATTTTCGGGGGAAACAGGGTATCAAGCCTACCTTTAATGAAGCGAACAGATGTGAGTCAACCAGGATTTTCATTTTCTTGCAAGTAAGCGTTGAAAATAACATGCAGAGCTGTGATTTTTCAACAGCCAAGATCAAAGCATTAACCACTTACCAAAATCTCCTTAAAGGGGAAGTAATCCAGCTCTCTGTTCCTTGGGGAGTCGAAGACAACCGGAAATGTTTTGTGGGGAGCCTGGACGTAGCCAAATTCCATCTCGTCCTAAATTGACGGAAAAGTTGATATAAAATTAAGAGGTGTCGCCTCTTGGTGTTGTGCAACAGATTGCAGATTTTAGAAACCTACATTTGGGTTTCAATCCGTTGAAACTCAAGGCAAAGCAATTCAGGTTTGTCTACTAAAAATATATATATATATATATTTTAAAAAATGTTTTAGGCATCATTTTGAGGTGTCCCTGCTCTCTGAGCTTGCTTGTTTTCTTGCGGACGTTTAATTACCATAACTTGGTAACATCATCAGTGCTTGGGGTTTGTGGAGAGGGGGAGGAGGAGGGGGAGGAGGAGGAGAACTACTGTGGGATCCTTGGTGCTCTTTGAGTTTGCTTCTTTTCTTGTAGACATTTAATTACCCAAATGAGCAAGCTCAGAGAGCACCAAGGACTCCATAGACTTCCTCTTCCTCCTCTCTGCATACTCCACTCCCTCCTAGCACTGATGGTGTTTCCTAGTTGGGTCATGAAACACCTGGAAGAAAACAACCAAGCTCAGAGAGCGCCAAGGACCCTATAGTTCTCCTCCTCTTCCTCTCTGCACACCTCAAACCTCCTAGCATTGATTGTAATAATAATAATAATAATAAGCTTTATTGATGAGCCTGTAGCCTATATCAAAGCACAGCATTGATTGCGCTACCTAGTTAGGGTCAGGAAACGTCTACAAGAAAACAAGGAAGCTCAGAGAGCACCAAGGACCCCTCATGTCAGTCCTGAACTACAAACATTCTTTATAAGAATAGATTTTATTGCAACAGAGTGAAAATAATTGGGGAACTGTGAATATGGAGAAGAATTTCAATGGAACCTTTCATGTTACGACATTCATGCCCTCGTCCTTTCTCGCCTGGACTACTGCAACGCTCTCTACATGGGGCTGCCCTTGAAGAGCACCCGGAGGCTTCAGCTGGTCCAGAATGCGGCCGCGCGGGTTGTCATGGGGGTACCTAGGTGCTCCCCTGTTACACCCCTTTTAGGCGGCCTGCACTGGTTGCCGGTTGTTTTCCGGGTGCGATTCAAGGTATTAATTATGACCTTTAAAGCGCTCCATGGCTTAGGCCCAGGGTACCTGCCAGACCACCTACTGCCACCAGTAGCCTCCCACCGTCCAGTACGATCCCACAGAGTTGGCCTCCTCAGGGTGCCGTCGGCCAGACAGTGTCGTCTGGTGACCCCCAGGGGGAGAACCTTCTCTGTGGGAGCGCCTTCCCTCTGGAATGAGCTGCCCCCGGAGCTTCGCATAATCCCCGACCTCCGGTCCTTCCGATGCGCCCTAAAAAGTTGGCTTTTCCAGCAAGCCGGCCTGGCCTGTCAATTTTAACTTATTTTTTAAATGTATTGTCTTTTTAATTCGGTTTGGTTTTTTTGGATATGGATTTAATTTTTTTTTTAACTTTTGGGATGTGTGTTTTTTAATGTTGTACGCCGCCCTGAGTCCTTTGGGAGAAGGGAGGCATATAAATACAAACAAACAAACAAACAAACAAACAAACTGATGGATGCCCTATGAGGAAGAGATGCCACCTAGCCTTGGTTAAAAGCACCTCCAATTATTTCTGGAGGTGCAAAGGATAAGAACTACCCCCGTTTCTTCTCCGGTAGCCTCAGAATCTCGTCTACCCAAACTGCCTCTCGGCTGTGACCTACCTGGATCCATCGGTCGCCCCTATTTTTCTCTTCCGGGCTGATAATAAATTTGCATCCCGCTGTTGTGGCAAGCTTCTTTATACGTTCCACAAAATCCTCATTACCCTCGACACTGGATATTCAGAGGAATAGATGGAGATGTTGAAAGAAAGAAATAGAGGAGAGATAAGGGCTTGGGTCTTCGCCAAATTTGATGGTGGGCGTGCAGAAAGCTTCATACATGTATGTTGCAGAGATAGCATTCAGCCGGTTTGCATCAGTTCATCCGAACCGGCGGCAGACATTTTGCCCGTTCGGCGAACTGGTAGCGATGGCCGGCTGGCCATGTGCCCGAACTGGTCTCCCTATCGCCAGTTTCTCACCCCGCCCGTCCGATCGCTGCTCGCTTGCACCGCCTCTTTGCCTACTGGCTCTCAAAGAGGCTGGCCACAGGCCGCTGGAAAATCCTCCAGTCGGCAAAAAAGCAGCTGCCATTGCCGCCATCTTCTTCACGCATGCCAGGGGTGGGTTCCTGCCAGTTCTAACCTCTTCTATAGAAGAGGTTCCACAAATCTACAGTGCCGTTTAGAATTGGTTCCAGCTCCCTCCCCCCGCCCGTCCAAACATCATCAAGATGAAGAGCGAGAGGAGGAATTCTGGGAGTTGAAGTCCACAAGTCTTAAAGCTGTCAAGTTTGAACACCCCTGGGGTTTTTTTTCTAAAGGGTTAGGGGTGCAAGGGTCTTGTAACTTGACAGCTTAAAGACTTAGACACTTCAATGCCAGAGTTCCTGAGCCAACATGACTGGAGGAGGAATTCTGGGAGTTGAAGTCCACAAGTCTTAAAGCTGTCAAGTTTGAACAGCCCTGGGGTTTTTTTTCTAAAGGGTTAGGGGTGCAAGGGTCTTGTAACTTGACAGCTTTAAGACTTGGACACTTCAATGCCAGAGTTCCTGAGCCAACATGACTGGAGGAGGAATTCTGGGAGTTGAAGTCCACAAGTCTTAAAGCTGTCAAGTTTGAACACCCCTGGGGTTTTTTTTCTAAAGGGTTAGGGGTGCAAGGGTCTTGTAACTTGACAGCTTTAAGACTTGGACACTTCAATGCCAGAGTTCCTGAGCCAACATGACTGGAGGAGGAATTCTGGGAGTTGAAGTCCACAAGTCTTAAAGCTGTCAAGTTTGAACACCCCTGGGGGTTTTTTTCTAAAGGGTTAGGGGTGCAAGGGTCTTGCAACTTGACAGCTTTAAGACTTGCGTGCTTCAAATGCCAGAGTTCCTGAGCCAACATTTTGGTTGCTAAGCAAGAGCGTTGTTAAGTGAGTTTCACCACATTTTACAAGTTGGCCATGCCCACCCAGTCACATGACTGCCAAGCCACTCCCACCCAGTCACATGGCTGGCAAGCCACTCCCACAAAGCAGGCCACACAGAAGAGGTTCTAAAAAAATTTGAAACCCACCACTGACGCATGCGCATGCCATTGTCTTGCAAGTCCAAGCCTTCCGGACTGGACCAGCCGCCGTGGAAGGTAAGCAACCCAAGAGGAGGTGATGGGGGAGGGCCGGGAAAAATCCTTTAAAATTTCCTACCTTTTCCTGTGGGTGTGGCTAGGTGGGCGTGTCAGGTGACTGAGTGGGTGTGGGTGTGAGTGATGTCACATTGGCCACACCCACTCAGTCACGTGCTCTCCACCTAGCCATGCCCACCGAACCAGTAACGAAAACGTTTAAATCCCACCACTGGAATGTTGGTCCATGAGTCCTTACCTGCAGATATAAACAGTAACTGGTTGCAAGGTGTTTGGGGTCATAATCCATGGAGCCACCCGGAAGACCAAAGTATCTGTGAAAACGGAAGTTTCTAGGACCTCCTGAAGCAGGAAAAAAACAGGAGACAAGGACCAAGAAATAGGTTGAATTCCAGAAAGATGCATCTACACATTTAAAAGTTACAAGATTTAGGAGTACAGAGCTAAGCTTGGAGTAAAAAAACAGAGAGGTCCACATTCTCTTTAGTCCAGGAAAGGAAGCGGGGTGAGAAAGAAGCTCAAGATAATACCACGTTGATCCTCTTTAAAGATAAAGGTTCCCCTTGCACCTCTGTGCTAGTCGTTCCCGACTAGAGGGTGGTGCTCATCTCCGTTTCAAAGCCGAAGAGCCAGCGCTGTCCGAAGACATCTCCGTGGTCATGTGGCTGGCATGACTCAACACCGAAGGTGCACGGAACGCTGTTCCTTTCCCACCAAAGGTGGCTCCTATTTCTCTACTTGCATTTTTTACGTGCTTTCGAACTGCTTCTGTTGGCAGAAGCTGGGACAAGTCACGGGAGCTCACTCAATTATGCGGCGCTAGGGATTCGAATCGCTGAACTGCCGACCTTTCTGATCGACAAGCTAAGCGACTTATCCACTGAGCCACCGCATCCCCACCGATCCTCTTTACTAAAGGAAATTTAAATGTACAATTTCAAGATTCTGTTCGTTGGACTTTCTACAATAATAAAATAGAATTCCTGTAAGTTTTGGGGAGCTCTGTGAATAGCTGATGAATGAAGAAGTGAAGAAGGTCCTAGAGAGAGAGAGAGGTCCTAGGCTGACGATTGAAAAAGCATTCCAGATGCTTTCTCCATTTCCCTGTGAAAGGTGCTTCCTTCTCCCTCTTCCCCATGTTCTCTTTGATGTTCTCCAATACCTTCTTGACGGGCTCCAGGAGTGAAGCGTGGAAAGTGACAAGTCCCGAGAAGTCAACGTCAGGAAATTTCAGCCCTTCCACGTAGAAAACACTCTCCACTTGACCAGGCTTCCGTTTCACGTGGTAGGAGATCTTTTCAGATCCTAGAACGTGTTTGTAATATTTCTTCTCCTTCTTGTCTGCGAATCAAAACCCAATCTTGCTTTATTCATTTCTTGAAGGCAAACATACATACCTTTATACAGACCCGGCAGTTTAAAGCAATCTGTATAATTAAACCCAAGCACATGAACCCTTTGAGATCCAAAGGAACTTGTAGTTGGCTATCATTGGTGACCAGAGAGTTGGTCAAACGTTTGATCTGTCCTAACAAAATTATAGACCTCCTCTTTGGTTGCATCAACAGAGGGATAGAATCAAGATCACGTGAAGTGTTAATACCACTTTATAATGCCTTGGTAAGGCCACACTTGGAATACTGCATTCAGTTCTGGTCGCCACGATGTAGAAAAGATGTGGAGACTCTAGAAAGAGTGCAGAGAAGAGCAACAAAGAGGATGAGGGGACTGGAGACTAAAACATATGAAGAACGGTTGCAGGAACTGGGTATGTCTAGCTTAAGAGAAAGAAGGACTAGGGGAGACATGATAGCAGTGTTCCAATATCTCAGGGGTTGCCAGAAAGAAGAGGGAGTCAAACTATTTTCCAAGGCACCCGAGGGTAGAACAAGAAGCAATGGGTGGAAACTAATCAAGGAGAGAAGCAACTTAGAACTGAGGAGAAACTTCCTGACAGTGAGAACAATTAATCAGTGGAACAGAAGTTGCCTCCAGAAGTTGTGAATGCCTCAACACTGGAAGTCTTTAAGAAGATGTTGGATAGCCATTTGTCTGGAACGGTATAGGGTTTCCTGCCTAGGCAGGGGGTTGGACTAGAAGACCTCCAAGGTCCCTTCCAACTCTGCTCTTGTATTGTATTGTATTGTATTGTATTGGTGCAGGACAGGGAAAATAGGTATTGGGTGGATCCTCTCAAAAATACTCCCTTGTTTTCTCTAGATCATCATCATCTTCATTTAATGACCCTATAATCCCTTGAAGGATGGAGTCTGGGCACTCCAAGACGGAGTGGCTGTGGCTACCGGCGCCTCGATTCAACCAGTGGATCCCATCGCTGGCCATAGGGGGTGAACAACTGCCCCCCGTGGAGCGGGCGCGCAATTTGGGCGTCCTCCTTGATGCCTGGCTGTCGATGGACGACCATGTGGCAGCCGTGGCGAGGGGGGCGTTCCACCAGGTTTGCCTGGTGCGCCAATTGCGCCCCCTATTGGACCGGGACGCCTTACGCACAGTCACTCATGCGCTGGTGATGTCTCGTCTGGACTACTGCAACGCTCTCTACATGGGGCTCCCCTTGAGATGCACCCGAAGACTACAGCTAGTTCAGAATGCGGCCGCGCGGGCTATCATGGGGAGTACTAGGTACTCCCACATAACACCTCTCCTGCGCGAGCTGCACTGGCTGCCTGTGGTTTTTCGGGTGCGTTTCAAAGTGTTGGTTACCATCTTCAAAGCGCTTCATGGCACGGGACCTAGTTACCTGCGGGATCGCATCTCACCTCATACATCCCTGCGACCAATTCGCTCTCACAGGGAGGGACTCCTCCGGGTGCCGTCCACTAAGCAGTGTCAACGGGCGGTGCCCAGGAGTAGAGCCTTCTCTGTGATGAGCCCAACCCTCTGGAATGACCTCCCCCCCGATATCAGGACTACTTCTGACCTCCGCTCCTTCCGACAGAAACTTAAGACCCACCTGTTCCAATTAGCTGGCCTAGCTGATTTATAGTCCCACTTTCAACCTCCTGGCAAACATCTTATTTTGGGGTATTTTTAAGGGTAATTTTAACTTTTATTCGTATTTTAATCCATTACTGTACAGTGTATATCCTACCTCCTCCGTCTATCTATGTATATCTATATTTTTGTATCCACATTGTTTTAATATGACTGTACACCGCCCCGAGTCCTGTCAAGGAAAGGACGCGGTCTATAAATTAAAGTATTATTATTATTATTATTATTATTATTATTATTATTATTATTATTATTATTATTATTATTATTATTATTATTATTATTATTATTATTATTATTATTAACGGAATAAAGCCAGCAGAGTCTTAATGGCCAGATGCCCTTCCTGTCACCAATGTGGATTTTTGTTCAGCAGATACATTCTCATTGTGCCCAGAGTGAGAAAATCTGCCTCTACCTAGGATCGAACTAACAGCCTAATTTAAGGCGAGAGCTCCACCTCTAGGCCACCCACTACTCCTTCCTTGTTTTTCTCTACATGAGTAGCATAAAAAGGGTAACTGGACATCATGGTTGCTTGGAGAATCTAAGATAAACATTCTCCTTTGGGTCTTTGCTTAATCTGCCTTCAGCCTCGGTCCTGAAGCCCAACCGCCTGCTGGCCTTCAACACTTACTTTTACGGTAGAAGACTCCCACTTTGTCACAATCAGCTTTCGAGATGTGGAGAGTCAGCTGGTAGTTTGCAAAAACTTCATTAGGTCCCTGAGTTGTCAGGATCATAAGGGACATATCCTGCAGGTCTAAAAGGGAGAACCAAGTCAATGTTCTGACCGAGGCTTGCCAAGAACACGAAACAAACTCCATGTCGCGACAAAAAAACCCCTTTTATTAATTTGCTGTGAATTTTGCTCATTCACAGCCGGCAAAAGTCTTTCAAAGGAGGATTTACAGTCGCAGACCTTATCTGGCTTGGAGAGCTGCCAGGTTGATATCTGCAGAACTTGGCCAGGAGTCTCAGAGAGTCAGGAACCAGTTAAGCGAACTAATTGCCTACTGCAAACTCCACTCCCCTTTCACTCCTCTTTTATTCCCTATGGGAGGGGCCATTCCCCATCCACCTGTGGCCTTACTCCCAAGTCGACCCCTGTTCTTTAGCTGTTCCCTTCGTCTGGCAACTCTGTGCATGTGCACACTGGGAACAGGCTCCAGCTGTTCTTCTGCCCCACTGATGTCTGACTCTGAAGGCAGCTGAGAACTGGCATATGGCTCTGGCCCCCTCTCTGCCTCCGACACAGAGCCCTCATCAGAGCCTTCCCCAGACTCCAGGACTGGCTCATCTTCCTCCCCAACCCTCCTCACTGTCTGAATCTGCTGGCCATTGGTGGGCCACAACATTCAATTCCAATTGAGCCAAAAACTCTTCACTTCTGGCCTCACACTTTCATGAAACACAATCTTTAGTTTGGTTGATGAGCTCAACTATTCACAATTGTTTACGTGTCCGATCACAAGAGGAAGGCATGACCATTTATGATAACTTTGGGGTATTATACAGACCATCAAGCACCCTTTCGGTGACCAGCGTAAATGCAACCGGTCCTCAGCTGAGGACTCTCTCTACTTCATCACCGTGTCTTTTACAGATTCTGGGTGTTGAAGTCCACACCTCTCCAAGCTTTGGAGGATGAGAAAAAACGGCCCTTAACAATGGCTGCTGCCGCCTACCTTCCTTGGACGTCAGGTGGGTGTCCTTGTTGTCCTCCTTTTCGGCTGTAGGGTTGTCTCGGTCACAGTTCACCAAGAGAATGGCGCCCTTTCCATCCGGCCCCCACGTCCACTGGTCCTGCAGGGATGGGAAGCCATGTCAGGATGGACATCAGCAAAGGTAGCGTCCCTCTTTGGCTGTCTCCCTCCAGCCCGGATCCGTTCCTCCTCCTCCTCTTTGTGGAGGCAATGAAAAATAACCACCATCTTCTCCGGAACCTGCCAGAAGACCAATCTAAGGTCTCGGGAGCCCTTGTGAAAAGCAGCGTCTGTTTCCCAAGTCATCCAGCGACAATTTCATTTATTATGTATTTATTCATTACGTTTAGATGATTGCAATTAACCCAGTGAGTTCATTACAGCACCACCCCAGCCAGGTGTGCCCCAGATGGGTTAGCAAACCCCTCCCCTGCCAGCAGGAGAAAGAGCCCACAAAGGCATCAGTTTCCCAACCTCTCCGCCTTACGTTGCACGTATTTTCATTCCTGTCATTCTACTCCAACCCAAAATCTTATTTTAATCTAACCTTTTGTTTCCCTCCTTTCGTCACCGTTCCCGAACGGTTTGTATCAGTATCCAAGGACATTTCTGCAGCAGGAAAACAAAGGAGGGGGGGAGAGGAATGTTTTAAAACAAAGAATCTTTTCATGATTCCCATCCAAAGTCTCTGCTTGCACCCCAGTCTCATTTTTCGGTGAGAAAAGCGTGTCTCAGGCCATGTTGGTTAGCTGTCTGCTTTTGCTTTTTCCCTGCTCAATGCCAGTCTGATCAGGGCAGGGTTCATCCATCCAGATGTGCTGAGTTCCAGCCCCCCCCCAATTCACCTTTTGGGCGGTGCCAGGCCTCTGCATCCCTGCCAGCTTACCTATGCCGGTAACATGCAGAATCGCTTTGGCGATGGGGACCTTGCCGTTACCTTCGTAGTACGAAACTCTGATCTGCAATATACCATCAAACAGTGAATTTAAGTCAAAGGATATTGGGGATGGCACCCCTGAAAATCCCCCCCTCTGTAACACACCCCTGTTTTCAACTTTATAATCTATCAGGGCCCCTGTGCCCAAAGGAACATTGAATTGGGAAATTTCTAATTTGCATCGTGGTGGATAAATAGCAATAGCACTTAGACTTATATACCGCTTCACAGTTGCTTTTACAGCCCTCTCCAAGCGTTTACAGAGTCAGCCTATTGTCCCCTACAATCTGGGTCCTCATTTTACCAACCTTGGAAAGGATGGAAGGCTGAGTGAACTTTAAGCCGGTGAGGATCGAACTGCTGGCAGTGGGCAGTCAGCAGAATTAGCTTCATTCTAACCACGGCTCTAATAAATCTTAGCCTGCATTTTTATCTCACTCAGCTTTTAAAACAATTCTTGCGTTGTGTCTTGAGGAGGCTCCTCTGAAGGAGGGGAGTTTGAGAACCTACCAAATAAATTCGTTGTGTTTTTTCTTTTTTGGCCTCCCTAGTTAGAATTCTCCACTGGTTCCCATTGCAGGTTTAAGCACTTCCTCAATATCTGAACTTCATAAACCGGTCTTATTGTGGAACAACGGAGTTGGAAGGGACCTTGGAGGTCTTCTAGTCCAACCAGCCAGTCCCCTTGCTCAAGACCCTGTAGCAGTGATGGTGAATCTTTTTCCGCCTCGGGTGCCAAAAGCACACAAAACGTACACTATCGCACACACTCGCCCTTGCGTTCCCACTCCCATAATTTAATTCCCCCTCGCGCCCTGCCTCTTGCTCATGTACTCTTGACATCACCACCACGCTGCCCCATACATGCGTACACAGCTTTCTTGGAGTCTGGGGAGGGCAACAACGACCTCTCTGCTCCCCCGGTGGCCCTCCGGAAGCCAGAAACACTCCGTTTTCTGACTTCCGATGGGCCTGGTAGGTCCGTTTTCCACCCTCCCCAGGCTCCAGAAGCTTTCTAGGACCCTGAGGAGGGTGAAAAACGGCCCAACATGCAAACCGGAAGTTCAGGAATTGACTTCCGTGACTGCCGGTGGGGGTGTTTTTCTCCCTCCGGAGGCTTCAGAAGGTTTCCCTGAAGCCTCCGGAGGGCGAAGAAGAGCCCAATGCGCAATGGGAGTCCATTCCTGAACTTCCGGAGGGTGAAAAACGGCCAAAATTCAAGGCTGAAAATCGGCTGGCCAGCGTGCGTATGTGCGCTGGAGCTGACAGGGCAACGCCTGGCGTGCCTTCAGAAATGGCTCCGTGTGTCCCCTGTGGCACATGTGTCATAGCTTCGCCATCACGGCCCTATAGCCTTTCAGACAAATGGTTGCCCGATCTCTTATTAAAAACCTGGTTTTTTATAATATGCACCCACAACGTCTGCAGGTAAGTCATTCCACTGGTTTATTTATGATGATTTCCTTCAGGAAATCCCCTTTGTAGGTCTGAAGAACAAATCCCAGTATCTGTTGGGGCTGAGAAGCCATTTTTGGTCTACGTTCCTATCCTCACCTTTTCGTCATCGACTTGGTTGCTTGGCGCATCCATGGTGGCCCTGAATTTGACGCTCTTGTCCAGCGGCCATTTTGTGTCATGGCAGCAGACCTTCGATTTTGTCATCTGATTTTCGATTTTGTAGATGTTCAGGCCATGGGAGGCCCAGATCTCGAAGGAGGTCGCAGTCTTCGGGGCTGCCCTAAAAGGAAAGACGCTGTTCGTTGCAAAACTGTTCCCATTTAAGTCATAAAAGAGATTTAAGATATGCAGCTTCCTCCCTAAAGGTAAAGGTTCCCCTCGCACATATGTGCTAGTCATTCCCGACTCTAGGGGGCAGTGCACATCTCCGTTTCAAAGCCAAAGAGCCAGCGCTGTCCGAAGACGTCTCCGTGGTCATGTGGCAGGTATGACTCAACTCCCGAAAGTGCACGGAATGCTGTTACCTTCCCACCAAAGGTGGTCCCTATTTTTCTACTTGCTATGTTTACGTGCTTTCGAACTGCTAGGTTGGCAGAAGCTGGGACAAGTAACGGGAGCTCACTCTGTTACGCGGCGCTAGGGATTCGAACCGCTGAACTGCCGACCTTTCTGATCGACAAGCTCAGCGTCTCAGCCCCTGAGCCACCACGTCCCTTTATATCCTCCACGCCTCCGTTTAATGCTTTCTGCCCCAGGAATAGTTCTGTTCGTCCATTGCAAACCTCTGCATAAATGTGGGTGAGATCAGACTCTTAATGTCCAGATGACTTTTTGACTGAAGGAATAAGGAGCTGCCCTCTAAAATATCATAGCCAATTCTACCGTTGGCTAATTCACATTGGCAAAATCTACCCCTAATGAATTTGGCAATGGAGAATTGACTTCCAAAATTCCTTTTTAGCCACTTCTTTTACACTGAAGCAGTGAACACAGAATTGAAAGTGTGTTTGCAAGCTACTTTCCCCCAAGCTAACCTGACCCAGGGAAATCCCACCAACAATTCAACAATTAGCAATTATTTTAACCTGGGAATACTTCCTGATGTCTATGGAAAGTCTCAATCATTCAGGCCCACGGTTAGTTATCCCGAAGGTGCTTTTTCCAAAAGGCAAATAAACTTTCTTCCTGTCTTCTTTGAAAACATTTCCCTCTTAGAAGCTTCTTGGATGAGGAGCGAAATGTTTTTTGAAGAAAATAAGAACATCCAATTGCCTTTTTGGGAAAAAGCCCCCTTGGGACCAATTCTTCTTGATGTGAAGATACCGAGATGGGGAAGATACTGAGCATCGAAGAAAGACCCTGGAAATTGTGACTATAATTTATCTTTTGCAACAAGGACTGGTGAAAACATGGCAGTGTAGAAGCACACATTGGGTGACAATCGTTAACACATTTCGTCTGCATTTAGCTGTCTTTTTTAATGGTCCGTTTCCTGCTTTGTCTGTCTTCTCTCTCCACATTTAGTTCCCCTCTAATCCAAATTTAGTTCTTTGGTTTAATAAAGCAGTTCTCCAGGTCTTTATTCACGGTGCATGGTCAAAAAACAAAGGTAGAAGGAGGAACTATAAACTTGTTTTTAAAAAGAGCCTTTTAGAGGTTAGGGGTCCCTGCAGATCATCTTAAGACCATCACATTCCTAAGGGTTTTGTGGTTATGAGCCCACCCAACAATGCAAGAGTTTTTAAGTGTGTGGTTTTGGCATGGATTGCGCTGCAGTCACACCTGTGGTGACAACAGATTGGCTGATCCTTCACCTCCACCTGCACCCAGGTTCTCTCACACCCTCCTCTGATTCTGTTGTGCAGCTGACATTTCCAAGGTGTGCCTCACTGTCATAGGCTGATCAGAGCCAGTGTTTATTCAGCGCATGCATGCACGCACACATTCACCCCTGCCACAAATTCCCATCCGAGTTTGAGATAAGTAACTGAATGACCTAGGGCAGTGGTGGGCAACCTTTTTTTTCAACTGAGCCAAATCTCACCAAAACCACGATTGAAATTTATTTTGAGAGCCACATTTTAAAAACCGAAAATACATAGGATGGTACACTGTTTTTAGTTTCAATAAACTCTGGCATTTGAAGCACGCAAGTCTTAAAGCTGTCAAGTTGCAAGACCCTTGCACCCCTAACCCTTTAGAAAAAAAACCCAGGGGTCTTCAAACCTGACAGCTTGAAGACTTGTGGACTTCAACTCCCAGAATTCTGAGAATTGAAGTCCACCAGTCTTAAAACAGCCAACTTTGCAGACCTCTGTGTTACCCCAAAGCCTGGCGCTGGGCGGGCCTTGCTCCCCCATTGGTGGAGCCCCAAGAAGCGAGGAGGGAGAAAAAGAGACGGAGGCCAAGGAGCTTCCCCCCTGCCCCCTCCCAGCAAAAATCTAACTGGGGAGCCGGGCGGGCAGTAGCAAATTAGCCGATCATGCAATTTGCTACTGCCCGCCCGGCTCCCCGGTTAGATTTTTGCTGGGAGGGGGCGGGGGGGAAGCTCCTTAGCCTCCGTTTCTTTTTCTGCCTCCTTGCTTCTCGTCCCCGCCCGACTTCAGGATCGTCCCTAATCATTGTGGGTCGAAAAGAAAAAAGGGAAAGGGGTGCTTGTTTTGAAGTGCCCGAGAGGAGGGAGGGGAGCGGGCGCCCGGCACACAGAAGAGCCACATTAAAATGTGTAAAGAGCCACATGTGGCTCGCAAGCCGCGGCTTGCCGACCACTGACCTAGGGGATATTTTAGGACAAAGTCTGTGGGTTTTGCCACTATTTTTAGACATTCAAAAACCACCAGAATCTTTGTAAAATAAGCTCCCCGCCATCACTGCAAATCTAGCTTCTCATCCTTTTTGGGTTGGGAAATGTTGGTGCTAAGTTTCTAGAAAGTTTTTCTTTCAAAAAACCAAAGATGTTTTAACGTAACGGATGGCTCTTTGCCTTCTGTTTTGAAGACCGAGAAGGACTGCGTAGAGAGAGGCCAAAGGAAAGGATCGTAGTTTTTCTTTTTTAAAAAAATATATTTTTTTATGAAACGTATTTCAACATTAAAAACAACACACCGTTCCACTCGTTAGAGTGTTTCCTTATGTCACTTATATTAACATAGTTTCCAATTATATAGATTACTATTCTATGTATTCTATGCTCATTTAAATTATAACAATATTTACAAATATATACCTTACTCTCTCCTTTTGATATACCTCTTACTTATTTCTTATATAGTAACTTTATTTTCCAGCCAATTGTACCATATATTCCAAATTTTATAATACTCCAATTCTTCTCTATCCTTTAACTCCATGTCTACCTCTGCACACTCAAGTACCTTTCTTATTATCGCTCGATCTGAGGGGTGGGCGATAGTTTTTCGAAAACATACGAAGAACAGTTGCAGGAACTGGGTATGGCCAGTCCAGAGAAAAGAAGGACTGGGGGGACGACGACAGGATAGCAGTATCCCAGGATTTGAGGGGCTGCCCCAAAGAAGAAGAGGCCAATTTATTTTCTGGAAGTCACTTCCGGTTTGCTCGGAGGGTGGTTTTAAGCGCTCCGAAGGCTTCAGGGACGCCTCTGGACAGTCCCTGAAGCCTCCGGAGGGCCTCCGGGGGGTCGGGGGAGGCTCTTTTCGCCCTCCCCAGGCTCCTATAAAGCCCCTGGAGCCTGGGGAGGGCAAAAAAAACATGTAAAAATGGGGAGGGTCGCGCGTTGCACGCGCATGCGCACTGGGGGGGTCACGCATTACATTATGGGTGCGGCACGCCCGCACTCGACCCCCCTGCGTTCCCCCCACTTGTGGCACGCGAGCCAAAAAAGGTTCGCCATCACTGGTTTAGGGTCTCCTGCTTGAACAGGGGGTTAGACTAGAAGACCTCCAAGGTCCCTTCCAACTCTGTTATTTTGTTAGTTGGTTGCTGAAATTGAACTTATTGAGTTAAACCCTGGAGACCATCTCCTTCTTTGGTGTCTAAGCCAAATCTTATCCCCCCCCCCCAGATGGACGGACCAAAACTTTTCTTCATTAATTGAAGACGGCAAATACCTTCGCTTCCTGTCTGCCCAAAATCTATTCTCGACTTCTAGTGACTTCCAAAAGTGTTTGTCTTCTAAACTGAGCTGGGTTTAAGAGACCAAGTTCCTTATCCTTCGGCAGTTAATAGTTGTGAAATGAACAGGCACATATGCTCCAAATTTTTTACACTCTCTCTGCTAAATCTCTAAATCTTCTGCGAAAGAGAAAGCATCTTTGAAGTTCTTCTTTTCTTCTGCAAATCAACAAAAAGTTGCGTAAGGGGAATGTCTGGATGCTTACCCATGGATATCCAGGCAGAGTTCGGTGCCCAGGACGTAGACCGTGCTGGTAACCTTCTCTGTCGAAAGCTGGGCGCATCTCAGCTCAGCCATGCTGGGGGTTTTCTCCCCCCTGTCTTCCAGGGGTGGGTGGGTTGCTGGCTCTGGAATAAACATCTCTGAGCTGCAGAGAGAGATTTAAAAGGGGAGAGGATGGGGTGGGCACCTGCTCAGCCTCTCCATCTTGCCATCTGATAGGCTGGTGCATACTCTAACCCCGCCTTCTGGGTTGGGGTGGCTGATTTGGAAACTGGCAGCCCGTGTTCTCACCCAAAGAATGTAATCAGCTTCCACCCCAGGGAGGAGGAAGAAAAGGAGGAGGAAGTAGCTAGAAGGCGTGGAGACTTTCTAGAAAGTAGCCCAACTCTCTTGGCTGAAACAGGTTTATTTATGGGTTTATTTTGATTTGATTTCTATCCAGCCAAGGTGGCGCAGTGGTTAGAGTGCAGTACTGCAGGTTACTTCTGCTGGCTGCAATTTGGCCGTTCGAATCTCACCAGGCTCAAGGTTGACTCAGCCTTCCATCCTTCCGAGGACCCAGGTTGTTGGAGGCAAGAGGCTGTCTCTGTAAAAACTGCTTAGAGAAGACTGTAAAAACACTGTAAAGTGGTGTATAAGTCTTAAGTGCTATTTCTATAGCCACCCATCCTGGCAAATGACTCTGGGAGTGTTGTGGTCCGCGGTCAGCGGAGCTGGGAGCTGATTCGGACAGTGAGGAGGTTGGGGAGGAACATGGGCCAGTCCTGGAGTCTGGGGAAGGCTCAGCGGGTCACCACATTTTACAAGTTGGCCACGCCCACCCAGTCACATGGCCAGCAAGCCACTCCCACAAAGCAGGCCACACCTACAGAAAAGGTTCTAAAAATTTTTGAAACCCACCACTGCTCCAGAGTTGGACATCAGCGGGGCAAAGGAACAGACTCCCCCTGTTCCCAGTGCGCATATGCACAGAGCTGCCAAAAGGCAAGGACAGTTAAGACAGAAGGGACAACTTGGGAGTAAGGCTTGGTGATGATTGGCCCCTCCCATTAGGACATAAAGGAGGAGCAAAGGCACGTGAGCCTTTGCAGGAAGCCACTTGGTTCATGTTGGTCAGTTTACCTTCTGAAGCTCCGTTTTGACTCTTTGCTCCATGTGGTCTTGCCAAGCTAATTGCCAATTACGTTTTTGGCAGCATTTCAAGGAAGATAAAGGTGGGTGCTTATCAGCCTTATCCTGAAAGACTTTGGCAGCCTATTGTAGGACTCTTTACAAACTATTTGGGACTCATTACCGGCTGTGAATGAACATAATTCACAGCCTTTGAAATAAAAAGAGGGTTTTGGGGACTAAGTGTGTGCTTTTTACTACATCAGGAAGCCTAGGTGAGAACAGAGAGGCTCACAATGCACAGAAACGTAGATTAGAATTAAAATCCTTAAAAAATAAAGACAGTAAAAAGTCCATAAGACACCAAAACATGAAAGCATCTAATCCTTGTCTTTTGCATCTGGAAAGAAGTAAGACGCTAAAGTAGCATAGATCCCCACCGTTCAGGGCAGTGGTTTATCTGGAGAACTTGAGACCCGCAGAAGATGCGTTTGAAAAGAGACAACCGTCTCCCGGTTCTGCAATAAAGAGATTTGAGGAGATCTGCAAATCAGGAGTCGCCGAATCTTCTGATGCCTGTTCAGTCCGTATTTGAGATGAAGGATAATGGACTTGGTTTCTTAAACACAGCTCAGTTTAGAAGTCAAACAGTTTTAGAAGACACTAGAAGTCGAGAATAGATTTTGGGTAGGCAGGAAGCAAAGAAGCTTGCCATGTTAAATTGATGAAAAACATTTTTGTCCGTCCATCTGGGGAATCAGATTTGGCTTAGACACCAAAGAAGGAGGCTGTCTCCAGAGTTTAACTCAATAAGTTTAATTTCAGCAACCGATTACTGTTCCACCTTTCTACTGATTAATTGTTCTAACTGTCGGGAAGTTTTTCCTTAGTTCTAGGTTGCTTCTCTCCTTGATTAGTGTCCACCCATTGCTTCTTGTCCTGCCCTCAGGTGCTTTGGAGAATAGCCTGACTCCCTCTTCTTTGGGGCAGCCCCTGAGATACTGTATTGAAACACTGCTATCCTGTCGGATGATGAGGAATAAATCTTGAGATGGGTGACGATATAGATCCAATAAAGCAGTGATGGCGAACCTTTTTTGGCTCGCGTGCCACAAGTGGGGGGAGCACAGGGGGGTCGTGTGCGGGCGTGCCACACCCATAATGCATGCGTGCACAACGTGCGACCCCCCCCCATTTGTACATTTTTTTTGCCCTCCCCAGGCTCCAGGGGCTTTATAGGAGCCTGGGGAGCGCGAAAAGAGCCTCCCCCGACCCCCCGGAGGCCCTCCGGAGGCTTCAGGGGTTATCCGGAGGCTTCCCTGAAGCCTTCGGAACGCTTAAAACCACCCTCCGAGCAAACCGGAAGTGACTTCCGGGTTGCTCGGAGGGTGGTTTTAAGCGCTCCGAAAGCACCAGGGAAGCCTCGGACGGTCCCTGAAGCCTTCAGAACGCTTAAAACGACCCTCCGAGCAAGGGTGGTTTTAAGCGTTCTGAAGGCTTCAGGGATGGTCCCTGAAGCCTCCGGGGGGGGCGGGGGAGACTCTTTTCGCCCTCCCCAGGCTCCTGTAAAGCCTCTGGAGCCTGGGGAAGGCGAAAAATAGCTTTTAAAAATGCGCGCTGGCCAGCTGACAGCACAGTGCCTCGCGTGCCCTGACAAATGGCTCCACGTGCCACTTGTGGCACGCGGGCCATAGGTTCGCCATCACGGCAATAAAGAAATATCAGTGTCTTATTTATCCAGCATTTCTGATACAGTATAGCAATAGAATCCTCATCAAACCAAGGAATCCCTCTATTTTTAAAAGCTGGGCCATATTTCTTCGCCCCAATTCAATGAAAGGAAAACAATCTGTTTACTCATCATCCACTCCCACCGAACCTTCAAAAAAGGAATACCAACACCAAAATACGCCAGAATAAAGGACAATTTACAAATAAAATTGGAAAAAACCCCAATTACTCCCAAGCTTCTGAAATGCCAAGAAGACAGGTGTCATGGGGAAAAAGGCATACCGAATACAGTTCTGCAATTTTTGTGGGCGAGACTGGGCTTTTATCAGAGGCACCAAATGTTCCCTTCGTTGGACAATTCTAGAATCATAACCTACATAACCGACCATAACCTACTGCTAGATAAGAATGTGGGTTAGACAGCATCACCACCAGATGGATTCATAACTGGCTGACCAACCGCACTCAACGTGTAGTCCTCAATGGAACTGCATCTACATGGAGGGAGGTATGCAGTGGAGTACCCCAAGGCTCTGTTTTAGGCCCAGTACTCTTCAACATCTTCATCAATGATTTGGATGAGGGAATAAATGGGGAACCCATCAAATTTTCAGATGACACCAAGCTGGCAGGAATAGCCAACACTCCAGAAGATAGGCTTAAGATACAGAAGGATCTTGACAAACTTGAACATTGGGCACTATCTAATAAAATGAAATTCAATGGTGAAAAGAGAAAGGTTCTACATTTAGGCAACAAAAACGAAATGCACAGGTACAGTATAGGTGGTACATTGCTCAACTGTAGTAACTGTGAAAGGGATCTTGGAGTCCTAGTGGACAACCATTTAAATATGAGCCAGCCGTGGGCAGCAGCTGCCAAAAAGGCCAACACAGTTCTAGGCTGCATCAACAGAGGGATAGAATCAAGATCACGTGAAGTGTTAATACCACTTTATAATGCCTTGGTAAGTCCACACTTGGAATACTGCATTCAGTTCTGGTCGCCACGATGTAGAAAAGATGTGGAGACTCTAGAAAGAGTGCAGAGAAGAGCAACAAAGATGATTAGGGGACTGGAGGCTAAAACATATGAAGAACGGTTGCAGGAACTGGGTATGTTTAGCTTAAGAGAAAGAAGGACTAGGGGAGACATGATAGCAGTCTTCCAATACCTCAGGGGTTGCCACAAAGAAGAGGGAGTCAAACTATTTTCCAAGGCACCTGAGGGTAGAACAAGAAGCAATGGGTGGAAACTAATCAAGGAGAGAAGCAACTTAGAACTGAGGAGAAACTTCCACAGTTAGAACAATGAATCAGTGGAACAGCTTGCCTCCAGAAGTTGTGAATGCCCCAACACTGGAAGTCTTTAAGAAGATGTTGGATAGCCATTTGTCTGAAACAGTATAGGGTTTCCTGCCTAGACAGGGGGTTGGACTAGAAGACCTCCAAGGTCCCTTCCAACTCTGCTATTGTATTGTATTGTATTATATTGTATTGTATTGTATTGTATTGTACTGTATTGTATAGAATCACGGGACTGTATACCATACATGAATAGTGAGGTACAGGTTCTCCCTCGCACATATGTGATAGCCGTTCCCGACTCTAGAGGGCAGTGCTAATCTCCGTTTCAAAGCTGAAGAGCCAGCGGTCTCCGAAGACATCTCCGTGGTCGTGTGGCCGGCGCAACTAAACGCCCGAAGGCGCACGGAATGCTGTTCCCTTCCCACCAAAGGTGTTTCCTATTTTTCTACTTGCATTTTTAAACGTGCTTTCGAACTGCTCGGTTGGCAGAATCCGGGGCAAATCACGGGAGCTCACTCCATTTTGCGGCACTAGGGATTCAAACCGGCAACCTTTCTGATCGATACGTTCAGTGTCTTAGCCACTGAGCCACCATGTCCCCTTTGAGTGAGGTACAGGTAGCATCGAACTTAACAACAGTTCTTTAATGACTCTTGAAAGTTACAGCAGCTCTGAAAAAAGTCACTTAAGATCATTTATCACACACTTAGAACCACTGCTGTATCAATCAACATTTTGGTCAAGTGATCAAAATTCAGGTTCTCAGAATCTTACTCATCGTTATGACGGTTGCCCCGGAGTGATCCACTTTTGCCACCTTCTGACCGGCAAGCTCAATGGGGAAGCTAGATTCACTGAAAAACTGTGTGACTAACTTAACAACTGCAGTGGTTCACTTAACAACTCAGGCAAGGAAGGTCATGGAATGGAGCAAGTGTCTCACTTGGCAGCAGAAATTTTGGGCTCAACTGTGGTGTCTTGTAAAACACAAACACACACACACACCTGTAGTGGGTTCCCGTTGCAAACGGTACAGTTGCAATGGGGCCCGGCGTCCTCCACATTGCGCGCATGTGTCTTACCATCCAGCGATGCCTCTGCGACGCTCCAACTGCTTGGCGGAGCATCGCGCAGGCACTTTATGCGCTGTGTGCTTCCGCGGAAGCGCCAAAGGGTTTAAGAAGCGTGGGCGGATGGGTGGGCCCTCCAGAGCACCGTACCGGAACTGTATTCGGTGCTCTGGGCACGCTCCGGTACGCACGTACCAGGGCGTACTGCCTGCAACTCCACCACTGACACATAAACACACACAGAGTGTGTGACAATTACACTAAAGCTAGAAGGTGTTGAATGTACACTCAGGGTACAGTGGTGGGTTTCAAATTTTTTTAGAACCTCTTCTGTAGGTGTGGCCTGCTTTGTGGGAGTGGCTTGCTGGCCATTTGACCTGGTGGGGAGTGGCTTGCTGGCCATGTGACCAGGTGGGGAGTGGCTTGCCAGCCATGTGACTGGGTGGGTGTGGTCAACTTGTAAAATGCGGTGAAACTCACTTAGCAACGCTCTTGCTTAGCAACCAAAATGTTGGCTCAGAAACTCTGGCATTTGAAGCGTGCAAGTCTTAAAGCTGTCGAGTTAAGACCCTTGCGCCCCTAACCCTTTAGGGAAAAAAAATCCAGGGCTGTTCAAACTTGACAGCTTTTAAGACTTGTGGACTTCAATTCCCAGAATTCCTCCTCCAGTTATGTTGGCTCAGGAACTCTGGCATTTGAAGCATGCAAGTCTTAAAGCTGTCAAGTTACAAGATCCTTGCACCCCTAATCCTTTAGGGGAAAAAACCCCAGGGGTCTTCAAATCTGACAGCTTTAAGACTTGTGGACTTCAACTCCCAGAATTCCTCCTCCAGTCCTGTTGGCTCAGGAACTCTGGCATTTGAAGCATGGAAGTCTTAAAGCTGTCAAGTTACAAGACCCTTCCACCCCTAGAAAAAAACGCAGAGGTCTTCAAACCTGACAGCTTTAAGACTTGTGGACTTCAACTCCCAGAATTCCTCCTCCAGTCATGTTGCAGCGACGTCATCTGCGTGGATCTGCTCCATCTTTGCTTTCTTCATTGTGAGCAGGGCTGCTGCTGAAGATGCCGACGAGTTGCCACCAGAATAACTGCTGCTACCTCTTCCTCCTCCAACAGCACCACCAGATTTGCTCCTGAGCTCAGCACTGGGTTACCTCTGCCCCCTCCCCCTCCTCCATGCTTTGGAGAAGCCATGAGGCTTTTTATTCCCCTGCTCTTTGGGGCTTCACAACTACCTTCAGTCGCCCCGTGCTCCTCAAAGCAAGTCCAGGGAAGTCCTTTGCGGGCAGCCCATTCTAGCTGCCTGCAAAGGACCTCCCCAGCTTCCGGAGCCTGTAACAATAGAAATCACTGCGCAGCAGTTGAAAACTGCTGCGCGGTGTTTTCTTGCTACCTGCGCGGGCGCGCAGCCGCGCACCTTAGAGGGAACGTAGGTCATGTTGCCTCAGGAACTCTGGCATTTGAAGCACGCAAGTCTTCAAGCTGTCAAGGTACAAGATCCTTGCACCCCTAACCCTTTAGAAAAAAAAACCCCCCAGGGGTGTTCAAACTTGACAGCTTTAAGACTTGTGGACTTCAACTCCCAGAATTCCTCTTCCAGTCATGTTGGCTCAGGAACTCTGGCATTTGAAGCACGCAAGTCTTCAAGCTGTCAAGTTACAAGACCCTTGCACCCCTAACCCTTTAGGAAAAAAAAAACCCAGGGGTGTTCAAAGTTGACAGCTTTAAGACTTGTGGACTTCAACTCCCAGAATTCCTCTTCCAGTCATGTTGGCTCAGGAACTCTGGCATTGAAGTGTGCAAGTCTTAAAGCTGTCAAGTTACAAGACCCTTGAACCCCTAACCCTTTAGAAAAAAAACCCCAGGGGTGTTCAAACTTGATAGCTTCAAGACTTGTGGACTTCAACTCCCAGAGTTCCTCCTCTCACTCTTCATCTTGATGATGTGCGGACGGGCGGACGGGTGGGAGCTGGAACCGGTTCTAAACGGCACTGTAGATTTGTGGAACCTCTTCTATAGAAGAGGTTAGAACTGGCAGGAACCCATCCCTGTCAGGGTCTCTTTCCAACAGCCTTAATGAGTGATGGTTAAATTTGCCTGCTTCTGTTAAGCCAATTAGCACCTTGTGGGAGATAAAAACAGAAATGATTTCCCATTATCTCCAGCGGCGGCCGTTTTAAGAGGCTGCCTTTGCTTTGAAGTTTTTGATCTGCCTTTCAGATCATCTTTGGGGAAGACAGACAACAGCCATCGCTTCTGGGGGTGCCTTTCTCTGATTGATTGTCTTCTGCAGGTTAGATTTATATTTATTTACTCTTCCATAAGAAATAGAGAAGCAGAGAAGCACACCCAGTTGTGGTTGGACTGATGGGACGTGCTTGTAGGGCGTGTCAAATTTGCAAACTTTCAATTTCCAAACAGTAGGGTTGCTCAAAAGTTGTGACACGCCATAAAGATATTTTGCTTATTTTAATCTTAATTTAGATGTGCTTGGACAATAACTACATAACTACCATAACTTTTTAACATTTTGTTTGTTTCATTCCACAGGGTCAGCTGTCTTTCTCTCTTCGTTAAACGGTAATTTTGTCCGATAGTGTTAATACTGCTGGCCTCGTTTCCTGCGAGTGTGATAACTGACCTGTAATGGCTTCTAAAAAAAGAACAGGATTGGGAATCTGTAAATTTGTCAGTTTTCTGTACAATTCAGTTCTCAAAGCAAATTAGGAGTAAATAGCCCTGCTCATAAACCCCATAATCCATCATCTGTTTCCTCCCCATATGTCCCTGGGTTTCTCACACCCAGGAGATGCCAGGATCTGCAGTGGAGATATGGAGATGAGTCTTTGAGTTCAGTAGAGCTTGATGGAGTTGTCCACTCCCTTATCAAAGGGACACAGCCATCACAACATCTTACGATCATGAATTTCACGGATTTATTGTTCGAGGAAAAACACTTATTTTGTTTGTCCAATAAACTTGGTGAGATGACCCTAATTTTGATGTTCGGCAATAGAGAAGAAAACCTTCTCCAGATCTTCTTTATCAAAGCCAAGTATGATTGTATACTGGCCATGCCTGCTTTGTTTTTTTAATACTTGCTTTGTCCCATGCGGTGTGTTCCTTGTTGGTGGCATCCCGTGGACTTATGGGTCATGCTTGCCTGATTGAGGTGTGTTTTGTTAATTAAACAACCAACTTTCTGTTCATTGAATGTGTCATTTTGGGTGTGAGCCGCACCTTAGCAGCAAATGGGCCTTGCAGAGTTTCATTCACCGCCATAAAACATGGGGTGGGGCGGCCTTGCATCTCTGTTCCCCGCTAGCTAGATTGAAGGGGTTAAATCCAAAACACCAGAGGGCAGGCCAAGAAGCAATGGGTGGAAACTAATCAAGAGACAAGCAACTTAGAACCAAGGACAAATTTCCTGACAGTGAGAACAATTAATCAGTGGAACAACTTGCCTCTAGAAGTTGTAAATGCTCCAACAATGGATGTCTTTAAGAAGATGTTAGATATCCATTTATCTGTAGTGGTGTAGGGTTTCCTGCCTAAGCAGGGTTGGACTAGAAGACCTCCAAGGTCCCTTCCAACTCTGTTATTCTATTCTATTCTATTCTATTCTATTCTATTCTATTCTATTCTATTCTATTCTATTCTATTCCACTCCACTCCACTCCACTCCACTCCACTCCATTCCATTCTATTCTATTCTATTCTATTCTATTCTATTCTATTCTATTCTATTATATTCTATTTATTGCATCTCTGCTTAAGCACAGAGGGCAGCAGGCTCTCTTTTTCATGGGGCTGTGTCATTAGTTTTTGGATTTTTCCCATGACTTTCTAAGCCAACCTGTGATTAGGGTTGTCATACAGGTACAATTTCTACAAGAAGGGACATGGTGGCTCAGTGGCTAAGATGCTGAGCTTGTCAATCAGAAAGATCGGCAGTTCAGCAGTTCAAACCCTTAGCGCTGCGTAATGGAGTGAGCTCCCATGACTTGTCCCAGCTTCTGCCAATCCAGCAGTTCGAAAGCATGTAAAAATACAAGTAGAAAAACAGGGACCACCTTTGGTGGGAAGGTAACAGCGTTCCGTGCGCCTTCGGCATTGAGTCATGCCGGCTACATGACCATGCTGTTAAGTAGCTAATGCCCAATTTTATAACCGAGGTTGTTTTTTTTTGGCCATGTTTGTTAAACAAACCACTGCTCTCCTTAAGTGAACCATGCAATGATTAAGGGAATCAGGCTTGCCCCAGGGCAATAACCTGACCTCTGCAACCATTGTAAATCCATGCCAGTTGCCAAGTTTAATCATGTTGCAATGGTCGTAATTGGAAGTCATTTATTTCAGGGCTGTTGTAACTTGGAACAGTCGCTAAACACATGCCGATAAGTCAAGGACTATCTGTACGGTAGGAATTCTGCCACTCAGGGGTGAAATTCAGCAGGTTCTGACATGTTCTGGAGAACTGGTAGCGGAAATTTTGAGTAGTTCGGAGAACCAGCAAATCCCACCACTGGCTGGCCCTGCCCCCATCTATTCTCTGCCTCCCCAGTCCCAGCTGATCGGAAGTGGAGAGGGAATGGAGATTTTACAGTATCATTCCCCTGGAGTGAGCAGAGAATGGAGATTTTACAGTATCCTGCCTGGAGTGGGGAGGGAATGGAGATTTTACAGTATCACTCCCCTGGAGTGAAATTCAGCAGGTTCTGACATGTTCTGGAGAACCAGTAGCGGAAATTTTGAGTAGTTCGGAGAACCAGCAAATACCACCTCTGGCTGGCCCCGCCCCCATCTATTCTCTGCCTCCCCAGTCCCAGCTGATCGGGAGGAAATGGGGATTTTGCAGTATCCTTCCCCTGGAGTGGAGAGGGAATGGAGATTTTATAGTATCCTTCCCCTGGAGTGGGGACGGAATGGAGATTTTACAGTATCCTTCCCCTGGAGTGGGGAGGGAATGGAGATTTTGCAGTATCCTTCCCCTGGAGTGGGGAGGGAATGGGGATTTTACAGTATCTTTCCCCTGGAGTGGGGAGGGAATGGAGATTTTGCAGTATCCTTCCCCTGGAGTGCGGAAGGAATGGGGATTTTGCAGTATCCTTCCCCTGGAGTGGGGAGGGAATGGGGATTTTACAGTATCTTTCCCCTGGAGTGGGCAGGGAATGGAGATTTTGCAGTATCCTTCCCCTGGAGTGGGGAGGGAATGGGGATTTTACAGTATCTTTCCCCTGGAGTGGGGAGGGAATGGAGATTTTGCAGTATCCTCCCTGGAGTGGGGTGTGTGTGAATGGAGATTTTGAAGTATCCTTCCCCTCCCACACCCACCAAGCCACGCCAACCAAACCGGTAATAGAAAAAAAGTTGAATTTCACCACTGCTTGCTTATATAGTCATGAGAGACTTTTCTGATTTATTGAGACACGAAGGATTTCCGGTGATGTAACCAAATTGTCATGTAATCTGATGTTCCTGTTGCTAAAGAGGCTTCTTTGAAAAAGCACTCCTGCCCCTCATTTCGAAGGAACAGCTAGGTTAATCGGGCACATCAACACTTCCTCTTGCGTAGTGCCAATGTAAGTCCACGAGAAGCATCGGGTGGCGAAGAGATCAATCGGCTTCCACAACTGAGCCGCAGACAATTTCACAAGGCGCCTTTTATTATTTTTGACAATTTTGCACAGAGCTCCTGGGGGCTGAGGAGGGCAGAAATTTTGCCCCCTCCCCAGCCCCCAGGAGCAGTCTATAAGCCTCCTAAAGGCTGTCCATGCCCTTTTTTTGACGAAAACCAGACCTGTTTTTGCAAAAAACAGGCCCTTTTTTGCTCGTTTTTGGTCCCACACCCTCCAGGAGTACTTTTTGAAAAATGGGCTGTTTTGGGGAGGTCGCCCCGTGGGAGGCATTCCCCTCGTAGAAATGTGCTTAGTGGGTTATCGAGCATGACACCACTCTAGACCTCTAGGTTGGGCTTAAGGGAACAGGTAGGATTGCTGCTGCTGCTGCTGTACCAGCCTCCCTGCTTCCTGGCAATTTCCCTACCCAGGTTCCTGAACCACACCGCAGGGCTGGCATTGGAATTCCCCAGGCTTATAGTTCTGGGGGATTTCAACCTGCCATCCCTGGGGTCAGAGGTGGGTTCCTACCGATTTGGCCCGGTTCAGCCGAATACAATACAATACAATACAATAGTAGAGTTGGAAGGGACCTTGGAGGTCTTCTAGTCCAACCCCCTGCCTAGGCAGAAAACCCTATAGCGTTTCAGACAGATGGCTATCCAACATCTTCTTAAAGACTTCCAGTGTTGGGGCATTCACAACTTCTGGAGGCAACTTCTGTTCCACTGATTCATTGTTCTCACTGTCAGGAAGTTTCTCCTCAGTTCTAAGTTGCTTCTCTCCTTGATTAGTTTCCACCCATTGCTTCTTGTTCTACCCTCAGGTGCCTTGGAGAATAGCTTGACTTCCTCTTCTTTGTGGCAACCCCTGAGATATTGGAACAATGCTATCATGCCTCCCCTAGTCCTTCTTTCAATTAAACTAGACATACCCAGTTCCTGCAACCGTTCTTCATATGTTTTAGTCTCCAGTCCCCTAATCCTCTTTGTTGCTCTTCTCTGCACTCTTTCTAGAGTCTCCACATCTTTTTTACATCGTGGCGACCAAAACTGAATGCAGTATTCCAAGTGTAGCCTTACCAAGGCATTATAAAGTGGTATTTTACACTTCACGTGATCTTGATTCTATCCCTCTGTTGATGCAGCCTAGAACTGTGTTGGCTTTTTTGGCAGCTGCTGCACACGGCTGGCTCATATTTAAATGGTTGTGCACTAGGACTCCAACCCTTTCACAGTTACTAGAATAGGTAGTAACTTGGTGGCCTGGAACCCAGGCTGGCCACGCCCCTGAACCGGTTCACTCGGCGGCACCATAGATGCTGCCATCTTGGTTTTGGTAAATTTTTGTAGTAGTATGCATGTGTGCGTAGCGCTGCAAACCGGCAGTAGCCGCAGCTGGAACACACCCCTGCTGGGGTCGGGCTTGGAGGCAGCCCAAGATTTCATGGAAATCATGACTTCCATGGGGCTATCCTAGGTCATTCAGGGGCCCGGCTAGGAATAGCGGTCACATCCCCGATTTGGTGTTCTTGCTGGAGCAGTGCCTATGGGACCTGGAATTGGTGGATCTGTCCTTGGTCCCTTTGTCATGGTCAGATCACAGTCTGGTGGCAATGAGTTTCTCAAGAGCTGTGCGCCCCTCGCAGGGAGGCAGGACCTACGAAAATGATGGCTAGCCTTTTGGATTCTCAGGTGCCCACACCCCGTAATGCAATTACCCTTGGGAGCAGCTGGGAAGCCCCTGAAAGCTTTGGGAGAAAGAAGATGAATGCTCCATTTCTCCTCTGGGGTTTTTTGGGGGGGAGGGAGCAAGATACTGAAATAACGACTCTTCTCCCCCCGCTGTCTCTCCATGTGCCCGGCTTGGCTCTTGTGTTATTCGATAGGTTTATGCGGAGGAGTCCCAGTTACTGGTTAGCCAAAATACTCTCCTGATCAGTACCTTGATTTCGCCCCGCCTGCTCATAAACCCGTCCTCAAAGTTAGCTGCAAAGGCTGAATTAAAACCGTTCATAGCTGGCCTCTAAAAGTCTAGGGATTGCTGCGTTATCTTATATACACACCTATAACCTAGAAGCCTTGGATCTCTTAACCTTCCGAAGTTCGAAAGCATGACAAATGCAAACGTTTACCCTTTCAATCCATTTTTCTTTTAAGACAAACGATGTTAATGGATGAGCTGTTTTTCTTTTTTTCTAAACGAAAACTTGCTGTGTTGGCACTTTGTGATGAATGAGTGCCATATTTTTGGGAGTATAAGACGCACCAAGATTTTGAAGAGGCAAATTTAAAAAAAGGTTTTCACACTCTGCAGACCTCCCAAAAACGGCCTGTTTTTTTGTGAAAACGGTCCCATTTTTTTGTCAAAAAAAAGGGGCATGAATAGCCTTTAGGAGGCTTATAGAGTGCTCTTGGGGGCTGGAATGGGCGGCGAAATTGAGCAAAATGCTGCTCATTTTTCACTCATTTCTGCCCTCCCCAGCTCCCAGAAGCACTCTATAAGCCTCCTAAAGGATTTTGGTGAATGGGGTGGGGTTTCGGGAGGCAAAAAAGATGCTGTATTCAGTGTATAAGACTGATATAAGACCATATTTTCAGCCTCTTTTCTGAGGGAAAAAGGTGCGTCTTATACTCCGAAAAATATGGTAGGGTTTGAGTTGCAGTTTGGGCACTCGGTCTTTCTAAAGGGTTAGGGGTGCAAGGGTCTTGTAACTTGACAGCTTGAAGACTTGCACACTTCAATGCCAGGGTTCCTGAACGCGCTTCAAATGTCAGAGTTTCTGAGCCAAGAGCCTTGTTAAGTGAGTTTCACCACATTTTACAAGTTGGCCACGCCCACCCAGTCACATGGCTGGCAAGCCACGCCCACCCAGTCACATGGCTGGCAAGCCACTCCCACAAAGCAGGCCACACCTACAGAAGAGGTTCTAAAAAAATTTGAAACCCACCACTGTTACGCATGCACGGTGGAGCTGAGCTGAGGCGATGGCTGGGCCATAGAGAGGGCCATGCCATCAAGGTTTGCCATCAAGGCACTAGGCCAGTGGTTCTCAACCTGTGGGTTGGGACTCCTTTGGGGGTCGAACGACCCTTTCACAGGGGTCGCCCAAGACCATTGGAAAACACATATTTTCGATGGTCTTAAGAACCGAGACACCTATTTTATGGTTGGGGGCTCACCACAACATGAGGAACTGTATTAAAGGGTCACGGCATTGGGAACGTTGAGAACCACTGCTCTAGGCCACCTACATAACCCTGTGCGAACGTTTCCTTTATCATTCCTTCCTTCTCCCAAAAATAAAAGAAATAAAATAAGATAAACTACAACTGTCTGCAGGTAATCCTCGATTTGCATCGGTTCCTTTAGCGACTAAAATTAGAAAGGCCCTGAAAAGAGCAACTTAGGACCATTTTCACACAACCCATTGCAGCACCCTCAAACTTCGGATGTTGGGGCAACTGATACATACTTATGGCGGTTGTGTTCGCAATTTGAGGACTACCTGTATTGCAGTGGTGGGTTTCAAAATTTTTTAGAACCTCTTCTGTAGGTGTGGCCTGCTTTGTGGGAGTGGCTTGCCGGCCATGTGACTGGGTGGGAGTGGTTTGCTGGCCATGTGACTGGGTGGGAGTGGCTTGTCGGCCATGTGACCGGGTGGGAGTGGTTTGCCAGCCATGTGACTGGGTGGACATGGCCAACTTGTAAAATGTGGTGAAACTCACTTAACAACACTCTTGCTTAGCAACCAAAATGTTGGCTCAGGAACTCTGGCATTTGAAGCACGCAAGTCTTAAAGCTATCAAGTTACAAGAGCCTTGCACCCCTAACCCTTTAGAAAAAAACCCCCCAGGGGTGTTCAAACTTGATAGCTTTAAGACTTGTGGACTTCAACTCCCAGAATTCCTCCTCCAGTCATGTTGGCTCAGGAACTCTGGCATTGAAGTGTGCAAGTCTTAAAGCTGTCAAGTTACAAGACCCTTGTGTCCCTAACTCTTTAGAAAAAAAAACCCCAGGGGTGTTCAAACTTGATAGCTTTAAGACTTGTGGACTTCAACTCCCAGAATTCCTCCTCCAGTCATGTTGGCTCAGGAACTCTGGCATTGAAGTGTGCAAGTTTTAAAGCTGTCAAGTTACAAGACCCTTGTGTCCCTAACCCTTTAGAAAAAAAAAACCCAGGGGTGTTCAAACTTGATAGCTTTAAGACTTGTGGACTTCAAATCCCAGAATTCCTGCTCTCGCTCTTCATCTTGATGATGTGTGGACGGGTGGGGGGAGGGAGCTGGAACCGGTTCTAAATGGCACGGTAGATTTGTGGACCCTCTTCTATAGAAGAGGTTAGAACTGGCAGGAACCCACCCCTGCTGTATTGTCATTCTAACTAACTAACCAGCACATTAGTCCAACTATTTGTGTCTGACATTGCAGGAAGCAAACCATGGCAAACATCCTGCATCCGGTTATACTGTGGGAATAAAATTTAACTCAGATTTTTACTCTCCTGGAGGACTCTCCGCGCAGGGTTTCCAGCTTGTTCAGGTAAAACAGTAAACAAACGTGTGGCATTTTCTACTCTAGGTAGGGAATTCAGGTGCGTTTTTCTGCTTTGTAAAGACTTCTGAAATACAAGAGGAGCGAAAGGGGAGTGGAGTTTGCAGGAGACAATTAGTTCACTTCATTGGTTCATGACTCTCCAAGACTCCATGCAAAGATATCACTCCGGCAGCTCTCCAAGCCAGATAAGGTCCGTGACTGTAAATCCTCCCTTGAAAGACTTTGCTGGATGTAAATGAACAGAATTTACAGTCAATTAATAAAAGGGGTTTTTGTTGGACCAGGAGTTGGCTTCTTGCTCTTGGGAAGCCTCGATCAGAACACTCCCACCCCAATATATGAATACAACAGTGACGTGCGGTCAGGGGAGGCAAGGGAGGCAGAGCCTCACCTCTCTTCATGAAATAATAGTATATAATATTATATACTATATATATATATAATATTATAATATTATACATCCGTCCGGGCGTGCCCGGGAGCTGCGGAGCGCGGAGGCAGAAATGTTGTCGGCGCTCCCGGATGACGAAGGCACGAAAGCGACAGTCGACAGTCGCTTTTGTGCCTTCGTCATCCGGAATCGCCGACATTTCTGCCTCCGCAGCTCCAGGCGCGCACGGACGGAGGTAGGCAGAATGGTGCCAAGCCGATCCGGCGGGCGAGCGACCGAGGATCGGGCTGCCTCGCTCGCTCTTTCGTCCGCCCGGATCGCCTCGGTGTCGCTGTGGCTACCTCCGTCCGTGCGCGCCCGGGAGCTGCGGAGGGCGGAGGCAGAAATGTCGGCGTTTCCGGATGATTTAAACATTTCTTTTAAGTAACCTGGGATGACTTTATGCAACTTTTTAAGCTGGAACATTTTAACCACAATTTGTTTCTTGAATGGCTGAATGGGTTGTATGGCCTCAGAGAATTGCTGCCAGACACATATAAAAAAGGAGAATAAAGGGATTTTTTTAAAAAAAAAGTAAAATAAAACAACATAAGGAAGCAGGGGCAAGAACCCCACTTTGTGGCCTGCATTTTTTTTTTTTTTTGAAATAGACTGGGCTGCTGGAAGGTCTCCTTTGTTGCTAAAACTGTTCATAAGTCAGATTTTACGTTCTTCTTTATATTTAAATTTTCTTTTAAGAAGACTCAAAATGTCAGCCAGTTAGATTCTCTTTTGTGGCTTGGAAAAATGAGCAGGGAAAAATGAGCAACCAACCAGGGAAAAGTGAACCTGCAAAATTCGTAAAGCAGAAAAAAAATATCTTGTGATGTGAATGAGCAGAATTCACAGGAAATTAATAAAAGAGTTTTTTTGTCGGGATAAGGAGTTCAGGCTCTTGAGATGTCTCGGGTCAAAACAACAGTAACAAAATGTGGCATTTTGTACCCTACCTAGGAAATTAAAACAATATATTTTAAAACAAACTGATTTCCAGCAAAAGGCAGAAGTTTTCCATTGCATAATTAGTTCCCCACCATTAAGCAACTGTTTTTACCAAGGATTTAGAGGTGTGAAAATGAAGTCAGAATCTTAGGATGCTCCTTTCCGTATGACTTTTCTAAGAAGCTGGTTTGCAACATCCGACTTCTAAGATTTTTATCTAGACTGCTTAGTAATTTCCTTCCTTGACTGGTGTCAGATCCGCTTTTGGGTTCCAAGGATGGCATCCGTCAAATAATTGTAATAGGGCGCTAGCTATCAGCTGCCTGTTTTCACATCCTAGGTTCTTATTTCCTAACAAATAGGGGGGGGAAAGCATTTTTGGTTTGGTTTAGAAAAATCTGCATCCGATGGAAAGGGGTTGTGTTATCCTTCGAAATAAGGGACGTGGTGGCTCAGCGGCGAAGACGCTGAGCTTGTCAATCAGAAAGGTCGGCAGTTGGGCGGTTCGAATCCCTAGTGCCTGTAACGGAGTGAGCTCCCGTGACTTATCCCAGCTTCTGCCAACCTAGCAGTTCGAAAGCACGTAAGAAAATGCAAGTGTTAGGGTTCTAAATACCATGCAGAAATAAATCATTGTCCAAGGCAAAACATCCTTAAAAGTCCAATTTATTCTACAGGCAAGTTAGCACCTCTATGGAATTCCAACTCTGATTTGCATCCTGGAATTCCACCCAGTTGAAAGTTCATGATCTTATCCCCACACCCACAAATCCATCACATGTTCCAATCATCATCTTCCACGCTGGCATCTACACCCCTCTGCTTCCGGTCAGGTGTCGAGGTGCGGAGACAAAAGATGACCTTGAGCTTCTATAAAAGAATGACAACAATACATTCCACAATCCTACTCCTTTCTATTCCCCCCTCCCAGTGGCGTAGCGTGGGTTGTCAGCACCCGGGCCAAGTAATTTGCGCCCCCTAACCCGAGGGCGGCCCGACTGCAGCTGCCCCTTGGTCGCCATCAGTCAAGTGAGGCTCTCCATGCTGGCCTCCTGCCTTCCTCCTGAGGAGGAGCTTGACAGGGCAGCGGGAAAAGGCTCGACTGAAGGGAAGCAGGTGCCGCGGGGGTGGGAGGCGCACCGGGGGCTTCGGGAAGGCGCCGGCTCCCCGGGGCGCTCCAGGCGGAGCGGGAGGACGCGGTGGCGCTCTCCTTCGGCTCCCGCGGGGGCGGCGCGGCAGGTCTTGCCGGCTCCGCTGGGAGGTAGGCGGTGCGCAGGAGGGGCCTGGGCGGGCCGGGGCCGGGGAGCTTAGTTCGCGGGCCAAGCCGGGCGCGGAAAGAGGCGGCCACAGTCCAGCAAAGGGCGGCGCGGGGCGAGTCAGGGCGCCCCCCCCAGATGTTGCGCCCGGTGCGGCCGGCCCCCCCTGCACCCCCCACGCTACGCCACTGCCCCCTCCCAACTACTACACTAATGAAACAGCATAGGAAATTATAAGAAAGTGTGGCAGGCCAAAGATCCTAAAAAGAACATAACTACAGGCCTGACAGCAAGTAGACAAATAGGAACCACCTTTGGTGGGAAGGTAACAGCGTTCCGTGCGCCTTCGGCATTGAGTCATGCCGGCTACATGGCCACGGAGACGTCTTTGGACAGCGCTGGCTCTTCGGCTTTGAAAGGGAGATGAGCCCCTAGAGTTGGGAACGGCTAGCACAGATGTGCGAGGGGAACCTTTACCTTTATCCTTTGAAATAACCACGTAGTTTATACTACATCCTTGATGTCCCCAGCTGAGCAAAGAACTATTGTTTTGTTTTAGAAAGATTAAGACCTCCCATTAAACCAACAACCACACATATTTCTTAAGCCTGCGTGTCCCTTTCTATAATATGTCCCACACCTCCTTTTGTATTCTTGTGGAACCATTTCTGCATGATGAGGGCAAACATTGGTTTTGTTGAGCCCCAATATGCTTTCAAAGGAGAAATTATTAACTAGACCTACACCTCATTAAATATGTTTTAAGTTTCAAACCAACTAAAATTACAGGAAGCGAAACCCCACACCTCTAAAAGTGACACCGTTGGGCAGCCTGGTGTGACAGTGAAATCCTAGATTTTTTTTTAAAAAAGAGAGAGAGATTTAAAGTCTCTGTGGTGTAGTGGCGAAGATCTGGGTTCAAATCCACACACACACACACCGGGGTGATTCTAGGCTCCGATTCTCTCTCAACCCAACCTATTTCACAGGAATTGAGATTCCCACCCTCCCGGGAGGAAGTCAAGATATCAAGCTAACATAATACAAGTCCTTGACTTACATGGGTTCACTTAGTGACCATTTGAAGTTACAACGGCACTGAATAAAGGGACTTACGAATGTTTCCCACACTTACGACCGTTACAGCATCGCGATGGTCAGGGGATCAAAATTCAGATGTTTGGCAATTGACTCCTATTTATGTCTTTTTTTAAATAAGGTTTTTAAATTTTTTAATTTTCATACAAATAACCACATGTATACCATTACATAACCAACACTATTTTGTATTATTAAATATTATCTCATTTCGTATTACTATCAATCCCCAAGAGCTATCATTGGCTCTTCTGCTCTCCATACATCATATTTATACCCTATCTATCGCTTTCTTCTCCCTCTCTCCTCCTCCGTACCTCCTTTCTTCCTTCTGCCATCCTTCTCTTCTCTACTTCCCCTTCCTCTCTCCTTCTCCTCTCTCCTCTTTCCATTTCTTCTTTCTCTCCTTCTCTTCCCCCTTCTCTTATCCCTCTCTTCTTCCCTTACCTCTCTCCTTCTCCTCTCTCCTCTTTCCACTCCTTCTTTCTCTCCTCCTCTTCCTCCCTCTCCTATCCCTCTCTTCTTCCCTTACCTCTCTCCTTCTCCTCTCTCCTCTTTCCACTCCTTCTTTCTCTCCTTCTCTTCTCCCCTGTCTCCTATCCCTCTCTTCTTCCCTTACCTCTCTCCTTCTCCTCTCTCCTCTTTCCATTCCTTCTTTCTCTCCTCCTCTTCCCCCTTCTCCTATCCCTCTCTTCTTCCCTTACCTCTCTCCTTCTCCTCTCTCCTCTTTCCTCCTTCTTTCTCTCCTTCTCTTCCCCCTCTCCTATCCCTCTCTTCTTCCCTTACCTCTCTCCTTCTCCTCTCCCCTCTTTCCACTCCTTCTTTCTCTCCTTCTCTTCTCCCCTGTCTCCTATCCCTCTCTTCTTCCCTTACCTCTCTCCTTCTCCTCTCTCCCCTTTCCACTCCTCCTTTCTCTCCTCCTCTTCCCCCCTACGCTCTCTCCTATCCCTCTTCTTCCCTTACCTCTCTCCTTCTCCTCTCTCCGCTTTCCACTCCTTCTTTCTCTCCTTCCCTTCCCCCCTACACTCTCTCCTATCCCTCTCTTCTTCCTCTTGCCTCTCTCCTCTCTTCCACACACTTCATCTCATTTACGTGGTGTATTTCAGCAGCTGAGCGGGTTCCATTTTATGTCGATGGTGTTAGTAATTTCATTTCGATAAACATCTTTCATTTGACTCCTATTTATGACGGTCGCATAAGAGGTCATGTGATCCCTTTTGCGACATTCTGATGAGAAAAGTCCATGGGGAGGGGGGAGTCAGATTGCAATCCTAGGCTGCATTAACAGAGGGATAGAATCAAGAACCCGTGAAGTGTTCATATGCTTTATAATACCTTGGTAAGGCCATGCTTGGAATATTGCATCCAGTTTTGGTTGCCACCGTATAAAAAAGATGTTGAGATTCTGGAGAGAGTGCAAGGAAGAGGAACAAAGATAATTAAGGGACTGAAGAATAAAACATAGAAAGATACGGTTGCAGGAATTAGGTATGTCTGGTTTAGTGAAAAGAAGGACAACCAGTGTTTCAATATTTGAGGGGCTGCCACAAAGAGGAGGAGGTCAACATATTCTCCAAAACATCTGAGGGCAGGACAAGAAGCAGTGGGTGGAAACTAATCAAGGAGAGAAGCAACTTAGAACTAAGGAGTGAGAATAATTAATGAGTGGAAGAGTTTGCCTTCAGAAGTTCTGAGTCTTCCACCACTGGAGGTTTTTAAGAAGATGTTGGATAACCTTTGTTTGAAATAATACAATACAATTGCAGAGTTGGAAGGGACCTTGGAGGTCTTCTAGTCCAACCCCCTGCCTAGGCAGGAAACCCTATACCGTTTCAGACAAATAGCTATCCAACATCTTCTTAAAGACTTCCAGTTACAACTTCTGGAGGCAACTTCTGTTCCACTGATTCATTGTTCTCACTGTCAGGAAATTTCTCCTCAGTTCTAAGTTGCTTCTCTCCTTGATTAGTTTCCACCCATTGCTTCTCGTTCTACCCTCAGGTGCCTTGGAGAATAGTTTGACTCCCTCTTCTTTGTGGCAACCCCTGAGATATTGGAACAATGCTATCATGTCTCCCCTAGTGTAGGGTTTCCTGCCTGAGCAGGGGGTTGGATTAGAAGACCTCCAAGGTCCCTTCCAACTCTGTTATTCCGCTTGGGAGAAAGAAATGGATGAGAAGTCAACTCAATTCTTTGTCCTTTTCCTCTGCAGGTAAATATGCTCGACTTAGGGAAACACTTGGGCATTCCCAAGCCATATGGACCCATCATCCACGGCCAGTGTTGCTTGGAAGTGAAAGTCCGCTCCCTCCTGGAGTCGCTGGGCCTCTCCTGCACGTTCATTGACGACTTTTTCTCCTACCACGTTTTGTCGGGAGAAATCCATTGTGGCACCAATGTCCGGCGGGAACCTTTCTCCTTTCGTTGGTGGAATATTCTTCTATGAAAAAAAAAACTGCCCATCAATTATCTCAGACTTCATTTTCTCAACCCCCTTTGTCTCTGAGGTTGGAGAAATGCAGCAGCATGGAAAATGGTAGGAAAGAGAAGGAGAACCTTCCAGAGAGATAATACAATACAATACAGTAGTAGAGTTGGAAGGGACCTTGGAGGTCTTCTAGTCCAACCCCCTGCCTAGGCAGGAAACCCTATACCGTTTCAGACAAATGGCTATCCAACATCTTCTTAAAGACTTCCAGTGTTGGGGCATTCACAACTTCTGGAGGCAAGCTGTTCCACTGATTAATTGTTCTAACTGTCAGGAAGTTTCTCCTCAGTTCTAAGTTGCTTCTCTCCTTGGTTAGTTTCCACCCATTGCTTCTTGTTTTGTCCTCAGGTGCCTTGGAGAATAGCTTGACTCCCTCTTCTTTGTGGCAACCCCTGAGATATTGGAAGACTGCTATCATGTCTCCCCTAGTCCTTCTTTCTCTTAAGCTAAACATACCCAGTTCCTGCAACCGTTCTTCATATGTTTTAGCCTCCAGTCCCCTAATCATCTTTGTTGCTCTTCTCTGCACTCTTTCTAGAGTCTCCACATCTTTTTTACATCGTGGCGACCAGAACTGAGTGCAGTATTCCAAGTGTGGCCTTACCAAGGCATTATAAAGTGGTATTAACACTTCACGTGATCTTGATTCTATCCCTCTATTTATGCAGCCTAGAACTGGGTTGGCTTTTTTGGCAGCTGCTGCACATTGCTGGCTCCTATTTAAATGGTTGTCCACTAGGACTCCAAGATCCCTTTCACAGTTACTACTACTGAGCAAGGTACCATCTATACTGTACCTGTGCATTCCGTTTTTATTGCCTAAATGTAGAACCTTACTCTTTTCATGTGATCTTGATTCTATCCCTCTGTTGATGCAGCCTAGAACTGGGTTGGCTTTTTTGGCAGCTGCTGCACATTGCTGGCTCCTATTTAAATGGTTGTCCACTAGGACTCCAAGATCCCTTTCACAGTTACTACTACTGAGCAAGGTACCATCTATACTGTACCTGTGCATTCCGTTTTTATTGCCTAAATGTAGAACCTTACTCTTTTCATGTGATCTTGATTCTATCCCTCTGTTGATGCAGCCTAGAACTGTGTTGGCTTTTTTGGCAGCTGCTGCACACTAGTTACTCAACACTTTCTCAAAATCTGTTTCAATTTTGGGTCTCTGAAAACACGAGGCAGTCTTCTGACCTAGGCTTCCTGATACAGTAAAAAGTACACACTTAGTCCCCAAAACTCCCGTAATGAGTCACAAATAGTTTGTAAATAGTCCGACAGTAGTCTGCCAAAGTCTTTCGGGATAAGGCTGATAAGCACCCACCTTTATCTTCCTTGAATCGCTGCCAAAGACCTAACTGGCAATTAGCTTGAAGGCCACAGGAAGCAAAGAGTCCAAACGGAGCTTCAGAATTTAAACCGACCAGCATGAACAAAGTTGCTTCCTGCAAAGGCTCCTGTGCCTTTGCTCCTCCTTTATGTCTTATGGGAGGGGCCAATCATCTCCAAGTCTTACTCCCAAGTCGTCCCTTTTGTCTTAACTGTTCTTGTCTTCAGGCAGCTCTGCACATGTGCACACTGGGAACAGGCTCCCCCTGTTCCTCTGCCTCGCTGATGTCTGACTCTGGCGGCGCCGGAGGCAGCACATAACTCCCAGTTGGCCCTGGCCCCCCTCTCTGCCTCTGACGCAGAGCCCTCGTCCGAGCCTTTCCCAGACTCCAGGACTGGCCCATGTTCCTCCCCAACCTCCTCATTGTACGACTCTGCTGCCAGCTTTGCAGGCTACTGGTGGACCACAACAGGGATTAACAACTAACCGTGCAAGGAATGCAAGACAGCACATAAAATTGTCTGGCTTTCTGGAAACACTCTGTTTCTGGAGAAACCAGCGCGAGAAAAAGAAATTACCCGGAAAACAGAAGTAAATTTACGTTTTCAGTGAGAATTACCCCAAAGAGATCACCAAGAACTTCCAGATAAAACCACAAGGAGGAACTGCTGTCTTTGGAAGGAGCAAGAAATAGTTACTCATTGTATGAAGGAGGAAAGAGTCACTTGTAAATCTTGCAAGCATTTGTTGTTTCACATCTCTCACTCCGGGGTTCGAAACAGATGCAAATCCAGCCCTGATTACTTAGCAGAATTATGGGATGCTTCCCGTCCATCGCTAGGCATAGGTAGATGTAGAGGCTAAGAGTAGAGCGATGAAGGACCAGCTGCAAAAATCAGGTGCGAATCTGGCGATAAAAGGGAGAAGGATGGGAATCCTCAATCCTTTGGATTGAGATCGTTGGGATCGTTATCTCAGCCAGGAATGCAAAATTGTCGAAAATAAAAACCTGCATTATGAATTTGTCTCTGGCTCAATTGTGCAAGCCGATCTCTTCTCCAACAGATGCGTCTCAGGGACTTTCATCAGCACCAGACAAGAGGAAGTGTTGATTAACCGTGTTTTTCCTTCTAAGTGAGGCCCATGGGTGCTTGACCTTACAACTTGGTTACATGACGTGTGATCCTTCGTTGGAAGTAATGTCCTTCTGGGTTCAGTTCCAAGTGGAGGAAAAAAGACACTGGAAACATGGAGGTGGCTTGGAAAGATGGTTTTACAATACAATAATACAATAATACAATAGTAGAGTTGGAAGGGACCTTGGAGGTCTTCTAGTCCAACCCCCTGCCTAGGCAGGAAACCCTATACCGTTTCAGACAGATGGCTATCCAACATCTTCTTAAAGACTTCCAGTGTTGGGGCATTCACAACTTCTGGAGGCAACTTCTGTTCCACTGATTAATTGTTCTCACTGTCAGGAAATTTCTCCTCAGTTCTAAGTTGCTTCTCTCCTTGGTTAGTTTCCACCCATTGCTTCTTGTTCTACCCTCAGGTGCTTTGGAGAATAGTTTGACTCCCTCTTCTTTGTGGCAACCCCTGAGATATTGGAACAATGCTATCATGTCTCCCCTAGTCCTTCTTTTTCTTAAGCTAAACATACCCAGTTCCTGCAAACGTTCTTCATATGTTTTAGTCTCCAGTCCCCTAATCATCTTTGTTGCTCTTCTCTGCACTCTTTCTAGAGTCTCCACATCTTTTTTACATCGTGGCGACCAAAACTGGATGCCGTATTCCAAGTGTGGCCTTACCAAGGCCTTATAAAGTGGTATTAACACTTCACGTGCTCTTGTTTCTATCCCTCTGTTGATGCAGCCTAGAACTGGGTTGGCTTTTTTGGCAGCTGCTGCACACTGCTGGCTCATATTTAAATGGTTGTCCACTAGGACTCCAAGATCCCTTTCACAGTTACTACTACTGAGCAAGGTATCACCTATACTGTCCCTGTGCATTTCGTTTTTGTTGCCTAAATGTAGAACCTTACTCTTTTCACCATTGAATTTCATTTTATTAGATTTTAATGGTTTTAATGGTGGACAGAATCACAGGGCTTGAGCTCCTGAACAGAAAAAGGGGGATCAGATGCTCCAAAGATGTTGAGTGAAGAAGAAAAAAGAGAGACCGAGATGCTGAAAGTCCCTGGATTTATGCCCTCTCTGGGCTTTGAACTACTTGTATTCTGATTGGTTGTCAGACTCCCATGGGGACATGCAGGGCCAACTCTGTAGGCTGTGCTTTGAGTCCAAGTTTGGTTGATTGAGCATTGCTTCTTCCCAGGTGCTTTGTGGCGAGATCCGTGGAGGGTTAATCCTACCTTTGTCATGTAGAGTAGTCTGGCTCAGGCCTTAATGGTTCATTGTCAAAAGTGGGGGTTGATGAGTTTTTTCCTCCCTTTTAGGGGGAAATATGCTGCCCGGTTGTGCAAGCCAATCCTTTCCAAACCCGATGCTTCTCGGTGACTTTCATCAGCACCACACAAGAGGAAGTGTTGATTAATCATGTTTTTGCTTCGAATTGGGGGTCATGGGTCCTTTTCCAATTAAGCCTTTTTAGCAACAGGAGGTCCTTGACTTATCACCATGTATTTACCGACTGTTCTAAGTTGCAACAGTACTGCGATAAACGACTTGTGACAAGTCCTCACAGTTACAACCACCGCAATGTGATTAAACTCCGGGGGCATGTTATTGACAATATTGTTATCGTTGCCGCAGGTTTGCAACCTTCCCAGGCAGCTTTCCAACAAGCAGTCCATGGGGTGAGCCAGATTCGCTTAATGACTGCAGGATTAACTTCATGACCACACTCCTCCCATCCAGACCTGGCCAGGTGCAGAGACAAAGATGACCTTGGCTTTCTAAGAAGAATGCTATTATGGCTACATATCAGTGACGTGCGGTGAGGTTTATGGCTGGTGAGGCACTGACCCAGTGGTGGGTTTCAAATTTTTTTAGACTTGTGGACTTGAACTCCCAGAATTCCACAGCCAGGCACGCTCAGTTCCGATTTAAAGTGACAGCATTTGTTTTTCTCCTTTGCGAAAGAAGATTCCTTCTTTCTTTTTCTTTTTCTTCTCCCTTCCCTTCCTTCTTCCCTCCCTCCCTCCCTCCCCCCTCTCTCAAATACACACACACACACACACACAAACACACACAGAAGTTGGATTGGACTACACACACTTTCCCCCAGCCCCGGAAGGATCCAGCCCAGCTTCACTGATTACAGGTTTGAAAAGGCAACGTGGCTCTGCCTGCAATCAAACTACACTTTGAAGTTTGAAGTTTGAATTCCTTCCCCTCCCTCTGACCCACACGTACCTTTTCCAGCTGTTTCAGAGAGGATTTCAACTCTGCTCTTGCCTCGGGTCCTCTGAAGAAGCCCCGCCCAAACGAGCGCCCTCTACTATGAGGCAGAACTGCGTGCCTCACCTACGTCAGGAATTTTTAGGCTTTTAACCCTTGCTTAACTCTGCTCGAGTGATCATAAAACGCCTAAAGTCAGACTAGATGAGGCATGCAGTTCTCCTGCCTCATGTTAGAGGGCGCTTTTTTAGAGGCTTTTTAAAACAGTTAAGCAGAGTCGTCCATGGTGAGGCAGCAACTAGCTCAGCCTGACCTCAGCTCTCGCCTTTTTCCTTTTACATTTTGTTTTCTTTTCAGGATGACAGTGGTGAGGCTGTGCCTCCCCTGCCTCATCTGACTGCACGTCACTGCTACATATCACCCAACTCCATATAACTTCCCCCCCTCCCATTTTCCCCACAGTAGAAAGTGTGGCAGGCTGAAATCCAAAAAGGAAAGATGGCTTGCAGGTCTGACAGTCAAGGTTATTGCCGTTTGCAACCTTCCCAGGAAGCTTTCCAAGAAGCAGTCCACGGGGCAATCCAGATTCACTTAATGACTGCACGGTTAACTTGATTCATTTAACAACCGTGGCAAAAAACAAAAAAAACCGGTTGTAAAATAGGGCGCGACTTAACAGCAGCCTTGCTTAGAGACAGGTTGGCTTAGAAAGCCACGGGAAATCTAAACAAACATACAAACCTGTTTCAGCCAAGAGTTGGGCTACTTTCTAGGAAGTCTCCACGCCTTCTGGCTGCATCTTCCTCTTCCTCCTCTGTGGGGTGGAAGCTGATTACATTCTTTGGGTGAGAACACGGGCTGCCAGTTTCCAAATCAGCCACCCCAACCCAGAAGGCGGGGTTAGAGTAGGCACCAGCCTATCAGATGGCAAGATAGAGAGGCTGAGCAGGTGCCCACCCCATCCTCTCCCCTTTTAAATCTCTCTCTGCAGCTCAGAGATGTTTATTCCAGAGCCAGCAACCCCCCCCCCCCCTGGAAGACAGGGGAAAAAAAACAACACCCCAGCATGGCTGAGCTGAGATGCGTCCAGCTTTCAACGGAGAAGGTTACCAGCACCATCTACATCCTGGGTACCGAACTCTGCCTGGATATCCGTGGGTAAGCATCTTTTTTTAAAAAAATATATTTTTATTATTTTTACATTTAAAAACAACGCAATACCGCGGAGTCGGAGTGACCATACATTCACATTATATACAGCTAATTTCAACCATTAACAATTAATCTACTTAATACATTGTCTATCCTTCTGTCCAATCACAATATATACATTTGTTCCAGTCTTGTCATCTTGTCTTATACCAATCATAAAATCTGTTCCATACTTCAAAATATTCTGATTCCCCTTTATTTTTACGTTCCAGAGTGAGCCTATCTGCTTCTGCACAGGCCAACACTTTTCTGATTATATCTAGCTCTGATGGTGTATTTTCTTTTTTCCAATGCTGTGCATAGGTTATGCGCGCTGCAGTTAATACATGTATAATTAGATAAAGTGTATCTTTCTTAAACCCCTCCGGTATTATGCCTAGGAGAAAAGTCTCTGGTTTAAACATAATTTGTTCTCCCACCATTTGTTCTAACCACGATTGAATCATTTTCCAATATTTTTTTGCCTCATTGCATGTCCACCACATATGATAGAAAGTGCCTGGTGTTTTTTTTACACTTCCAACAGTTTGGGGCCAGATTTTTGAACATTTTGGAAAGCCGTGCTGGGGGAAGATGCCATCTGTAGAACATCTTATAAAGATTTTCTTTATACGCCGTAGCCAATGTTAGTTTCTGATTAAGTATCCAAAGTTTTTCCCACTTAGCCAATTCCACATTGTAACCGAAATTTTTCACCCAGGTGACCATAGTGTCTTTGACATGTTCGTGGGTAAGCATCTTCTAGACATTCCCCTTCTGCAACTTTTTTTTGATTTACAGAAGAAAAGAAGAACTTAAAAGATGTTTTCTGTTTGGCAGGAGGCAGCTGAAATTTAGCAGAGGAAAAAAAAGGGGGGCGTATGTGTCTGTTCATTTCACAACTAGTAACCGTTGGGGAAAAGGGGGGGGGGGGAAGTAGTTCACTAAACAGCCTGAGAGCACCATAAGAAGTGAGCGAGGCATCTCAAAAAAGGCATAGGAGGCCCAGATTTCTAAACATCTCTCAGTGTTGGCAAGGAAGTCCCTCGACCAGGTAATCTGCAAGGGTAATTTGTTTTGCTATCTCAAGGAGTTCTCTGAAATGCTGACAGGAAGCAGAAAAAGTGCTTCGTTTCACAGAGAGAAAGGAAGGGCCCCGTTGAATTTCCATGCAGAATTGATGGCAACACAATCCATCTCGTTAGCCAGAATAGGATACGATAGGACAGCGATGGCGAATCTTTTTTGGCTCGCGTGCCATAAGTGGAGGGAGCGCAGGAAGGTGTCGTGTGCAGGCGTGCCGCACCCATAATACAATACCCGACCCCCCAGTGCGCATGCGTGCACTACAGGCGCGACACCCCCCCCCATTTTTTCATGCTTTTTTTGCCCTCCCCAGGCTCCGGAGGCTTCAGGGACCTTCAGGATGCTTCCTTGAAGCCTCCGAAGCAGTCAAAACGACCCTCTGAGCAAACCGGAAGTCACTTATGGTTTGCTCGGAGGGTCGTTTTAAGCGTTCCGAGACTTCAGGGACCTTCAAGAGGCTTCCCTGAAGCCTTCGGAGCATTCAAAACGACCCTCCGAGCAAACCGGAAGTCTGTTCCCAAACTTCCGGTTTGCCCGTAGGGCCGGTTTTTTGCGCTCTGGAGGCTTCAGGGAAGCTCATGAAGCCTCCTGAGGGCCTCCGGGGGGGGGAGGCTCTTTTCGCCCTCCCCAAGCTCCTATAAAGCCTCTGGAGCCTGGGGAGGGCGAAAAATGGCTTTTAAAAAGGGTGAACTCAGCTGGCCAGCGCGCACATGCACGCTGGCCAGCTGACAGGGCAGCGCCTTGCGTGCCCTGACAAATGGCTCCGCGTGCCACCTGTGGCACGCATGCCATAGGTTCGCCATCACTGTGATAGGATCTGGAAGGGACCTTGGAGGTAATAGAATAGAATAGAATAGAATAGAATAGAATAGAATAGAATAGAATAGAATAGAATAGAATAGAATTCTTTATTGGCCAAGTATGATTGGACACACAAGGAATTTGTCTTTGGTGCATATGCTCTCTAGTCCAAGCACCTGCTCAAGCAGGAGACACTAAACCATTTCTGAAAGATAGCTGTACAGTCTCTTCTTAAAAATCTCCAGCGATGAAGCACCAACATCTCCCAAGGGAAGAGGTTGCACTGGTTAATTGCCCTCACTGTTAGGTAATTTCTCTTTAGTTCCAGGTTGCTTCTTTCCTTGATTAATTTCCATCCATCGTTTCTCGTCTTGCCCTCGAGTGCTTTGGAAAATGAATTGGCCTCTTCTTCTTTGGGGCAGCCCCTCAAATCCTGGGATACTGCTATCCTGTCCCCCCCCCCCCCAGTCCTTCTTTTCTCTGGACTAGCCATACCCAGTTCCCGCAACCGTTCTTCGTATGTTTTCAAAAAACTATCGCCCACCCCTCAGATCGAGTGATAATAAGAAAGGTACTTGAGTGTGCAGAGATGGACATGGAGTTAAAGGATAGAGAAGAATTGGAGTATTATAAAATTTGGAATATATGGTACAATTGGCTGGAAGATAAAGTTACTATATAAGAAATAAGTAAGAAGTATATCAAAAGGAGAGAGTAAGGTATATATTTGTAAATATTGTTATAATTTAAATGAGCATAGAATACATAGAATAGTAATCTATATAATTGGAAACTATGTTAATATAAGTGACATAAGGAAACACTCTAACGAGTGGAACTGTGTGTTGTTTTTAATGTTGAAATATGTTTCATAAAAAAATGTTTTTTTTAAAAAGAAAAACTACGATCCTTTCCTTTGGCCTCTCTCTACGCAGTCCTTCTCTGTCTTCAAAACAGAAGGCAAAGAGCCATCCGCTACGTTAAAACATCTTTCGTTTTTGGAAAGAAAAACTTTATAGAAACTTAGCACCAACATTTCCCAACCCAAAAAGGATGAGAAGTTAGATTTGCAGTGATGGCGGGCAGCTTATTTTACAAAGATTCTGGTGGTTTTTGAATGTCTAAAAATAGTGGTAAAACCCACAGACTTTGTCCTAAAATATCCCCTAGGTCATTCAGTTACTTATCTCAAATTCGGATGGGAATAGTGGCAAAACTGATGAATATTTAAGTTCTTCCTCTTTCTGTTTGGTGATATATATATATATATATATATATATATATATATATATATATATATATATATATATATATATATATATATATATATATATATATATATATATATATATATATATATATATATATATATATATATATATATATATATATATATATATATATATATATATATATATATATATATATATATATATATATATATATATATATATATATATATATATATATATATATATATATATATATATATATATATATATATATATATATATATATATATATATATATATATATATATATATATATATATATATATATATATATATATATATATATATGAAGCTATTTGAGGTTACTGTACTTGTCAGGATTTATTAACACCTGTCAGTCTTAGACCGGGCTTCTTAAGCGGTTTTTGTGGTTGTGGCAGGGGTGAATGTGTGCGTGCATGCATGCGCTGAATAAACACTGGCTCTGATCAGCCTATGACAGTGGGGCACACCTTGGAAATGTCAGCTGCACAACAGAATCAGAGGAGGGTGTGAGAGAACCTGGGTGCAGGTGGAGGTGAAGGATCAGCCAATCTGTTGTCACCACAGGTGTGAATGCAGCGCAATCCATGCCAAAACCACGCACTTAAAAACTCTTGCATTGTTGGGTGGGCTCATAACCACAAAACCCTTAGGAATGTGATGGTCTTAAGATGATCTGCAGGGACCTCTAAAAGGCTCTTTTTAAAAACGAGTTTATAGTTCCTCCTTCTACCTTTGTTTTTTGACCATGCACCGTGAATAAAGACCTGGAGAACTGCTTTATTAAACCAAAGAACTAAATCTGGATTAGACGGGAACTAAATGTAGAGAGAGAAGACGGACAAAGCAGGAAACGGACCATTAAAAAAGAGAGCTAAATGCAGACGAAATGTGTTAACGATTGTCACCCAATGTCTGCTTCTACACTGCCATGTTTTCACCAGTCCTCGTTGCAAAAGATAAATTATAGTCACAATTTCCAGGGTCTTTCTTCGATGCTCAGTATCTTCCCCATCTCGGTATCTTCACATCAAGATTTGGTCCCAAGGGGGCTTTTTCCCAAAAAGGCAATTGGATTTTCTTATTTTCTTCAAAAAACATTTCACTCCCCATCCAAGAAGCTTCTAAGAGGGAAATGTTTTCGAAGAAGACAGGAAGAAAGTTCATTTGCCTTTTGGAAAAAGCACCTTCGGGATAACTAACCGTGAGCCTGGATGATTGAGAATTTCCATAGACATCAGGAAGTATTCCCAGTTTAAAATAATTGCTAATTGTTGAATTGTTGGTGGGATTTCCCTGGGTCAGGTTAGCTTGAAGGAAAGTAGCTTGCAAACACACTTTCAATTCTCTGTTCACTGCTTCAGTGTAAAAGAAGTGGCTAAAAAGGAATTTTGGATGTCAATTCTCCATTGCCAAATTCATTAGGGGTAGATTTTGCCAGAGTGGAATTAGCCAACGATAGAATTGGCTATGATATTTTAGAGGGCAGCTCCTTATTCCTTCAGTCGAAAAGTCATCTGGACATTAAGAGTCTAATCTCACCCACATTTATGCGGAGGTTTGCAATGGACGAACAGAACTATTCCTGGGGCAGAAAGCATTAAACGGAGGCGTGGAGGATATAAAGGGACGCTCAGGAGGATATAAAGGGACGTTGAGCTTGTCGATCAAAAAGGTCAGCAGTTCAGCGGTTCGAATCCGTAGTGCCGCGTAACGGAGTGAGCTCCTGTTACTTGTCCCAGCTTCTGCCAACCTAGCAGTTCGAAAGCACGTAAACAATGCAAGTAGAAAAATAGGGACCACCTTTGGTGGGAAGGGAACAGCATTCCGTGTGGTTTCGGAAGTTGAGTCATACCTGCCAAATGACCACGGAGACGTCTTCGGACAGTGCTGGCTCTTTGGCTTTGAAACGGAGATGAGCACTGCCCCCTAGAATTGGGAATGACTAGCACATATGTGTGAGGGGAACCTTTACCTTTAGGGAGGAAGCTGCATATCTTAAATCTCTTTTATAACAAACGGTGTCATTCCTTTTAGGGCAGCCCCGAAGACTGCGACCTCCTTCGAGATCTGGGCCTCCCATGGCCTGAACATCTACAAAATCGAAAATCAGATGACAAAATCGAAGGTCTGCTGCCATGACGCAAAATGGCCGCTGGACAAGAGCGTCAAATTCAGGGCCACCATGGATGCGCCAAGCAACCAAGTCGATGACGAAAAGGTGAGGATAGGAACGTAGACCAAAAATGGCTTCTCAGCCCCAACAGATACTGGGATTTGTTCTTCAGACCTACAAAGGGGATTTCCTGAAGGAAATCATCATAAATAAACCAGTGGAATGACTTACCTGCAGACGTTGTGGGTGCATATTATAAAAAACCAGGTTTTTAATAAGAGATCGGGCAACCATTTGTCTGAAAGGCTATAGGGCCGTGATGGCGAAGCTATGACACATGTGCCACAGGGGACACACGGAGCCATTTCTGAAGGCACGCCAGGCGTTGCCCTGTCAGCTCCAGCGCACATACGCACGCTGGCCAGCCGATTTTCAGTCTTGAATTTTGGCCGTTTTTCACCCTCCGGAAGTTCAAGAATGGACTCCCATTGCGCATTGGGCTCTTCTTCGCCTTCCGGAGGCTTCAGGGAAACCTTCTGAAGCCTCCGGAGGGAGAAAAACACCCCCACCGGCAGTCACGGAAGTCAATTCCTGAACTTCCGGTTTGCATGTTGGGCCATTTTTCACCCTCCTCAGGGTCCTAGAAAGCCTCTGGAGCCTGGGGAGGGTGGAAAACGGACCTACCAGGCCCATCGGAAGTCAGAAAACGGAGTGTTTCTGGCTTCCGGAGGGCCACTGGGGGAGCGGGGGAGGCCGTTTTTACCCTCCCCAGACTCCAAGAAAGCTGTGTACGCATGTATGGGGCAGCGTGGTCGTGGTGTCAAGAGTGCATGCGCAAGAGGCAGGGCGGGAGGGGGAATTAAATTATGGGAGTGGGAACGCAAGGGCGAGTGTGTGCGATAGTGTACGTTTGTGTGTGCTTTTGGCACCTGAGGCGAAAAAGATTCACCATCACTGCTACAGGGTCTTGAGCAAGGGGACTGGCTGGTTGGACTAGAAGACCTCCAAGGTCCCTTCCAATCCGTTATTCCCCAATAAGCCCGGTTTATGAAGTTCAGATATTGAGGAAGTGCTTAATCCTGCAATGGGAACCAGTGGAGAATTCTAACTAGGGAGACCAAAAAAGAAAAAACACAATGAATTTATTTGGTAGGTTCTCAAACTCCCCTCCTTCAGAGGAGCCTCCTCAAGACACAACGCAAGAATTGTTTTAAAAGTGAGTGAGATAAAAATGCAGGGTAAGGTTTATTAGAGTCGTGGTTAGAATGAAGCTAATTCTGCTGACTGCCCACTGCCAGCAGTTCGATCCTCACCGGCTTAAAGTTCACTCAGCCTTCCATCCTTTCCAAGGTTGGTAAAATGAGGACCCAGATTGTAGGGGACAATAGGCTGACTCTGTAAACGCTTGGAGAGGGCTGTAAAAGCAACTGTGAAGCGGTCTAAGTGCTTATTGCTATTTATCCACCACGAAGCAAATTAGAAATTTCCCAATTCAATGTTCCTTTGGGCACAGGGGCCCTGATAGATTATAAAGTTGAAAACAGAGGTGTGTTACAGAGGGGGGGGGGATTTTCAGGGGTGCCATCCCCAATATCCTTTGACTTAAATTTACTGTTTGCTGGTATATTGCAGATCAGGGTTTCGTACTACGAAGGTAACGGCAAGGTCCCCATCGCCAAAGCGATTCTGCATGTTACCGGCATAGGTAAGCTGGCAGGGATGCAGAGGCCTGGCACCGCCCAAAAGGTGAATTGGGGGAAGGGGAGGTCTGGAACTCAGCACATCTGGATGGGTGAACCCTGCCCTGATCAGACTGGCATTGAGCAGGGAAAAAGCAAAAGCAGACAGCTAACCAACATGGCCTGAGACACGCTTTTCTCACCGAAAAATGAGACTGGGGTGCAAGCAGAGACTTTGGATGGGAATCATGAAAAGATTCTTTGTTTTAAAACATTCCTCTCCCCCCCTCCTTTGTTTTCCTGCTGCAGAAATGTCCTTGGATGCTGATACAAACCGTTCGGGAACGGTGACAAAAGGAGGGAAACAAAAGGTTAGATTAAAATAAGATTTTGGGTTGGAGTAGAATGACAGGAATGAAAATACGTGCAACGTAATGCGGAGAGATTGGGAAACTGATGCCTTTGTGGGCTCTTTCTCCTGCTGGCAGGGGAGGGGTTTGCTAACCCATCTGGGACACACCTGGCTGGGGTGGTGCTGTAATGAACTCACTCGGTTAATTGCAATCATCTAAACGTAATGAATAAATACATAATAAATGAAATTGTCGCTGGATGACTTGGGAAGCAGACGCTGCTTTTCACAAGGGCTCCCGAGACCTTAGATTGGTCTTCTGACAACTTCTGGAGAAGATGGTGGTTATTTTTCATAGCCTCCACAAAGAGGAGGAGGAGGAGGAGGAGGAGGAGGAGGAGGAGGAGGAGGAGGAGGAGGAGGAGGAGGAGGAGGAGGAGGAGGAGGAGGAGGAGGAGGAGGAGAAGGAGGAACAGATCCGGGCTGGGGGAGGCAGAACTGAAGAGTGACCCAACCTTTGCTGATGTCCATCCTGACACATCTTCCCACCCCTGCAGGACCAGTGGACGTGGGGGCCGGATGGAAAGGGCGCCATTCTCTTGGTGAACTGTGACCGAGACAACCCTACAGCCGAAAAGGAAGACAACAAGGACACCCACCTGACGTCCAAGGAAGGTAGGCGGCAGCAGCCATTGTTAAGGGCCATTTTTTCTCATCCTCCGAAGCTTGGAGAGGTGTGGACTTCAACACCCACAATCTGTAAAAGACACGGTGATGAAGTACAGAGAGTCCTCAGCTGAGGACCGGTTGCATTTACGCTGGTCACAGAATGGGTGCTTGATGGTCCGTATAATACCCAAAAGTTATCATAAATGGTCATGCCGTCCTCTCATTGATCGGACACGTAAACAATTGTGAATAGTTGAGCTCATCAACCAAACTAAAGCCAGATTGTGTTTCATGAAAGTGTGAGGCCAGAAGTGAAGAGTTTTTGGCTCAATTGGAATTGAATGTTGTGGCCCGCCAATGGCCAGCAGATTCGGACAGTGAGGAGGGTTGGGGAGGAACATGGGCCGGTCCTGGAGTCTGGGGAAGGCTCGGATGAGGGCTCTGTGTCGGAGGCAGAGAGGGGGCCAGAGCCATATGCCAGTTATCAGCTGCCTTCAGAGGCAGACAACAGTGGGGCAGGAGAACAGCTGGAGCCTGTTCCTAGTGTGTGCATGCACAGAGTTGCCAGACGAAGGAAAGAGACTAAAGGACAGGAGTCGAATTGGGAGTAAGGCCACAGGTGGATGGGGAATGGCCCCTCCCAGAGGAAATAAAAGAGGAGAGAAAGGGGAGTGGAGTTTGCAGGAGGCAATTAGCTCGCTTAACTGGTTCCTGACTCTCTGAGACTCCTTGCCAGGTTCTGCAGATACCGGCCTGGCAGCTCTCCAAGCCAGATAAGGTCTGCGACTATAAATCCTCCTTTGAAAGACTTTTGCCGGCTGTGAATGAGCAGAATTCACATCAAATTAATAAAAGGTTTTTTTTGTCGCGACATGGAGTTTGTTTCGTGTTCTTGGGAAGCCTCGGTCAGAACATTGACTTGGTTCTCCCTTTTAGACCTGCAGGATATGTCCCTTATGATCCTGACAACTCAGGGACCTAATGAGGTTTTTGAAAACTACCAGCTGACTCTCCACATCTCGAAAGCTGATTGTGACAAAGTGGGAGTCTTCTACCGTAAAAGTAAGTGTTGAAGGCCAGCAGGCGGTTGGGCTTCAGGACCGAGGCTGAAGGCAGATTAAGCAAAGACCCAAAGGAGAATGTTTATCCTGGATTCTTTTAAGTAACTATGGTGTCCAGTTTTCCTTTTTATGCTCCTCACCTAGAGAAAACAAGGGAGTATTTTCGAGAGGATCAAGCCAATACCTATCTTCCTGGTCCTGCACCAAAGAGGAGGTCCATAATTTTGTTACGACAGATCAAAAGTTTGACCAACTCTCTGGTCACCAATGATAGCCAACCACAAGTTCCTTTAGATCTCAAAGGGTTAATGTGCTTGGGTTTAATTATGCAGATTGCTTAAAACTGCCACATCTGGATAAAGGAATGTATGTTTGCCTTCAAGAAACAAAGAAATGAATAAAACAAGATTGGGTTTTGATTTGCAGACAAGGAGAAGAAAGGTTACAAACACGTTCTAGGATCTGAAAAGATCTCCTACCACGTGGAACGGAAGCCTGGTCAAGTGGAGAGTGTTTTCTACGTGGAAGGGCTGAAATTTCCAGACGTTGACTTCTCGGGACTTGTCACTTTCCACGCTTCACTCCTGGAGCCCATCAAGAAGGTATTGGAGAACATCAAAGAGAACATGGGGAAGAGGGAGAAGGAAGCACCTTTCACAGGGAAATGGAGAAAGCATCTGGAATGCTTTTTCAATCGTCAACCTAGGACCTCTCTCTCTCTCTAGGACCTTCTTCACTTCTTCATTCATCAGCTATTCACAGAGCCCCCCAAAACTTACAGGAATTCTATTTTATTATTGTAGAAAGTCCAACGAACAGAATCTTGAAATCGTACATTTAAATTTCCTTTAGTAAAGAGGATTGGTGGGGATGCGGTGGCTCAGTGGATAAATCGCTTAGCTTGTCAATCAGAAAGGTCGGCAGTTCAGCGGTTCAAATCCCGAGCGCCACATAACGGAGTGAGCTCCCGTGACTTGTCCCAGCTTCTGCCAACCTAGCAGTTCGAAAGCATGTTAAAAAATGCAAATAGAAAAATAGGGACCACCTTTGGTGGGAAGGGAATAGCGTTCCGTGCGCCTTTGGTGTTGAGTCATGCCAGCCACATGACCACGGAGACGTCTTCGGAGAGCGCTGGCTCTTCAGCTTTAAAACGGAGATGAACACCACCCCCTAGAGTCATGAATGACTAGCATATAGGTGCGAGGGGAACCTTTATCTTTAAAGAGGATCAATGTGATATTATCTTAGCTTCTTTCTTACCACTCTTCCTTTTCTGGACTAAAGAGAATGTTGACCTCTCTGTTTTTTTACTCCAAGCTTAGCTCTGTACTCCTAAATCTTGTAACTTTTAAATGCGTAGATGCATCTTTCTGGAATTCAACCTATTTCTTGGTCCTTGTCTCCTGCTTTTTTTCTGCTTCAGGAGGTCCTAGAAACTTCCATTTTCACGGATACTTTGGTCTTCCGAGTGGCTCCATGGATTATGACCCCAAACACCTTGCAGCCAATTTCTGTTTACGTCTGCAGGTAAGGACTTATGGACCAACTTACATGTGTGAAGTTTTCCATACAACCACCATCAACACCTGGGCCTTTATCTCTCCTCTATTGTTGTCTTTTAACATCTCCATCTATTCCCCTGAATATCCAGTGTCGAGGATAATAAGGATTTTGTGGAACATATAAAGAAGCTTGCCACAAAAGCTGGATGCAAATTTATTATCAGCCCGGAAGACAAAAATGAGGACGACGTATGGATCCAGGTAGGTCACAGGCGAGAGGACATTTGGGGCAGGGTGTCTGTCAAACAAGATCCTGAAGCTACTGGAGAAGAAACGGGGGTAGTTCTTATCCTGTACATCTTCAGAAATAATTGGAGGTGCTTTTAACCAAGGCTAGGTGGCATCTCTTCCTCGTAGGGCATGCATCGGTGTGGTAACATCAAAGGATCGACTGAAATTGTTATCCATATACACGGTTCCCCAATTATTTTCACTCTGTTGCAATAAAAACTACGCCTATAAAGAATGTTTGTAGCTCAGGTGGATATGAGGGGACTTTGGTGTTCCCTGAGCTTCCTTGTTTTCTTGCAGACGTTTCATGACCCAACTAGGTAACACAATCAATGCTATGCTTTGATATGGCCTATAGGCTAATCAATAAAGATTATTATTATTATACGATTGTATCACAGCGGCCAGTTGTTTCGCCGGATTTGGCATTGATTACTAGTCGGGCCCCACCCAGGGGCCTAGGACGTCGTAACGTATTTTCGTAATATACGTGCGGATCCAAGCAGTGCAGCTTTTTGCATTTGACTGATGGTGATTTTGTCAATTTTTAACTGTTTTAAATGTAATTCCAGTGCTTTTGGAATAGCACCCAGTGTGCCGATTACCACTGGAATTACCACTGCTTGTTTGTGCCATAATCGTTGAATTTCAATTTTTAGGTCCTGGTATTTCGCGACTTTTTCATGTTCCTTCTCCTCGACCCTGCTATCACCTGGTATTGCGATGTCTATGATTGTAACCTTATTTTTCTCAACCAGTGTGATGTCTGGTGTATTATGCGCCAGTATTTTATCCGTTTGTATGCGAAAATCCCACAAGATCTTGACCATCTGACCCTCGACGACTTTTTCAGGCTTATGTTCCCACCAGTTTGTTGCTGTTTTAATGTTATAATTTTTGCACAAATTCCAGTGGATCATTTATGCCACTGAATTGTGCCGCATTTTATAGTCAGTCTGCGCGATTTTTTTTACAGCAGCTGAGTATGTGGTCAAAAGTTTCATCAGCTTCTTTGTGAACTCTACATTTGGCATCATCAGATGATTTTTCGATTTTGGTCTTAATGGCATTTGTGCGGATAGCTTGTTCTTGCGCAGCCAGGATTAGTGACTCTGTTTCTTTCTTTAATGTACCTGCTGTTAACCATAACCAAGTTTTTTCACTGTCCACTTTATCTTTTATTTTTTCCAGAAATTGGCCATGCAATGCTTTGTTCTGCCAACTCTCCATTCTTAATTTTATCACATCTTTTTTGTATTCTTGTTTCGTCTGTTGGGCCTTCAATAGATTTTTGTTCTTTATTTCGATTAATAGATGTTCTTGACTTTCTTTTAAATAATCAGCCAGTGCATGTTTTTCTTCTTCAACTATTTGCTTCACTTGTAATAATCCTCTGCCACCTGATTTCCGGGGTAGGTATAGTCTATCAATATCACCACGTGGATGTAAACTGTAGTGCATTGTCATTAGTTTCCTAGTTTTTCGGTCTAAAATGTCCAAATCAGTTTGTGTCCAGTTAACTATACCAGCTGTGTATCTTATAACTGGTATTGCCCAGGTGTTTATGGCCTTGATTGTATTTCCACCATTCAATTTAGATTTCAAAATTTTCCTAACTCTGTTGGTGTACTCTCCCCTGACAATAGTTTTTACTTCTCCATGCTTGATGTTATCCAACTGCAGAATGCCTAAGTATTTGTAGGCTTCATTTTCATTGCATTTAATTAGTTGGCCATTGGGCATTTCAATTCCCTCACACGTAGTGATTTTGCCCCTTTTTATGGATACAGTGGCACATTTTTCCATGCCAAACTTCATTGAAATATCGGTGCTGAATACTCGGATTGTGTTTGTCAATGATTGGATTTCTATTTCTGACTTTCCATAGAGTTTCAAATCATCCATATATAATAAATGCGAATTTTTTTCGGCTTCTTTGGCTGTTTGGTAGCCTAATTTCATTTTTTTAAAGATTACTGATAGTGGGATCATCGCAATGATGAAGAGAAGAGGTGAAAGTGAATCACCCTGGAAAATTCCTCGCTTGATATTAACCATTCCGTAGTTCTCATTTCCTACTGCCAACTCGGTTCTCCATTGTTTCATCGCCTTTTCAGTAAAGGATGTAATATTTTTGCTAATGCCAGTTGTTTCTAAGCATTTTATGATCCAACTATGTGGCAATGAGTCGAATGCCTTTTTGTAATCAATCCAGACCATATTCAAGTTCGTTTTTCTGTTCTTACAATTTTCTAATATTATTTTATCAATTAGGAGCTGATCTTTTGTGCCCCTGCTCCTTCTTTTGTTGCCTTTCTGCTCTACTGGCAAGATGTTGTTTGTTTCCAAATAATCCATAATGTTATCTGCAATAATGCCTGTGAGTAATTTGAAGGTTGTTGGCAAGCATGTTATTGGTCTGTAGTTTTCAGGTATTGTTCCTTTAGTTGCATCTTTCTAAATCAAGTATGTTTTTCCAGTTGTCAACCATTCATCAATTTGGCCATTTTGTAAAATCTCATTCAGTTGCCTGGCCAATATTGCATGTAAACTGGTCAGATATTTGAGCCAGAAATCATGTAATTGGTCCTTTCCAGGTGATGTCCAATTCTTTACTTTTCTTACTCGATTTTTGACCATCTCAGTTGTTATTTCTAATACTTGCATTTGTTTGTTGCCAATGCTTTTCTCAAAGTCATGTATCCATTTTGCTTCCTTATTGTAGTCCTTTGCATTTTCCCACAATTCTTTCCAGAATTCAACTGTGGCCTGCTTTTCTGGTTTTTGACTTTTGGTGTCACCATTCACATTAAGACTTTGATAAAAACGCCGTTGGTCTGATCGAAATTGCTGATTTTGTTTATATTGGATGATTCGTGCCTCATATCTTTCCATTTTCCTAGCTGTTGCTGTTATCTGCTGTTTTACAATCTCTACAGCTTCATTGATGTTTCTTGTATCCAATCTATACCTTCTGATTAGCTGATCTATAATTTTGTTGTTTTTAAGCCGTTGCTCACGCATGTTCTTCAAGTTGCTAGCATCTGCCCTTAATTTTTTGACTTTTTGTTCTAATCGGATTTTCCACTTTGGCTTTGATGCTTTTTCCGTTGTGTAACTAGGTGCTTTGATTTTAATGCCTAGTTCATTAGTGACTATTGCAGCTGCACTGTACATTAACTGGTTTGTTTCCAAGATGGATCCCGATTCAATTGTTGAAAGCACTGCATTAACCATTTTCATGATAGGGGCCAAAATTTTCTTAGGCACAGTTTTTAATGATGGTAAACATTGCCGTTCCTTATTAGACAGAAAATGCTCCATGATCTTGTCCTTCAATTCTTTTTGTTTTTGAGTTAGTTCATCAGTTGGTTCAGTGATAACTGGTTCTGGTGATAGTGTTGTTATTTCCTCCCCGACAGCTGCTTCTGGGAGTTCTCTTATGATTTCTTTAGGTGTGTCTTGAGTATCAGTTATTTCTGCTTGTGATGTTGTTTTCTTAGTTTTGCAATTTGCCTGAATTTCCTCAAGTTCAACTTCACTAAACACTTTATTCCGTGTAATAAATCGCCTTTGATCTGCAAGTCGTTGTTGTTGTTGTTGTTGTTGTTATTATTATTATTATTATTATTATTATTATTATTATTATTATCATCATCATCATCATCATCATCATCATCATTATTCAATGCTAGAAGGTTTGGGGTGTGCAGAGAGAAAGAGGAGGAGAACTATAGAGTCCTTGGTTCTCTCTGAGCTTGGTTGTTTTCTTCCAGATGTTTTCATGACCCAACTAGGTAACATCATCAGTGCTAGGAGGGAGTGCTATTTGCTGTCAGTTCATTCTGATGTCTTGCCTGTCTGTGTGGGTGGGGGCACTCTTAGAGATTCTTTAGTTGGGCTGCTTACTGGTGGCTCTTTAGTAGTTTCCAAATTGGGATATAAATGGACAGCAAACAGCATTCCCTACTAATACTGATGATACTGCCTAGTTTGGATAATAAAATGTCTGCAAGAAAACAAACAACGTCAGAGAGCAACGACCCCTCAAAACTATGCCTAATTTTTTTTTAAAAAAGAAGTAATTTTAGTAGATAAATCTGGATTGCTTTGCCCTGAGTTTCAACAGACTGAAATCCAAGCATCAATTTCTATAATCCGTTGCACACCGTAGAGAGGCAACACTTTTTTAAAATTTTACTTCAACCCTTCTGCCACTTTAGGACGAGATGGAGTTTGGCTACGTCCAGGCTCCCCACAAAACATTTCCGGTTGTCTTTGACTCCCCAAGAAACAGAGGCCTGGATTACTTCCCTTTTAAGGAGGTTTTGGTAAGTGGTTCCCCCCCCCCCATGCTTTGATCTTGGCAGCTCTGCATTTTATCCTCAACTGATCCTTACTGATGTTCCCTTCATCAATGATGAGATTGATAGGTCAGAAGGAGTGGAGCAAGTTTTATATGCATTTATCTAACTCAATCTCACAAACACAGCGAGGATAAAAAGAGGATTGAATAAGGTGTGTTTGATTTGACGCAACTGTTCGTTTTCCCTCCCAAGGGTCCAGATTTTGGGTATGTAAAACGGGAATTATCCTCCACGGAGTCTGAGTCTAGCCTGGACTCCTTTGGGAATCTTGAAGTCAGCCCTCCGGTGAACGTCAAAAGCAAGGAATATCCCCTTGGGCGTATCCTAATAGGATCCTCTTTTCCTAGGTAAGTGATGGCAGGAGGCCATAAGGACATTCCCACGTACCTGTGGTTTAAACTCAGAAGATCTCTTAAGGGTTCCTCTTCCTATATGGAAGTTCTGGAGAAGTTTGCCCTAGCATCCACACAGAATTGTACATCTCTCCAAGTTAATGACGTTCAGCCTTCACCGCAAATGTCAGTAGGGATGTCCATGGGAAATGTGATTATTCTCCTAGCAAGACTCTGTTGGAAGAAATGTCCTTCTGGATTCAGTGGGAAAAAAGACACTGGAAACATGGAGGCTGCTTGGAAAAATGGTTTTAATGGTGGACAGTATCACACGGATTGAGGTCCTGAACAGAAAAGGGGGACCCCATGCTTCCAGATGTTGGGTGAAGAAGAAAAGAGAGAGACCGAGATGCTGGAAGTCCCTGGTTTTTTGCCATCCCTGGGCTTTGATACAATACAATGCAATAGCAGAGTTGGAAGGGACCTTGGAGGTCTTCTAATCCAACCCCCTGCCTAGGCAGGAAACCCTATACCGTTTCAGACAAATGGCTATCCAACATCTTCTTAAAGACTTCCAATGTTTGGGCATTCACAACTTCTGGAGGCAAGCTGTTCCACTGATTAATTGTTCTGTCAGGAAGTTTCTCCTCAGTTCTAAGTTGCTTCTCTCCTTGATTAGTTTCCACCCATTGCTTCTTGTTCTACCCTCAGGTGCCTTGGAGAATAGTTTGACTCTCTCTTCTTTGTGGCAACCCCTGAGATATTGGAACACTGCTATCATGTCTCCCCTAGTCCTTCTTTCTATTAAACTAGACATACCCAGTTCCTGCAACCATTCTTTATATATTTTAGCCTCTAGTCCCCTAATCCTCTTTGTTGCTCTTCTCTGCACTCTTTCTAGAGTCTCCACATCTTTTCTACATCGTAGTGACCATGAGCTTGTATTCTGATGGGTTGTCAGACTCCCATGGGGCCATGCAGGGGCAACTCTCTAGGCTGTGCTTGAGTCCAGGTTTAGTTGAGCATTGTTTCTTCCCAGGTGCCCCTTTGGTGAGATGGGTAAAGAGCTAATACTATCATGTCTTCATCCCATCACACTGAAGCTGAAGGGGGGAATCTTTGTTATGTAGAATAGACTGGCTTAGGCCTTTTAACGGCCCCTTGACAAAGGCAGGAGCTATTAAGAGTGAGTCTGTTTCCTGCCTAAAAACATGCTTCTCTTCTCCATTTCTGATCCAGGGAAATATAATATTCTGCCTTTTCAATATTTCCCAGGATATTTCATTTTTCTAGGAGTGGGGGTGGGTTTTAACTTCCTACAACCCTCCCCAGGGACAGACTCGAGGAAAATCATGTGAAAAGCAAGCAGAGTGAAGATTTTAAACAAGGCTATGGAGACTTTTACAAATATATATATATTTTTCAAGGATTGTAAATTGGATGAAGAGGGATTTGAATAAAAGGGAAAGAGTCTTTGGTTGAAGGCCAACCTTAATTAAAAATAAGATGTTAAAACATCGCCTGTCCGGTTAAGTTTTGGGTTAATTCAATATCAGACACATTTATCACTGTGGCTTATCTTATAATGCATACTGTAATGACTTAGGGTATCCTTAGTAAGGTGGGTAACTTGAAATGGCTGAGTAGATAAAAACATCCTTTTCAAGTAGACTGCCAAAACATCTTAGGGGGATATTTACGCGAGCGAGATTCAAACAGCTTGACACAAGGGTCAGATATGGGAGATTCCATTCTATAGCCTACAATGAGCGTCTCTGCTTTTGCGGAGCGGCGGAGGTAGAAGGCCTGGCTCACATCCTATTGGATTGTTGCTTGTATAAGGGGGTGAGGGGCAGGTACCTTGGTCCATATACCAAACGGATGACCCATTGGGATCCCCATATCAAAACAACGTACCTTAAGTGCGCTCAGAACCGGAAAATAACATTTAACACAGCACAGTCCTTAAACAAAAATGGTTCGGTTGAGATCTGCATACGTGGGGACCGATTGGGTTAGATTGCAAGGGTAACACCGAAATATAACTTTATCATATTTTTATCTACATCTTAAATGATTGTGTTCTATTCCAATTTCATTTTAGACCGTATTTTATTCCGATTCGCATTTTAAATCGTATTTTATTCCAATTTCATTTTAAATCGTATTTTATCCCTATTTCATTTTAAATCGTCTTTTATCCAATTCCATTTTAAATTGCTTTTTATCAAATTTTTAGTACTCATTGGTTTCTGGAACTTTGCACTTTGATAGGACCCCCAAGGGCTAATCAATCAAGACTCAATGTCAATGACTTAGGGTGGCGTGAATCGATCCGTTTTGGTGCATTAACAAATCAGGGTTTAACACAGCATGAGAATTCAGATCCCACCCCCTTTTTTTTAGGAATGCCCCAATGTCCAAACTGGTCAAGAATTTCCTCCGCAGCCAAGTTGTACAATCTCCCATTGAACTCTACACGGATTGGCTCTATGTGGGACACGTAGATGAATTCCTCAGCTTCGTACCTGCCCCAGACCGGAAGGTATGGGTCCATACTCTTCTTTCAACCTTGAAAGAGCTTTAAGTGACCAATTTGCGCAATTAGTGAACATGTCAAGGCGGCTTTGGAGGCTGGTCAACAGGGAGAATTGTTTGACCTTCTGCATTTCCACCCAGGGGGGAAGCTCCTTCTATAAAGTGTCCCACCAGACGAAATTGGATGAAATACGGTTGTATTTACAGTATTCACTACCGAGAGATGTTTTGTTTATGGGAAACCCTAGCCCAGGGGTCCCAATCCCTAGTCCTTGAACTGGTTCCGGGCTGCGGCATGCCAGAAATCAGGAGCAAAGCCCCATGGATGGGATGCAGGCAGCACACGAAACCACGCCCACTCTGGTATGCGGAAATCCCTCTCTCCACAGAACTGGTCCTTGGTGCCCAAAGGCTGCCCTAGTCCCTCTTATCCCCTCAAAGTAATTGACCTAACCAAATATTTCAACTTCCCATTCTTAAGTGTTACCAACTTAACTTGCAGTGATTCACTTGACAGATGTGGGCAAAACCCACAACAAACTTCTCACTTAGCAACATAAACGTTGGGCTCAAGTGTGGGCTGGTAAGTCGAGGACTACCTGTCTGTTAGGCTTGAACAAAAACAGGCCAAGGGACGAAGGATCTCCATTTCTCCGTATTCCAGCAGGGCGACGTTTGCTTCTTAAAGAAGGCAGAGAGATCCCCACCGGATCTCTCACCAGCAGGGCAGCTCAATTGGGTTGGCCGACTGTCGCACTTTCAAGGGTGCCAGAGGGCAGCGCCCAACCCAGGACTTCCTTCGCTGCTCCCAGGAAGCTGCAAGCTGGGCCATAAGGGGAAGGTGCCTGCGGGGTCGTCGGAGAGCCAAGCTGGCTGTCACTCGATGCACTGCCCGGCTCGTTTGCCCATCTGGCTTTCCCGCCTCCTTACCAGGCCTAGGAAAGTGGCGCAAAGAGCAGCCGAAATGCGCCACTTCAGTGCCCGCTGGGAAGCCGCCGCCGCCAGCTTTCCCGCCACCTGCCATCGCTCACCTTTACGACCGGCTGAAGGGCGAGCAGCACCGAGCTTCCAAGCGGCGACTCTCCTGTGGCTGCATCCTCCCCAGTGGCGTCTCCGAGGGCTCCCGCTTCTTCTCGTGCTCCCTCCTCTTCTTCCAACTGGGCAAAGCGGACCTGCTTCTTCATGCCCCCTGCCGCCATATGTCTATACACCGGAGGGCCGCCGCTGCAGAGCCGGGTAGGCGACATGTAACCGACTAATCCCGGAGCCGGTGGCATCTTGGCAGGCGAAAGGAGCACCTTGAGACTACACTTCCCAGAAAGCACCGTAAACCAGCTGTTTACGGTGCAGAGGCTGTTGCTGCAAAACGCTTCCCTTTTCACACTGAGGTTGGAGAATGCTCCCGTTGGCTAACATCCGGCAAATTAATTCCCCTCTCCAGTTATTGATTCTAGGCCCTAGAGGTCTTAGGCGACCCCTGTGAAAGGGTCATTCGACCCCCAAAGGGGTCGCGATCCACAGGGTTGAGAACTGCTGTGTTAGAGTGTTTGCAGCGTGACTACTATTAGGAGCAAAACACAACACACAGAGACCTAGACATTTAACAGTGGTTTATATGCAACATATAAGTGGTAGCAAATACCTGACAAGCAACCTTCTCCTGAACTCTACACGGAGAACTTAGCAATAGATACTGGACACAAGGAGAGAGATACTCCCTCTCACGGCCTCCTTTATATAGACACCTCTTAAAGTGGTAAAGACTTGTGTGGCCCCTTCGTAGTCTTAAACTGGCTATACCAATGAGGATTCATCTTCATTGCATCAGCCTTACATCTCATCAGCTTTACAGGGTTCTTTTTTACTACCAAAGGACTAACAGAGTCGGAAGGGACCTCGGAGGTCTTCTAGTCCAACCCCAAGGAGGGATATTCACAAGGATCAGGTTTGAGCAGATGACTGTTTTTAAGGTGTATCTCTGATCCAGCTGTTAATCTCTAGGGTTTGCGAAGACGAAGAACCGATTCAGCATCAGGGCTCTACCACAGAATACCTCTTCCCTAACCACCTTGAGATGAGAAAAGGCTGAAATAACTTACCATTCTTCTCCTCCGCACAATGGATGAAAAAAATCTGATATGGCGGTTAAAGTTTCTGGCTTTTCTGCCCTGCGTGAAGCTTCTTCCGATCTGCTAAATTCTCATTTTGATACTGCTAGTCCTCTCTCTGTCCTGTAACCTTTTCCCACCTCTCTGCCTTACTCCCTTTCTTACTCCCCCGTTCAAGGGTTTCCGCCTGCTGCTGGCCAGCCCAAGAGCCTGCTTGGAACTGCTGGAAGAGAAGGCGAAGGAAGGCCATGGGAAAGCCAAAATGCCTGAAGGTCAGTGGATCCTTCTTTCTCCTGTGTAGCAAATCAGGACTGGAACAACAGATAACCGAGAAAACAAATTTTCCCAATGGGTGCTTCATTTTCTACAAAGGATGAGGTCAACTGTTGGGCTGGGTTGCATTAATATGAGTTGTGTTTCTTCCTTCCAACATGTTTTCCCCACTAGGAACAAGCCAGGCAGTGACGTGCGGTGAGGTTAATGGCTGGTGAGGCTGGTGACGTCATCAGGAAGGCGGGAAATGGGACCACGTGTGCTGGAGGCACAAATTTCTCCCTCCGCAGCTCCCGGGCGCGCACGGACGGAGGTAGGCAGAATGGCGCCGAGGCGATCCGGCAGGCGAGTGACTGAGGATCAGGCTGCCTCGCTCGCTCTTTCGTCCGCCCGGATCGCCTCGGCGCCATTCTGCCTACCTCCGTCCGTGCGCGCCCGGGAGCTGCGGAGGGCGGAGGCAGAAATGTTGTCGGCGCTCCCAAATGACATCATCCGGAAACGCCGACATTTCTGCCTCCGCCCTCCGCAGCTCCCGGGCACGCACGGACGGAGGTAGCCACAGCAACACTGAGGCGATCCGGGCGGACGAAAGAGCGAGCGAGGGAGCCTGATCCTTGGTCGCTCGCCCGCCGGACTGGCTCGGCGCCATACTGCCTACCTCCGGCCGTGCGCGCCCGGGAGCTGTGGAGGGCGGAGGCAGAAATGTTGTCGGCGTTTCCGGATGATGAAGGCACAAAAGCAACTGTCGACTGTCGCTTTCGTGCCTTCGTCATCTGGGAGCGCCGACAACATTTCTGCCTCCGCCCTCCCCAGCTCCCGGGCACGCCCGGACGGATGTATAATATTATAATATTATATATATATATATAGTATATAATATTATATAGTATTATTTCATGAAGAGAGGTGAGGCTCTGCCTCCCTTGCCTCCCCTGACCGCATGTCCCTGAAGCCAGGACTCTAAACTTACAATAAACAACTTTATTATGGAATACTTACAATAGTCCTTCTCGCCAAGCACTGGCCTTCTAACTCTAATTTTAACAGATTCACAGAGTTGGAAGGGTTCTTGCAGGTCATCTAGTCCAACTCCCCCCCGTCCCGCTCAAGCAGGAGACCCTACAGTCCAGTCTCTTCTTGAAAGCCTCCAGTGATGAAGCTCCCACAACTGCCAAAGGCAACTTCTCTTCCAAGGATTGATTGTTCTCACTGTCAGAAAGTTCCTCCTTCTTTCTAGGTTGACTCTCTCCTTGATCATAAGGCTGCATAAACAGAGGGATAGAATCGAGATCATGTGAAGGGTTAATACCACTTTATAATGCCTTGGTAAGGCCACACTTGGAATACGGCATCCAGTTTTGGTCGCCACGATGTAGAAAAGATGTGGAGATTCTAGAAAGAGTGCAGAGAAGAGCAACAAAGATGATTAGGGGACTGGAGACTAAAACATATGAAGAACGGTTGCAGGAACTGGGTATGTTTAGCTTAAGAGAAAGAAGGACTAGGGGAGACATGATAGCAGTCTTCCAATATCTCAGGGGTTGCCACAAAGAAGAGGGACTCAAACTATTCTCCAAGGCACCTGAGGGTAGAACAAGAAGCAATGGGTGGAAACTAATCAAGGAGAGAAGCAACTTAGAACTGAGGATAAATTTCCTGACCGTTAGAACAATTAATCAGTGGAACAGAAGTTGCCTCCAGAAGTTGTGAATGCTCCAACACTGGAAGTCTTTAAGAAGATGTTGGATAGCCATTTGCCGGAAACGGTATAGGGCAGGCATGTCCAAAGTGCGGCCCGGGGGCCAAATGCGGCCCTTTTTCAAATTTCAAGTGGCCCGCAGCCTCTTCTCCCCACTGGAGTTATTTGTTTAGTCTTTCATAAAATACTGTATTTTTCGAAGTATAAAGGTGCATCTTTTCCCCCTCAAAAAAGAGGCTAAAAATCTGGGTGCACCTTATACACTGAATACAGCATTTTTTGCCTCCCAAAACTCTGCCCCCTTCACCAAAATGGCTGTGCATAGCCTTTAGGAGGTTTTCAGAGTGATCCTGGGGGCTGTGGAGGGCATAAATGAGCAAACAACGGCCCGTTTTTTGCTCAACTTTGCCCCCCCCCCCAGCCCCCAGGAGCACTCTAGAAGCCTCTTAAGGGCTATTCATGCCCTTTTAAAAAAAGGTCCGTTTTCACGAAAAATGGGCCGTTTTGGGGAGAGTGCAAAAGCTTTTTTTGCCTCTTCAAAATCTTGGTCCGTCTTATACTCCGAAAAATACGGTAGTTAATTCGCATTTAATGTTAAGGGTTCAAAGAATGTCAGGCTGAATGATCGGCCCCACACATTTTCACCTCATCAAATCTGGCCCTCCTTGCAAAAAGTTTGGACACCCCTGGTATAGGGTTTCCTGCCTAGGCAGGGGGTTGGACTAGAAGACCTCCAAGGTCCCTTCCAACTCTGCTATTGTATTGTGTTGTGTTGTGTTGTGTTGTGTTGTATTGTATTGTATTGTATTGTATTGATCAGTTTCCATCCATTATTATTCCTTGTCTGGCCTTCGGGCGCCTTGGAAAATAGCTTGACCCCCTCCTCTCTGTGGCAGCCCCTCAAATATTGGAAGGCTGCCATCGTGTCTCCCCTGGTCCTTCTCTTCACCAGACTAGCCAGGCCCAGTTCCGGCAACCGTTCATCGTATGTTTTATTCTCCGGGCCCCTAATTATCCTGGTTGCTCTTCTCTGCACTTTTTCTAGAGTCTCAACCTCTTTTTTATAGTGTGGTGACCAAAACTGGATGCATTACTCTAGGTGCGGTTTTACTAAGGCTTTACAGAGTGGTATTAGTAATATAACTATAGGTTAAAAGACAGATGCAAACAAAAAAACTCAAATCGTTTTCCTTTTCTCCAATAGGAATTGAATTTCGGAAAGGTGATCGGCAGCCTCGTCCCATATCAGAAATCATTGCTGACGGATTCATAAGAAAGTGGAACAAACACTGCCAAGTAAGATCCCATCTATTCCGCTATTCAATCTGGAGACCGAGTGATCCAACAAAGAGGATGAAAGGATTATTCCTTGTTCTGTTCAGATGCTGATGGACTTACCTAGTCAGTAAAACATTAAAGCAAGGGTCATACATGAAGATGGACCCCCCCTTCCAATCAAAGGGGGTCCTTAGAATAGTTTGCTTAGTGACCGTTTAAAGTTATAACGGCACTGAAAAAAGTGACTTAGGGATCATTTTTCACACTTAGGACTGTTGCTGCATCCCCCATGTGATTTGCGTTCTGATGCTTGACCATTGACTCGCATTTACGACGGTCTCAGGGCCCGAGGATCATGTGATCCGCTTTTACGACCTTCTGACAAGCAAAATGGGGAAGCCAACAACTGCCGTGATTCGGTTAACAAACGCTGCAAGGAAGGTCATAAAACGGAGCAGCACTCACTCAACCAATTTCTCACTTAGCCGCATACATTTCGTGCTCCATCGCGGTCGTACGTCGAGGAGCGCCTGCATGGAAGTTGTGGTTTTACTGGCAGTCACTTTGTGGGCACTGAATTATGAATATTTTGAAATATTTAATATTTTGAAATATTCTTAAAAATATTTTAAATATTAATATTTTTAAATATTTAATATTTTAAATATTCACATTTTAAGCATTTTAAATATTAAAATTTTAAGTGTGGCCTCTCCCTACTCCTTTTTATAATTTATTTTTTTTACTTATTTATTTTAATTTGTCAACAAGTACAAGGAAACAAGTAGAAAATTGCATGAAAAAAAAATGGCACAAATAAGCAAAACATAGCCGTAAACCAGGGACGTGCGGTCATTGGAGGCAGGGGAGGCAGAGCCTCACCTCTCATCATGAAATAATAATATATAAAATAATAATATCCACGAGGGAGTTTCATATATATAAGAGGAAGAGGAGGGAGGAGGAGGAGTGCGTGCGGGGTGGTGCCAGCTGGGCAACCGGCGGAGGTAGGAGGGTTCTCGGAAGCGCCAATAACCTTCCTGCCTTCGCTGTACTTTGCGCGCTCCTCGTGACTGCAATCGACGTCCAGAAGTGGCAGGGGCTTGATGACATCGCCGCAGCTGCCATGCGCGGACAGACGGAGGTAGCCAGAGTGGCGCCAAGACAGTCCGGCGGACGAGCAACCGAGGATCAGGCTGCCTGATCCTCCATCGCTCGCTCGCTCGCTCGCTCGCTCTTTCGTCCGCCCGGACCCCTCGGCGCCACTCTGGTTACCTCCGTCCAGCCGCGCCCAGCAGCGACGTCGGCGACGTCATCAAGACGAAGTGGCTTGGAGGCGAAGTGCTTTTCAGTGCTTTTCTGTGCGTCTGGCGTTTAGGTAGATAGCCGGATGTCCTAAACGCCAGATGCACAGAAAAGCAGTAAAAAGCAGCTGCTTTGGGGAGCGCGAGCCGGCGGAGCGCGTTCAGGAAGGCGGGGAATGGGATCACGTGTGCTGATCCATTCCCCGCCTTCCTGAGCGCGCTCCGCCAGCTCGCGCTCCGCGATCCCCAACAGCAGCTGCTTTTCTGTGCGCCTGGCGTTTAGGTAGATAGCTGGATGTCCTAAACGCCAGACGCACAGAAAAGCACTAAAAAGCAGCTGCTGTTGGGGAGTACAAGGCGGCGGAGCGCGCTCAGGAAGGCGGGGAATGGGATCACGTGTGCTGGAGACTGAGGCAGCCTCAGCCTCCAGCACACGTGGTCCCATTCCCCGCCTTCCTGATGACGTCACCAGCCTCACCAGGCGTAAACCTCACCGCACGTCACTGCCGTAAACACATAAAAAGAGTACATATAAATGTGACAGTAGGACAGGGACGGTAGGCACGTTGGTGGGCTTATGCACCCGCCCCCTTTACGGACCTCTTAAGAAACTCGTAAGGTCCATGGTAGACAGCTTAAGGTAAGAGGTATGGGGGTTATCCTTGCTTTATTTCTCCTTTCCGCATCCTTTCGGGCTTTTCTGGAAAGATTAGTCTTTGCATGATGTGTCTGAAATAGAATAATTTGAACCTACTCATGTATGTGAGCAGTAAACAACATTTTTTGCTCTATTGCTGAAATCGTTTTTCCTGCAATCAAGGTTAGAACGGTTGACATTTAGTTTGCATCTATGGATAGCCCTTGTGTTATTGCCGTTGACATAAAAGAAGTCATGAACAGATAGGATGTTATGGCCGATTATCTTGGGCCCTAAGCTCGGGTCGGAACATAGACGGCGTGGTTCAAGGTTCTCCAGGCCTAAACAATTTTCACTGAAGCTTCTTACTTCCCTTTTCAGAGGTGTATTGATTGGAACAAAGACATCCTTAAAGAGGAGCTGGGCCTGGAAGAGGAAGACATCATTGAGATCCCTCAGCTTTTCCATCCTTATCTCGAGTTGTCTGAGAATACCATTTCTAAAGGGGTCAACGCTTCCGCGGAGGCTTATTTCCCAGACATGGTAGGACTCCTGCCCCAAATGTGTTTTGAGAAGAACTGTTGTGGCCTGCCAGTGGCCAGCGGATCTGGCAGCAGATTCAGGCAGTGAGGAGGGTTGGGGAGGAACATGGGCCAGTCCTGGAGTCTGGGGAAGGCTCTGGTGAGGGCTCTGTGTCAGAGGCAGAGAGGGGGCCGGGGCTGTCTGACACTGCCTTCAGAGTCGGAGATCAGTGAGGAAGATGAACAGCTGGAGCCTGTTCCCAGTGTGCGCCTGCGCAGAGTTGCCAGACAAAGGGAACAGCTCAGTGACCTGCGGTGAGGTTTATGGCTGGTGAGGCACTGACGTCATCAAATGATCATCATGAAGGGAAGACTGTGACAACTTTGATCTTTGCAAGCGGGCAAGCAAAATACCCCAGGATCACGGTGGCAGGGACAGAAACTCCTTCCGCTGCGCTGCGGAGAAGAGCCACGCTGTGCAGGAGGCTCCTCAGTGCCTGCCTCAGATCAGCGTGAGCCGCGGTCCCCTTCATGTTGGCTCAGGAAGGAGGGGAATGGGACCGCGTGTGCAGGAGGCTCCTCAGCTCTAGCCTCAGATCAGCGCGAGCCATTCTCCTCCTTCCTGAGCCAACATGAAGGGGACCGCGGCTCGCGCTTATTTGGGAGTAAGGCCACAGGTGGATGGGAAATGGCCCCTCCCAGAGGACATAAAAGAGGAGCGAAAGGGGAGTGGAGTTTGAAGGAGACCATTAGTTCGCTTAATTGGTTCGTGACTCTCCGAGGCTCCTTGCCCAGTTCTGCAGATATCGGCCTGGCAGCTCTCCAAGCCAGATAAGATCTGTGACTATAAATCCTCCCTCGAAAGTCTTTGCTGGATGTGAATGAGCAGAATTCACAGTCAATTAATAAAAAGGGTTTTTTTTTTGCCGGAACAAGGAGTTTGTTTGATGCTCTTGGGAAGCCTCGGTCAGAACAAGAACCAGGCAAGAGGTCACCCAGCAGATCCTACCAGTCAAAGGTTCAGCTTAATTTGACTTTGGAGAAACAGAGGGCATCTCTCTGGAAGCCAGATTTGACCTCCTGGTTGCCATCCCTTCTCCAGGCAAGGGTGGTGTGGGATGACAGGAAAAGCAACACGCAATTTTGATGTGCTGGTTAGATTCACACATCACAAGAAACTCTTAAAGGACAGCGGCCCCAAACCTTTGGGGCTTGCTGGCCTGGTTGTGGGGGAAAAGAGGAACCAGGCTGCGTTGAGTGGAAGGCCAGTGCACACGCAACCCTTGAGCAAGGGGTGGGCTGGCAACACATGTGCAGCTGGACTTGTGTTAGTGGCAAGCTGGTACGCTGGCCCATCACTCTTGCGAGTGGTGCGCATATGTGCACACATGCTCCGCCAAACCACTTGCGTGGCCCAATTCTGTTATTGGGCTTCGATCCAGGGGTTGGGGACCGAAGCGGTTTGTTTGGCTCAAAATATTGGGTGAATCGAGAGCTGTGTCTTGTGTTCACTTCTACAGCATCCTTCTGAACAGCTCTAATATGAAGCTACACAATCCAAATGGATACCGTATTTTTCGGCGTATAAGACGCTCCGAAGTATAAGACGCACCTAGCTTTTAGGGAGGAAAACAAGGGGGGGGGAAATCTGCCTCTGCCTCCCAGCAATTTGCCTCCTTGCAGCAAACAGCAAACAGTACCAATAATATACACTGTTTGTGGTGTTACATTTCAGACTATACTTGTACAGATGCTGTTAAAATTGATGTGGCTTTCTGGAAGTATACGTTATTCTCTGCTGTTTAAAAGAAGATACAATAGCACCGGGCCTCTTCAGATCAAGCATTTATTTTAAAAAGCTTCTTCATTTTGTTACGTTGTTTAGAACAATAATGAAGCAGTCTTTAAAATATAAGTCTAATAATTTGAATCTGCCTCTGCCTCCCAGCAATTTGCCTCCTTGCAGCAAACAGCAAAGAACCAGTTTCACTTTCAGTTTCAGTTTCAGCACGGCCTCCCTATGATCAGCTGTTTCAGGTTGCAGGGACCGTCATAGCCTATGGCCACCTCCGCAAGCCCCAAGGAGGTAAACTGCTGGGAGGCAGAGGCCAAAGGGTGGGGGTCAGTGGGTGGGCGGGGCTACATTTGGTGTATAAGACACACCCAAATTTTCATCCTCTTTTAGGGGGGAAAAGTGCGTCTTATACTCTGAAAGATACAGTAATCAAGACTTAATTAGTTGTCCCTAGTAAAGAACACTTGACTTTAAAAGTAGTTGGAGAAGTGGACTGTTAAAACTTACCTTGTCCTTGAATTTCACTAGGGTCCAAAATCATGAAAACTGATTGCAATCTAACCTATTAGACCACTGGTTATCTCCCTTCGGCAGGTAAATATGATTGTCCTGGGGAAACACCTGGGCATCCCAAAGCCGTTTGGACCCATCATCGATGGCCAATGCTGCTTGGAGAAAGAAGTCCGCCGTCTCCTGGAGCCCTTAGGCTTGTCCTGCAATTTCATCGACGACTACGGAACTTACTACCTCCAACATGGCGATGTCCACTGCGGCACAAATGTCCGCCGGAAGCCCTTTTCCTTCCAGTGGTGGAACATGAGGCCTTGAGGGCCTCATCACGCCTTCTGTTTTCCACTCAATCAAGATGATGTTGAGACAGACCTTGTGTGTCTTCTCCCGCACTTCCTCAGGAAATCCAGTAACTTTTCCAAGAATTCCTGGGTGATTCCTCTTTGGGTTATGATGAAGATGCTTGCAAGCTTCTCTTTTGATTTAGACTTTCTCTGAAGAATATCTAAGGCGGCTTTCCTCATTTCTAAGTGTATCAGGTCTGCCAAAATGTTGTTAGTTGTGTTCTCCGATCACCCAGAAGAACAGAGGGCAGCTAAGTTCAAGCAGCGGTGTCAAAACTCACGGCCTACGATGCACCACATGCTGGCCACGCCCACCACCCCCAGTTTAGCGAAGGGGGGGAAAAGTTGTGATACTTCCCGTGACGACAACATGACGATGGGAGTTTGACACCCTTTCTCTAATCCTTCTCCTTATCCAAAACACAACAATCCTAAACCTAGTTATAGAGGTCCAACTAAAGTAGAATAAAATATGGATTAAAATATAAGAAGGAAGACGCGGCATAAAAGGGACAGTTAGACGCTTGCTTAAAGGGACAGGGAAACGTCATCAGCCTTCAACCACAACATGTTCCAGCAAACGTCCCTATGTCAAAGGTCCAAAACCACAAGGTTCAATTAAAGTTCGTTAATGGCACGTAGTCCATACCTGTAACAAAAGGAGAAGTAAGACCCCCATCTCCTTATAAGGCTTTTTCCTCTAGGTAACCAATAAGAAATGAGTTAAGTGTTTCCGTGTTACGCTGCCTTTGAGAATGTATAAGAATGTGTGCTTCGATAATGAAGGTTGTTCAGAACTTGCAATGTTAGCCATGGGCTACTTTCTGAACCTGGCTGCCAAATAAACTCTCCCTGTATCCTGAGAAGTCTTAAGCCTGTCATTCTCAGCAACACAACGAAACATGTCATAACCCTGGTTCAGGGGTTGGAGCCACAAAGTTCCTAACCGGAAGCCCCCCCCGTTCAATTCTGTAGCCGACCGGAAGTCTGGTTCCCACACCATAGAGCCTCCTCCTAGTGCGGCGTCCTTTTTCCTCTACGTCTCCTAACCGTAAGTCCTATCAATTGTGGAGCTGACCGGAGAACCCTTGCCATAGAGTCCCCTCCTGGCGCACCCTGCCTCCCCGCTGCCCCTAACTGGAAGCTCCTCTCAAAATCGTGGTGCCGACTGGTGACAGGGAGCCGCAGCAGAGCAATGAAAGAGCCACCTGCAGCTCCAGAGCTACGGGTTGCTGACCCCTGCCCTAGCTGGTTCAGGGTCCTTCAAAGAATGTTATTTCTGCCACCTCATCAAACTTGACCAGCTCAGATTTAGTCAAGTAGATAAGCCAAGTCAGATTGTCACAAATCAAGAAACTCCCAAAACACACTCTAAAAGGTAGACCTCCAACAGAGGTAGAACGTTTTCCCAAAAATAAGTTTGTCCAGTCTCGAACCTGGCATGATGGAGTTGAAGAACAATAATTGTTGACCTAAAAGTTCTTAGTGGCTGGCCCCAGATGCCTTCCAAGTGCACAGCTCAAAATAGTGATCCTGAGCAGTAATTAATCCACATTTTGGTTTCGTGTTGATTCCTATCATTTCAAATTTGCAAAGAGGCATTCTGGGGGTGTCGTGATTGTGAAGCCCATATTTCTTTGGGTGCTTATTTTTAAAAGGAATGCGTACTGCTGCTGAGTTATTTGATATGTTCAGAAACGAAACTTGCAGAAGCTTTTCTCGCGGATCTACCAATGGTTTGAATAAACTGCGAAGAACCTTTAAGCGTTCCGTTCCATTTCTTAAATCCACGCGTCCGTTATACAGTCATAAAAGGCAGAATGAGGTAGTCCTCGACTTACAACAGTCCGCTTAGTGACCGTTCAAAAGTTACAACAGCACGGAAAAAGAAGTGACAGGACCGTTCTTCAGGGTTACGCCCTTTGCAGCCGTCCCCGTGATCATGTGATCTAAATCCAGAAGATTGGCAACTGGTTCATATTTATGACCGTTTCTGTGTCCCAAAGTCACGTGATCCCATTTTGCGACCTCATGACAAGCAAAGTCAATGGGGAAGCCAGATTTACTTAACAACCACGTTACTCACTTAGCAACGGCAGCGATTCACTTAAGGGCTGTGGCCAGAAAAGCTGTAAAGTGGGGCAAAACTCACTCAGCAGATGTCTCGCCCAGCAACAGAACATTTGGGGTCCATTGTGGTCGTAACGTGAGGACTACCTGCCCATAGTTAGAATATTTTTTAAAAAAAATTCATTTAACTTTAATTGGTTCTCATCCCGCTGAGCCCCCCTTCTTGGTGAAGGAAATCGCTCAACGTTAAATCAATGGGAACTCTTGAACTCAGAGGCCGGGCAGCCAATCATATCAAAGGAAATTACAAAAAGGCAGAGGAATATTTTTTAAAAAATAGTGCCTTCTTCGGGGACAAAACACAAAACATAGGCCACTCTTTGCAGTAGAAAAAAACAAACACTTTTTGATAATATATTTATTATTATTATTATTATTATTATTATTATTATTATTATTATTATTATTATTATTATTATTATTATTATTATTATTATTATTATTATTATTATTATTATTATTATTATTATTATTATTATTATTATTTAAATTATACATTTATAGTGTGTGTGAACAGAGTTGGTTCTGGGTATCATTCATATTGATCCAATTCACAATAATATTAGTAATATTAGTAATCTGTATCCCATTTCTCAAAGTTAAGTAATCCTTTATTACATTGTTCCAACATATATATTCAAAAAAATTCCTAACTCCTCATCTTTATCTCTACCTTCATCTATATCTTTCTTATTCTATCTAAACATTTCTCTATTATATATGAACAAATTTAGCTGCTTCATTTAGATTGATCCAGTTTACGCTAACATTGTTAATAATCTCTATCGCATTTATCAAGTTTATATAATCCTTATATTATTTATACATCTCCTCTTTAGTACTTCAGTTATTATCCATTTTTCCATTTTAACTCAATTCACAATAACAGTATGAACAATTTTAACTAGATATCATTCATGTTGATCCAATTCATATTAACATTGTTGATTATCACATTAATCAAGTTATATAGTCTTGTTACATTGTTAAAATACACAAACAAAAACAAACTTTCAATGCTGGCTTATTGGTCCCAAACAGGTTTAAGGGGAAGGACAAATGGGATGAAATGTTCTCTCTGCCCCAGAACTCAACGTTAAATGCAGAAGAGGGAATCCAAACTGTTCTCCCTCCATTCACAGCGCAGCTGCTGCTCTCTTTCTGGTCCTCCCCCGGCCTCCCCCCTCCCGGGGGACTACCTTAAAGGGACAGGCTGCAGCAGTAGCTCCGCTGTGAATGGAGGGAGAAAGTTCGGATTCTCTCTTGGTAGGGGTGGTGGGTCATGTGACTGAGTAGGCGTGGGCGTGAGTGACATTGAGTTGGCCACGCCCACTCAGTCACAGGACCCACCACCGAGCCATGGCCACAGAACCGGTAGAGGAAAAAAATGTGAATGTCACCCCTGCTTTTGGTCGTATGACTTCACAATCATGACACTCCCATAATGCTTCTTTGCAAATCAAGTGATTTGAAAGGATAGAAATCAAGACGAAACTAAAACATGGATGAATGACTCCTCATTATCACTATTTTGAGAGCTGTATACTTAGAAGGGCTGCCGGCCTTCACAACACATCTGGGGCCAGCCACTAAGTGCTTTTAGGTCAACAATTATTGTTCTTCAACTGCGTCATCCTAGGTTCAAGACTGGACAAACTTTTTTGGGAGGGGAAATGTTCTACAGATGTTGGATGCAGTGGTGGGTTTCAATTTATTTTAGTACCGGTTTGCTCGTGCGTGTCCGCTCGTGCACTCGCCTGACATTTCTGCGCATGCGCAGAAGCATCCAGGCGGTTGGGCAGAGCCTACCACCGCCGTCACTACCGCTTCGCCCGATCTGGGGCGAACCGGCCGAAATCCACCTCTGGTTGGATGTCTACCTTTAGAGCAGGCATGTCCAAAGTGCAGCCCGGGGGCCAAATGTGGCCCTTTTTCAAATTTCAAGCAGCCCGCAGCCTCTTCTCCCCACTGGAGTTATTTGTTTAGTCTTTCATAAAATACCGTATTTTTCAAAGTATAAAGATGCATCTTTTTCCCCTCAAAAAAGAGGCTAAAAATCTGGGTGCATCTTATATACTGAATGCAGCATTTTTTTGCCTCCCAAAACTCTGGCCTCTTCACCAAAATGGCTGTGCATAGCCTTTAGGAGGTTTTCAGAGTGCTCCTGAGGGCTGTGGAGGGCATAAATGAGCAAAAAACGGCCCGTTTTTTGCTCAACTTTGCCCCCCCCCCCAGCCCCCAGGAGCACTCTAGAAGCCTCTTAAGGGCTATTCATGCCCTTTTAAAAAAAGGCCCGTTTTCGTGAAAAATTTTTGGGATAGTGCAAAAACTTTTTTTTTTTAATTTGCCTCTTCAAAATCTTGGTGCGTCTTATACTCTGAAAAATACGGTAGTCAATTCGCATTTAATGTTAAGGTTTCAAAGAATGTCAGGCTGAATGATGGGCCCCACATATTTTCACCTCACCAAATCTGGCCCTCCTCGCAAAAGGTTTGGACACCCCTGGTTTAGAGAGTGTTTTGGTGATTCATTATTTGTGACAATTCAACTTGGGTCGTTTAAGCTGTAGTGACTAAATCTGAGCTGACCAGGTCTGGTGAGGTAACAGAAATAGCATTCTAGAAATCAGATTTTTATAAAATATGGAATAGAATTTATAAGTGGCTAGAAAACAGGAAATAGAAGTTGGTTTTTTTCTAAACTAGTATCGAATAAAAATTAACCAAATCTACTAATCACTATCACACTTAAAAGTATTGACTATAATTTAAATAGAATGGTGATATGAACAATGAATATTATTATAAGTGTTAGTGCTGCTGTTATTATTATTATTATTATTATTATTATTATTATTATTATTATTATTATTATTATTATTATTATTATTATTATTATTATTAGTGTTAGTACTACTAACGTTTAAGCTGTAGTGACTACATCTGAGCTGACCAGGTCTGGTGAGGTAACAGAAATAGCATTCTAGAAATCGGATTTTTTATAAAATATGGAATAGAATTTATAAGTGGCTAGAAAACAGGAAATAGAAGTTGGTTTTTTCTAAACTAGTATAGAATAAAAATTAACCAAAGTTACTAATCAGTATTACTGATTATCAGTTACACTTAAAAGTATTGACTATAATGTAAATAGAATGGTGATATGAACAATTAATATTATTATAAGTGTTAGTACTGCTATTATTATTATTATTATTATTATTATTATTATTATTATTATTATTATTATTATTATTATTATTATTATTATTACTACTACTACTACTACTATATGATTGTATCACAGCGGCCAGTTGATTCGTCGGATTTGGCATTGATTATTATTATTATTATTATTATTATTATTATTATTATTATTATTATTATTATTATTATTATTAGTGTTAGTGTTAGTACTACCGTTATTATATTATTAGAGAAGGTAATAGGAAGGCCATGTGGAATGGAGAACTACGAAGGCTAAATATGAAAGCCGATACAGAAGGCTGTATAATTACTTTATATTATTATGTATGTTTTTTTTTTCTTGTTGTGTTTTTCTTTCTGTTTTTAAAGGTAAAATGTTTAATAAAAATTATTTTTAAAAGAAAAAGAAATAGCAAGTATCCATGAACTTACTAGGGTTATGAAATGTCTTGCTGGACCTCTATAACTATCGTATTTTTCGGAGTATAAGATGCACCTTTTTCCCTCAAGAAAGAGGCTGAAAATCTGGGTGCGTCTTATACACTGAATACAGCATTTTTTTGCCTTCCGAATCCGCGCCCTCTTCACCCAAACGGCCGTGCATAGCCTTTAGGAGGCTTTCAGAGAGCTCCTGGGGGCTGGGGAAGGCAGAAATGAGTGAAAAATGGACTTTCTTTGCTCAATTCTGCCCTCCCAGTCTCCAGGAGTACTCTATAAGCCTCCTAAAGGCTAGGCATGCAAATTGTTTTGACTAAAACGGGCTTGTTTTTGTGAATAAAACGGGCTGTTTTTTGCTCGTTTTTGGGGGGGCTCACCTCCCAGGAGCACTCTGCAAGCCCCCTAAGGGCTATTCATGCCTTTTTTTGGGGAAAAACCAGGCCAATTTTTGTGAAAAAGGGGCGTTTTGGGAGGTTTGCAGAGTGCAAAAAAATTTTTTTTTTAATTTTGCCTCTTCAAAACCTTGGTGCATTATATACTCCAGTGCGTCTTATACTCCGAAAAATAGGGTACTTTTAGAATTGTTGTGCATGGATAAGGAGAAGGTTTATAGCATCCTCCCTGAACTTAGCTGCCCTCTGTTCTTTTGGGTGATGGGGGAAGACAACTAACAACATTTCGGCCGACCTGATGCATTTAGAGACCTACATTTATATTTAGCCTTCTTAGGTACTGGAGAAAGTCCAAATCACAAGAGAAGCTGGCAAGGACCTTCTTAATAACCACCGAAAGAGGAGTCACCAGGATTTCTTGGGAAATTATCGGATTTCCTGAGGAAGTGCGGGAGAAGGTCTGTCTCATCATCATCTTTGGGTGGAAAACAGAAGGCGTGATGATGGCCTCAAGGCCTCATGTTCCACCACTGGAAGGAAAAGGGCTTCCGGCGGACATTTGTGCCGCAATGGACATCTCCTAACATGAGGTAGTAAGTTCCGTAGTCATCAATGAAATTGCAGAACAAGCCTAAGGGCTCCAGGAGACGGCGGACTTCTTTCTCCAAGCAGCATTGGCCGGCGATGATGGGTCCAAACGGCTTTGGGATGCCCAGGTGTTTCCCCAGGACAATCATATTTACCTGCAGAAGGGAGATAACCAGTGGTCTAATATGGAGGTGTCAAACTCAAGGCCCGGTGGATGAATCCATCCCACAGGGTACTTAGATCTGGCCCCCAGGGCGACCCTGAAAACAGCAAAGGACTTTCAGTGCTGTGATTTTCAGTCACAAACCTTATCTGGCTTGGCCAATATCTGCGAAACTTGTCCAAGAGTCTCAGAGAGTCAGGAACCAATGGTCTCCTGCAAACTCCACTCCCCTTTCGCTCCTCTTTTATTTCCTCTGGGAGGGGCCATTCATTGTCCACCTGTGGCTTTACTCCCAAGTTGACCCCTTGTTCCTTAGCTGTTCCCTTTGTCTGGCAACTCTGTGCATGCGCCCACTGGGAACAGGCTCCAGTTGTTCTTCTGCCTCACTGATGTCTAACTCTGAAGGCAGCGGATAACTGTCCGACGGCCCTGGCCCCGTCTCTGCCTCCGACACAGAGCCCTCATCAGAGCCTTCCCCAGACTCCAGGACTGGCCCATGTTCCTCCCCAACCTCCTTACTGTCTGAATCTGGCGGGCCACAACAGTTCTCAAAACAAATTTGGGGACGGGAGTCCTACCATGTCTGGGAAATAAGCGTCAGCGGGAATCTCCATCACATTAGAAACGGGATTCTCAGACAACTCGAGATGAGGATAGAAAAGCTGAGGGATCTCAATGATGTCTTCCTCCTCCAGGCCCAGCTCCTCTTTAAGGATTTTTCTGTTCCAATCAATATCCTTCTGAAAAGGGAAGTAAGAAGATACAGTGAATTAAAAAAAAGGAGTAGGGTTAAGCTTAGGGTTAATATTTCAGTGCCCACAAAGTGAGTTCGATGTAACCATGGCGTCATTGCAGGTAGTCCTCGACTTACGACCACGATTGAGCTCAAAGTGTATGTGGCTAAGTGAGTTACACCGGTTGAATCGCACGACTGGTTTTGCCCCAGGTTATGATTTTCCTTGCCGCGTTCGCTAAGGGAATCACTGCAGTTAGGTTAGTCACACAAGTAGCTCCAGGGGTGAAATCTTACCGTTTCAGGCTGGTTCGCTCGAACCAGTAGTAAAAATGTTTAACAAAGTTAAAAAAACAAACAAAAAACCAACGATCAGCTGTGCTGTATGATGGTAGGAATATTTTTAAAACTTTTTTTAAGCATTTGGGGCCTGTTTTTGCTCCCAGGAGGCTTCCCTGAGTCCTGTTAGGCCACAAAAAGGGGGTGGGGTTTGTGCTGAGAAAGAAAGAAAGAAAGAAAGAAAGAAAGAAAGAAAGAAAGAAAGAAAGAAAGAAAGAAAGAGGGGAGAAAAGAAAGAAGAAAGAAAGAACGTAAGTAAGAAAGAGGGAGGGAAGGAGGGAGGGGAGAAAAGAATGGAGAAAGAAACAAAGAGGGAGGGAGGGGAGAAAAGAGGGAAGAAAGAAAGATAGAAAGAAAGAGGGAAGGAGGGAGGGAGGAGTGGGCGAAAAGAAGGGAGAAAGAAAGAAAGAAAGAAAGAAAGAAAGAAAGAAAGAAAGAAAGAAAGAGGGAAGGAGGGAGGGAGGAGTGGGCGAAAAGAAGGGAGAAAGAAAGAAAGAAGGAAGGAAGGATGGGAAAAAGAAGGGAGAAAGAAAGAAAGAAAGAAAGAAAGAAAGAAAGAAAGAAAGGGATTGGATAAAAGAAGGGAGAAAGAAGGAAAGAAGGAAGGAAGGATGGGAAAAAGAAGGGAGAAAGAAAGAAAGAAAGAAAGAAAGAAAGAAAGAAAGAAAGGGATTGGATAAAAGAAGGGAGAAAGAAGGAAAGAAAGAAGGGATGGGAGAAAAAAGAGAGGGAAGGGAGAAAGAAAGAAAGAAAGAAAGAAAGAAAGAAAGAAAGAAAGAAAGAAAGAAAGAAAAAGAAAGAAAGAAAGAAAGGGGATGGGAGAAAAAGAGGGGGAAGGGAGAAAGAAAGAAAGAAAGAAAGAGAGAGAGAGAGAGAGAGAGACGGGGGGAGGGAGGGAAAAAGGAGAGGGAGGATGGACCACAAACCTGGCATTAGACCCAGCTTCTGGGTGGGCGTGGCTATGTAGTCATGTGACTGGGGGGTGTGTCAAAATACAGAAACTCACTTTAACAATATCCTGCTGGGGGTTGGACTAGATGACCTCCAGGCCCCTTCCAGCCCTGATGCCTTGAAAGAACATAGCAATCCAGGGCTGGAAGGGACCTGGAGGTCATCTAGTCCAACCCCCAGCAGGATATTGTTAAAGTGAGTTTCTGTATTTTGCGCCCCCCCCAGTCACATGACTACATAGCCATGCCCACCCAGTCACATGACACGCCCCCCCAAAAAAAACCAAGCCACGCCCACAGAACTGGTAGGAAAAAAGTTCTGATTTCACCACTGAGTGGCTTCCATTGACTTTGCTTATCTGAAGGTTGCAAAACTTTCTTAAATGTGGGTCAGTTGTCAATCATCTGAATGTAAATCGCATGAGAATGGGGATACTTCGATGGTCATAAAGGTGAAAAATGGCCTCTTTTTTTTCCAGTGCTGCTTTAACTTCAGACTGTCACAAGCAAGCTGTTGTAAAGCAAGGAGTCCCAGTGACGTGCGGTGAGGTTTACAGCTGGTGAGGCAGCAATTTTTTTAGACTTGTGGACTTCGACTCCCAGAATTCCACAGTCAGGCATGCTCAGTTGCGACCTGCCGCCCTCCGCCCTGGGATTCGGCCACGGCACCGCCTGCCAGAGCTGCGCGGAATCCGGGGCGCGCTTGTCGGGCGAGGGCAGCGCAGGTGGGGAGCAGACGGAGCGGAGGAAGCCTCTCTCCCCCCCCGAGTCTAGGGCAGCGAGTCATTCGCTAGGAAACTTGCCTCTTGGAAGGAATGACTCGGCTTGGCTCCTGCTTTGTCTCTCCTGCCTCTTCGCTTCTCCGTTCGGTCGTTGGGCGGCAGATCGAAAGCGGGAGCCAAGCTGGGTCATTCCTCCCAAAAGGCAAGTTTCCCATCGAATGACTCGCTGCCCTGATGATGAGAGGTGAGGCTGTGCCTCACTTGCCTCACCTGACTGCACGTCACTGCCAAGGACTATCTATAATCCCTGGAAGTTTTAAAATTTGATGGGAAAGGAGGGTCCATCTTCATGTCTAACCCTGGCTTTAAGGTTTTACTGACTAGGTAAGGCCCTCCGGGATTCACCATTTGAGGTGTGCATTTTCCCGTCGTGTTGTATTCCGATGTATTTATGATATTTATTTATTGGAATTGGGCATTTTTCATCCAAGAGGCTTCTTCGAAGCTGAAGAAGCTTCTTGGGGAGGGGGGCATGGGTAGAAGGTGAAAGGACCCCCCCCCGAAAGGATTGGCGCCTACACAGAGTGTAACCTAATTCAGCTTTTGTTAAATTGCTGTGGACGGAAGCTCCATTGTAACCTAACGTGCCAACTTCATAGATACAACTTCTAGGCGAATTGCCAAGCTCAGCCTAGTAACTACTTGTGAAAAGTTTTTTTTTTAAAAGGTGAAATAACCTTGCTTGCAACTTGAAATGTGCGTTCAGCATTCCCTAACAAAGGTCTGCCTTATAGGCCGGAAAAGATATTTCTTTCCTCTTCTAAAATCTTTAGCCGTGATGGCGAACCTATGGCTCACGTGCCACAGGTGGCACGCGGAGCCATTTGTCAGGGCACATGAGCGCGCTGGCCAGCTGACTTCGACCTTCTTTTCAGGCCATTTTTCGCCCTCCGGAGGCTTCAGGAGCTTCCCTGAAGCCTCCGGAGTGTGAAAAACCAGCCCTACGGACAAATCGGAAATTCAGGAACGGACTTCCAGTTTGCTCATAGGGCCGGTTTCAGCCCTCTGGAGCCTTCAGAGGCCTCCAGGAGGCTTCCCTGAAGGCTCCGGGGGGGCAAAAACGACCCTACGAGCAAACCAGAAGCAGTGACTTCCAGGTTGCTCGTAGGGCCAGTTTTAGCTCTCTGGAGCCTTCAGGGAAGCCTCTTGAATGCTCCGGAGAGCTAAAACCGGCCCTACTAGCAAACCGGAAGTTCCGGTTTACCTGTAGGGCCGGTTTTCCCACACCAGAGGCTTCAGGGAAGCACCTGAAGCCTTCGGAGGGCCTCCGAGGGGGCGGGGAAGGCTGTTTTCACCCTCTGCAGGCTCCTATAACGCCTCTGGAGCCTGGGGGGGGGGGGGAAAGCACTCCAAAAATGGGGGGGAGCACAGGAGGGTTATGCGTGGGCATGCCACACCCATAATACTTTGCGCACGACCCCAGTGCGCTCTCCCCCCCCCCATTTTTGGCATGCGAACCAAAAAAGATTTGCCATCCCTAGTTTTCAGTGCGCTGAGAAAAATCACGAGGTTTGTGTAACATGAAATAAGGAGCAGAGCCTTCTCTGTGATGGGCCCAACCCTCTGGAATGACCTCCCCCCCGATATTAGAACTACCACCGACCTCCGCTCCTTCCAACAGAAGCTTAAGACCCACCTGTTCCAATTAGCTGGCTTAACTGATTCATAGTCCCATTTTAACCTCCTGGCAAACATCTTATTGGGTAGTTTTAAGGGTATTTTAATGTTTATTTGTATTTTATTTTACATATTGTACAGTCCACATCCTACCTCCTCCGCGTACCTATTTGTATATTTGTATATTTAATGTATATCTATATTTTGTATTATACTGTTTTAATATGACTGTACACCGCCCCGAGTCCTGTTTAGGAAAGGGCGCGGTTTAAAAATTTAATTAAATAAATAAATAAATAAATAAATAAATAAATAAATAATGTATCTAACACTATGACGATCGGTACAAGCAAAGACTGTAAGAAGCTTGACCAAAAGGGTTTTTTTTGTTACCCCAATTTTTTTACCTCCGCGTATAGCGAACCGGCAGTAAAAAAAAACCGGAACCCACCCCTGCCCTAAGTCCTCTTCGTTGGATCACACGGTCTCCAGATTTAATAGCAGAAAATGATGGGTTCTTACTTGGCACTTATCGTTATACTGCTGTACCAAAGAGTCGCCAATAATTTTTGATATGGAATGGGGCTTACGATCCTTCGGATCCTTGGTCTCAACTTCTGTTCGGGAGAAAAAGGAAAACGGTTTGGTTTTTGGTGTGCATGTGTCTTCGAACCTCCAGTTAGAAGTCCAGGGCTTGGTGAGAAGGACTGTTGTAACTATTCTGTAATAAAAAGCTGTTTATTTTAGTAGTTTAGAGCAGAGGTCTCCAACATGTCTGGCTTTGCGGGGTGGGGGGGAGATGGTTCTGTGTGAGCGGCCGGCAAACACATGCAGAGATTGGGGACTCCTGGCTTAGCGCTTCGCTTGTTCCTACTGGGGAATAAGACCATGTTGGAAGGGAGAAAACACAACCCCCTTTTAATGCCCAAGGATTGACTTCATCCTTTTCATGAAAAGGAGCCTGATCAGAGGTGGTATTCAGCAGGTTCTGACCAGTTCTGGAGAACCGGTAGCAGATATTTTGAGTAATTTGGAGAACCGGTAAATACCACCTCTGACTGCACCACCCGCATCTATTCTCTGCCTCCTGAGTCCCAGCGGATTGGGAGGGAATGGGGATTTTGCAGTATCCTTCCCTTAGAGTGGGGAGGGAATAGAGATTTTATAGTATCTTTCCCCTAGAGTCGGGAGGGAAAGGGGATTTTGCAGTATCCTTCCCCTGGAATGGGGAGGGAATGGAGATTTTGCAGTATCCTTCCTCTGGAGTGGGGAGGGAATGGGGATTTTGCAGTATCCTTCCCCTAGAGTGGGGAGGGAATGGAGATTTTACAGTATCCTTCCTCTGGAGTCGGGAGGGAATGGGGATTTTGCAGTATCCTTCCCCTAGAGTGGGGAGGGAATGGGGATTTTGCAGTATCCTTCCCCTAGAGTGGGGAGGGAATGAAGATTTTACAGTATCCTTCCTCTGGAGTCGGGAGGGAATGGGGATTTTGCAGTATCCTTCCCCTAGAGTGGGGAGGGAATGGAGATTTTGCAGCTTCCTTTCCCTGGAGTGGGGAGGGAATGGAGAATTTACAGTACCCTTCCCCTGGAGTGGGGAGGGAATGGAGATTTCGCAGTATCCTTCCCCTGCCATGCCCACCCAGCCACGTCCTGCCCACCAAGACATGCCCACAGACCGATAGTAAAAAAAAAATTGAATTCCACCAGTGGGCCTGATGCAATCTTCTTTCCCAGTTACTTTTCAGAGGAAATGATGAATCAACTTCAGGCATTTTGACTTTCCTACCTTCAAACATTTCGGCTTTCCCGTAGCCTTCCCTGTTCTTCTCTTCCAGCAGTTCCAAGCAGGCTCTTGGGCTGGCCAGCAGCAGGCGGAAACCCTGGGACGGGGGCGTAAGAAAGGGAGTAAGGCAGATAGGAGAGAAAGAAGACTAGCAGGCTAAACATAAGAATTTAGCAGCTTAGGAGAAGCTTCACGCAGGGCAGGCAGCCAGAAACTGCTGAAACAGACACTTTGACCACCGAAACAGATTTTATCGTCCATCGTATGGGTGTGGAGGAGAAGGGTGGTAAGTTATTTCAGCCTTTTCTCATGCCAAGGTTTTTAGGAAAGAGGTATGCTTTGGTAGAGCCTTGATTGCCAAACCAGAGGTGAGTAGCTCCTGATTCGGCTCAGTTTGGCCGAACCGGTATTGTTGATATTTCTCCTGGCAATCTTATTTCCAATTTTTGATTCATCCAGCCCCTCCTTTCTCATAATGTGTTCTGTATACAAGTTAAATAGGCAGAGGAGAAATTTCCTGACAGTTAGAACAATGAATCAGTGGAACAGAACTTGCCTCCAGAAGTTGTGAATGCCCCAACACTGGAAGTCTTTAAGAAGATGTTGGTTAGCCATTTGTCTGAAACGGTATAGGGTTTCCTGCCTAGGCAGGGGGTTGGACTAGAAGACCTCCAAGGTCCCTTCCAACTCTGCTGTTGTATTGTATCGTATACAGCCTTCCCAATTTTGAACCAATCAGTGGTTCCGTGCCCTGTTCTCACTGTTGCTTCTTGACCCGCGTATAGTTTTCTCAAGAGACAAATAAGATGGTCTGGTACTCCCATCTCTTTAAGAGCTTGCCACAATTTCCTGTGATCCACACAATCAAAGGCTTTAGCATAGTCAATGAAGCAGAAGTTGATGTTTTTTTTCTGGAACTCTGTTGGAAGAAATGTTCTTCTGGGTTCGGCTCCAAGTGGGGAAAAAGACACTGGAGACTTGGAGGCTGCTTGGAAAGATGGTTTTAATGGTGGACAGGACTGCATGGCTTGAGTCCTGAACAGAAAAGGTGATCACATGCTTCAATGTTGGTGGAGAAGAAGAGAAGGGAAGAGAAAAAAGGGCTGAAGAAGGGCTTGCAGGGATTTTTATAATCTGTTCTGCCCCACCTATCTGTTTCCTGTTCCTGTGTAAGAAATGTATTCTGATTATTGGTTGCCAGACTCCCGTGGGCCCGGGCAAGGGCAACCCTCTAGGCTGAGTTTTGAATCCAGGTTTGGTTGAATTCTCAGAGTGCTCAGATGCCATGTGGTCAGTTGAGTAATAGGCAATATTATCCTGCCTTAATCCCATCCCCCTGGAGCTGAAGAGGAGAACTCTTTATTATGTAAAGTGGACTAGCTTGGCCTTCTTAATGGCCCATTGACAAAGTGGGGGTGGGCCGGAAGCTGCAGGAATTTGTGTTTAAAATGTGTTTCTCCCTTTTTCACATCCAGGAAAATATAATATTCTGCCTTTTCAATATTTCCTAGGATATTTCATTTTTCTGGGAGAGGGCTGGGTGATAACTTCCAACAACTCCCTAGCTTTCTCCATGAACCAATGTATGCTGGCAATTTGATCTCTAGTTTCTCTGCCTCTTGGAAATCCTACCTGGACTTCTGATAGTTCTTGATCCACATATGGCTGGAGCCTAGCTTGTAGGATTTTGAGCATAACTTGACTAGCATGTGAAATGAGTATGGTAGTGTGGGGAAGTTAAAACCCACCCCTCTCCTAGAAAAATGAAATATCCTGGGAAATGTTGAAAAGGCAGAATATCTTTCCGTGGATATGAAAAGGGAGAAACATGTTTTAAAGACAGAATAGCTTCCTGCAGCTTCCTGCCCCCACTCCCCTTTGTCAATGGGCCATTAAGATGCCCAAGCCAGTCCCTTTACATAATAAAGAGTTCTCCCCTTCAGCTCCAGGGGGATGGGATTAAGGCATGGTTAGCCTTTACCCACTCCCCACATGGCATCTGAGAACTCAACCAAACCTGGATTCAAAACACAGCCTAGAGAGCTGCCCTTGCATGGCCCCATGGGAGTCTGACAACCCATCAGAATACAAGGTCAAGATCAAAGGCCAGAGAGGGCATAAAACCAGGGACTCAGCATCTCAACCCTTCCTTCTCTTCTTCTCCACCAACATTGAAGCATGTGATCACCTTTTCTGTTCAGGATTCAAGCCATGTGGCCCTGTATACCATTAAAACCATCTTCCCAAGCAGCCTCCATGTCTCCAGTGTCTTTTTCCCCACTTGAAGCTGAACCCAGAAGGACATTGCTTTCATCAGTAGTTTGAACGTTCTTTGGCATTGCCCTTCTTTGGAATTGGAATGTAAACCGACCTTTTCCAATCCTGTGGCCACTGTAGAGTTTTCCAAATTTGCAGGCAAATTGAGTGGGTGGAAATGCAGAATATTAAACAATTCTGCCTGCAGCTGTTGACCAGCCTCCAAAGCTGCCTTGGCATGATCACCAATGACGCAAATTGGTCACTTAAAGCTCTTTCAAGTTTGAAAGAAGAGTATGGATCCATACCTTCCGGTCTGGGGCAGGTACGAAGCTGAGGAATTCATCTACGTGTCCCACATAGAGCCAATCCGTGTAGAGTTCAATGGGAGATTGTACAAGTTGGCCATGGAGGAAATCCTTGACCAGTTTGGACATTGGGTAATGGTTCCTAAAAAAATAAAGTTGGGAACTGAATTCTCATGGTGTGTTAAACCATGATTTGTTAATGCACTAAAATTGATGGATTCGCGCCACCCTAAGTCTTACAGTATGTATTAAAAGATAAACCACAGTGAGCCAACACAGTTCTAGGCTGCATCAACAGAGGGATAGAATCAAGATCACGTGAAGGGTTAATACCACTTTATAATGCCTTGGTAAGGCCACACTTGGAATACGGCATTCAGTTTTGGTCACCGCGATGTAGAAAAGATGTGGAGACTCTAGAAAGAGTGCAGAGAAGAGCAACAAAGAGGATTAGGAGACTGGAGACTAAAACATATGAAGAATAGTTGCAGGAACTGGGTATGTCTAGTTTAATAGAAAGAAGGACTAGGGGAGATATGATAGCAGTCTTCCAATATCTCAGGGGTTGCCACAAAGAAGAGGGAGTCAAACTATTCTCCAAGGCACCTGAGGGTAGAACAAGAAGCAATGGGTGGAAACTAATCAAGGAGAGAAGCAACTTAGAACTGAGGAGAAACTTCCTGATAGTTAGAACAATTAATCAGTGGGAAAACCTGCCTCCAGAAGTTGTGAATGCCCCAACACTGGAAGTCTTTAAGAAGATGTTGGATAGCCATTTGTCTGAAATGGTATAGGGTTTCCTGCCTAGGCAGGGGGTTGGACTAGAAGACCTCCAAGGTCCCTTCCAACTCTGCTATAAATGATAAATGTCAATATTGAATTGAGCCAAATCCAAACTGGTCAGATGATGTTTTAGCAGTTTTTGCCATGGCAGTTTTTGATTTAAGGTTGGCATCCAACCCAGAGACTCTCTTTCCCTTTTCTTCATCCAATTTACAACCCTTGAAAAATACAATTTTTTAAAAATCTAAATATCTCCTTAGCCTTGTTTAAAATCTTCGCTCTGCTTGCTTTTTGCATGCTTTTCCTCGAGTCTGTTCCTTGCCAGGTGAACAAACACATTTCCCATGCACCGCCCTTCTGACATTCGCAGTGACGTTTGAACGTCATTAACTTGGAGAAATGCACAATTCAGTGTGGATGCAAAGGGCAAACTTCTCCAGAACTTCCATAAGGGAAGAGAAACCCTTAGAGATCTTCTGAGTTTAAACCACAGGTACGTGGGTGGGAATGTCCTTATGGCCTCCTGCCATCACTTACCTAGGAAAAGAGGATCCTATTAGGATACGCCCAAGGGGATATTCCTTGCTTTTGACCTTCACCGGAGGGCTGACTTCAAGATTCCCAAAGGAGTCCAGATTAGACTTAGACATCTTGGAGGATAGTTCCCGTTTTACATACCCAAAATCTGGACCCTTGGGAGGGAAAACAAACAGTTGCATCAAATCAAACACACCTTATTCAATCCTTTTTTCATCCATGCTGTGTTTGTGAGATTGAGTTAGATAAATGCATATAAAACTTCCTCCAGTCCCCTGACCTATCAATCTCATCTTTGATGAAGGGAACATCAGTAAGGCAAGCATGAATTTTGATTTTTTTTAAATGAATAAGTGTGGAGGATAAAATGCAGAGCTGCCGAGATCAAAGCGGGGGGGGGGGAGATGTCACTGCATTTTTTTTTGTTTGCCAGCTGTGCTTAAACTCTAAGGCATACGGTAGACTGATCTGACTCTTATCACTAAGCTCACTACGCATGTCCACATTTTTTCTCTTTAATTTTTTGTTCGCCCGCCGCCAAGAAGGTAGGCAGGAACACTGCCAAAATGTAATCATTAGCTAGTAAGTTTTGTTTTCATTTTCTTTACAATAAAAGGTGTTTCTTAGAATATATCTCGGGTTTATTTTTTTCTTAATGATGAAGTATACTTCAAGGAAAACTTCACGGTTCAGCCCTCGTTAAAGACAATTACCCCAGGAGCGGAACAGAGCTGAATTTCCACTCTGACAGGGGAAACCACTTACCAAAACCTCCTTAAAAGGGAAGTAACCCAGGGGTCCGTTCCTTGGGGAGTCAAAGACAACCGGAAATGTTTTGTGGGGAGCCTGGACGTAGCCAAACTCCATCTCGTCCTAAAGTGGCAGAAGGGTTGAAGTAAAATTTTTAAAAAGTGTTGCCTCTCTATGGTGTGCAACGGATTATAGAAACTGATGTTTGGATTTCAGTCTGTTGAAACTCAGGGCAAAGCAATCCAGATTTATCTACTAAAATTACTTCTTTTTTTAAAAAAAATAGGCATAGTTTTGAGGGGTCGTTGCTCTCTGACCTTGTTAGTTTTCTTGCAGACATTTTATTATCCAAACTAGGTAGCATCATCAGTATAAGTAGGGAAGGCTTTCTGTTGTCCATTTATATTCTGGTGACCTGCCTGTCTGTGTGGGTGGGGCAATTAAATTCTTTGGTTTACTCGTGGCTCTTGGGCACTTTATTTGGTTTATTTGGATTTATATGCCGCCCTTCTCCAAAAGGACTCAGGGCGGCGTACAACATTAAAAAACACACATCTCAAAAGTTAAAAAAAGATGAAATCCATTTCCAAAAAAACAAACCGATTTTTTTTTCCAAAAAAACCAATACATTTAAAATAAGTTAACATTAACATTAACAGGCCAGGCCGGCTTGCTGGAATAGCCAACTTTTTAGGGCGCATCGGAAGGACCTGAGGTCGGGGATTATGCGGAGCTCCGGGGGCAGCTCATTCCAGAGGGAAGGTGCTCCCACAGAAAAGGCTCTCCCCCTGGGGGTCACCAGCCAACACTGCCTGGCCGACGGCACCCTGAGGAGGCCAACTCTGTGGGATCGTACTGGATGGTGGGAGGCTACTGGTGGCAGTAGGTGGTCTTGCAGGTACCCTGGGCCTAAGCCATGGAGCGCTTTAAAGGCCATAATTAGTACCTTGAATCGCACCCGGAAAACAACCGGCAACCAGTGCAGGCTGCCTAAAAGGGGTGTAACATGGGAGCACCTAGGTACCCCCATGACAACCTGCGCGGCTGCATTCTGGACCAGCTGAAGCCTCCGGGTGCTCTTCAAGGGCAGCCCCATATAGAGAGCATTGCAGTAGTCCAGGCGAGAAAGGACGAGGGCATGAGTGACTGTGCACAGAGCATCCTGATCCAGGAAGGGGCGCAACTGACGTACCAGGCGAACCTGGTAAAAGGCCCCCCTGGTCACGGCCGTCAGGTGTTCTTCTAAACTAAACCACATATCCAGGAGGACTCCCAGATTGCGAGCCTTCTCTGAGGGGGCTAAAATTTCTTGATTGGGGCATTGCTTACCAATAATCAAGTAAGCAATATCTCAATTCGGAAACTACCAAAGAGCCATCAGTAAACAGCCCAGCCAAAGAATCTCTTAAGACTGCCCCACCCACATAGATAGGCAAAACCCTTGACAGCAAACAGCATTCCTTAGTATCATTGATGATGTTACCTAGTTGGGTATGAAACAGGAGTGGGTTTCAGCCGGTACGCACTGGTATGGGTATACCGGTGGGTGAAATTTAGCTTGCCTTCCAGTACCTGATCTTGCGGCGGCCCCGTACTGGAACACTCCCTCCCCTGGCCTGCCCGCTGCCTGCTTGCTCCCCCCGCCCACCCGCCCAGTTGCTGCTCGCTTCCCCCCGCCTGCCCGCACCAGGCTTGCCCCGCTCACCCACTTCCTTTGCCAGAGCGGAGAATTGTGAGAAGCCCACATGACGCGTGCTCCCTTCTCTTTGACAGCCGCCTGGTTTCCAATGGAGGGAGAATCCATGCATTTTTCCTCACTTTGCATGGATTTCCCCCCACCCCTATTGGAAATGAGGTGAATGTCACACACATACACAAAAACACCGCACATATGTAAGGGGGACTGGATCCGCTGGGAAGCTGGCAAAAAAGAAGCCTCTGTTTCTCCGCTGCCACGGCTTGCAGAGGAAGAAGGCAGGGATGATGGCCGGCGCTTGCCCCCTCGCCGCTTTCCCAGCCAGCCAGCCAGCTAAGCAGGGCAAACAGGGCTGCGGCCTGTGGGCCGCAGCGGCGTCAGTGGTCATCATCCTCGGGGTGAAAAAAGGTGCATCTTATACTCTGAAAAATATGGTAACCCCCTCTGCCGCTCTGCTAAAAAGGCGGGAACCAAGGCCAAGAGATAACAGGACGACTAACCATATTCGGTTAACCCCCAGAACGGTAAGAGGCTGAATTGGCAGCTCTGTGAATTGGTTTGTAGGACACAGAATGCCATGATCGTAGAATTTATTGAGCACCAGTTTTAGTTCATAGAGTATAACTACGAGAATAATTGGAAGGGATGTGTGTGTGAGAGAGGGGGGGGGAAGAGAGAGAGAGAAAGAGAGAAAGTAAGAGAGAAAGGAAGGAAGAAAAGGAGGGAGGGAGGGAGGGAGGGAGAGTGACAGAAAAAAGAGAGAGACAAAGAAAGAAAGAGAAAGAGAGAAAGAAAGAGAAAGAAGGAAAGAGAGAGAGAGAGAGAAAGAAAGAAAGAAAGAAAGAAAGAAAGAAAGAAAGAAAGAAAGAAAGAAAGAAAGAAAGAAAGAAAGAAAGAAAAAGGAAGAGAACTTATGACCACAATTGAGGCCAAAATTTTGGTTGCTAAGCAAGAGCATTGTTAAGTGAGTTTCACCACATTTTCCAAGTTGGCTACGCCCACCCAGTCACATGATCTCCAAGCCACTCCCACAAAACAGGCCACACCTACAGAATTGGTTCCCAAGAAAGTTTTGAAACCCACCACTGGTATGAAACACCTGCAAGAAAACAACCAAACTCAGAGAGCACCAAGGACCCTAAAGTTCTCCTCCTCTTCCTCTCTGCGCATCCCAAACCTCCTAGCATTAATTGTAATAATAATAATAAGCTACAAATATTTTTATAGGCCTAGTTTTTATTGCAACAGAGTGAAAATAATTGGGATCCGTGAATATGGATAACAATTTCAGTCGATCCTTTGATGTTACCACACTGATGGATGCCCTATGAGGAAGAGATGCCACCTAGCCTTGGTTAAAAGCACCTCCAATTATTTCTGGAGATGTACAGGATAAGAACTACCCCCGTTTCTTCTCCAGTAGCTTCAGGATCTTGTTTGACAGACCCCCTGCCCCAAACGTCCTCTCGGCTGTGACCTACCTGGATCCATACGTCGTTCTTAATGTCCTTTTCCGGGCTGATAATAAATTTGCATCCCGCTGTTGTGGCAAGCTTCTTTATATGTTCCACAAAATCCTCATTATCCTCAACACTGGATATTCAGAGGAATAGATGGAGATGTTAAAAGACAACAATAGAGGAGAGATAAAGGCCCAGGTGTTGATGGTGGTTGTATGGAAAACTTCACACATGTAAGTTGGTCGATGAGTCCTTACCTGCAGACGTAAACAGAAATTGGCTGCAAGGTGTTTGGGGTCATAATCCATGGAGCAACCCGGAAGACTAAAGTATCCGTGAAAATGGAAGTTTCTAGGACCTCCTGAAGCAGGAAAGAAACAGGAGACAAGGGCCAAGAAAAAGGTTGAATTCCAGAAAGATGCATCTACGCATTTAAAAGTTACAAGATTTAGGAATGCAGAGCTAAGATTGAAGTTAAAAAAAAATCAGAAAGAGAAGTCAACATTCTCTTTAGTCAAAAAAAGGAAGAGGAATAAGAAAGAAGCCCAAGATAATATCATGTTGATCCTCTTTACTAAAGGAAATGTAAATTTAAGATTTCTGCTCATCGGACTTTCTACAATAACAAAACGGAATTCCTGTAGGGTTTTTGGGGGTCTGTTTCCTTCCCTTGAATAGCTGATAAATGAAGAAGAAGTGAAGAAGGTCCTAGAGAGAGAGAGAGATCCTATGTTGACGATTGAAAAAGCATTCCAGATGCTTTCTCCGTTTCCCTGTGAAAGGTGCTTCCTTCTCCCTCTTCCCCATGTTCTCTTTGATGTTCTCCAATACCTTCTTGACGGGCTCCAGGAGTGAAGCGTGGAAAGTGACAAGTCCCAAGAAGTCAACGTCAGGAAATTTCAGCCCTTCCACGTAGAAAACACTCTCCACTTGACCAGGCTTCCGTTCCATGTGGTAGGAGATCTTTTCGGATCCTAGGACGTGTTTATAATCTTTCTTCTTGTCTGTGAATCAAAACCCAATCTTGTTTTATTCATTTCTTTGTTTCTTGAAGGCAAATATACATACCTTTATCCAGATCTGGCAGTTTGAGGCAATCTGCATAATTAAACCCAAGCACATTAACCCTTTGAGATCTAAAGGAACTTGTGGTTGGCTATCATTGGTGGCCAGAGAGTTGGTCAAACTTTTGATCTGTCGTAACAAAATTATGGACCTCCTCTTTGGTGCAGGACAAGGAAGATAGGTATTGGCTTGATCCTCTCAAAAATACTTCCTTGTTTTCTCTAGGTGAGGAGCATAAAAAGGAAAACTGGACACCATAGTTACTTAAAAGAATCTGGAATAAGCGTTCTCCTTTGGGTCTTTGCTTCATCTGCCTTCAGCCTCGGTCCTGAAGCCCAACCGCCTGCTGGCCTTCAAAACTTACTTTTACGGTAGAAGACTCCCACTTTGTCACAATCAGCTTTCGAGATGTGGAGAGTCAGCTGATAGTTTGCAAAAACCTCATCAGGTCCCTGAGTTGTCAGGATCATAAGGGACATATCCTGCAGGTCTAAAAAGAGAACCAATTCAATGTTCTGACCGAGGCTTCCCAAGAACACAAAACAAACTCCATGTCACGACAAAAAAAGCCTTTTATTAATTTGATGTGAATTCTGCTCATTCACAGCCTGCAAATTCTTTCAAGGGAGGATTTATAGTCACAGACCTTCTCTGGCTTGGAGAGCTGCCAGGCCGGTATCTGCAGAACTTGGCAAGGAGCCTCGGAGAGTCACGAACCAATTAAGAGAACTAATGGTCTCCTGCAAACTCCACTCCCGTTTCACTCCTCTTTTATTTCCTCTGGGAGGGGCCATTCCCAATCCACCTGTGGCCTTACTCCCAAGTTGACCCCTGTTCTTTAGCTGTTCCCTTTGTCTGGCCACTCTGCATGCACACACTGGGAACAGGCTCCAGCTGTTCTTCTGCCCCACTGATGTCTGCCTCCGAAGGCAGCTGATAATTGTCAGACGGCCTTGGCCCCCTCTCTGCCTCTGATACAGAGCCCTCATCAGAGCCTTCCCCAGACTTCAAGACTGGCCCAGGTTCCTCCCCAACCTCCTCACTGTCCGAATCTGCTGGCCATTGGCGGGCCACAACATTCAATTCCAATTGAGCCAAAAACTCTTCACTTCTGGCCTCACACTTTGATGAAACACAATCTGGCTTTAGTTTGGTTGATGAGCTCAGCTATTCACAATTGTTTACGTGTCCGATCACGAGAGGACGGCATGACCATTTATGATAACCTTCGGGTATTATATGGACCATCAAGCACCCATTCGGTGACCAGCGTAAATGCAACCGGTCATCAGTGACGTGCGGTGAGATTTATGGCTGGTGAGGCTGGTGACGTCATCAGGAAGGCGGAGAATGGGACCACGTGTGCAGGAGGCTGAGGCAGCCTCAGCCTCCTGCACACAGGGTCCCATTCCCCGCCTTCCTGAGTCAACATGAAGGGGACCGTGGAGCGCGAGCCACGGGACTGCAGAGCGCGCTCAGCGGTCCCCTTCATGTTGACTCAGGAAGGCAGGGAATCAGACCACGTGTGCCTTTTCCCTTTTCCTTTTTTTTTCTTTTCATGATGAGAGCGGTGAGGCTCTGCCTCCCCTGCCTCCCTTGACCGCACGTCCCTGCCGGTCATCAGCTGAGGACTATCTGTACCTCAGCACTGTGTTCTTCCGTTACAACAACACTGCTTTTATAGATTGTGGGTGTTCCAAGCTTCGGAGGATGAGAAAAAACGGCCCTTAACAATGGCTGCTGCCTCCTACCTTCCTTGGACGTCAGCTTGGTGTCCTTGTTGTCCTCCTTTTCGGCTGTAGGGTTGTCTCGGTCACAGTTCACCAAGAGAATGGCGCCCTTTCCATCCGGCCCCCACGTCCACTGATCCTGCAGGGATGGGAAGACATGTCAGGATGGACATCAGCAAAGGTTGGATCCCTCTTCGACTCTGCCTCCCCCCAGGCAGAATAACCACCTTCCTCTCCAGATGTCCAATCTGGCGTCTCGGGAGCCCTTGTGAAAAGCAGCGTCTGCTTCCCAAGTCATCCAGCTACCATTTTATTTATTGTGTATTTATTACGTATTTCAATGATTGCAATTACCTGAGTGAATTCATTACAGCACCACCCCAGCCAGGTGTGCCCCAGATGTGTTAGCAAATCCCATCCTCCCCTTCCAGCAGGAGAAACAGCCCACAAAGCCATCAGCTCCCCAACCCTCTTCGTTCACATTAACGTTACAAATATTTTCACCCCCGTCCTTCTGCTCCAACTAAAAATCTTATTTTAACCTTTTGCTTCCTTTCTCTGGTCACTATTCCCAAACGGTTTATATCAGCATCCAAGGACATTTCTGTAGCAGGAAAACAAAGGAGGGGGGAGAGGAATGTTTTAAAACAAAGAATCTTTTCATGATTCCCATCCAAAGTCTCTGCTTGCACCCCAGTCTCATTTTTCGGTGAGAAAAGTGTGTCTCAGGCCATGTTGGTTAGTTGTCTGCTTCTGCTTTTTCCCTGCTCAATCCCAGTCTGATCAGGGCAGGGTTCACCCATCCAGATGTGCTGAGTTCCAGCCCTCCCCTTCCCCCAATTCACCTTTTGGGCGGTGCCAGGCCTCTGCAGCCCTGCCAGCTTACCTATGCCGGTAATATGCAGAATTGCTTTGGCGATGGGGACCCTGCCGTTACATTCATAGTACGAAATTCTGATCTGCAATATACCATCAAACAGTGAATTTAAGTCAAAGGATATTGGAGATGGCACCCCTGAAAATCCCCCCCTTTGTAACACACCTCTGTTTTCGACTTTATAATCTATCAGGGCCCCTGTGCCCAAAGGAACATTGAACTGGGAAATTTCTAATTTGCTTCGTGGTGGATAAATAGCAATAGCACTTAGACTTATATACCGTTCCACAGTGCTTTTACAGCCTTCTCAAGCGTTTACAGAGTCAGCCTATTGTCCCCTACAATCTGGCCCCTCATTTTACCAACCTTGGAAAGGATGGAAGGCTGAGTGAACTTTAAGCCGGTGAGGATCGAACTGCTGGCAGTGGGCAGTCAGCAGAATTAGCTTCATTCTAACCACGGCTCTAATAAACCTTAGCGTGCATTTTTATCTCACTCAGCTTTTAAAACAATTCTTCCCAGCCTTCTCTAAGCGGTTTACAGAGTCAACATCTTGCCTCCTACAATCTGGGTCTTCATTTTACCAACCCCAGAAGGATAGAAGGCTGAGCCAACCTTGAGCCGGTGACAATCAAACTGCTGGGCATTCACATTTTTTCCAATATTTGGCATATATAATTCTTGCTACTGTCAGTATATGTAACACTAAGTATATTGCTGCTTTATCATAAGTTTCATATATTCCTGATAGTATACCTAAGAGGCATGTTTCTGGTTTAAACTCAATATGTTGCTCAGTTATCGTTTCCAACCAATTTTGGGGTTTTTTCCCCCCAGTAATTCCTTGCTTTCCTACATGTCCACCCCATGTGGTAGTAATACAATACAATACAATAGCAGAGTTGGAAGGGACCTTGGAGGTCTTCTAGTCCAACCCCCTGCCTAGGCAGGAAACCCTATACCGTTTCAAACAAATACGTAGCTATCCAACATCTTCTTAAAGACTTCCAGTGTTGGGGCATTCACAACTTCTGGAGGCAACTTCTGTTCCACTGATTAATTGTTCTAACTGTCAGGAAATTTCTCCTCAGTTCTAAGTTGTTTCTCTCCTTGATTAGTTTCCACCCATTGCTTCTTGTTCTACCCTCAGGTGCCTTAGAGAATAGTTTGACTCCCTCTTCTTTGTGGCAACCCCTGAGATATTGGAACAATGCTATCATGTCTCCCCTAGTCCTTCTTTCTCTTAAGCTAAACATACCCAGTTCCTGCAACCGTTCTTCATATGTTTTAGTCTCCAGTCCCCTAATCCTCTTTGTTGCTCTTCTCTGCACTCTTTCCAGAGTCTCCACATCTTTTCTACATCGTGGCGACCAAAACTGAATGCAGTATTCCAAGTGTGGCCTTACCAAGGCCTTATAAAGTGGCATTAACCCTTCACGTGATCGAATCTGGTTGCATTTCCAACCTTTGGCGGAGGAATTCTTATACATTTTTTGCCCATCTAGCAGGTGGCAGATGCCACCTGTAAAACATTTTATATAGGTTTTCTTTATAGGCCGAGTCCATAGTCAGTTTGTAGTTTCTATCCCAAATTTTTAACCATTTCTCTAATTCTATGTTGTACCCGAAATTCTTTGGCCAGGCAATCGTCGTTTCTTTAACTATTTCTTCCTCCATTTTATAATTCAGTAAATAATTATGTGTTTTTAAAATCAATTTTTCATCCGTCCCCATTAAAATTTTATCTAATGCTGTTTGTTCTTTATTTACACTTCATATTTTAACATCTTTTTTGTTCCTTGACTGATTCTGAAAGTACGGCCACCATGATAAGTCCATCCTCTCACTATGCAGTTTTTGTCTGGATTTAAGTTCACCCCTTTCATCTAAGATATCTTTGTAACATACATTTTTCCCCAATTTATAAGGTTTGGATATATTATTGCCTCCATTGAGGAGAATTAGGCTGGTATTTCCCTATAATATTGTGATTCGATTTTCCCCCCCAAATGTTAAGTAACATGCTCCTCATATAATGCCTCTGGAAATTTTTGTGCGCGGAATTTTTGCCGTAGCGAAGAAAAGCATGCCAGCTTAATTGCAAGTCGTGCCCTTCTAGTAATACATTAATAATACTACAATAATACAATAGCAGAGTTGGAAGGGACCTTGGAGGTCTTCTAGTCCAACCCCCTGCTTAGGCAGGAAACCCTATACTGTTTCAGACAGATGGATATCCAACATCTTCTTAAAGACTTCCAGTGTTGGGGCATTCACAACTTCTGGAGGCAACTTCTGTTCCACTGATTAATTGTTCTAACTGTCAGAAAATTTCTCCTCAGTTCTAAGTTGCTTCTCTCCTTGATTAGTTTCCACCCATTGCTTCTTGTTCTACCCTCAGGTGCTTTGGAGAATAGTTTTACTCCCTCTTCTTTGTGGCAACCCCAGAGATATTGGAAGACTGCTATCATGTCTCCCCTAGTCCTTCTTTCTATTAAACTCGACATACCCAGTTCCTGCAACTGTTCTTCATATGTTTTAGCCTCCAGTCCCCTAATCATCTTTGTTGCTCTTCTCTGCACTCTTTCCAGAGTCTCCACATCTTTTCTACATCGTGGCGACCAAAACTGAATGCAGTATTCCAAGTGTGGCCTTACCAAGGCCTTATAAAGTGGCATTAACCCTTCACGTGATCTTGATTTTATCCCTCTGTTGATGTAGCCTAGAACTGTGTTGGCTTTTTTGGCAGCTGCTTCCCATGAATGTCTCCTATTTAAATGGTTGTCCACTAGGACTCCAAGATCCCCCTCACAGTTACTACTATTGAGCAAGGTACCACCTCTACGGTACCTGTGCATTTCATTTTTCTTGCCTAAATGTAGAACCTGACTCTTTTCACCATTGAATTTCATTTTATTAGCTAGTGCCCCAATGTTCAAGTTTGTCAAGATCCTTCTGTATCTTAAGCCTGTCAGATTAGCAATAATGGTCTTCTGTGTTTCAAATTTACCCAATCTTTTAGCCAGGTGAGAGGTGGGGCCTGGTAATATAATTCCCAATCTGGGAGCCTGAACCCCCCGTTGTTTATTGAGTCCTGTAACAATTTCAATTTTATTCTCGGGTTTTTTTTTTTAACCTTGCGAAATGTACTTCAAAGTCATTATATTTCGTTCGTCCAAGAATTTCTTTTCTAATTTTACCGGAAGGGTTAGGAATAGGTAAAGTAATTTTGGTAAAACGTTCATTTCAGTGGTGGGATTTTTACTACCAGTTTGCTCGTGTGGGCACTGACACGCATGCCCAGAAGCATCCGGGACGGGTGGGCAGAGCCAGGGTTATTCCTGGTTTGGCATGCAAAAAAATTTAGGCGGGCATTTGCACCTTAAAAGGTCCGCGCAGGTGCACAATATCAGAAAAGGAGAAAAAATTACATTTTTGCAACGAAGATTTTTCTGCACATACGCAGAACCGAAATACAAAATGGTTGTGCCAAAGATAGAACCGGTTCGGGAGCGTGGCAGGCTGAGTTACTAACTACTCAGCCAAACCGGTCCGAACTGGTAGGAACCGACCTCTGTTTCAGCCGCCGCTGCTACCAGTTCGCCCAATCCGGGCCGAACCGGCAGCAACTCACCTCTGGTTCATTTTTACGTCTGCGGGCAAGTCATTCCGCTGGTTTATTTATGATGATTTCCTTTAGGAAATCCCCTTTGTAGGTCTGAAGAACAAATCCCAGGATCTGTTGGGGCTGAGAAGCCATCTTTGGCCTACGTTCCTATCCTCACCTTTCCGTCATCGACTTGGTTGCTTGGCGCATCCATGGTGGTCCTGAATTTGACGCTCTTGTCCAGCGGCCATTTTGAGTCATGGCAGCAGACCTTCGATTTTGTCATCTGATTTTCGATTTTGTAGATGTTCAGGCCATGGGAGGCCCAGATCTCGAAGGAGGTCGCAGTCCTCGGGGCTGCCCTAAAAGGAAGGACGCCGTTCATTGCAAAACTGTTTCCCGTTTAAGTCGTAAAAGAGATTTCAAGATATGCCGTTTCCTCTCTACCTCCCTTTAATGCCAATAGTTCTGTTTGGGTCATTGCCAAACCTCCGCATAATGGGTGAGTGGGTAAGGTCCAATCTCACCAACAATCCCATTTAGCAATTATTTTAAACTGGGAATACTTCCTGATCTTTTGTCTTTTTTTGAGATACCTCGCTCCCTTCTCAAGATGCTTTCGGGCTGTTTAGCGAAGGCCTCCCCCCCCCCCCCCCAGTTGTGAAATAAGCAGACACATACGTCCCCAATTTTTTTTCCTCTGTTAAATTTCAGCTGCCTGCTGCGAAACTGAAAGCATCTTTTTTTTTTGAAGAATTTTTTTTAATTAGTTTTACAAAATTTTAAGGAAAAGGGTGATGGGTATGGTTACAAATTTTGACAGCTACATCATGCAGGAAATGGTATTCCCCCCAATTCTCATAACTTTTACATAATGGTAGACAAGATGTTATTGCTTAACTAAATTTTAACAGCTTATTTTTACATTATATCTTTCAATATTTTCAATCATTTACTTTGTAAGCATCTTTTAAGTTCTTCCTTTCTTCTATAAATCGAAAAAAAAGTCGCGTAAGGGAAATGCCTAGATCAGCGAGGGCGAAGCTTTTTCTTGCGGTGTGCCACAATGGTGTGGGGTGCACTATCGTGCAACAATACCCACCTGTGCAAACATGCGTGACACCAGCCCCTGTACATGCACATATGACCTCTCCCCAGGTTCCAGAAGCTTTCCTGAAGCCTAGGGAGGACGAAAACGGCCTCCCCCGGAGGCCCTCCGGAAGCTGGAAACGCATCATTTCCTAACTTACGGTTGGCCCGTTGGGGCCATTTTTCACCCTCTCCAACCTCCGGAGGCTTTCCTGAAGCCTGGGAAGGGCGAAATCCATAGGGGTCAACCAGAAGTTCCCTCCCCCAGCCCCCCGGAAGGCCGAAAATTAGATGCCCGGCGCTCATATGCCAGAGCTGACGACTGACGTGCCAGCAAATTTGGCTTTGCGTGCCACTTGTGGCACATGAGGTTTGCCATTATGGGTCTAGATGCTTACCCATGGACGTCCAGGCAGAGTTCGGTGCCCACGATGTAGACGGTGCTGGTAACCTTCTCTGTTGAAAGTTGGGTGCATCTCAATTCAGCCATGCTGGGTTATTGTTTTTTTTCTGTCTTCCAAGGGTGGATGGATTTGCTGACTCTGGAATAAACATCCCTGAGCTGCAGGGAGATATTTAAAAGGGGGAAAGGATGGGTTGGGTACCTGCTCACCTTCTCTCCATCCTGCCATCTGATAGGCTGGTGCACCCTCTAACCCTGCCTTCTGGACTCAGGTGGCTGATTTGGGAGGTGGCAGACCATGTTCTCACGGAAAGAGTGTAATCAGCTTCCATCCCAGGGAGGAGGAAGAAAAGGAGGAGGAAGTAGCCAGAAGGCGTGGAGGCTTTCTTGAAAGTAACCCAACTCTTGTCTGAAACAGGTTTATGTATTAATTTATTTAGATTTGATTTCTATTCCTCTGATGATCTATGCTCCAAAGTTCACTGTAACAGCGTTGCTAAAAAAATAAAAAATAAAGCATTAAGAGTTATACATTTAATTTTGCGCAGTTTTTCCTCCCCTGGAAACATTGTATTAGAGTTTATAAAACTTATGCTGGACCAATTTTAAGAGTATTGCTCAACTGTTTGGAATGTCCACCATATATCTGACATCAGTACAACCAAGAGGGTGCAGAAGTACTTCACAAGAAATGTCTTGTACTCTTCTGCACACAATAGAATTCCTTGTGCTATTAAGCTCGAAATTCTCGGTTTGGATAACGTAGAACTGCAGATGACACCAAGCTGGCAGGAATAGCCAACACTCCAGAAGATAGACAAAAGATACAGAAGGATGTTGACAAACTTGAACATTGGGCACTATCTAATAAAATGAAATTCAATGGTGAAAAGAGTCAGATTCTACATTTAGGCAACAAAAACGAAATGCACAGGTACAGTATAGGTGGTACCTTCCTCAACAGTAGTAACTGTGAAAGGGATCTTGGAGTCCTAGTGGACAATTATTTAAATAGGAGCCAGCCGTGTGCAGCAGCTGCCAAAAAAGCCAACACAGTTCAAGGTTGCATCAACAGAGGGATAGAATCAAGATCACGTGAAGGGTTAATGCCACTGTATAATGCCTTGGTAAGGCCACACTTGGAATCCTGCATTCAGTTCTGGTCGCCATGATGTAGAAAAGTTGTGGAGACTCTAGAAAGAGTGCAGAGAAGAGCAACAAAGAGGATTAGGGGACTGGAGACTAAAACATATGAAGAACGGTTGCAGGAACTGGGTATGTCGAGTTTAATAGAAAGAAGGACTAGGGGAGACATGATAGCATTGTTCCAATATCTCAGGGGTTGCCACAAAGAAGAGGGAGTCAAACTATTTTCCAAGGCACCTGAGGATAGAACAAGAAGCAGTGGATGGAAACTAATCAAGGAGAGAAGCAACTTAGAACGGAGGAGAAATTTCCTGACAGTTAGAACAATGAATCAGTGGAACAGAAGTTGCCTCCAGAAGTTGTGAATGCCCCAACACTGGAAGTCTTTAAGAAGATGTTGGATAGCCATCTGTCTGAAACGGTGTAGGGTTTCCTGCCTAGGCAGGGGGTTGGACTAGAAGACCTTCAAGGTCCCTTCCAACTCTGCTATTGTATTGTATTGTATTGTATTGTATTGTATTGTATTGTATTAGTTGACTTCCGGTCAGACCTAGCTATTGCATTCAAAATTATACCTGGTAATGTTTTACCTGTAAATGGCTTTTTTTTTTGTTTTAATCGCAAGAATACACGCGCGAACAACCGCTTTAAACTCAATGTCAATGGTTCTAAACGTAACTGTCAAAAATACAATTTAGTGAAAGGAAAAAAAAATGTTTACAGAGCATCCTCCACTCCCACGTTAAGCCAATTAGCACCTTGTGTGAGATCAAACAAAAGTTATTTCCCATTATCTCCAGCAGTGGCCGTTTTAAGAGGCTGCCTTTGCTTTGCGGTTTTTGATCTTTCAGAACATTTTTGGGAATGACAGACAACGTCCATGGCTTTTGGGGGTTGGTTGTCTTCTGGAGGTTAGATTTTTATATATACATATATTTGTTTTCGTAGATTTTCACGGGTGTAGGTATGCTGGTTTTGTTGTATTCGGGTCTTTTCCCGTGTAAGGTTGAGATTGTCTTTGCAACGTTTCGGCAGGATCTCACCTGCCATCTTCAAAAGTGGGCTCAAAATGTGGGCTTAAAATGGGAACGGAGCTGCCGTCGGAGCTGCCGAATACAACAAAACCAGCATACCTACACCCGTGAAAATCTACGAATATATATATACATATATTGTTTTAATTAAACAAAAAACACACACAAAAACATTCTTCATTACATCTTCCAGAAAGCATGTCGGTTTGTTACAATTAAATTTCGTGCGTTACTACAATCATTCTTTATACTTCATTCATATTGAATTGTACATTTTAAATCAAAAATCTTTATACCATCAATATACCATCATTTTCATTTAACTATATTTGTTTGAACGTGCTTTTGCCTAGAATCATTTATATTTATATTATAATAAATGTCATGATGGGTTATCTGTTGACGAATAAACATTAAAACGAAAACATTCTATAAGCAGCTACAACGTTCTACTTATTTATCACCTAGAATTAACTAATTTTTTATTTTTATTTTTATTATTTTTTTTCCATTCGATTATGTTTTATCATTCTTAACTTTCTTATTTTACCCACAACTATTATTTTTAAGTTTTGTTACATTCCTTCATTGAATCTTGTTTCTTTCCTCCATCCACCTATACCATTTATCCCATATCTGGTAGAATTCTGATTCTTCTTTTCCCTGAATTTCTTTAGTTAGTTTGTCCATTTCAGCACAGTCCATCACCTTTCTTATTATTTCCTCTTCACTTGGAGTTAGTTTGTTTTTCCATTTCCATTTATTTTTTATATATGAAGGTTTTTTTATTTTTTTTCATTTTCATAACATATAATCCCATGTATACTATTACATAGCCAACATCATATTGTATTATTAAATGTTTACATCAATTCATCTTACCATAACTCCCAAAAATGATTATTGGCTCTTCTGCTCTCCATATACCATATTTGTACCTTATCCATCACTTTCTTCTCCCTCTCTCCTCCCCCTCCCTACCTCCTATCTTCCCGCTGTCACCCGTCTCTTCTCTACTTCCCCTTCCTCTCTCCCTTTTCCACTCCTCCTTCCTCTCCTCCTCTTTATCTATAAAACCGTATATATAAAAGATTTATATTTATTTATTCTTCCATAAACGGAGAAGCAAATAAGCACACCCAGTTGAGGTTGGTCCAATGGGACATGTTTATAGGGCACGTCAAATTTTTCAGCTTTCAATTTCCAAACATTAGGGGTGCTCAAAAGTTGTGACATGCTTTTGGGATTGTAAAGATATTTTGGTTATTGTAAGAATTGGGATGGGTCACTATGACCCAGCCAAGAATAGCCCAGGTGGGAAGTCTCCTTTGATACGGATATGTTTTCGGGAAGTCAGTAATTACCTTGTTATTGTCTAAAATGTGAGAACAGAGGAAATGAGGAATTTTTGATAAAGTTTAAAATATCATTTCTTCTTGACACGCAGGTAACAAGAAACTTTCCCAGAAAAGGACCCGGGAAAATTGTTTTTGGATTACAGCTTAATTATTGCCAACTATTGTCAATATTGCCAACTATTGTTATCGATCACGCCAAATACATGTATGGAATTGTAGTATGATGCACTTTGATGATACCCATGAGACTTCAACTTGTGCATTTAAGTCTCACCTGTTGTACTGCCAGTATTCTCTCTAAGAATCCTTTCATGCACATGTGAGTTATCAATAAGACTTCTTATTGATTAATAAAGGGTTTGGTTTTTTTTTGCTTATAATCTCCTTGTTTGGTTTTTCCTAATATATAGAAAATATATTGGTTAGAGTTATTTTAATATAATTTAGATGTGCTTGGCCAATAACTACATAGGTATCATAACTTTTTCACATTTTGTTTGCTCATTTCACAGGTTCAGCTCCCTTTCTCTTTTTGTTAAACATTCATTTTGTCTGAGAGTGTTCATACTGCTGGCCTCGTTTCTTGTGAGTGTGATAACTGACCTGTAATGGCTTCTAAAAATAGAACAAGACTGGGAATCTGTAAGTTTGTCAATTGTCTGTACAGTTCAGCCTTAGGAGTAAATAGCCTTGCTCATAAACCCCACAAGCCATCATCTGTTTCTCCCCATATGGAGATTGTATATATATAATCTCACACCCAGGAGATGCCAGGATCTGCAGTGGAGATGTGGAGATAAGAGGGCCCCCTGAGTAGACCTTGATAGACGATCTTGCATGGAGTTGTCCACTCCCTTGTCAAAGGGACACAGCCATCACAACATCTCAAGATCATGAATTTCACAGATTTATTGTTTGGGGAAAAAATACTTATTTTGCTTGTCCAATAAACTTGGTGGGATGACCTCAATTTTGACGTTTGGCAAGAGAGAAGAAAACCTTCTCCAGATCTTCTTTATCAAAGCCAAGTATGATTGTATACTGGCCATGCCTGCTTTTTTTTTTTTTAACTTGCTTTGTCCCTTGTGGTGTGTTCCTTGTTGGTGGCGTCCCATGGACTAATGGGTCACGCTAACCTGATTGAGGTGTGTTTTGTTAATTAAACAATCTCTTTTCCTGTTCATTCATTGAACTGTGTCGTTTTTGGGTATGAGCCACACTTAGGAGCAAACGGGCCTTGCAGGGTTTCATCCAGCCTATAAAACATGGTGTGGGGGCCATGTAATACAATACAATAGTAGAGTTGGAAGGGACCTTGGAGGTCTTCTAGTCCAACCCCCTGCCTAGGCAGGAAACCCTACACCATTTCAGACAGATGGCTATCCAACATCTTCTTAAAGACTTCCAGTGTTGGGGCATTCACAACTTCTGGAGGCAACTTCTGTTCCACTGATTCATTGTTCTAACTGTCAGGAAATTTCTCCTCAGTTCTAAGTTGCTTCTCTCCTTGATTAGTTTCCACCCATTGCTGCTGCTTCTACCCCTTAGGTGCCTTGGAGAATAGTTTGACCGCCTCTTCTTTGTGGCAACCCCTGAGATATTGGAACAATGCTATCATGTCTCCTTCTTTCTCTTAAGCTAGACATACCCAGTTCCTGCAACCGTTCTTCATATGTTTTAGCCTCCAGTCCCCTAATCCTCTTTGTTGCTCTTCTCTGCACTCTTTCTAGAGTCTCCACATCTTTTTTACATCGTGGTGACCAGAGCTGAATGCAGTATTCCTAGTGTGGCCTTACCAAGGCATTATAAAGTGGTATTAACACTTCACGGGATCTTGATGTATCTCTGACTCCCCCCCCCCCCCCAGCTAGATTTCAAGGTGTTAAATCAAGGCATCTTTGTTTAAGCACAGAGGGCTGCAGATTCTACTTTTCATGGGGAGGTGAAATTCATTGCCTCTTGAAAAAAGCAACTTTGGGAGGACTGAGAAACTCCATAGACCAGAGGTGGTATTCAGCAGGTTATGAGCAGTTCTGGAAAACCAGTAGCAGAAATTTTGAGTAGTTCGGAAAACCGGCAAATGCCACCTCTGGCTGGCCCCGCCCCATCTATTCTCTGCCTCCCGAATCCCAGCTGATCGGGAGGGAATGGGGATTTTGCAGTATCCTTCCCCTGCCATGCCCACCAAGCCATGCCACGCCCACCAAGCCATGCCACGCCCACCAAGCCATGCCACGGCCACCAAGCCATGCCACGGCCACCAAGCCACACCCACAGAACCGCTAGTAAAAAAAATGAATCCCACCCCTGCCATAGATGTACCTTTGGGACTCTTCCCGTGATCTGTGATTAGATTTGACGTACAGGTAGTCCCTAACTTACAACCTCAACGGGGACTAGAATTTCCGTCTCTAAGCAAGGCTGCTGTTAAGTTGCGCCCAATTTTACAACCGGTTTTTTTTTTTGCCATGGTTGTTACTGCAGTCACAAAGTGAACCGTGCAGTCATTAAGCGAATCTGGGTGGCCCCATCGACTGCTTGTTGGGAAGCTGTCTGGGAAGGTTGCAAACGGCAATAACCTTGACTGTCAGACCTGCAAGCCATCTTTTCTTTTTGGATTTCAGGCCTGCCACTCTTTCTACTGTGGGGAAAATGGGAGGCGGGGAGTTATATGGAGTTGGGTGATATGTAGCCATAATAGCATTCTTCTCAGAAAGCCAAGGTCATCTTTGTCTCTGTACCTGGCCAGATCTGGATGGGAGGAATCTGTCTTCGTGACAGTGGAAGATTGGACCATGCGATGAACTTGTGGGGGCAGGAGCAGGATTTTGGACTTTCTTTTGGGGTGGGGAAAACTGGAAGCTTTCAGATTCGGGTTCTCCCAGATGTGCCAACACGGCTCTTTTTAATAAATTGGGATTTTGAGGAAATCCTCAAAATCCTTGGATTCTTTATTTTATTTTATTTTATTTGGGATGCTATTTGGAACCCTGACACTGACTTCTGCAACTATTGTAAATACATGCCAGTTGCCAAGCCCCTGAAGTTTAATCACATTGCAATGGTCGTAACTGCGAGGACCTATCACAAGTGATTTATTTCAGTGCTTTTCTAACTGTGACTGGTTGCTAAACGCAAGGTGATAAGTCAAGGACTATCTGTATGGTTAAACTCTATGTTGCTTACTTATTTTACCCTCATAATGGCGTATCTGATTTATTGACTTATGAAGGTGTAGGAAGTTAATACCCAGCCCTCTACTAGAAGATGAAACATTTTGGGGAACTATTAAAAGGGCAGCACATTTCCCCCCAAAAGGGAGGAAGAAACTCATCGCCCACATCTTTGTCAATGAGCCATTAAGGCCGGAGCCAGTCTACTCTACATAACAAAGGTAGAATTGAATCTCTAAAGAAGGATTAACCCCCGCCCCCCCAACTTTTAAAAACTCCATAGCCTTGTTTAAAATCTTCACTCTGCTTGCTTTTCGCATGCTTTTTCTGGAGTCTGTCCCTGGGGAGAGTTGTAGGAAGTTAAAACCCACCCCTCTCCTAGAAAAATGAAATATCCTGGGAAATATTGAAAAGGCAGAATATATTTCCCTGGGTAAGAAATGGAGAAACATGTTTTTAAGCGGGAAACCAACTCACGCTTAATAGCCCCCACCTTTGTCAATAGGCCATTAAAAGGCCTGAGCCTGTCTAGTCTACATAACAAATATCTCCCCCTTCAGCTCCAGGGTGATGGGATTGGCTTGCACAACCGGGCAGCATATTTCCCCCTAGAAGGGAGGAAGACACTCCTCACTCCCACCTTTGACAATGAACCATTAAGGCCTGAGCCAGACTACTCTACATGACAAAGGTAGGATTAACCCTGTACGGATCTCTCCACAGGACACCTGGGAAGAAGCAGTACTCAACCAAACTTGGACTCAAAGCACAGCCTACAGAGTTGGCCCTGCATAGCCCCATGGGAGTCTGACAACCCATCAGAATACAAGATCAAGATCAAAGGCCAGAGAGGACAAAAAACCAGGGACTTTCAGCATCTCGGTCTCTCTTTTTTTCTTCTTCACCCAACATCTTTGGAGCATCTGATCCCCCCTTTTCCTGTTCAGGAGCTCAAGCCCTGTGATCCTGTCCACCATTAAAGCCATCTTTCCAAGCCGCCTCCATGTTTCCAGTGTCTTTTTTCCTCCACTTGGAACTGAACCCAGAAGGACATTTCTTCCAACGAAGGATCACACGTCGTGTAACCAAGTTGTAAGGTCAAGCACCCATGGCCCTCACTTAGAAGGAAAAACACGGTTAATCAACACTTCCTCTTGTCTGGTGCCGATGAAAGTCCCTGAGACGCATCAGGTGGAGAAGAGATCGGCTTGCACAACTGAGCCAGACAAATTCATAATGCAGGTTTTTATTTTCGACAATTTTGCACTCCTGGCTGAGATAACGATCCCAACGATCTCCCTTTTATCGCCAGATTCGCACCTGATTTTTGCAGCTGGTTCTTCATCGCTCTACTCTTAGCCTCTACATCTATCTATGCCTAGCAGTGGACGGGAAGCATCCCATAATTCTGCTAAGTAATCAGGGCTGGATTTGCATCTGTTTAGAACCTCGGAGTGAGAGATGTGAAACAATAAACGCTTGCAAGATTTACAAGTGACTCTTTCCTCCTTGAAAAAAAAAAAGCTTTGGGAAATCAATTTAGGTCAACCTTCATACAAGGAGTAAATATTTCTTGCCCCTTACAAAGAGGAGAGACAGCAGCTCCTCCTTGTTTTATCTGGAAATTCTTGGTGATCGCTTTGGAGTAATTGTCCCTGAAAACATACATTTATTTGGGTTTTCTAGGTAATTTCTTTTTCTCGCGCTGGTTTCTCCAGAAACAGAGTGTTTCCAGAAAGGCGGACAATTTTATGTGCTGTCTTGCATTCCTTCACGGTTAGTTGTTAGTGCCTCTTTGTGGTCCACCAGTAGCCTGCAAAGCTGGCAGCAGAGTCGGACAGTGAATAGGTTGGGGAGGAACATGGGCCAGTCCTGGAGTCTGGGAAAGGCTCGGACGAGGGCTCTGCGTCAGAGGCAGAGAGGGGGCCAGGGCCAACTGGGAGTTATGTGCTGCCTCCGGAGCCTCCAGAGTTGGACATGAGCGAGGCAGAGGAACAGGGGGAGCCTGTTCCCAGTGTGCGCATGCGCAGAGCTGCCTGAAGACAAGAACAGTTAAGACAAAAAGAACGACTCAGGGGTAAGACCTCCCATAAGACATAAAGGAGGAGCAAAGGCACAGGAGCCTTTGCAGGAAGCAACTTTGTTCATGCTGGTCGGTTTAAATTCTGAAGCTCTGTTTGGACTCTACGCTTCGTGTGGCCTTCAAGCTAATTGCCAGTTAGGTCTTTGGCAGCGTTTCAAGGAAGATAAAGGTGGGTGCTTATCAGCCTTATCCCGAAAGACTTTGGCAGACTACTGTCGGACTATTTACAAACTATTTGTGACTCATTACGGGAGTTTTGGGGACTAAGTGTGTACTTTTTACTGTATCAGGAAGCCTAGGTCAGAACACTCTTTTGTGTTTTCAGAGACCCAAAATTGAAACAGATTTTGAGAAGGTGTTGAGTAATTATCTCTCTGGAAGGTTCTCCTTCTCCTTCCTACCATTTTCCATGCTGCTGCATTTCTCCAACCTCAGAGACAAAGGGGGTTGAGAAAATGAAGTCTGAGATAATTGATGGGCAGATTTTTTTTCATAGAAGAATATTCCACCAATGAAAGGAGAAAGGTTCCCGCCGGACGTTGGTGCCACAATGGATTTCTCCCGACAAAACGTGGTAGGAGAAAAAGTCATCAATGAACGTGCAGGAGAGGCCCAGTGGTTCCAGGAGGGAGCGGACTTTCACTTCCAAGCAACACTGGCCGTGGATGATGGGTCCATATGGCTTGGGAATGCCCAGGTGTTTCCCTAAGACGAGCATATTTACCTGCAGAGAAAAGGACAAAGAATTGAGTTGACTTCTCATTCATCTCTTTCTCCCAAGAGGAATAACAGAGTTGGAAGGGACCTTGGAGGTCTTCTAATCCAACCCCCTGCTCAGGCAGGAAACCCTACACCATTTCACACCATTTCAGACAATCTCTTCTTCAAAACCTCCAGTGGTGGAGCATTCACAACTTCTGAAGGCAAACTCTTCCACTCATTAATTATTCTCACTCCTTAGTTCTAAGTTGCTTCTCTCCTTGATTAGTTTCCACCCGTTGCTTCTTGTCCTGCCCTCAGATGTTTTGGAGAATATGTTGACCTCCTCCTCTTTGTGGCAGCCCCTCAAATATTGAAACACTGGTTGTCCTTCTTTTCACTAAACCAGACATACCCAATTCCTGCAACCGTATCTTTCTATGTTTTATTCTCCAGTCCCTTCATTATCTTTGTTCCTCTTCCCTGCACTCTCTCCAGAATCTCAACATCTTTTTTATACGGTGGCGACCAAAACTGGATGCAATATTCCAAGCATGGCCTTACCAAGGTATTATAAAGCATATTAACACTTCACGGGATCTTGATTCTATCCCTCTGTTAATGCAGCCTAGGATTGCAATCTGACTCCCCCCTCCCCATGGACTTTTCTCATCAGAAGGTCGCAAAAGGGATCACATGACCCCTTCTGCAACCGTCATAAATAGGAGTCAAATTAAAGATGGGAATGGGGATTTTACAGTATCCTTCCCCTGGAGTGGGGAGGGAATGGGGACTTTACAGTATCCTTCCCCTGGAGTGGAGAGGGAATGGGGATTTTGCAGTATCCTTCCCCTGAAGTGGGAAGGAAATGGGGATTTTGCAGTATCCTTTCCCCTGGAGTGGGGAGGGAATGGGGATTCTGCAGTATCCTTCCCCTGGAGTGGGGAGGGAATGGGGATTTTGTAGTATCCTTCCCCTGAAGTGGGAAGGGAATGGGGATTTTGCAGTATCCTTTCCCCTGGAGTGGGGAGGGAATGGGGATTTTGCAGTATCCTTCCCCTGGAGTGGGGAGGGAATGGGGACTTTACAGTATCCTTCCCCTGGAGTGGAGAGGGAATGGGGATTTTGCAGTATCCTTCCCCTGAAGTGGGAAGGGAATGGGGATTTTGCAGTATCCTTTCCCCTGGAGTGGGGAGGGAATGGGGATTCTGCAGTATCCTTCCCCTGGAGTGGGGAGGGAATGGGGATTTTGTAGTTTCCTTCCCCTGAAGTGGGGAGGGAATGGGGATTTTGCAGTATCTTTCCCCTGGAGTGGGGAGGGAATGGGGATTTTGCAGTATCCTTCCCCTGGAGTGGGGAGGGAATGGGGATTTTGCAGTATCCTTCCCCTGGAGTGGAGAGGGAATGGGGATTTTGCAGTATCCTTCCCCTGAAGTGGGAAGGGAATGGGGATTTTGCAGTATCCTTTCCCCTGGAGTGGGGAGGGAATGGGGATTCTGCAGTATCCTTCCCCTGGAGTGGGGAGGGAATGGGGATTTTGTAGTTTCCTTCCCCTGAAGTGGGGAGGGAATGGGGATTTTGCAGTATCTTTCCCCTGGAGTGGGGAGGGAATGGGGATTTTGCAGTATCTTTCCCCTGGAGTGGAGAGGGAATGGGGATTTTGCAGTATCCTTCCCCTGAAGTGGGAAGGGAATGGGGATTTTGCAGTATCCTTTCCCCTGGAGTGGGGAGGGAATGGGGATTTTGCAGTATCTTTCCCCTGGAGTGGAGAGGGAATGGGGATTTTGCAGTATCCTTCCCCTGAAGTGGGAAGGGAATGGGGATTTTGCAGTATCCTTTCCCCTGGAGTGGAGAGGGAATGGGGATTTTGCAGTATCCTTCCCCTGAAGTGGGAAGGGAATGGGGATTTTGCAGTATCCTTTCCCCTGGAGTGGGGAGGGAATGGGGATTTTGTAGTTTCCTTCCCCTGAAGTGGGAAGGGAATGGGGATTTTGCAGTATCTTTCCCCTGGAGTGGGGAGGGAATGGGGATTTTGCAGTATCCTTCCCCTGGAGTGGGGAGGGAATGGGGATTTTGCAGTATCCTTCCCCTGGAGTGGAGAGGGAATGGGGATTTTGCAGTATCCTTCCCCTGAAGTGGGAAGGGAATGGGGATTTTGCAGTATCCTTTCCCCTGGAGTGGGGAGGGAATGGGGATTCTGCAGTATCCTTCCCCTGGAGTGGGGAGGGAATGGGGATTTTGTAGTTTCCTTCCCCTGAAGTGGGGAGGGAATGGGGATTTTGCAGTATCTTTCCCCTGGAGTGGGGAGGGAATGGGGATTTTGCAGTATCTTTCCCCTGGAGTGGGGAGGGAATGGGGATTTTGCAGTATCTTTCCCCTGGAGTGGAGAGGGAATGGGGATTTTGCAGTATCCTTCCCCTGAAGTGGGAAGGGAATGGGGATTTTGCAGTATCCTTTCCCCTGGAGTGGGGAGGGAATGGGGATTCTGCAGTATCCTTCCCCTGGAGTGGGGAGGGAATGGGGATTTTGTAGTTTCCTTCCCCTGAAGTGGGAAGGGAATGGGGATTTTGCAGTATCCTTTCCCCTGGAGTGGGGAGGGAATGGGGAGTTTACATAATCCTTCCCCTGGAGTGGGGAGGGAATGGAGATTTGATATAAACACCTCACATGATCTTGATACTATCTCTCTGTTAATGCAGCCTAGGATTTTATTGGCTTTTTTTGTCAGCAGCAGTACACGGCTGGCTTATAATTAATTGATTGTTACATCAACGGCCAAAACACCCCTTCATTCAATTTGGGAAGGACCCCGTTTTGCCCAGAATTGTATAAAATGATTCCCATCCCCATGTCTTTTTTCTTTAAACTGTTTAAAATCTAAGCTTCCCTTTTTTTGAATCCACAAGAGTTAGCCATTCTTCACGTCCTTCAGATTAGAAGCTAATCTGTTTGGAGTTAACAGTGCTGGTTAGCTATGGTCTTCATGGCTAACCTTCCCCACCCCATGTAATTTTAAAAAAATAAATAAATCTCCCTTTTGGCCACTCCCTTTTCAATAAAACGACGTTGAATGCAATCTTTAAAAAATAGGGTAAGAAAATTAGGAAATTTCTCTCTTTTGCAGATGGAAAAGTATCACTCTTTTGCAGATGGAAAAGTATCTCTCTTTTGCAGATGGAAAAGTATCTCTCTTTTGCAGATGGAAAAGTATCTCTCTTTTGCAGATGGAAAAGTATCTCTCTTTTGCAGATGGAAAAGTATCTCTCTTTTGCAGATGGAAAAGTATCTCTCTTTTGCAGATGGGAAAGTATCATCTCTCTTTTGCTTGGTAGATTGTCCCAAAGGTGCTTCCTCAAGGGGCATTTGGTCTTTATCGTTTTTAGAATAGAATAGAATAGAATAGAATAGAATAGAATAGCATAGAATAGCATAGAATAGCATAGAATAGCATAGAATAGCATAGAATAGCATAGAATAGCATAGAATAGCATAGAATAGCATAGAATAGCATAGCATAGCAGAGTTGGAAGGGACCTTGGAGGTCTTCTAGTCCAACCCCCTGCTTAGGCAGGAAACCCTACACCACTGCAGACAAATGGATATCCATTCTCTTCTTAAAATACTTCAGTGTTGGAGCATTTACAAAAGGCAAGTTGTTCCATTGATTAATTGTTCTAACTTTCAGGAAATTCCTCCTTAGTGTTCTAGGTTGCTTCTCTCCTTGATTAGTTTCCACCCATTGCTTCTTGTAAATGTCTTCAAGTGCTTTGGAGAATAGCTTGACTCCCTCTTCTTTGTGGCAACCCCTGAGATATTGGAAGACTGCTATCATGTCTCCCCTAGTCCTTCTTCTCATTAAACTAGACATACCCAGTTCCTGCAACCGTTCTTCATATGTTTTAGTCTCCAGTCCCCTAATCCTCTTTGTTGCTCTTCTCTGCACTCTTTCCAGAGTCTCCACATCTTTTCTACATCGTGGTGACCAGAACTGAATGCCGTATTCCAAGTGTGGCCTTACCAAGGCCTTATAAAGTGGTATTAACACTTCACATGATCTTGATTCTATCCCTCTGTTGATGCAGCCTAGAACTGTGTTGGCTTTTTTGGCAGCTGCTGCACACGGCTGGCTCCTATTTAAATGGTTGTCTAAGATCTCTTTTCTTTGAAGACCTTCCGCTTCTCATCCAAGAAGCTTCAAAGAAAGGCCAGTTGCCTCTTGAATAAAGCACCTTTGGGAAAATTAGGACCTGGATCTCCATAGATGTGGTAGATTATAAATCTCCATTGCTCTCTCCAAGGAATTTTGGAATTGAGACCTGGGGTGCTGACTCAGCCCGGTAGGATGCTCAGAAGGGACGCTTGCTTTGGAAAAATCAGTGGGATGGAGGGTCTCTCACCATGTCTGGGAACAAGGCTGTGGCGGTGGAGCCTTCGAGCGTGAAGAGCTGGGGGATATCAATGATGTCTCGTTCGGTCAGTCCGAGTTCCCGTTTTAAAATACTCCGGTTCCAGTCAATGCAACTCTGGGAAGAGGAAGAGAAGGACAAAGGTGAGTGACGGGTTTCCATCAGGTTAAAGCAGGGGTCTCCAAACTTGGCAACTTTTAAGACTTGTGGACTTCCGCTCCCAGAATTATTCTCCAGCCAGCAGAGGAATTCTGGGAGTTGAAGTCCGCAAATCTTTGTTTGTTGTTAGGTATGATTGTAGGTGGTGACTATTTTATAATAAAAAATGGAATAATGATGATGTAATGAATAATGGATATAAATATAGATTGAAATACTTAATGACCACATGGATTGATAATTAATAATGGAAAATTATATTTGGAGTTCTGGATGATTGGAAATTCTATGGTTAATGGAAAGTAGAAATGTGTAATATGAATTAATGGGAATTTTTTGACTTAATCTTTATTTTTATTTCTTAGAGATTGGTGATATAATTTTATAAAGACATATTGTTACCTAGTAGATAATTATGGATGTAAGGAAATAAGGGTTGACACAAATGAAAGAATATTAATGGTAACTTGAACACACAATGCTCAATGAAACATTTAACTATGTTTAATGGATAATCAGTGACTTTATTCTTAATTGTAAAAACCGTTGCACAAAAACTTGTAACCAAACGACATGCTTGATGAAATTGTGTTTCTTTTTTTTTCTCCTTGCTCTTGTTCTGAATGTGTTGTTTTGTCTTTTTTAAATAAAAATAAAAATAATAATAATTTTTAAAAAAGCAAATCTTAAAAGTTGCCAAGTTTGGAGACTCCCGGGTTAAAGGTTTAATTCATATTATCTGTCCTTAAGGCACTTTTATACCTCTGGCTTGACGTCTCTCTCATCAGTGTCCCGAGTTTAGTGTCCAAGTAATGATCTATAACAGGTAGTCCTTAACTTATGACCACAATTGAACCCAAAATATCTGTGGCTAACGGAGACGGCTGCTAAGCAAATTGTGTCCCATTATACAACCTCTTTTTGCTGCACTTGTTAAGTTAGTAACCCAGTTGTTGTGTGAATCTGGCTTCCCCCATTGACTTTGTTCATCAGAAGGTCGCAAAAGGGGGGCACATAACCCGGGGACACTGACCGTCATAAAGAGGAGTCAGTTGCCAAGCACCTGAATTTTGAACGCCTGACCCTGGGGATGCTGTAAGGGTTATAAGTGTGGAAAACGGTCCTCAGTCCCATTTTTCAGTGACGTTGTAACTTCAAATGGTCACTAAGTGAACCCATGTAAGTCAAGGACTTGTATTATGTTAGCTTGATATCTTGACTTCCTCCCGGGAGTGTGGGAATCTCAATTCCTGTGAGATAGGTTGGATTGAGAGAGAATCGCAGCCTAGAATTACCCCGGGGGGAGTGGATTTGAACCCGGATCTTCGCCACTACACCACAGAGACTTTAAATCTCTCTCTCTTTTTAAAAAAAATCTAGGATTTCACTGTCACACTAGGCTGCCCAACGGTGTCACTTTTAGAGGTGTGGGGTTTCGCTTCCTGTAATTTTAGTTGGTTTGAAACTTAAAACATATTTAATGAGGTGTAGGCCTAGTTAATAATTTCTCCTTTGAAAGCATATTGGGGCTCAACAAAACCAATGTTTGCCCTCATCATGCAGAAATGGTTCCACAAGAATACAAAAAGAAGTGTGGGACATATTATAGAAAGGGACACGCAGGCTTAAGAAATACGTGCGGTGGTTGATTTAAGGAGAGGTTTTAATCTTTCTAAAACAAAACAATAGTTCTTTTCTCAGCTGGGGACAGCAAGGATGTAGTATAAACTACGTGGTAATTTTCAAAGGATAAAGGTAAAGGTTCCCTTCGCACATATGTGCTAATCGTTCCCGACTCTAGGGGGTGGTGCTCGTCTCCGTTTCAAAGCCGAAGAGCCAGCGCTGTCCGAAGACGTCTCCGTGGTCATGTGGCCGGCATGACTAAACGCCAAAGGCTCACAGAACACTGTTCCCTTCCCACCAAAGGTGGTCCCTATTTTTCTACTTGCACTTTTAAATGCTTTCGAACTGTAGGTTGGCAGAAGCTGGGACAAGTCACGGGAGCTCACTCTGTTACGTGGTGCTAGGGATTCGAACTGCCGAACTGCCGACCTTTCTGATCGACAAGCTCATTGTCTTAGCCACTGAGCCGCTGTTTCCCTTATTTCAAAGGATTATATACTCCTTTTCCATCGAATGCAGATTTTTCTAAACCAAACCATTTTTTTTTTCTAATTGTTAGGAAATAAGAACCTGGGATTTGAAAACAGGCAGCTGATAACTCCCTAAAGCAATTATTTGACAGACGTCATCCTTAGATCCAGAAAAGAGGATCTAACGTTAGTCAAGGAAGGAAATTACTAAGCGGTCTAGACAAAATCTTAGAAGTTGGATGTTGCAAACCAACTTCCTAGAAAAGTCTTGCACAAAGGAACATCCTAAGAGTCTGACTTCATTTTTACACCTCTAAATCCTTGGTAAACGGTTGCTTAACGGTGGGGAACTAATTATGCAATGGAGAACTTCTGCCTTTTACTGGGAATCAGTTTGTTTTAAAATGAGCTGTGAATTTCCTACCTAGTGTACAAAATACCACATTTTGTTACTGTTGTTCTGACCCGAGGCTTCCCAAGAGCAGGAATCAAACTCCTTGTCCCGGCAAAAAACCCTTTTATTAATTTCCTGTGAATTCTACTCATTCACATCCAGCAAAGTCTTTCAAGGGAGGATTTACGGTCACAGACCTTATCTGGCTTGGAGAGCTGCCAGGCCGATATCTGCAGAACTTGGCAAGGAGTCTCGGAGAGTCAGGAACCAATTAAGCGAACTAATGGCCTCCTGCAAACTCCACTCCCCTTTCGCTCCTTTTTTATTTCCTCTGGGAGGGGCCATTCATCGTCCACCTGTGGCCTTCCTCCCAAGTCGACCCCTGTTCTTTAGCTGCTCCCTTCATCTGGCAACTCTGCGCATGCGCACACTGGGAACAGGCTCCAGCTGTTCTTCTGCCTCACTGATGTCTGACTCTGAAGGCAGCTGATAACTGGCATACAGCTCTGGCCTCCTCTCTGCCTCCGATACAGAGCCTTCCCCAGACTTCAGGACTGGGCCATGTTCCTCCCCAACCTCCTCTCTGTCCGAATCTGAGAGGCCACAACAACTGTTTTACCTGAACATATTTGCTGTCTTGGCGCAAATTTCTGTCCCTCAGGATCTCATTGACGGTAATTTTCCCCACCCTCCTCAGACCTGGGAAAAAATAAAGATTTATCCATCAGGATGAGTGGTCTCCCATGGAAATCAGCCTGGTAGAATAAATGTTAGGGCTCACCTTCAAACAGGGCAGCGTTGCCATAACCTTCTTTTTGCTTCTCTTCAAACAGCTTCAAGCAAGCGAGGGGACTGGCCAGAAGCAGCCGGAAACCCTGCAGGGAGAGTCCCCCCAGGAGGGTAAAACTCTGAGTTAAATTTTATTCCCACACTATAACCGGATGTTGTTAGAACAATGAATCAGTGGAACAGAAGTTGCCTCCAGAAGTTGTGAATGCCCCAACACTGGACATCTTTAAGAAGATGTTGGATAGCCATTTGTCTGAAACAGTATAGGGTTTCCTGCCTAGGCAGGGGGTTGGACTAGAAGACCTCCAAGGTCCCTTCGAACTCTACTATTGTGTAATCTATCTATCTATCTATCTATCTATCTATCTATCTATCTATCTATCTATCTATCTATCATCTATCTATCTATCTACTGTATCTATCTATCTTTCTATCTACTGTATCTATATCTATCTATATGCTGGTTTTGTTGTATTCGGGTCTTTTCCCGTGTAAGGTTGAGATTGTCTTTGCAACGTTTCGGCAGGATCTCACCTGCCATCTTCAAGCGTGGGCTCCCACGCTTGAAGATGGCAGGTGAGATCCTGCCGAAACGTTGCAAAGACAATCTCAACCTTACACGGGAAAAGACCCGAATACAACAAAACCAGCATACCTACACCCGTGAAAATCTACGAAAACAAATATCTCTGTCTGTCTGTCTGTCTGTCTGTCTGTCTGTCTGTCTGTCTATCTATCTATCTATCTATCTATCTATCTGCTGTATCTATCTATCTACTGTATCTATCTATCTATCTATCTATCTATCTATCTATCTATCTATCTATCTATCTACTGTATCTATCTATCTTTCTATCTACTGTATCTATATCTATCTATATGCTGGTTTTGTTGTATTCGGGTCTTTTCCCGTGTAAGGTTGAGATTGTCTTTGCAACGTTTCGGCAGGATCTCACCTGCCATCTTCAAGCGTGGGCTCCCACGCTTGAAGATGGCAGGTGAGATCCTGCCGAAACGTTGCAAAGACAATCTCAACCTTACACGGGAAAAGACCCGAATACAACAAAACCAGCATACCTACACCCGTGAAAATCTACGAAAACAAATATCTATCTCTGTCTGTCTGTCTGTCTGTCTGTCTGTCTGTCTGTCTGTCTGTCTATCTATCTATCTATCTATCTATCTATCTATCTATCTATCTGCTGTATCTATCTATCTACTGTATCTATCTATCTATCTATCTATCTATCTATCTATCTATCTATCTATCTATCTATCTATCTATCTATCTATCATCTATCTATCTACTGTATCTATCTATCTACTCTATCTATCTATCTCCAGAAGTTGTGAATGCCCCAACACTGGACGTCTTTAAGAAGATGCTGGATAGCCATTTGTCTGAAACGGTATAGGGTTTCCTGCCTAGGCAGGGGGTTGGACTAGAAGACCTCCAAGGTCCCTGCCCACTCTGCTATTGCGTTGCATTGTATTGTGTTAAATGCAGGATGTTTGTCGTGGTTTGCTTCCTGCGAGGTCAGCACACAAACCGTTGGACTAACATGCCGGTTAGTTCGTTGGAACGCCAATGCAGGTAGTCCTTAACTTATGACCAGAACGGAGAGCCCTGTTGCTAAGTAAGACAGTTCGTCAGCTGTTTTTCTCCCATTTTGTGAATTTTTCATGCCAGAGTTATCCGGCTTTCCTCATTGACTTTGCTGGTCGCCAAAGGGGATCGCATGACCCTGGGAGACCGCAACGGTCATAAGTATGAATCAGTTGCCAGTTATCCAAATTTTGATCATGGGAGCCATGGGGAGGCTGCAACTGTTACATGAGAATGGTCCTAAGTTGTGTTTTTTTCAGTGCCGGTATAACGTTGAGTCACTAAACTAATGATGGACCGATTTTATTTTATTTTATTATTTTATCGAGAAGGAAGATATTATGAAGGAAAAGTTCACACAGGGTTTTGCAGATGGCCCAGAGAGCAACAGGTGATACCTTTGCAGCCAAATAAACTCTTCTAATCTATTAGCAATAGCACTTAGACTTATATACTGCTTCACAGTTGCTTCATAGCCCTCTCTAAGCGGTTTACAGAGTCAGCCTCTTGCCCCCCAACAATCTGGGTCCTCATTTGACCCACCTCGGAAGGATGGAAGGCTGAGTCAACCTTGAGCCAGTCATGATCGAACTGTTGGCATTGGTCAGAGTTAGCCTGCAATACTGTATTCTAACCATTGGGAAGGAAGGAAGGAAGGAAGGAAAGAAGGAAGGAAGGAAGGAAGGAAGGAAGGAAGGAAGGAAGGAAAGAAGGAAGGAAGGAAGGAAGGAAGGAAGGAAGGAAAGAAGGAAAGAAGGAAAGAAGGAAGGAAGGAAGGAAGGAAAGAAGATAGCAATAAGCACTTAGACTTATATACTGCTTCACAGTTGCTTCATAGCCCTCTCTAAGCGGTTTACAGAGTCAGCCTCTTGCCCCCCAACAATCTGGGTCCTCATTTGACCCACCTCGGAAGGATGGAAGGCTGAGTCAACCTTGAGCCAGTCATGATCGAACTGTTGGCATTGGTCAGAGTTAGCCTGCAATACTGTATTCTAACCATTGGGAAGGAAGGAAAGAAGGAAGGAAGGAAGGAAGGAAGGAAGGAAGGAAGGAAGGAAGGAAGGAAGGAAAGAAGGAAAGAAGGAAGGAAGGAAGGAAGAAGGAAGGAAAGAAGGAAGGAAGGAAAGAAGGAAAGAAGGAAAAAGGAAAGAGGAAAAGAGGGAAAGAAGGAAGGAACGAAGGAAGGAAGGAAGAAGGAAAGAAGGAAGGAAAGAAGGAAAGAAGGAAGGAAGGAAAGAAGGAAAGAAGGAAAGAAGGAAAGAAGATAGCAATAAGCACTTAGACTTATATACTGCTTCACAGTTGCTTCATAGCCCTCTCTAAGTGGTTTTTACAGAGTCAGCCTCTTGCCCCCCAACAATCTGGGTCCTCATTTGACCTACCTCGGAAGGATGGAAGGCTGAGTCAACCTTGAACCTGTCAGGATCGAACTGTTGGCAGTGGGCAGAGTTAGCCTGCAATACTGTATTCTAACCATTGGGATGGAAGGAAGGCAAGAAGGCAAGAAGGCAAGAAGGAAAAAGGAAAGAAGGAAGGAAGGAAGGAAGGAAGGAAGGAAGGAAGGAAGGAAGGAAGGAAGGAAGAAGATAGCAATAAGCACTTAGACTTATATACTGCTTCACAGTTGCTTCATAGCCCTCTCTAAGTGGTTGACAGAGTCCCCATCCACCTGTGTCCTCATTTTATCCACCTCGGAAGGATGGAAGGCTCAGTCAACCTTGAGCCGGTCAGGATCGAACTGCCAAACTGTGGCAACCGGCAGTCTGCCAAAGTAGCCTGCGACCACAAAGGTCAGGATCGAACCTCTGGCAGTCGGCAGAATTAACCTACAATACTGCATTCTAACCACTGCGCCACCAAGACTGGCGAATGTAAGCTTAATTGGGAAAGGGAATTATAGAACATAGAATAATCGGCTTGCAAGGGACCTTGAAGGCTTTCTAGTCCAACCCCCTGCTCAATTCCCCCATCGATCCGTACCTTCTTGCCTGGAGCCGGAACGAAGCTCAAGAATTCATCCACGTGACCCACCGTCAGCCAGTCCGAATAAAGCTCCACAGGAGCTTGAACTTTCTGAGCGTAAAGAAAATCGCGGACAATTTTTGTCATTTTCCTGTTGCCGGATCTAAGCGTTGGACGGAGAGAGAGAAGCGTGAAGTGCAGAACCCCCAGGAGAAATCTGATTTCCTACATGTGGCCTGTAATAGTTTTTATTAAACAGTTTTCTTCATTTTATTATCACCATTTCAATCTTTATCAGTATATCTCATAAGTACATACAAGTTATTTTCATTATTCTTCCTTTCCTTTTGTGTACGTATCTACTGTATACAATGCACCATTATTGTAATTGCATAACTATATGTGTGTGTGTGTGTGTGTGTGTGTGTGTGTGTGTGTGTTGTATTTGTACTGATAAATAAATAAAGGGAGACTAGTATAGATCTATTTCGAGCTAATTAGCTCTCATCAGCTAGCCATACCCTTACTGGGATTTGAACCTGGGCTGTATTATATATTAGGCAGGAGTCTTAGCCACTAAGCCACAGGCTCTCCTCCTTATCAGTTGAGCCAGGGAAATAGGTATGTATTTGTGTTACAACCCCTGGTATGCCCAAATATGGGAGGAAGCTCACTACTCCCTCTTTCTGTCCTTCGGCTCATTACAGAAGACCATGCAGGCATATATATATATATATATATATATATATATATATATATATATATATATATATATATATATATATATATATATATATATATATATATATATATATATATATATATATATATATATATATATATATATATATATATATATATATATATATATATATATATATATATATATATATATATATATATATATATATATATATATATATATATATATATATATATATATATATATATATATATATATATATATATATATATATATATATATAACCTTTTTAAATCACATCATAATTTACTTTTACATTCTTATTCTTAGCTTCTATTCTCTTAGCTTCTATTCTCTAACCAGTTATACCATGTGTCCCAAATCAAATAGTATTCCATTTCTCCTCTTTCTTTTATTTCCATTGTTAGCCTATCCATCTCCGCACATTCCTTTATCACCATTCCATCGGAGGGAGTGCTATCGTTTTTCCAGTATTGCACGTAGACAATTCTGGCCACTGTTATTACGTGTAACATGATATATTGAGGGTTTTTTTTACTATAATTTCCTCTTAATATACCTAATAGAAATACAGTAATTCTGGTTTTAAATCTATTCGTTGTTTAGTAATTTCCTCTAGCCGTTTTCTTATCTTTGTCCAATATTTCTTTGCTTCGGGGCATGTCCACCACATGTGGTGATATGTTCCTTGCCTCTGTTTACATTTCCAGCATTCCGCTGGACTTTTGGGGAACATTTTTGCTAATCTTGCTGGGGGCAAATGCCAATGATAAATATATATATAAGTTTTCTAATGTCCTACATGTTGAGAAGGTCCTCTTGTAAGGCAAAGCTTTTGAGGCAAAGCTTACAGAAAAAAATCCAGGTTTACTTCGCCTCTCGCTCTACATTACTGGTGGGGTAAATAGAAGATTTAGGTCCCAATCTTGGCCACCAATTGAGAAGAGAGAACTCATTGGAGAAGACCGTAATGTTTGGAACCATGGGCTGCAAAAGGAGAAGAGGATGAGATGGTTATAGAGAGTCGTCGATGCAATGGACGTGAATTTGGGCAAATTCCAGGAGACATTGGAGGACATTGGGATGCCTGGCACACTGTGGTCCACGGAGTTGTGGAGAGTCAGACACAACTTAGCAACCAAACAACAAAAAGCTAGACCATAAATGGTCACAGGTCTTCTTCTACAGAGGAATCATTGAGTCTGTCATCTGCACCTCCATAACTGTCTGGTTTGGCTCTGCAACCCAACAGGACAGACACGGACTTCAGAGGACAATCAGAACTGCAGGAAAAACTACGGCTGACAACCTGCCTTCCATTGAGGACCTGCATACTCTGCACAAGTCAAAAAGTCATCAATGATGTCTTTGGTGCTTGAACCAAGGTTTGGCAACTGCAATGAGCTTGAGTATTGAGGGCTAACAAGGAGGGTTATTAACTTGCCTTCCTACTGCTTTTCATTTACTTTTGTTGAGTGCGGTTGGTTGGTAGATGACATTCGGGGAATAAATCTCCGTTTCCTGAATGTCATCTACAGACTTGGTGGCCCAAGGGCGTGCAGGCTGAAGAGTTTGAGAAGAGGTCCATTTATAGTCTAGCTTTCTGTTGGTCAGCTGGCAAGTCATGTCCGACTCTTCACCACCCCATGGATCCCAGCATGCCAGGGCTCCCTGTCCTTCACTCCTACCCCAATTTTGCCCAAACTCATGCTCGTTGGTGTCGACGACTCTATCTAAGCGTCTCCTCCTCTGCCCTCCCCTTCTCCTCTTCCCTTCCATCTTTCCCAACATCGGGGTTTCTTCCAAAGAATCCTTCTTCTCATTTGGCGGCCAAAGCATTTGAGCTTCAGCCTCAGTATCTGTCCTTCTAGTCCAGGGGTCGGCAAACTTCAACACTCAAAGAGCCATTTGGACCCGTTTCCCACAGAAAAGAAAACACCGGGAGCCACAAAGGTCCTAACCGGAAGACCCCCGTTCCATTCTGGAGCTGACCGGAAGTTCAGCTCCCCCACCATAGAGTCTCCTCCTAGCGCGGAGTACTTTTTCCTCTGCCTGTCATAACCGGAAGCCCTATCAATTGTGAAGACAACTGGAAAACCCTCCCCTTGCCATAGAGTCTTCACTTGGCGCGCTGTGCATTTCTCCCCTCCCTCCCCCAAACCGGAAGTTCCTCTCAAAATTGTGGCGCCGACCGGTGACAGAGCCGCAGCAGAGGGAGGAAAGAGCCACATGCGGTTCCAGAGCCGCAGTTTGCTGACCCCTGTTCTAGTCGGTGTCGATTTCGATTAGGATCCACAGATCGGATTGCCTTGCAACCCAAGAGACTCTCTAGAATCTTCTCCGGCACCGCATAGTGTGGCTACCTGGCTGCAGGTTTTTTTTGGGTGACCAGTTGTGGTGTTGGCTCCTGCAAGTTGTATAAACTCCTGGGTTGTATAAATAGAGGCATAGAATAAAAGCCTATGTATTAGTATTAGTACTGCTTTATCAATCCTTAGTAAGGCCACACATCCAGTTTTGGTCAACACAGTGCAACAAAGATGTTGAGACTTTGGAAAGAGTGCAAAGAAGAGCAGCTAAGATGGAGACTAAAGCCTAGGAAGAACGGCCGCAGGATTTGGGTCTGACTAGTCCAAAGAATAGAAGAATTGGGGCTGACATGATAGCATCATTCCAGTCTTTGAGAGGCTGCCACAAAGAAGAAGGGGACAAATTATCCTCCAAAGCACCAGAGGGCAAAACAAGGAACAACGGATGGAGACTAAAGAAAGAGAGAAGCACCCTGGAACGAAGGAGGAACCTCCAACCAGTGAGGAGATATCACCAGTTGCTTCCAGAAGTTGTGGGCTCTCCTTCACTGGAGGCTTTGAAGAAGAGACTAGGCAGCCTCTGGTCTGACATTGTATATAGGGTCTCCTGCTTGAGCAGGGAGTTGGACTAGATGACCTCCAAGGCCTCTTCCAGTTCTATTCTGACGTGTTAAGGAGCGATGGGAAACAGGGGTCTCGTGACTTCCTTACCCAGGAAAACTGCTGCCTATGAGGATCCTCCCCAAGGAGTAATTTCTTCCCTTGACCGAGACAGGTGGGCTGACGTCCAGGTTACCGAAAGAATCCAGACTGGACACTCTCCCGTTCTTGGGTTCCCGAGTGACGTACCCAAAATCAGGGCCCTTGATGACAATAAAGACAAAGAGAATAGAGCAGTGATGGCTAAGCTTTTTAAGACTGAGTGGCCAACGCATGCCAGTTCCTGCCAGTTCTAACCTCCTTCTATAGAAGAGGTTCCACAAATCTACCGTGCCGTTTAGAACCGGTTCCAGCTCCCTCCCCTCCCCGCCCGTCCGCACATCATCAAGATGAAGAGCGAGAGGAGGAACTCTGGGAGTTGAAGTCCACAAGTCTTAAAGCTGTCAAGTTTGAACACCCCTGGGGTTTTTTTTCCTAAAGGGTTAGGGGCGCAAGGGTCTTGTAACTTGACAGCTTTAAGACTTGCACACTTCAGTGCCAGAGTTCCTGAGCCAACATGACTGGAGGAGGAATTCTGGGAGTTGAAGTCCACAAGTCTTAAAGCTGTCAAGTTTGAACACCCCTGGGGTTTTTTTTCCTAAAGGGTTAGGGGCGCAAGGGTCTTGTAACTTGACAGCTTTAAGACTTGCGTGCTTCAAATGCCAGAGTTCCTGAGCCAACCTGACTGGAGGAGGAATTCTGGGAGTTGAAGTCCACAAGTCTTAAAGCTGTCAAGTTTGAACACCCCTGGGGTTTTTTTTCCTAAAGGGTTAGGGGCGCAAGGGTCTTGTAACTTGACAGCTTTAAGACTTGTGTGCTTCAAATGCCAGAGTTCCTGAGCCAACCTGACTGGAGGAGGAATTCTGGGAGTTGAAGTCCACAAGTCTTAAAGCTGTCAACTTTGAACACCCCTGGGGTTTGTTTCCTAAAGGGTTAGGGGCGCAAGGGTCTTGTAACCTGACAGCTTGAAGACTTGCGTGCTTCAAATGCCAGAGTTCCTGAGCCAACATTTTGGTTGCTAAGCAAGAGCATCGTTAAGTGAGTTTCACCACATTTTACAAGTTGGCCACGCCCACCCAGTCACATGACTGCCAAGCCACTCTTACCTGGTCACATGGCCAGCAGGCCACTCCCACAAAGCAGGCCACACCTACAGAAGAGGTTCTAAAAAAATTTGAAACCCACCACTGACCCAAACCCCCGTATGTGCGTGCAGCCCAGGGGTGGATTCCGGATCCCGTTCCAACCCTCTTAGCGCCTCCGTGAGCCTTCGCGATGCTCCAGCTGCTCAGCAGAGAGTCGCGCAGGCACTGTACAGGCCGTGCGCGGAAGCTGAGAAGATTTAAAAGACCGATAAGGAGCTCGGGCGGGCAGGTGGGCTCTCCGAAGCACCGTACCGGAACGGTATCCGGTGCTCGGGGCAGCCTCCAGTATGCCCATACCGGGGCGTACCGCCTGCAACCCACTACATGCACCCCACATCACACACGCACATATGCCACCCCATGGATGTGCTGCACCCCCCCGTGCATGCATGTGTGCCCCCCGCATATCAGCATGCACTCCTCTACATACAAGCTCCATGCATGCATGCATGCCCCCCGTATGCATCTTTCCCCTCTGTACATGCACATGGGGGGGGGCTGCACCCCTGCATGCGCAGCAGAGACCCAAAGACCAGCTGGCCGGCAGGAGGCATGTGAGCTTGCATGGCGGAGCTGAACTGGGGCGACGGCTTGCATGCCCACAGAGAGGGCGCTGCCTGCCACCTCTGCCATGCACGCCATAGGTTCGCCATCACGGGAATAGAGCAATGTAAAAAGTTTGAAAAGATTATTCTTTTTTTTTTCAATTAAAAAAAGGAGACTCGTTGAAGAATCTTCTATCCCTTAGAACCTGAGCTTTGGCATTTATGGTGCAAAAGTGTTATTTGCACTTTTTTCCGTGGAGGACTTTCCCACATTTTGGTGAAACAGGATAACTCTGCGCGGTTCAGATTCCTTCTGCCTGCAAGTCAATCCTTATTTTTTAAGTTTTTTTTAAAAAAATTCCATTTTAAAAAATATAAACATTTCATCTCCCCTTAAGCAATGTGTCATGGGCTGAAGAGAGAGTGACTGGCCCAAAGTCACCCAGCCAGCTTTTTATGCTTAAAATGGGACTGGCCTCACAATCTCCTGGTTTCTAGCCTTGTTCCTTAACCACTATACCAGGGGTATCCAAACTTGGGAACTTTAAGACTTGTGGACTTCAACTCCCAGAATTCCCCAGCCAGCTGGCTGGAGAATTCTGGGATTTGAAGTCCACAGGACTTAAAGTCCCCAAGGTTGAGAAACACTGCCTTAAGCAGTGTGTCGTATGGGTACAAATATTTCTGTGCCAAATCCTTCCACCAATTATATACATTGAACAATTATATATTTCCCTCATAACATACCTTCTAATAAAAATACAGTAATAATATTAAATATGATTATTCTCATCGTCCTCGTGTTATTAGTTGCCATTTTATTCTGATCGCTACCTTAATGTATTTTCTATTCTTCTTGTTGTCGTCTTTCTTTATTTCCAATTTCCTTTTTTATTCTCTAACCATTGGTAAAATGCTTCCTGTATCATATAATCATCAGCTTGTTCCTTCTCCTTAATTGCTAGTGTTAGTCTATTCATTTCTGCACATTCTAATATTTTCCTAATCTCCTTCTCTTCAGTAGGAATCTCTTCACTTTTCCAATATTGTGCAAGCACAGTTCTAGCTGCTGTTAATACATTAATGATTAAATATATGTTTTCTTTGTTGTCAGTTTTAGGTAAGATTCCCAACAAAAATATTTCTGGTTTAAACTCAATACGTTGTTTTATTATCTTTTCCCATCATATCTTTATTTTTGTCCAATACCTCTTTGCAACTTTGCCTTATTCTGTTGAGGTCTATTGATCTAAGAAGGGGAGAATCCGATCTCTCTTGGCCAAGAAAGGATGGGAGATGTTGACCTACCAAAATCTTCTTGAAAGGGAATTCCTTCAGGCCCCGATTCCTGGGCGAATCGAAGACGACGGGGAAGGATTGGTGAGGAGCCTCTACATAACCAAATTCCATCTCATCCTGTTGGGGGGGAAGAATGACAGAATAACAGAGTTGGAAGGAATTCTGTAGGTCTTCTAGTCCCATAACGGAGTGAGCTCCCATGACTTGTCCCAGCTTCTGCCAACCTGGCAGTTCGAAAGCACCTAAAAAATGCAAGTGGAAAAATAGGGACCACCTTTGGTGGGAAGGGAACAGCGTTCCGTGCGCCTCTGGCATTTAATCATGCCGGCCACATGACCATGGAGACGTCTTCGGGCAGCGCTGGCTCTTCGGCTTTGAAACGGAGACAAGCTCCACCAATTGGGAACGACTAGCACATACGTGCGAGCGGAACCTTTGCCTTTAAGTCTACGTTTGTGTCCCAAACTAGTGTACCTGAATCCAGCGGTCTCCCCGGTTTTCAACTTCTGGACAAATGGTTAATTTGCAGTTGGCTTTCCTTGCTAGAAGTTTTATCGCCTCCAGGAATTTTCCATTGGAGTTTGTACCCTTCTCGATGCTAAAAGAAAAAGAAGATGGCAACAGGAATTACAACTGAGAAAGTTAGATGATCAAGGTGTAAGGTTTCCTTAAAATGCCCTAATTGATTCATGAGTCATTACAAAACTACCGTATTTTTCAGAGTATAAGATGCAGCAAGATTTTGAAGAGGAAAATTAAAAAAAAAAAAGGTTTGCACTCTGCAAATCTCCCAAAAACGGCCCGTTTTTCACAAAAACAAGTCCATTTTTTACAAAAACGGGTCCATTTTTTTTCAATAAAAGGGCATGAATAGCCTTTAGGGGGCTTGTAGAGTGCTCCTGGGGGTGGGGGGCAAAAATGAGCAAAAAATGCCCCGTTTTTTGTGAAAACGGGCCCATTTTTTTCCCCCAAAAAGGGCATGGATAGCCTTTAGGAAGTTTATAGAGTGCTGCTGGGGGGGGGGCGCAAAAACAGTCCATTCTTCGCTCATTTCTGCCCTCCCCAGCCCCCAGGAGCACTCTGGAAGCCTCTTAAAGGCTATGCATGGCCATTTTGGTGAAGGGGGGGCGAGTTTCGGGAAGCAAAAAATGCTGTATTCAGTGTATAAGAGGCACCCAGATTTTCAGGCTCTTTTTGAGGGGAAAGGGTGCGTCTTATACTCTGAAAAATACGATAGTCATTTATTAGGACCATCATAGGCAAGATCTTTTCCACAATCAGGTCTAAGCTTTGTTTGATTTATAGCTGACCTTTACCCCTGTTCCTCCCCTCCCCTCAGTCTGTGTCATAAATCACATTCCCCTATGAGATGCACCCTCCCTAAACCTGCTGCAGTTGACAGTATGCGTGGAATGTACTCCCCTCCCCCCGGCCCTTCTCTCTATGACAACGTTGGGAGTTGACACAAGGAATGTTAGGGACGTTCCTCGGCCGCGAGATAAATCATCCTGTCTAGATTAGCCTACTACGCTTATCTTCAAAGTAACGAAACAAGGAGAAAGCCATAAAATATAATCCAACATCTTCTTAAAGACTTCTTAAAGGCTGTTCCATAGAACAATTAATCAGTGGAACAACTTGCCTCCAGAAGTTGTGAATGCCCCAACACTGGAAGTCTTTAAGAAGATGTTGGATAGCCATTTGTCTGAAACGGTATAGGGTTTCCTGCCTAGGCAGGGGTTTGGGCTAGAAGACCTCCAAGGTCCCTTCCAACTCTACTATTGTATTGTATTGTAAATAGACAACCATCCTCTGCTACCATGTGTTGGGGATATAATTTAAACCCTTTGTAATTAATGATGATGGATCGTGGCTTCTCCTCGAAGTATACTTCTTGAATAAGCAAAAATAAACCCGAGGCATGATCTAATAAAAAAACATTTTAATATAAAAGAAAGTAAAGATACAAACTTGCTAACTGAATTAATTACACCTTGGCAGAGTTCTGTGCCTACCTCCCTTGGCAGGCGAACAAAAGATCAGAAGTGAACGTTAAGAAAGAATGTGTGACCTGCGCAGTAAATCATTGCAGATAAGAACTGTGGCATGGGCAATAAATCTCAGCACAGCTAAGAAACAGTTCAGTCTGCACAAAATATAGGCACAGCTGGCAAACCAAATAAAACGCAGCTACAAGGAATGTTCCCTCAATTTAGGAGGCCTCCTTCAAAACTGCCCAGTTAAATTTCTGTCCTGCCCTGAGGAATTAATGGTTGTTGGAGATGCCTTTCTAAAAATCTAAATTTAGGGTTATTTTGGTGAATGAGTCTTGTTTCACTCAGGAAGGGAATCCTGCTGGTGCTTTGTGGCTACCTGCAGACAAAGATCTCCAGGGGTCTCTGGGTGTTGGGGGTCATGAGCCAAGGAGCCACGTGGAAAACCACAGTATCGGTGAAAACTGGAGTGGCCGGTGAGGTCTGGGAAGAGAGGGAAGAAAATGGATGACATTAGAACCAGCACCTTCCAATTTGTTGTGGCCTGCCATTGGCCCTCAGAGCTGACAGTAGACGGACAGTGAGGAGGTTGGGGAGGAACATGGGCCGGTCCTGGAGTCTGGGGAAGGCTCTGATGAGGGGGCCAGAACCGTCTGACAGTCATCAGCTGCCTTCAGAGTCAGACATCAGTGAGGCAGAAGAACAGCTGGAGCCTGTTCCCAGTGTGCACATGCGCAGAGTTGCCAGATGAAAGGAACAGCTGAGGAACAGGGGTCGACTTGGGAGTAAGGCCACAGGTGGACGGTGAATGGCCCCTCCCAGAGGAAATAAAAGAGGAGCGAAAGGGGAGTGGAGTTTGTAGGAGATCATTAGTTCGCTTCATTGGTTCCTGACTCTCCGAGACTCCTGGCCAAGTTCTGCAGATATGGGCCGGGCAGTCAGATAAGGTCTGTGACCATAAATCCTCCCTTGAAAGACTTTGCTGGATGTGAATGAGCAGAATTCACAGGAAATTAATAAAAGGGGTTTTAATCGGGACCAGGAGTTTGTTTTATGCTCGTTGACAGCTGTCAAACTGATATAGCGGCAACAAATAACAGATGCCATATTTTACAAGGAAGACAGGAAAGCAGCAGAGGGACAAAGGCTAGGGAGAACCCATCTCACGCCCAAAACACAGAGATTGGAGAACCAAATATAAAAGGCTGCTGTGACCCAGCAGGATCCGTTGGAGCTGCTGAGCAACTCAGACAGCGATGAACCCTATGAGTTGGCTGTGGAGGAGGTGGAGGACCCTGGGCAGGGTTCAGACGCAGAGCAGGGACCAGAGAGGCTGGTTGGCCATCAGGAGGCACCTGAGGCATGGAGCAGTGGGGAGGATCAAAGGGGGTTTGTCCCTGACGCAAGATTAAGAAGGGCGGAGAAACGAAGGCAACAGCTGCTCCGGAGACAAGCTCCTAAGAGATAATAAAGCTCAGGTGTTTGTGGCTTGGCCCCTCTCAAGAGCGTATATAAGAAGGGACGTTGGGAGGAGATTTTTGCAGGACACAACCGTTCATATTAATCTGGAGAACTCTTCATCTGATCTGTCTTGTGTGTCTGTTTGTAACCAGCTGGAGAAGCTCTTGTTTGTATCTGTTGGAGTCTGGGTTGCTGCCAACATCTTGTTTGTGAATCGTGTTTGGGCTTTCAGCCAACAAGATTAGAGGACTGTCAATAAAGTGTTGCAGACAGCTAAACCTGTGTCGGCGTTCATTACCGGACCGGGGTGGGGGGAGGTTTAGAACAAAAGGCTATATATGGATCGTGGATTACAATAAAGAATGAATATGTTACCGAGCTAGTCTGCTCCAGCAAGGTGGCATTCAACGACACAATGCCGTTGAAGTCTCCGTCTGGGAACGCGAGGCCCTCCACGTAAAACGTATGTTGTCCTTTCCCATCTGTAGCTTGCACGGTGTAGGACAGCTTGTCTGACCCCAAGATGTTCTCGTAGTGGGAGACCGAAGTGTTTTCTGTTGAGGGAACGTATCCAGGGAGGTTAGACGAGTGAGATGAGGGGATAGAAGGGAAACTTACCAAATGTGTGGATGATACTAAGCTGACAGCCAACACCCTAGAACAGTGATGGCGAACCTTTTTTGGCTCGCGTGCCACAAGTGGGGGGAGCGCAGGGGGGTTGAGTGCGGGCATGCCGCACCCATAATGCAACGCGTGACCCCCCCAGTGCGCATGAGCGCACAAAGCGCGACCCCCCCATTTTACATGTTTTTTTTCCCCTCCCCAGGCTCCAGGGCCTTTATAGGAGCCTGGGGAGGGCGAAAAGAGCCTCCCCTGACCACCCGGAGGCCCTCCGGAGGCTTCAGGGACTGTCCGGAGGCTTCCCTGAAGCCTTCGGAGCGCTTAAAACCACCCTCCGAGCAAACCGGAAGCCACTTCCGGTTTGCTAGGATGGTGGTTTTAAGCGTTCCGAAGGCTTCAGGGACGGTCCCTGAAGCCTCCGGGGGGCGGGGGAAGCTCTTTTCACCCTCCCCAGGCTCCTATAAAGCCTCTGGAGCCTGGGGAAGGCGAAAAATAGCTTTTAAAAAGGTGAACTCAGCTGGCCAGCGTGTGCATGTGCGCTGGCCAGCTGACAGGGCAGCACCTCGCGTGCCCTGACAAATGGCTCCGCGTGCCACTTGTGGCACGCGTGCCATAGGTTTGCCATCACGGCCCTAGAAGATAAGGTCAAGATCCAGATGAGTCTTGACAGACTTGAACCCTGGGTCCTATCTAACAAACTGGTAAGGACACTGGGCCCTATCTGACACTTAGGTAAAAAAAACCAAAAGTACACATACAGACTGGGTGAAACCAGGCATCATCCTCATTGCATCATCTTACAATTACAGCTTACAACCTTACATCAGCTGGCAGCTATTAAATCCTCAGTACCTGACACTCCTCCCATTTAAAGCTGTACAGCTGATAATCCAAATGCTTTGACACAGTCTTTATACTTTATATTTTTCCACAGATACAGGTTTTGTTAACATGTCAGATATATTACAATCATTAGAATAATGCTGTAAGCTGATCAGAAGCTGGCTTGCCCCACTGTCCAACAACCACGTATTCCTGGTTTACTGGTATTACAGCTTACAACCTTACATCAGCTGGCAGCTATTAAATCCTCAGTACCTGACACAACACAATGATATATTAACACACAAGCACTGGAAGACACCACCTAGCTACTTACCAGCTGCGTGGAAAACTCTCACTTTTGCAGCATCAAACATGGAGATGTGAAGGATCAGTTTGTGGTTGTCGAAGATCCCGGCAGGGCTGTTGATATTGAGAATCACAAGAGACAAGTCTTGAAGATCTGGAGAAGAGAAGAGACAAGGGTTTGGTACGGAGACAGTAGGCCATCAGCAACGTCATCTTGGGATCCCACTACGTGGAGTCTTGAGTTGTGAAGAACTCACTCTTGGATTGCTTCTGGAGGAAGTCTTAGGATGGAAAATAAGCTGATCTTTCTAGAGAGGCTTAGCGTTAACTAAGGTGACCAACTTTTTTACAATGAAAAGGAGGACAAAACACGTTCTATTGTCCAAAATGGTTAACAACCTTATGAGCCATGGCGGTGCAGTGGTTAGAGTGCAGTACTGCAGGCTACTGTTAATTGCCAGCTGCCTGCAATTTGGCAGTTCGAATCTCACCAGGCTCAAGGTTGATTCAGTCTTCAATCCTTCTGAGGTGGGTAAAATGAGGACCCAGATTTTGGGGGGCAAGAGGCTGACTTTGTAAACAGTTTAGAGAGGGCTGTAAAGCACTGTGAAGCAAGATATAAGTCTAAGTGCTATTACTAGCTTAAGAGAAAGAAGGACTAGGGGAGACATGATAGCAGTGTTCCAATATCTCAGGGGTTGCCACAAAGATGAGGGAGTCAAACTATTCTCCAAAGCACCTGAGGGTAGAACAAGAAGCAATGGGTGGAAACTAATCAAGGAGAGAAGCAACTTAGAACTGAGGAGAAACTTCCTGACAGTTAGAACAATTAATCAGTGGAACAGAAGTTGCCTCCAGAAGTTGTGAATGCCCCAACACTGGAAGTCTTTAAGAAGATGTTGGATTGCCATTTGTCTGAAACGGTAGAGGGTTTCCTGTCTAGGCAGGGGGTTGGACTAGAAGACCTCCAAGGTCCCTTCCAACTCTACTATTGTATTGTATTGTATTGTATTACTATTGTTCTTTTTTTCCTTCCTTCCTTCCTTCCTTCCTTCCTTCCTTCCTTCCTTCCTTCCTTCCTTCCTTCCTTCTTTCTTTCTTTCTTTCCTTCCTTCCTTCTTTCCTTGGTGTACAGTGGTTAGAATGAAGTACTGCAGGCTACTTCTGCCGCCTTCCGGCTGCCTGCAATTTAGCAGTTTGAATCTCACCAGGCTCAAAGTTGACTCGGCCTTCTGTCCTTCCGAGGTGGATAAAATCAGGAGCCAGATCATTGGGGACATTAGGCTGACTCTGTAAACCGCTTAGAGAGGGCTGTAAAAGCACTGTAAAGCAGTATATAAGTCTAAGTGCTATTTCTATTGCTATCTTAGCATCCTCCTTTTCATCCCAGCAAAGGGGTCAAAATAGACCCTTTGATTCAGATTCACCGAGTTGGAAGTTGCAAGTCATCTAATCCAACCCCATGCTCAAGCAGGTGACCCTACATCTGCCTCTACCTAGGATCGAACTCACAACCTGCTGGTGGTGAAGGGAGAGCTCCCCCTCTAGGCTACAGCAGCTTCATAGCTTCATCATGGTGTCTTGGGTTTCTACCCTTGCTGATTTCAGGAGGTATTTCTCACTTCTGCACAGCTTTGATCCTAAATGGCTACTGGGTGCTGCTACTTTGGTCTTCTCCTCGTTAGAAGGGATTGAATTGATTGCACCCTAAACTCATCCAAGCTTCCTTGGCAAAACCAGCGCACTCTTCTCTTCAGGCAGCTGAGCCAAGAGGAGAGCGACAGCTGTTGGTCTTCCTCTCCTCTTGGGGTTGGCTCACCTCTTCCCAGCCACCTGCCCTACCCAGATGTGGCTGCTGCTTCAAACATTTATGATTTCCCCCGTTTTCCTAAGGTCCTCAGGTGAATGACACGCCATAAACATTGTTGGATTAAACAAGACAAGGACAGGAAGATGATCCTTTTAAAACGTCAAACGGCAATAACAAAATACAATAATCAGAGAGCATTGGGGGGTGGGTATTTTTTTTTTAAAAGCCAGAAAGTCCTGAATCCAAAAAGTGAAATCTTCAGCTGGTCCCAAAAACACAAAGAGCGTTGACATCAAGAGCTTTCAGGAGAAGTTGACTCAAAGCATGGAGTCCCACCACGAAGGAGGCTCCATTGATTCAATTCTTCCATTGTTACAGGGATGCCTGAAGACCTACCTGCGTGGGATCGCACGTAAGGGTAGGTGTGATCCATGTTTCCATGGCTTGGACCATCTCGGTCACAGTTCACCAGCAATACCGCGCCTTCTCCATCTGGGCCCCAGGTCCATTTGGTCTGTGGGGGAGACGATTACAGATTAACAAGAGTTGGAAGGGACCTTGTAGGCAGGGGTGAAATCCAGCCGGTTCTGACCAGTTCTGGAGAACCGGCAGCGGAAATTTTGAGTAGTTCGGAGAACTGGCAAATACCACCTCTGGCTGGCCCAAGAGTGGGGTGGGAATGGAGAGATTTTGCAATATCCTTCCCCCAGGAGTGAGGGGGGAATGGGGATTTTGCAGTACCCTTCAACTGGAGTGGGGAGGGAATGGAGATTTTGCAGTATCCTTCCCCTGGAGGGGGGAGGGAATGGAGATTTTACAGTATCCTTCCCCTGGAGTGGGAAGGGAATGGAGATTTTGCAGTATCCTTCCCCTGGAGGGGGGAGGGAATGGAGATTTTGCAGTACCCTTCAACTGGAGTGGGGAGGAAATGGGGATTTTGCAGTATCCTTCCCCTGGAGTGGGGAGAGAATGGGGATTTTGCAGTATCGTTCCCCTGGAGTGGGGTGGAAAAGGAGATTTTGCAGTATCCTTCCCCTGGAATGGGGAGGGAATTGAGATTTTGCAGTATCCTTCCCCTGGAGTGGGGAGGGAATGGGGATTTTGCAGTATCCTTTCCCTGGAGTGGGGAGGGAATGGAGATTTTGCAGTATCCTTCCCCTGGAGTGGGGAGGGAATAGGGATTTTGCAGTATCCTTCCCCTGGAGTGGGGTGGAAAAGGAGAGTTTGCAGTATCCTTCCCCTGGAGTGGGGAGAGAATGGAGATTTTACAGTATCGTTCCCCTGGAGTGGGGTGGAAAAGGAGATTTTGCAGTATCCTTCCCCTGGAGGGGGGAGGGAATTGAGATTTTGCAGGATCCTTCCCCTGGAGTGGGGAGGGAATGGGGATTTTGCAGTATCCTTCCCCTGGAGTGGGGAGGGAATGGAGATTTTGCAGTATCCTTCCCCTGGAGTGGGGAGGGAATGGAGATTTTACAGTATCCTTCCCCTGGAGTGCGGAGGGAATGGAGATTTTGCAGTATCCTTCCCCTGGAGTGCGGAGGGAATGGAGATTTTGCAGTATCCTTCCCCTGGAGGGGGGAGGGAATGGAGATTTTGCAGTACCCTTCAACTGGAGTGGGGAGGAAATGGGGATTTTGCAGTATCTCTCCCCTGGAGTGGGGAGAGAATGGGGATTTTGCAGTATTGTTCCCCTGGAGTGGGGTGGAAAAGGAGATTTTGCAGTATCCTTCCCCTGGAATGGGGAGGGAATTGAGATTTTGCAGTATCCTTCCCCTGGAGTGGGGAGGGAATGGGGATTTTGCAGTATCCTTTCCCTGGAGTGGGGAGGGAATGGAGATTTTGCAGTATCCTTCCCCTGGAGTGGGGAGGGAATGGGGATTTTGCAGTATCCTTCCCCTGGAGTGGGGTGGAAAAGGAGAGTTTGCAGTATCCTTCCCCTGGAGTGGGGAGAGAATGGAGATTTTACAGTATCCTTCCCCTGGAGTGGGGTGGAAAAGGAGATTTTGCAGTATCCTTCCCCTGGAGTGGGGAGGGAATTGAGATTTTGCAGGATCCTTCCCCTGGAGTGGGGAGGGAATGGGGATTTTGCAGTATCCTTCCCCTGGAGTGGGGAGGGAATGGAGATTTTGCAGTATCCTTCCCCTGGAGTGGGGAGGGAATGGGGATTTTGCAGTATCCTTTCCCTGGAGTGGGGAGGGAATGGGGATTTTGCAGGATCCTTTCCCTGGAGTGGGGAGGGAATGGAGATTTTGCAGTATCCTTCCCCTGGAGTGGGGAGGGAATGGGGATTTTGCAGTATCCTTTCCCTGGAGTGGGGAGGGAATGGGGATTTTACAGTATCCTTCCGCAGGAGTGGGGAGGGAATGGAGATTTTGCAGTATCCTTCCCCTGGAGTGGGGAGGGAATGGGGATTTTGCAGTATCCTTCCCCTGGAGTGGGGTGGAAAAGGAGATTTTGCAGTATCCTTCCCCTGGAGGGGGGAGGGAATTGAGATTTTGCAGGATCCTTCCCCTGGAGTGGGGAGGGAATGGGGATTTTGCAGTATCCTTCCCCTGGAGTGGGGAGGGAATGGAGATTTTGCAGTATCCTTCCCCTGGAGTGGGGAGGGAATGGAGATTTTACAGTATCCTTCCCCTGGAGTGCGGAGGGAATGGAGATTTTGCAGTATCCTTCCCCTGGAGGGGGGAGGGAATGGAGATTTTGCAGTACCCTTCAACTGGAGTGGGGAGGAAATGGGGATTTTGCAGTATCTCTCCCCTGGAGTGGGGAGAGAATGGGGATTTTGCAGTATTGTTCCCCTGGAGTGGGGTGGAAAAGGAGATTTTGCAGTATCCTTCCCCTGGAATGGGGAGGGAATTGAGATTTTGCAGTATCCTTCCCCTGGAGTGGGGAGGGAATGGGGATTTTGCAGTATCCTTTCCCTGGAGTGGGGAGGGAATGGAGATTTTGCAGTATCCTTCCCCTGGAGTGGGGAGGGAATGGGGATTTTGCAGTATCCTTCCCCTGGAGTGGGGTGGAAAAGGAGAGTTTGCAGTATCCTTCCCCTGGAGTGGGGAGAGAATGGAGATTTTACAGTATCCTTCCCCTGGAGTGGGGTGGAAAAGGAGATTTTGCAGTATCCTTCCCCTGGAGTGGGGAGGGAATTGAGATTTTGCAGGATCCTTCCCCTGGAGTGGGGAGGGAATGGGGATTTTGCAGTATCCTTCCCCTGGAGTGGGGAGGGAATGGAGATTTTGCAGTATCCTTCCCCTGGAGTGGGGAGGGAATGGGGATTTTGCAGTATCCTTTCCCTGGAGTGGGGAGGGAATGGGGATTTTGCAGGATCCTTTCCCTGGAGTGGGGAGGGAATGGAGATTTTGCAGTATCCTTCCCCTGGAGTGGGGAGGGAATGGGGATTTTGCAGTATCCTTTCCCTGGAGTGGGGAGGGAATGGGGATTTTACAGTATCCTTCCGCAGGAGTGGGGAGGGAATGGAGATTTTGCAGTATCCTTCCCCTGGAGTGGGGAGGGAATGGGGATTTTGCAGTATCCTTCCCCTGGAGTGGGGTGGAAAAGGAGATTTTGCAGTATCCTTCCCCTGGAGTGGGGAGGGAATGGAGATTTTGCAGTATCCTTTCCCTGGAGTGGGGAGGGAATGGAGATTTTGCAGTATCCTTCCCCTGGAGTGAGGAGGGAATGGACATTTTACAGTATCCTTTCCCTGGAGTGAGAAGGGAATGGGGATTTTGCAGTATCCTTCCCCTGGAGTGAGGTGGAAAAGGGGTTTTTGCAGTATCCTTCCCCTGGAGTGGGGAGGGAATGGAGATTTTGCAGTATCCTTCCCACAGGAGTGAGGAGGGAATGGGGATTTTGCATATTCCTTCCTCTGCCATGCCCACCAAGTCACACCCACAGACCTGGCAGTAAAAAAAAATGAATTTCACCACTGCTTGTAGGTCATCCAGTCCAACCCCCCACCCAAGCAGGAGACCCTACACCATTTCTGACAGTCCATTCTCTTCTTGAAAGTCTCCAGCGATGAAGCTCCTACAACGTCCGAAGGCAACTTCTGTTCCATGGGTTGATTGCTCTCACTGTCAGAAATATTTCTCCTTATTCCCAGGTTGCATCTCTCCTTGTTCAGTCTCCATCCATTATTCCTTCTCTGGCCTTGAGGTGCTTTGGAAAATAGCATGAACCCCCCCTTCCTCTCTATGGCAGCCTCTCAAATATTGGAAGACTGCTATCGTGTCTCCCCTGGTCCTTCTCTTCACTAGACTAGCCATGCCCAGTTCCTGCAACCGTTCACCGTAAGTTTTAGCCTCCAGTCCCCTAATCATCTTGGTTGCTCTTCTCTGCACTCTTTCTAGAGTCTCAATATCCTTTTTACAGTGTGGTGACCAAAACTGGATGTAGTACTCTACGTGTGGCCTTACTAAGGCTTTATAGAGCGGTATTAGTACCTCCCTTGATCTTGATTGTATCCCTCTGTTAATGCAACTGAGGATTGCATTGGCTTTTTTGGCTGCCGCCACACACTGCTGGCTCCTATTGAGCCGGTTGTCCACTAAGATCCCTCTGACAGTCTCTGCTATTAAGCCTGGTTTCACCCAGTCGGTATGTGTCCTTTTGGTTTTTCTTGCCTGAGCGTAAGAAGAAGGGAAGGATTTCACCACGTCAAGGAGGACTCGAGTGTACCCACACAACTTCCAACATTGCTCCCAGTCTTTAATGCAAAGAGGTTGTCCATGTTTCAGAACAACTCTGTTGACCTCCCTTCTCCAGCATGACTTCTTGAAAGAACAGCTTCATAGCTCTGTATTGTATCCTTTCCTCCCCGACCTACGACCGGGGAATTCCCCCTGTTGTCAGCCAGCAACAGCCATGCTGCGCCTTAGCCAATCAGGCGCGGCATGGCTGAGGCGGGCTGATCTGGCCTGCTGATTGGTTCTTCGGCCTGACAGCTTTCCCTTAAATAGCTGTCAGGCTACAGAACGGGCGCTTCTCTCCTGTATTACTTGACATTGCTTCTTGTTAATAAACAGAGTTGGACGTTCCTCTTTGTGTCAAGCCTCGTCTTTCCCCACACTTCTTCACTGGCGACGAAGGTGGGATCCTGCTGAGGCGACGACCCTGACGGAACCCGACCTCTGTTACTCAGCCGCTTGAGTTTAGCTTCCCGAGCCGCACAACTCCAAGCCGCTATGTCTTCGCTTCCCCCGTTCGCTCCCTTCGGCACCGACGGAGAGGGATGGACGGGGTTTTTGGAGCGTTTTGAATGCTTCCTGCGAGCCAACGGGAAGCGGGGTATTCCGATGGAGGAGAAGTGCAGCTTCTTCCTCAGTAGCTGCGGAACCCCTATGTTCAACGCCGCCCGGGCGTTGGCAGCCCCTGTGCCAGTCCACGACCTAGACTGGGACACGCTGATGGCCAAGCTGAAGGGACATTACGCCCCGACCCCATCGAAGATCACCCGGCGATACGCTTTCCGTCAGTGCGTCCAGAAGCCGCACGAAGACGTCAGCCAGTTCCTCCAGTCCTTGCGGACCACAGCCATTCCCTGCGAGTTCCCTGACTTGGAGGACAATCTGGTTGAACAATTTGTCAGCGGCATCAGGGACCGACGGCTGAGGAGGCGTCTCCTGGCCCGACCAGAAATCACCCTGTCAGAGGCGGTCGCTGATGCACGGGCGGCGGAGTTGTCGGAGCAATCTGTTGCTGAGATGGACCGCCACCCGTTCCAATCTTCCCCAGCGCAAACCTGCCTCATCGATCAGCTGGTGCCCATTCCGAGCCCGGCTGAGGAAGAGGAAGAACTCGTGGCTCGCCTGGCAGAACTGCAAAGGCGCCGCAATCCGCGACCTCCGCGCCAGACTGTGACAGCCTGCCTTGGCTGCGGTGGCAGCCACGACCGGTCAGCCTGCCCATTCCGGGCATCCATCTGCCGCCGGTGCTCGAAAAAAGGGCACCTGGCCCAAGTTTGCCGTGCTGTGTTACCACCATCACCATCCCAGGGAGCCACAGGCCAGCAGATGACAGCCGGACCGCAGCAGCAGCCCCGCCGCCAGCCGCGCTCGAAGGCCAATTGTTACACAGTGGAGCCAGGCCCAGCAGCTGCCCCTGCTGAGGCGATCTACCAGGCCTCCGCAGGTGCGGACAGAATCAAGGCGTCAGTCCTCATTGAGGGCGCGCCTTGCGTGATGGAGGTGGACTCCGGCTCGTCCCGCTCCTTGATTGCCTGGGCAGACTTTCAAAAACTATGCCCCGGCGTCCTTAAACGCCAGCTGTCTGCTAGCCCCGTGGCCTTAAGGGACTATCAGGGGTCACTTATCCCAACCCTGGGCTGCCATACAGTCAGGGTGGAATACGGGGGGTTTTCGGGGTGCCTGTCAATCCTAGTGGTGGAAAAGCCCCTCCCCACTCTATTGGGTCTAGATTGGTTCCCCGCCCTTGGTCTATCCGTGCAGGGGGTGCACTCCATCTCAGACACGCCCCCTGACGTAGCGGCTGTCATCTCCGCCTACGCGGACGTCTTTGACGGCCAGTTGGGACTATACAAGGGCACCCCCATCTCTCTTAACTTAGATCCCCAGGTTGCTCCCATTAGGCTGAAGGCCCGCAGGGTGCCTTTTGCCTTAAGGGCCAAAGTTGATGAGGAGATTGACCGCTTGCTGGCGCAGGGCGTACTGGAGCCTGTAGACTACTCACGTTGGGAGACCCCTATAGTGGTCCCAGTGAAGGCCGACGGCTCAATACGCCTCTGCGCCGATTTTAAATCCACCATCAATTTGGCCCTTCAGGCAAACCCCTATCCAGTCCCTGTAGTACAGCACCTGCTCCACTCCCTGGGGCAGGGCTGTATTTTCGCGAAACTGGATATGGCGCAGGCCTACCAGCAGCTCCCGGTGGATGACGAAGCGGCGGCCGCGCAGACTATCGTCACCCACCGAGGGGCTTTCCGTTGCCGCCGCCTCCAATTCGGAGTTTCCGTGGCCCCGGGGATCTTCCAGAGCCTCATGGAGCGTTTGCTCCATGGGCTCCCTGGCGTTGTACCCTATTTCGACGACGTCCTGATCGCTGCATCCAGCCGCTCAGGACTCCTCGAAGTACTGGGGAAGGTCCTCGACCGTTTTAGGGGCGCGGGTCTCAAATTAAAGCGCAGCAAATGTTCATTTGCTGTGCCTAAAGTGGATTTCCTCGGCTTCTCCATAGATGCCCACGGAATCCACCCCACCCCTGCAAAAGTCGCAGCCATCAAGAACGCCCCCACCCCCGCCACTAAGGCGGAGCTGCAGTCGTTCTTGGGGCTTTTAAATTTCTACGCGCCATTTTTGCCACACAAGGCGTCACTAGCCGAGCCGCTGCATCGGTTGCTCGACCGATCGGCAGCCTGGCGCTGGGGCAGCCGCGAAGCGCAGGCGTTCGCGGCTGTCAAAGACATGCTGACGTCAGAGGCAGTCCTAGTCCAATATAGTGACAGGATGCCCCTGACTCTAGCGTGTGACGCCTCCCCCGTGGGTTTGGGGGCTGTCCTGAGCCACGTCCTTCCCAACGGCTCAGAAGCCCCCATAGCTTTTTATTCCCGGACACTCTCTCCAGCGGAGAGGAACTACAGCCAGATCGACAAGGAGGCTCTGGCTGCCGTGTCCGGGGTTAAAAAGTTCCACGAGTACCTCTACGGACGGCATTTCACGCTCTTCACTGACCACAAGCCGCTCCTTGGTCTTCTGGCCGGTGACCGTCCGACCCCTCCCATTCTGTCACCCCGGATGACACGCTGGGTGGAGTTCCTAGCGGCATACTCTTATGCCCTGGTCTACCGCCCTGGCAAGCAGCTAGGGCATGCTGATGCCCTCAGCCGCTGCCCCTTGCCCGTCTCCAACCCTCAGACAGTGCCTTGCATGTCTGTTTTGGCCATTGCAGACCTCGCCTTGCCGCTCTCTGCGGGCGATGTGGCAGCAGCGTCTCTGGCCGACCCCACCCTCTCCCAGGTGATGACCTGGGTTCTGCGGGGGTGGCCTGGGGGGCCGGTGCCCGACGGCCACCGCCCCTACAAGGCCAGGCAATTAGAGCTGTCCCTTCACAGTGGGTGCCTCCTGTGGGGGGACAGGGTGATCATTCCACCCACTCTGCGTGACCAGGTGCTGTCTCGCCTCCATGAGGGCCACCCTGGCATAGCGCGCATGAAGGCATTGGCGCGCAGCTATGTCTGGTGGCCCCGCCTGGACGACGAGATAGCTACCTGGGTTGCCAGGTGCTCGACCTGCCAGGTCTCCCGTCCAGCGCCTCCGGCGGCCCCGCCGCGGGAGTGGGAGATTCCCCGCGGCCCATGGTCACGCCTCCACCTAGACTTCGCCGGGCCTTTCCGAGGTCAGGTTTTCCTGGTTGTGGTGGACGCTTACTCGCGCTGGGTGGAGCTCATCATCATGACCTCCACCACAGCCGAGGCCACTGTCCGAGCACTGACGCGCCTGTTTGCCACCCACGGCTTGCCAGACGTCGTTGTGTCGGACAATGGTCCTCAGTTTGCGTCCACCGTGTTCCAGGGTTTCCTGGCCTCCCAAGGCATCAGGCATGCCCTCGTCGCTCCCTATCATCCGGCCAGCAATGGCCGGGCGGAACGCGCTGTCCGCTCGGCCAAAGACGCCCTTGGCCGAATGGACAAGGGCGACTGGCCCACGAGGGTGGCTGCTTACCTCCTGGTTCAGCATTCCACCCCGTGTCCCTTGTCCGGCAAAACCCCAGCTGAGCTGCTGATGGGCCGGCGCCTGCGGACCACCTTAGATAGGTTGCACCCAACCTATTCTGAGGCACAGCCGAGCAACCTGGGGCCCCCTCCCCGTTCCTTCCGTGAGGGCGACCCAGTATGGGCTAGGGTTTTCTCCGGGGATTTTAAGTGGGTGCCTGCCACCGTCACTTTTGTAACCGGCCCCTGCTCTTACAGGGTCCGGACCGCCGACGGTGCAGACTGGCGCCGCCACGTGGATCAATTAAGGCGCCGCGAACTTTTGGATCCACACAACAACCCCGCAGAGTCGGCCTCGCCAATTCCACCCGAGGCCCTGGGGTTGGCGCCGCACCCGTTTCCCCAGCCGTGGCAGTTGCCCAGGCCGCAAGAAGTTTCGCCAGAGACTGTTCCAGGCGCCTTCCGCCTTCCACAGCCCTCCATCGTTTCAGCCCCCGTTGGGCTACCAGCTCCGCCGTTGCAACCGACTTTGGCCTTCCCTCAATCAGGCCAGCCTGTCCCTCGCAACAATTCAAAGTTCCCTGACTCAAGCCCGTCAGCGGCCGCGCCACCCCGGCCCTGCCTACCTGTTCCAGAGTCTCCGCCTCCTCCTCCTCCGGCTGGGGTAGGCCTTCAAGATGGCGCCCGGAGCTCCACTCCCTCCAGGGAGGAGCTCCCACGGACACCACCTCCTTCTCCGACGGTCTGCCCAGTTCTGAGGCGTTCTGGGCGTGTCCGTCGCCGCCCAGCCTATCTTCGCGACTACGCATGCTCCACGGCTACGCATGCGTACTCGCTGGGGGGGAAGGAGTATTGTATCCTTTCCTCCCCGACCTACGACCGGGGAATTCCCCCTGTTGTCAGCCAGCAACAGCCATGCTGCGCCTTAGCCAATCAGGCGCGGCATGGCTGAGGCGGGCTGATCTGGCCTGCTGATTGGTTCTTCGGCCTGACAGCTTTCCCTTAAATAGCTGTCAGGCTACAGAACGGGCGCTTCTCTCCTGTATTACTTGACATTGCTTCTTGTTAATAAACAGAGTTGGACGTTCCTCTTTGTGTCAAGCCTCGTCTTTCCCCCACACTTCTTCACTCTGGACAAGAGTCCTTCAGGCTACATGACCAGCTGGTGACTTGTCCAGAAATAGATCCAATCTTACCTTGTTGGCAGCGTAGTTCTGGATGGTTCCTGTTCGGCTGGTATCGGCGTCCAGGGAGAGGGCTAAGAGAGAGACAGAGTTAAAATAGTATGTTTCTTCGGCCTTGGCCTTGAGAAGCAAGTCGGCTTCTTCTAAAATAGCTTGACAACAAGTGTATCCTCCATGTAAATGTTACCAACCAGTTCTCTGCCCAGTTGCTGGGTGGGCGTGGCCATAATGGGTATGGCCTACTTGGCCTCCTGCACCATTTGGGGGTGAGAGTTTTCACCCTCAACAGGCTCCGGAGGCATTTTTTGAGCCTCCGGGAGAGTGAAAACGGCCTCCGTCAGGCTCCAGAGGCCAGGAACGGGCCCATTTTCGGACTTCCAGTACTTCCGGTAGGCCCATTTTTCGCCCTCCCCAGGCTCCGGAGGCTTTCCTCAAGCCTCCAGGAGGGTGAAAACAATCTCCCCCTGGCTCCGGAAGCCCTCCAGAGGCTGGAACTGGGCTCAATTACGGACTTCCCAGAGCCTCTGTGCAGGCCCAGAACCTACTTAGCATGATGCACAGGCTGCGTGAAGACTCCTGGGAGGGGAAGAGAGGGGTGGGCAGGGCCAGCCGATGCTTGCAACAACCAGTTCGGCGAACCGGATGCAAAATTAACATTTGGTTCCCCTGAACCGGCGCGAACCTGCTGAATCCCACCCCCTGATGTTACCTGGTGTGAGCAAAACTCTAATTCCCACCCTCGTTCGCCATGGCTTCCTGCCTACCCTTCGCACAGAATTGCTGAGAAACTTGGCAAGGCTAGCCCAAAACAAAGCCGGAATTCACAATATACCTGCAGGATGGAGAAATTTTGACAGGTGTGCCACCCCTCCCCACCCCCCTCGCTGCTCCTTGGGCCTTAAGAACGCAGGAGAAGATGCAGGTTGCGGGTCAAGCTGATACTTACCTACACAAGTGATGTACACCCAAGCTTCAGCAATTGGTGTGTCACCTGTTCGATCGTAATAGGACACCCTGACCTACAACGAGAACGAATGGCCAAGTCACTGCTGAGCTGGTTAATATGTCAGTTTGTTTCCCTCCTGTTGAGACATGACCTGTGTGAATCCACAATCTGTCATGCAACGGGAAAGCAGATGACTGGACAGAGAAGTGAATTCAAAGCAGCTCCTAACTCAAGCTTTACACCTCAAGAAGGCCCTCTGGGATTTCTGATCCTCTCTTCTAAAGACTCTCTCCACCAGCCTGATGTTCTGACCGAGGCTTCCTAAGAGCATGAAGCAAACTCTACGTCCTGACAAAAACCCCTTGATTTACTGTGAATTCTGCTCATTCACATCCAGCAAAGTCTTTCAAGGGAGGATTTACAGTCACAGAGCTTATCTGGCTTGGAGAGCTGCCAGGCTGATGTCTGCAAAACTTGGCAAGGGGTCTCGGAGAGTCACCAATCAATGAAGCGAACTAATTGCCTCCTGCCAACTCTGCTCCCCTTTCGCTCCTCTTTTATTTCCTCTGGGTGGGGCCATTCATTGTCCACCTGTGGCCTTACTCCCAAGTCAACCCCTGTTCTCTAGCTGTTCCTTTAGTCTGGCAACTCTGCGCATGCGCACACTGGGAACAAGCTCCAGCTGTTCATCTGCCCCACTGATGTCTGACTCTGAAGGCAACTGATAACTGGCATACGGCCCTGGCCCCCTCTCACAGAGCCCTCATCAGAGCCTTCCCCAGACTCTAGGAGTGGCCCATGTTCCTCCCCAACCTCCTCACTGTCCGAATCTGCTGCCAGCTCCACTGGCGGGCCACAACACCTGGCCCAAAGACTCTTGGGATGTTATTCCCCACCATCTCAGTGTAGCACCAAGATGTCCTCCTTACCTTGTTGTCGTTGACCGCACCGCTAAGAGACTTCAGAGACACTATGACCTCGATGTCTGCATCAAGAGGCCACCTCTTCGAACCTTCAGGCTTGGGAAGGTGTCTGGGGTCATAGGTCACATAGACCTGGAGCCTTCCTGTTCCACGGGCTTCAAAAGATGTGGCCCCCCTGGGCCTGGAACTAAGGTCAAACCAAACAACACAGGTGTGTGTGTGGCATTACTCTATTTATTTATTTTATTTATTTATTTTAATTTGTCAACAAGTACAAGGAAACAAGTAGGAAAAACTGGATATAAATAAGCTAAACGTAGCCGTAAACACATAAAAAGAGTACATATAAATTGGGACAGTAGGACAGGGACGGTAGGCACACTGGTGAGCTTATGCACGCCCCCTTAGGGACCTCTTAAGAAACTCGTAAGGTACACAGTAGACAGCTTAAGGTAAAAGGTATGGGGGTTAGAGGAACTAACAACAGGATCAGGTAGGGTGTTCCACACATTTACTGCTCTATTGCTGAAATCGTTTTTCCTGCAATCAAGATTAGTACGGATGACATTTAGTTTGTATCTATTGATAACCCTTGTGTTACTGCTGTTGAAGTAAAAGTACCCTATTTTTCGGAATATAAGGCGCACCAGAGTATAAGACGCAGCAAGGTTTTGAAGAGGAAAATTAAAAACTCTGCAGACCTCCCAAAAACGGCTCATGAATAGCCTTTAGGGCACTTGCAGAGTGCTCCGGGGGTGGTGGTGTCAAAAAACAATAACAAATGCCCTGTTTTTTGCTCATTTCTGCCCTCCCCAGCCCCCAGGAGCTCTCTGAAAGCCTCCTAAAGGCCATGCACTGCCATTTTGGTGAAGGGGGCGGGGTTTCAGGAGGCAAAAATGCTGTATTCAATGTATAAGACGCATCCAGATTTTCAGCCTCTTTTTTTGAGGGAAAACGGTGCGTCTTATACTCCGAAAAATATGGTAGCCATTAACAGGTAGGACATTATGGCAGGTTATCTTGTGCATTAATCTCAGGTCAGAACGTAGACGGCGTAGTTCAAGGTTATCCAGGCCTAAAATTTCAAGCCTGATGGTGTACGGAATTTTATTACGAGCAGAGGAGTTGAGTCCTCTTCTTGGAAAGTACCTCTGGACCCTTTCTAATGTTTTAATGTCCAAAGTGCAGTGTGGGTTCCAGGCAGGTAAGCAGTATAAGTCCGTTCCGTCCTCAGCGAAATATTGCTCTAAGTCCTGCCGCGGTCGCCAGAATTGTTGCAGAAAATAACAGGGCTTAGACGTCTCGGGATTCAAAGAGAAGTTTATTGGCAGCCAGGTTCAGAAAACTAGCCAAAGGCTAGTATTGCAAGTTCTGAGCAACCTTCATCATCGAAGCATGCATTCTTATACATTCTCAAAGGCAGAGTAACACGGAAACACTTAACTCATTTCTTATTGGTTACCTTGAGGAAAGAAGCCTTATAAGTAGATATTGTCTTACTTCTCCTTTTGTCTTGGGCCATAGGTACTGACTACATGTTTCTGTCCGAACTTTAGCTGAACCTTGTGGTTTTGGACTTTTGACATAAGGACATTTACTGGAACCTTTACTGGACTTCTGTGATTTAAGGCTAATGACATTTTCCTGTCTCTATACACGACTTACAAGTGGGCTTTTATCTCTCCCTTCTGCCACGTCTGACTTTTATATTTTAATTCACATTTTATCCTGCTTTATCCCACCTTCTAGACTCTATTAATAGCCACAATTGAGCCTAGCCTATTACAGAGTTTTTGATTAACAATGCAAGCATACAGAATACACACCAGCAGGAGAGAAAAGAAACAAGTAATACACATTTTAGGGCTTATCTTCCGGAGGCACTTTCTCCACTCCCAAGAGTGCAAGTTGAACATACGGGCCAGTATCTGAAATTTCATCTTCCTCATCAGGATGTGGGGCAATCCTATGGTCAATAAGGCTTTCCATCAGCATTAATTCCTTTTCAACTTGTATTTCCTTTACGGATCTCATAACGAGTTGCTTGAGTAGGCGTATTATGCAAGGAAGAAAGGCTAAGCTCGCGATCCCACATAGCAGAAGAAACAGCATTTGCTTAATCCAACCTGATCCCGGTAGCCAAGAAAACCATGCATCTGTCCCTTGCAGTCTTTGACCAATTGTGGAAGCCCGGTCCCGCGGTTCTTTTACTACCCCTCGGACTGCTCCTGATCTATTCATATAGAAATAGCAGTCTTCTCCCAGGAATACACATAGCCCACCTTTTTCAGCAGTTAAGAAATCTATGGCACACCAGTTTTGTAAAACCAGCACTGCCAATGAGTCTATTTAGAAAGAAAACTCCATCCTACACATACATAAAGGCTCAAACGGCCATACCCTGACAGGTACTCAAACTTTCTAATTCATCTTATATCTAAGAACTGGAACGTTGTCTTCCTCCTTCAAATCTTCAGCCGTACGTAGAGGTCAGCTTCCAAGGGTGACTTCAGTAGGGCGTCTTCTGCCCCGTATGTAGATTGCCTGTTGCCGGTAGGACAAGTATAGGGGGGGCTTCTTTAAGCGTATCACTAGAGGAAGGGCTTCATCCCGGTTAGCTTCCCAGTACTCCTCAGCAGCTGACTTAATTCGTGTCCAGTGAATCCAAGACTTGGATTCTAACACTTTTACTGCAAGCGGAGAACACATAACTACAGTATACGAGCCCTTCCATCTAGGTTTTAGATCCTCCCCTTTCCAGTGTTTCACCCACCTGAATATTATGACTAGAAGTTGTCAGAAATGGTGGGGTAAGAGAAACACAGTACTATTGGATTTCTTGCATTTGCTTATTTAATTCTCCCACCATTTGATTCACCCATGAGATCCCCAGCTGTCCTAGGTCTCCTATATGATTTTTCAAATTAGGGCTTATAACCGGTGGCCGTCCAAACATCATTTCAAAAGGAGATAATTTAACTCCTTTACATGGAGTACATCTCACAGACCAGAGAGCCAAGGTGGGTTTCAAGACACATTTAAGGTGGGTTTCAAGACACAACCTCGGTTATCGTTTCCTTAACAGTGCGATTCACACATTTAGTGCAGCCCCCACTTTGGGGGTGTTTAATTTCTTTCCTGAGGCGCTTAAAAGACCTCTTTCCCTATAATCGGCACCATAGATATGCAAGGTAAGGAAGGCATACTTTGAGTCAGTCCAGATGTTCACTCTCTCATTCTTTGTCCTTTCTAGCGCTCGGATCAAAGCCCACAAATCTGCTGTCTCTAAGATTCCTTGAATTGCGTGGCTGGTATAGATCATGGTAGGCTGTCCAAGGATTAATTTATTAGCTTCCTCCATCAAGAGAGCCGTAGCGGCCAGGATTTTAAGATAATATGGCCAGCCTTTTGCAACACAATCCAACTGTTTGGATAGATAAGCCACAGATTGTTGCCAACTTCCCTTTTCTTGTGTTAGGACTCCCAGAGCCATATTGTCTTTTGAGTCCACAAAGAGATTAAAGGGTTTTTGTTTTGTTTTTCAGATTGGGGAGTCCCATCACCGGAGCCTGAAATAATTCTGACTTTAGGGCTTTGAATGCCCGTTTCTGTTCTAAACCTCAAACAAAGGGTTCTTTTTCACACACACCCCTCGTGGACTCGTTAAGGGGTTTGGCTAGAGACGCAAAATTTGGAATCCACATCTTGCAATATCCTGCCATGCCCAAACGTCCCCGTAACTCTTTCCTAGTCATTGGTTCAGCAATTTGGCACACAGCTTCTTTTCACTTGTGTCCTATTGCCCTCTGTCCTCGACTTATGATGTACCCTGAGTATTTAACTTAGGGCTTTACCAGCTGAACTTTTTGCCTTGAGGCACGATATCCCTTGTCCATTAACTGATGAAGCAGTTGATTGGTATTTTCCCAACAAGTCTCCTTCGTCTGTCCGGTTACTAAGATATCATCTACATATTGGAGTAGCACATCTCCGTCTTCGCGAGGCTGGAAATCTTCTAGATCTGAGGCTAAGGCTTCACCAAAAAGGGTAGGTAATTTTGTTAATCCTTGGGGAAGCCTAGTCCAAGCAAACTCCCTCTTTCGACCTGTTACTGGGTCTTCCCACTCAAAAGCAAACAGTTTTTGACTGTCTCTATGTATTGAGATGGTGAAGAAGGCGTCCGTCAAATCTACCACTGAGAACCAATTGGCTGAGGCTGGGATCAGGCTCAAAAGGGTATAAGGGTTAGGAACAATGGCGTGGACCGTGATTGTGGCTAAATTCACAATCCTCAGGTCCTAAGCTGGCCTGAAGGAGCCATCAGGATTTGGTATGGGTAGAATTCGGGTATTCCAGGGGGATTGTATTGTTCTTAGAATGCCCGCTCTTAAATATTTGACAATATGATCCTGAATCGCCCATACAACGGGGCAAGGATAACTTTTCTTGTCTGAGGCAGACAGGCACGGCTAGAGGCTTCACTTGTATAATTATTGGTGCATGATGAGATCCATGGCCTGGTGGATTATCTTCTGCCCACAACTGGGGCACCTCGAACTCTTGCTAGGTATTGGGGACCTGGTTCTCTTGAGTCACCATTACTCACCATATTTCATCTGGGGGGTGTCTCATCATTAGGGCCATCTTATCTCCCTCAGAGGACAGGGTAGCTCTCATTTTGCATAAGATGTCATGACCCAAAAGAGGAACTGGACACTCAGGCATGTAGAGGAACTGGCGTTCTAAATTTCTTCCATTCAGGGAACATTTCAGGGTCTTTAATACAGGGCGCCAATTTACTAAACCATCAACCCCTTGGATATCTAATACATTATTGGAAAAGGAAGCCAAGGGTTTTGTAATCACGGATCTAGACGCTCCTGTGTCTACCAAGAAGGTTGCATTATTGCCCCTTATCTTCATTCGGACCAAAGGTTCAGGGGGGAGCTTGATTAAACCCTGGTCCTCTTCATTCTTCAGACCACTCATCTATTGCAGCCAAGCCTTTAGCTTCTGTCCTTTTTTGGTGCCGACTTCGGCTTTTTCCCTGGAATTCACGGGACTTCATTCCTCTTCCACTTTCTTCCTCTCTGGGAATCATAAGTCTTGACCTCTCGAGTCAATTGGCCAGAGTCCATTCTTCTATTCTGTCCACTTCCTTGTCCCCTTATTCCGATTTCATGTCTCTTGGGACATTCTTGTAGCCAATGGCCTTCTTCCTTACACCAATTACATCGACCTCTGCCCTGGGTTTTGGAATTATTTGACAACGCAACTGTCAGCAATTAAGCTTTACGTTGCATCCGGTCATCTTTCTTCCTTTCTTCTACTTCGTCTCTATTCACAAAGACCTTTCGTGCAATTTTCATTAATGGGCTTATATTCATTCCTAAGACCCCTTCTTGCCTCTGGAGCTTCCGTTTAATATCCGGGGCACTCTTGAGATATGAAAGCCATGGCTAGCATCCGGGCATTTTCGGGATCCAGGGGATTGATTGGGGTATAGGTTTTATATGCTTCAACCAGCCTTGGGAAGAAGGCTTCGGGACTTTCGTCCGGTTTTTGGATTACAAGAGAAGGCTTGGACTTTTTCACTGGAGGTTTTGCAGCCTGCTCTAAGCACTTCCAGCAAGCCGGCCTGGCCTGTTAATGTTAATTTTATCTCATTTTTTAAAATGTTATTGTCCTATTAATTGGGTTTGTTTTTTTGGATATGTATCTAATTTCTTTTTAACTTTCGTGATGTGTGTTTTTTAATGTTGTACGCCGCCCTGAGTCCTTTGGGAGAAGGGCGGCATATAAATCCAATAAAATTCAAACTCAAACACTTAAGAATTAGTTCCTGACAGTCCTGGAGGGGGGGTCATGTCTCCATAGGGATCACATTGTGGAGCTTGTCTTGGAAACCCTAAATTTAGCGCAGCCTGACGGCTTCCTCCGGCTTTAGGATTTTTCCAATGGCGCTCCTTAATCTTTCTCTCTCTCTTCACCATAAAGGAGAGTAGTCATTAACTGTTCCAATCCTGCCAGGTTGGATTATGGGTTTTAATAATAACCCTGAACAAGTCAATAACATCCTGAGGCTTAGCGGACAACGGCCCGTAATGTTGTTTCCAATTTGTATTGGTGAACGGGACGTATTGAAATAGAGGCTGAATTTTCTGCCTGTCCCCATCCATTTACAATTCTTTGATCCACTTGGCGAAGTGGGGCTAAGAACTGACTTCTGGTTCGGGCAGCAATGGGAGAAGTCCGTTGGGTTGCAGGAGAGGGGGGAGGGTCTGCTAGAAGGACTTTCCACTTTTTGCATTTCCCTCTGGTCACTTTGTCCTACTGCCCCTTGATTATTACCACCGCTAGCATTTTGTTGCTGCCTTGGATGACAAAGAGGGGCATATGGAGGGGGACCTTCCTCTTCATAGGGTGCGGTCTTTGAGATAGGCTTCTTTTCGGGGTGACTCTTTTTGACCTCACATTTGCCATTTCCTCTCATTCGAGACACACAGACCTTCATGGCTTCCATTCTACATTTACGGAGCCAGTCAGGATTCTGTTGTACTGCTATTTGCCACTGGTCAGTATACTGATACTGATCCGGGTGGCCGGTTTTAGCATCTGTTATGATCTGGTGTATTTTTGAAATGATGTCTGGATTAAAAGTGCCTTCGGGCTTCCACCGTACATTAAATGTCGGCCATTCGTTCTCACAGAATCTTTTCAAATCCCCGGGATTGGGTTTGGGATCTCCATAATCTCCACTAAAAGCTTTCTTAAAGTTTCTCAACATGAATTGAAGAGGCGTTCGAGGAACGCCTCCCCCCCTCCCATGTTCTCTCTCTAACACACTTTCCACTGACCTGCGGCCCCGGAGACTCATGGTCACCAACAGGAACTGCAGTGGCTTAACCACCCACACAACTCTAGAGCCTCATTAGGATACGCCAGTTCTGTTTGGAAGGGACATTATCCCGGGCTCGGGGGGTGATTGGGCCCCCTCTTCCACTCTTAACCAAGTGGGTCTACAATTCCCACAATACTTGCCTGCAGGTGTCTTCTTTCTCAGCTGACGTAATTTTATTGACTTGTCCTGATCCCAGTCAGATTCTTGGATCGCCGGGGTCCACCGGATGCCCGAGGGAGGTCGTCTGCCCTCTTCCAGAGAAAGTCTCCATCGGCGCCTGAAAATGGGGCGAGACGGCCTCGATGGGGCACCGGTCAGTCCGTTCCGTCCTCAGCGAAATATCGCTCTAAGTCCTGCCGCGGTCGCCAGAATTGTTGCAGAAAATAACAGGGCTTAGACATCTCGGGATTCAAGGAGAAGTTTATTGGCAGCCAGGTTCAGAAAACTAGCCAAAGGCTAGTATTGCAAGTTCTGAACAACCTCCATCATCGAAGCACGCATTCTTATACATTCTCAAAAGCAGTGTAACACAGAAACACTTAACTCATTTCTTATTGGTTACCTTGAGGAAAAAGCCTTATAAGGCGATGGGGTCTTACTTCTCCTTTTGTCTTGGGCCATAGGTACTGACTACGTGTCTCTATACAAACTTTAGCTGAACCTTGTGGTTTTGGGCTTTTGACATAAGGACTTTTACTGGAACCTTTACTGGACTTCTGTGGTTTAAGGCTGATGATATTTTCCTATTTCTGTACACGACTTACAAACAGGCTTTTATCTCTCCCTTCTGCTACGTCTGACTTTTATAGTTTAATTCACATTTTATCCTGCTTTAGTATAGCTCATCTAGACATAGGGCTTTATCTGCATGGCAAACCATCCAGGGCCAACTTTGGGGTTTGACTCGGTGTGTTTTTCTGAATTTGTAGACAGAAAGGAAGACTTGCAAAATCCAGAAGGCAATTCCTGCTTTTGAGGTGAATTTAAGCCCGAAGGCTACGGCTACTCCAGCTTTGGGATTAGAGTATGTGTTAAGGAAAAAAGAAGAAGAAGAAAAGACTGTGATGAGAAAAATAGAGATAGTCCTTGATTTACGACAGCTCAGTTAGTGCCCATTCAAAGTTACAACGGCACTGAAAAATGTGACTTATGATCACTTTTCCACAGTTACGACCTTTGCAACATCCCCAGGGTTACATGATCAAAATTCAGACGCTTGGCAACTGGCTCATATTTATGACAGTCGTAGTGTCCCAGGATCAGGCAATCCCCTTTTGCGACCTTCGGATAAGCAAAACCAATGGGGGAATCCAGATTCATTTAACAGCCAGGTGAGTAACTTACTTATCACTGTGGCAAGAAAGGTCATAAAATGGGGCAAGACTCACTTAACAAATATCTCAGTTAACCGCAGAAAGTTGGGGCCCCTTTGTGGTCGCAGGCTACTTCTGCCGACGGCTGGGTTTGGCAGTTCGATCCTCACCGGCTCAAGGTTGACTGAGCCTTCCATCCTTCCGAGGTGGGTAAAATTAGGATGCAGATGGATGGGGGCAAGAAGCTGGCTCTGTGAACCGCTTAGAGGGGGCTATAAAGAACTGTGAAGCAGTATATGAGTCTGAGTGCTATTCCTTCCTTCCTTCCTTCCTTCGTTACCAATGGTTAGAATACAGTATTGCAGGCTAACTCTGCCCACTGCCAACAGTTCGATCCTGACCGGCTCAAGGTTGACTGAGCCGTCCACCCTTCTGAGGTCGGTAAAATGAGGACCTAGATTGTTGGGGGCAATAGGCTGACTCTGTAAACCGCTTAGAGAGGGCTGGAAAGCACTATGAAGCCGTATATAAGTCTTAAGTGCTATTCCTATTAAGAGCCATGGGGTCACAGTGGTTAGAAGGCAGCATTGCAGGTTAATTCTGCCAACTGCCAGCAGTTCGATCCTGACCGGCTCAAGGTTGACTCAGCCTTCCATCCCTCTGGGGTCGGTAAAATGAGGATCCAGATTATTGGGGGGGGGCAGTCTGACTCCAAGGTTGGGTTTCTTCCGGCATTATTGCCGGTTCAGTGCGTGCGCGATTTTGCACTCGCGCCAGACGCACGCTCCACACGCGTGCATAGTTGCCTATAAATAGGTCTGCGCCTGCGCAGAACATTTTAGAAGGCCAAAAAAAGATGTTGCAGTGACCGGAGAACTGGTTCAGGGGCGTGGTGAGCATGCCGTCCATACCGGTTCGCTCACCCGGCTGCCATTTCCACGATCAGTTCCACCGAACCGGTACGAACCGGTAGGAACCCACCACTGGCTGCCTCTGTAAAATGCTTAGAGAGGGCTTTAAAGCATCATGAAGCGGTATATACCATATTTTTCGGAATATAAGATGCACCGGAGTATAAGACACACCAAGGTTTTGAAGAGGCAAATTAAAAAAAAAAGTTTTTGCACTCTGCAAACCTCCCAAAAATGGCCCATTTTTCACGAAAACAGGCTCGTTGTTTTTTTTTTAAAAGGGCATGAATAGCCTTTAGGAGGCTTGTAGAGTGTTGGGGGGGGGGGGGGAACCAAGCAAAAAATGGCTCATTTTTCACGATAACAGGCCCATGTTTTGCCAAAAATAGGCATTAGGAAGCTTATAGAGTGCTCCTGGGGGTGGGGGGAGGGAAATTTGAGCAAAAAATGGCCCACTTTGTGCTCATTTCTGCCCTCCCCAGCCCCCAGGAGCTCTCTGAAAGCCTCCTAAAGGCTATGCACAGCCATTTTGGTGAAGGGGAAGGGGTTTCAGGAGGCAGAAATGCTGTATTCAGTGTGTAAGAAGCACCCAGATTTTCAGCCTCTTTTTTGAGGGGAAAAAGGTGCGTCTTATACTCCGAAAAATACCATAAGTCTTAAGTGCTATTGCTATAGGGGGAAAATTACATAGGGAAGAAGGAAGAAAAGGAGAGGGGGGGGAATGCATACAGGATATGAAAGGATATGTTTTATGAAACCGTGTTGTGGTTAGCTCCCTTCTCTTTTTTTTGTTCTCCCTCTTCAATGTCTTGCAGCGACTTGTTAAGAGATATATTACTCTGTCGGTACACTCAATTACACTCAAAAGGGGAGAGTCCAAGGCTGTAAATCTTCCCACAAGCGCTTCTATCAGCATCTCCTCTTGCAGCTGCCTTCCGCAGGATTTACAAGCTGTTGTAGCACAGCCACGGACCAACAGCTCCGCTGCGAGAATTTACACCGATGCTGCTTGCTGTTGATATGAAAAGAGGCTCTGATTTTTTTCTTGTCCATTGTCAGCTCCTTAAAAGTCGATCCTGCCATGCAAAGCTTTTAAAAAAAAAACCTCTGCAAACTTTTAACCTACTCTCAAAACACTCAGTATACTCCGAGGAGAAAAACGGCAAGAAATCGATAAAAGCAGAAAGGGTGGCCTGTTTAGTTGACCTTATAATAAAAGGAATTCCTGTACACCCTTGGTGTTTGGCAGGAAGAAGAAAAATTTTGAGTGCAAAATTTTGCACTCAAAAGTAACCAAGAATTTTGGGTAACCTTAAAGGGACGAGGTGGCTCAGTGGCTAAGATGCTGAGCTTGTCGATCAGAAAGGTTGGCAGTTCAGCGGTTCCAATCCCTAGCGCCACATAATGGAGTGAGCTCCCGTGACTTGTCCCAGCTTCTACCAACCTAGCAGTTCGAAAGCACGTAAAAAATGCAAGTAGAAAAATAGGAGCCACCTTTCGTAGGAAGGTCACAGCGTTCCGTGTGCCTTCGGTGTTGAGTCATGCCAGCCACATGACCACAGAGATGTCTTTGGACAGCGCTGGCTCTTTGGCTTTGAAACGGAGATGAGCAATGCCCCCTAGAGTCGGGAACGACTAGCACATATGTGCGAGGGGAACTTGGTGTTTGACGGGACGAAGAAAAGTTTTGAGTGCAGCCACGAAACTAACCAAGAATCTTGGGTAGCCTTAAAGGTGGACAGTTTGAACAATGGATTTGATTGGATGTCATTTTCTGCGAGCCAGAAATGATTGAGTGCAACAATTGTGAAATCAAAGCACCCCAATTACTGGAGTAATACATTCCAGAATATTTAACTGCTGAATCCTGTGATTTTCTTCTCTTCAGCCTGCACACATCTCAAATTACTCACGAAGGTGACCTGGGATTACTCAGTGTTTTTTTAAATCCTTTTTCAAAATAACGCATGGACATGTTTTTTCTGTCCCACCTGTGTGGTTGGACAACAATTGCGTACTCTTAGAAGGAAACACAGTGGGCCTCCAAAGATGTAATTACACCCACATTTTAAACAATCCCTCCTTACTTGAGCCATGGTGGCATTTTATCTTTCAAACATCAAAAGATTAAATGCAAGCGCTATGCTGAAATAAACTGTGGGAAATGTCATTAGCAAGAAAAGCTAATTTTTCATAGAATCTTCCGTTGGGACAGCTGGGGTTTAGAATAGAATAGTATAACAGAGTTGGAGGGGACCTTGGAGGTCTTCTAGTCCAACTCCCTGCTTAGGCAGGAAACCCTGCACCATGTTATCCAATCTCTTCTTTAAAACTTTCAGTGTTGGAGCATTTAAAATCTCTGGAAGTAAATTGTTCCATTGATTAATTGTAACTGTCAGGAAATTTCTCCTTAGTTCTAGGTTGCTTCTCTCCTTGATTAGTTTCCATCCCTTGTTTCTTGTCCTGCCTTCAGGTGCTTTGGAGAATAGCTTGACTCCCTCTTCTTTAGGGAAGCCCCTGAGATATTGGAAGACTGCTATCATGTCTCCCCTAGTCCTTCTTTTCATTCAACTAGACATACCCAGTTCCAGCAACCGTTCTTTAGCCTCAGTCCAGTCCCCTAATCGTCTTGGTTCTTGGCACTCTTTCCAGAGTCTCAACATCTTTTTTTATGTTTTGTTGACTCAGAAATGTGTGTTGCATTCAAAAGGATTTTGAATGCCCAAACTGTGCATGTGGCACATCAAGATTTCTTGTCCCTCCCACCGAAAAGTGCACGCTGAAAGCAGGAGACAGAAAACATCCAGAAATCTTTCATTTTTTAAGGAACGTGTTTGCAGCAGTGCAGGTGAAATTCCTTGGAGGTGTAAAAACATAGGTTTTTTTTTTCCTTTTGCACAATTTCATTCTCTGCACATTTTGCTTCTGCAAATAAACAAAAGCACATCTGGGCGTGACAGAGGACAGAAATAGCACCGTGCTCCCAGGGGTGTGCTCTCACTCCCCTCGCACATCTGCCTTTCAGGTTTTTGCACGCCTAATACGTTTAGGGATTCTGATACCCATCCTTGAAGATGCAAGGAAAAGTTTATTTTTCCTCTGTAGAAGAAGACTTGCTGAGTGGTATTTTGTCGGCATCTTAATTGTAAGCCCTTTCAGCTTCTCTCTGTCTCTCTCTCTCTTGCTATTGTAATATGATTCGATCTGAAGCCCAAATCTTGTCAGTGGGATTCAAAATTAAGATCCTAAATCTCCCAAAAAAGAAACCACAAAATAGTAAGGAAAGGAGGAGAACAGGGAAAACCCTGGGGAAAGTTACTAGAATAATAAAAGTAAATAGTCTGAAGAAAAGATACAATAATCACCAAAATAGGAAAAATAAAAAGAAGGTGAGGAGAAAGGGGGAGAAGAAGGAAAAGAATTAAAACTGGGATTTTAGGGACCCCAAGAGAAAACGGTTAAAAGAGGAAGAAAGGGGGAAAGAGTTGCATTAGTAGACTAAAGAGAATAGTAGTAAGATTGTTCTTGTGATGTAACTAATTAAGAAATAAAGAAATGATCGTACATTGTTAATTGCAGAAAAAAAAATCGAAAGGAATGCTCTCTATGTTTAAATCGAATTAGAGAAGCTATGCTGTTTATAGCAAAATATACCAATGGAGAAAATAAGAAATGAAAATTTGGCGTAACTTTGAAAAGGCAAATGGGAGATATTGTTTATATATTAAGAAAAAATAACCGCGAAGATGGAAAATAACGGAAGAGAATAATTTGGCGGAAATGAAAACAAAACTACAGTGTAAAAAGGACTTTGTAACTGAGAGGATGTAAAAGATAAGACCCGGACAACTCTTTGTTCCTATAATATGTATAATTCGTATTAAAAAATAAAAAACCTTGAATGGGGGAAAAAAAATTGAGATCCAGAAAAAGATGTGTTTGGAAAGAATGCGGTTATCCTTTTTTTTTTTCTTCGCCTTTCTGAAGGACAGGGAAGAAAAAAAGGCATTTTGAGCCTCTTATCCAGGAAAACAAAATAGATAATATTCATCAACTCCCAAAGGAAATTCGACATAGAAACCAATTTGCCTTCTGCGAGCTCAGGAGACCGAGAAAAACAAGTCATAATCAAATTCTGCAGAACTAAAACTGAGCTAGCTTTTGTTTTCGTTCCATTCTCTTTTTTTTTAGATAGCTCTTTTTTTTTTAAAGACAAAACTACAACGCATTTGGATTATCTTAAATTTTCATTATTAGTAGCTCCTGGGAAAATTCAGGAGGCTAAACAAAGAGACAATGATTTCTTTATTTCCTGACTGATCGTAGAGAGGGGTTTGCATCTCGTCATTTCTGGCAATGCATTGTTCTCAAGTTGTGGGTTCTAAACTATTTATTCAACGCTAACTTTAAAAAAAACCACTTCAAATAGCATGTATACCATCTGCCCCGCACCTTTCTCCCCCGTATATTATTTCTGATTACCTTCTGAGCAGGCTTAGGTGGTCAGCCACAAGAGGTGTGAAGGTGAAAGGAGAAAGAGGGACTTGGAGAAGGCATCACCTAAGCGGAGATTGGAAGACCAAGTCTTCTTCTGTACCCAACACAACTCTCATGAAAAATTGCAGGACTTACCTCTTGATGTCTAAGGAAATCTCTGTTCCCAGGACACAAACTGCGTAGCTCGGCTGCTTGGTGGACACGTGAATTACCCTCTGCTTGTTCATGATGGTTTCAATCAAACCAGAGCTTCAGATATGAAGAACACAAGATGTATTTTGCGGTCAAACCAGCATGGTGAGCTCTGGAGATAGAAGACAGTCCTTGTTTTCCTTGTCTGACGTCCTAATGGGGAGCAGCTGCTTCTCCTTCTCCTTCTCCTCCTCTTCTTCTTCTCCTTCTCCTTCTCCTTCTCCTTCTTCTTCTTCTCCACCAGTTTTTATAGACTGTTCTGGGGGAAGAACGAGGAGGAGGAGGAGGAGGAACGATGGGGTAAAATTCAGCCTAAGTCTCCACCAAGGCTGAGGACCAGGCAACGTTGGATCATCAGGGAGGTCCTACTTAAACCAAAAAGGGCAGGTCTGAGAAATGCCATAATTTAGTTATTCTGGTGTGTTTTGTGCAGCTTACTCAGAAAGCAATCAGGTTCTGTGTTTGGTTGGCAAGGAGAAATGGCTCAGCCAGGAATGCTTAATTCCCCGAGTCCTGTACAAATAAATAATTTCCTTTCCTCTTTCATCACTATTGTTTTTCATCCCTTAAGAGGTGACTTCTACATCGATGTGCAGAGTTTTTCCACACTCTTTCAAGAGTTTTGCTTGGCTGGCTTCCTGTAGTTGGGAATAACCCCTAGCAAAAAAAAAAATTATGAAAATGCATGTAAAAAGGTAAAGGGTTCCCGTCGCACATATGTGCCAGTCGTTTCCGACTCTAGGGGGCGGTGCTCGTCTCCGTTTCAAAGCCAAAGAGCCAGCTCTGTCCGAAGACGTCTCCGTGGCCATGTGGCCGCCATGACTCAACGCTAAAGGCGCACGGAACGCTGTTACCTTCCCACCAAAGTTGGTTCCTATTTTTCTACTTGCATTTTTACCTGCTTTCGAACTGCTAGGTTGGCAGAAGCTGGGACAAATCATGGGAGCTCACTCCGTTACAAAGCACTAGGGATTCGAACCGCTGAACTGCCAACCTTTCTGATTGACAAGCTTAGTGTCTTAGCCGCTGAGCCACCGCGTCCCTTGAAAATGCACGTAGGGAAACCCAAAATCTTTCAGTGGATTATGCACCATCTTTCAAAGTTTTGTAGCGATATCTTTTTTTTTTTTTAATCTATCGCAGTGGAAACCAGAATATTCCGCCAGGAAGCTAAAAATACTTCTGCTCCCACTCCGTCCGCTTATAATAAAACCCATTTTCACCCGTGAATCTTTTCTGCCACGATAAATTGGTTAGTCTTTAAGGCAGTGGTTCTCAACCTTCCCAACGCCGCGAACCCTTTAATACAGTTCCTTATGTTGTGGTGACCCCCAACCATCAAATTGGTGTCTCGGTTCCTAAGACCATCGAAAATATGTGCTTTCCGATGGTCTTAGGAGACCTCTGTGAAAGGATTGTTTGACCCCCCCCCCAAAGGGGTCCCGACCCACAGGTTGAAAACCAGTGCTTTAAGGGAAGACTTAATGGCGGAGGAAATAATTATTCCGATTTGAGAAACAGAGTCTCTTACTCTATAAAAGGTCTCGGAGAAAATCAGCTATGAAGAAAATGCAGGAAGACAAAGCTGATAGGCCGATAAATGGATAATCCACGCTGCAAGACTTCACCCCTTGGGAGTTCCACAGTGCAGTGTGCCACGTAACGTGGCATGGTGGTGGGTGAAGGAAAGTGTAGATGAGGAAATACATTGAACCTGCTCTGATGAACCTTGTCTTGGCATCTTCTGTGGCTTGCAATCTCCTGATCTTCAATGGTCCATTACAGCGGTCACCAACCGGTGGTTGAAATTTTGGTGGTCCCCAGAAAAATTATTTCCATTTTTTATATTGCACTAAATCAGGGGTCCTCAAACTACGGTCCCTGGGAGGGATACGTGCAATGAACGCTTGTGTTGCTGCAGAGAGTCTCCCCTTTCGGGAGTCTTTTTGTGTGGGTCAGAGGGGGGGCAGAAATTCTAACTTGGGGTCTGCTTCAGCTTCCTGGTGGGGGGCTTTGGGCGAAGGCTGGAGGGAAGAGCCGGAGGGCCTCGTTCCAGTGGGACTGCATCATGGCCTGGAACTGGCTGACCATCTCAGCCCGCTGAGCCTCCAGGCGCCAGTCCCTGGCCTTGCGCTCCCGCAGGTCTTTCCTCTGCTTGGAAAGCCTATGCTCCTAGTCCTCAGTGAGGTGCTTCTGCTGAGCCTCCTTCTCGGTCAGATCCAATTTGAACTGAGCTGTTTTGCCAACTCTTTCTCCTGGTGGCTGCTTAGCTCCAGCGACTGCTTCCTGTTGGGGGCCTAAGGAGCCCGGGCGGGCAGGCGAGGAGTGGCTGGGAGGGGAGGGGCGAGTAGAGGCCGATGAGGTGCCCCTCGACGTGAGTGACATTGAGTGGGCCATGCCCAATCAGTCACATGACCACCTAGCCACCCCCCAACCCAGCCGGTCCTTAGGCAACTCCTATTAGCGGTCCGCGGGATTTATTTAGTGATCCCTGAGGTCCGAAAGGTTGGGGACCCCTGGTCCAGAGGGAATTCCCATCGAATTTGGCCTGCCTACAGCTGACAGCTCTGGAGACACCAATTATTTTAAGTCCTGGGAGGGGATGGGCCAATGCAGAAAAACATCAGTAGTCCTCAAACGTACGCCAGCTAATCGTGGGCAACGAAGAGGCCTTTTGCCTGCCTGGTTGGTGCGAGGATTTATTGGGTTAATCCAAATTGCTCAGATGGGGTGGGTTGGGGGAGATGTACATGCAGTACCCCTGTGCAAGAAGGCCTAGACAGTGGGGATTATGGGCTGTGAAGTGGGGAGGGAAGGGGGTGGTTATAAGGGCACTCTGCCTCGAACCCCTTGAAATCTGGTTTCCAATTGGAATGAACACGAATTTCAGCGTTCATTCATTGCGATAATATTTTATTTATTAAGGGTATATGCTGCCCGGCTCACCGTGGCTGCGTTTAGGGATCAGATGATGAGAACTGAATTGGACAGGACCCCAAACTCCAAGTTTGTTTGGAAGGAAGGCTCACGTCTGGTCTTGTTTTCATGGAATCCTAGGTCTGGAAGGGACCTTGGAGGTCTTCTAGTCCAGCCCCCTGCCCAAAGCAGGAGAACTTATTATAACCATTCCAGACACTTGCCTGTGCAGTCTTTTCTTGAGGACTTTGAGCGATGGTGTACCCGCAACCCCTGGAGGTAATAAATGATAACTCTTTCAGATGTCCCTCTGACAATCCTGTGACCAGGACGGGCTCTTCTCTGGTGTGTCACTGGTGTTGGTGGCCATGCAACCTGAGACAGCCTTGTTCTCTGCAAACCTCCCCAATCTTCTTTCCTAATGAGAGATGCCGGGTACCTCTTGTGGCAGGGAGTTCCACCGTTTAATTGATGCACGAGCTAACTCCTCTCCACCCGCTTGATTAAATTCTCTGGGTTACCAGACTTAACAGATTAACAGAGTTGGAAGGGACCTTATAGGTCATCTAGTCCAACACCCCCCCCAGCCAAAGCAGGAGACCCTACACCATTTCTGACAAATGGCAGTCCAGTCTCTTCTTGAAAGTCTCAAGTGATGAAGCTCTCACAAGTTCCGAAGGCAACTTCTGTTCCATGGGTTGATTATTCTCACCATCAGGAAATTCCTCCTCATTTCCAAGTTGCATCTCTCCTTGGTCAGTTTCCATCCATTATTCCTTCTCTGGCCTTTGGGTGCTTTGGAAAATAGCTTGACCCCCACCCTCCTCTCTGTGGCAGCCCCTCAAATATTGGAAGGCTGCTCTCCTGTCTCCCCTGGTCCTTCTCTTCACTAGACTAGCCAGGCCCAGTTCCTCCAACCGTTCGTCGTATGTTTTAGCCTCCAGTCCCCTCATCATCCTGGTTGCTCTTCTCTGAACTCTTTCTAGAATCTCAACACCTTTTTTATAGTGTGGGGACCAAAACTGGATGCAGTACTCTAGGTGTGGTCTTACTAGGGCTTTATAGAGCGGTATTAGTAGCTCCCTTGATCTTGATTGTATCCCTCTGTTAATGCAACTGAGGATTATATTGTCTTTTTTGGCGGCTGCTGCACACTGCTGGCTCCTATTTAGCTGGTTGTCCACTAAGACTCCAAGATCCATCTCACAGTCTCTGCTACTAAGCCTGGTTTCACCCAGTCTGTATGTCTCCTTTTGGGTTTTCTTACCTAAGTGTAGGACTTTACTTTTCTCTACATTGAATTTCATTTGGTTAGATCGGGCCCAGTGTTCAGGTCTGTCAAGAGCCATCTGGATCTTGAGCCTATCTTCTAGGGTGTTAGATATTCCTACCAGATTTGGAATGCTTGTCTACATGTATGCACCTGTCTGTGGCCTTCCATCTGTACTTCGAAAAGGGTGCAAAGAGAGAACAGATAAACAGAGCTGGAAGGGACCTCATAGGCCATCTAGTCCAACCCCCGGATGAAGCAAGAGACCCTGACAAATGGCAGTCCAATCTCTTCCTGAAAGTCTCAAGTGATGAAGCCCACACAATGTTCTGATGCTTCTGGTTCTCCTCTGGGGACATTCAGGGTTTTTTTTGTCCGAAGGAATTTAATACAATATAATAGCAGAGATGGAAGGGACCTTGGAGGTCTTCTAGTCCAACCCCCTGCCTAGACAGGAAACCCTCTACCGTTTCAGACAAATGGCAATCCAACATCTTCTTAAAGACTTCCAGTGTTGGGGCATTCACAACTTCTGGAGGCAACTTCTATTCCACTGATTAATTGTTCTCACTGTCAGGAAGTTTCTCCTCAGTTCTAAGTTGCTTCTCTCCTTGATTAGTTTCCACCCATTGCTTCTTGTTCTACCCTCAGGTGCCTTGGAGAATAGTTTGACTCCCTCTTCTTTGTGGCAACCCCTGAGATATTGGAAGACTGCTATCATGTCTCCCCTAGTCCTTCTTTCTATTAAACTCGACATACCCAGTTCCTGCAACCGTTCTTCATATGTTTTAGCCTCCAGTCCCCTAATCATCTTTGTTGCTCTTCTCTGCACTCTTTCCAGAGTCTCCACATCTTTTTTACATCGTGGCGACCAGAACTGAATGCAGTACTCTAGGTGTGGTCTTACTAGGGCTTTATAAAGTGGTATTAGCACCTCCCTTGATCTTGAATGTATTTGTTGATTTTATTTGATTTTATGTTGATTTTGTTGCATTTCAGACAAATGGCTGTCACTTCTCATCTTGAAGACCTCCAGCGATGAAGCACCCAGAACTTCTGGAGGCAACTTCTGTTCCACTGATTAATTGTTCTCACTGTCAGGAAATTCCTCCTCAGTTCTAAGTTGCTTCTCTCCTTGATTAGTTTCCACCCATTGCTTCTTTTCCTGCCCTCAGGTGCCTTGGAGAATAGTTTGACTCCCTCTTCTTTGTGGCAGCCCCTGAGATATTGGAAGACTGCTATCATGTCTCCCTTGGTCCTTCTTTTCATTCAACTAGACATACCCAGTTCCTGCAACCGTTCTTCATTTACCTCTTCTACCTGGATCCAGGGGAGGGGCAGCGCAGGGGAAGTGAACAGGCAGGGGAAAATGCCTCTTTGCAGAGAAATTTCTTGGGTTGTCCTGGGCTGGAGTCGGTCCTTGGGACACAGAGGTGTTGAAGCGATGGGCACCGCCAAGTTCTGGGTGTTAAAAACACCAGATGTTGTGCCAGGGCTATTCCCACTTCTCCTTGTACAAATCATCCTTCCAATTTGTCATGCTGGGGAGGTGATGATGGGAGGGAGGGAGGGCTGTGGAAATGTCTTCCTCCGAAACCGGTTAAGTGGGTTCCTGTTTTTCTTGGGCTGTGGCGTGTCTCCCTCAAGAATGTCCATCCAGAGGTTGGATTTGGGGTGACAGGGAGGGAGGGACAAGCCGAACATCTTTCGGGATCATCCCCGGCGCTGAAAGAAAAGACGCTTTGAGCAACACCTTGGGTTAATTTGTTCATGACTCATTGCCAGACATTGGAAGTGGCTCCGTAGTAAAGTTCCCAGTTTGGGACACCTGTCTGGAAAATCCTTCTCAAGGGGTGACAGAGCAGCCGGCAGCCGCCTGGCGAGGGACAGTCTGCTTCCCAGGATGACGCGCTGCTGCCTCTAGTGGTGGGAGAGTGCCAGAGCAGGCAGGTACCTTGGCAAATTTAGGTATTCTTTACGGGAAATCCTCATCGCAGGACCAGAATTCAGCCCAAAATGAGGGGTCCTTGGTGCTCTCTGAGCTTGCTTGTTTGTTTGCAGGTGTTTCATGACCCAACTAGGTAACATCATCAGTGCTAGTAGCAAGGGAGGGAGGGAGGGAGGGAGGCAGGCAGGCAGGCAGGCAGGCAGGCAGGCAGGAAGGAAGGAAGGAAGGAAGGAAGGAAGGAAGGAAGGAAGGAAAGAAGGAAAGAAGGAAAGAAGGAAAGAAGGAAGGAAGGAAGGAAGGAAGGAAAGAAGGAAGGAAGGAAGGAAGGAAGGGAAGAAGGAAGGAAGGAAGGAAGGAAGGAAAGAAGGAAGGAAAGAAGGAAGGAAAGAAGGAAGGAAGGAAGGAAGGAAGGAAGGAAAGAAGGAAGGAAGGAAGGAAGGAAAGAAGGAAAGAAGGAAGGAAGGAAGGAAGGAAGGAAGGAAAGAAGGAAGGAAAGAAGGAAGGAAGGAAGGAAGGAAGGAAAGAAGGAAAGAAGGAAGGAAGGAAAGAAGGAAGGAAGGAAGGAAAGAAGGAAGGAAAGAAGGAAGGAAGGAAGGAAGGAAGGAAGGAAGGAAGGAAAGAAGGAAGGAAAGAAGGAAGGAAGGAAGGAAGGAAGGAAGGAAAGAAGGAAGGAAGGAAGGAAGGAAGGAAGGAAGGGAAGAAGGAAGGAAGGAAAGAAGGAAGGAAGGAAGGAAGGAAGGAAGGAAGGAAGGAAGGAAGGAAGGAAGGAAAAAAAGAAGGAAGGAAGGATGGAAGGAAGGAAGGAAGGAAGGAAGGAAGGAAGGAAGGAAGGAAGGAAGGAAGGAAGGAAATTTGTACCTCAGGGTGACATGAGGAGTCCTTGGTGTTCTCTGAGCTTCCTTGTTTCCTTGCAGACATTTCATGACCCAGCTAGGTAACATCATCAGTGCTAGTAACTGCTGTTTGCTTTCAGCTGGTACTCCTTACTGATGATGTTAGCTAGTTGGGCCATGAAACGTCTGCCAGAAAACACGCAAGCTCAGAAAACACCCGGGACCCCTCATGTCCACCCTGAGCTACGGATATTCTCCTTTATTCAGCCCAACATTTCTGTTGCTAAGTGAGGCATTTGATAAGGTTTATCTGTGTCCTCGGGGATGACCTGAGAAGCGCTCCTGGTTCCTGTAGTCTGCAATTTTTCCCTCTGGAAATCCATTCCTACTCCCACACAATTGCCAAATTGCCTAGCTAAAAGGTCTGTAGAGATTCTCGTCATTCAAGTCACGATTGTCCCAAAGGCGCTTTTTCAGGAGGCAACTGGACTCCCTTGTTTTGTTTTTCCTTTGAAGACATTTTGCTTCTCATCCAAGAAGCTTCTTCAGCTCTGACAGAAGAGTGGGGAATGGAAGGATTTATATTCCTTGCAGACCGCTGGACATTTGCATCCTTTTTAGAGGGTCCTTGAGGTCATGGAGATTTACCTGTGTCCTCAGGGTCACTTGAATGGTGCAAATGGTTCCTGTAGTCTGAAATATTTTTTCTCTCTGGAAACCCCTTCCTACTCCCACACCATTCCAAGGGTATAGCTAAAAGTCTGTAGAGATTCTCAGTCATCCAGCTACTGGTGGGATTCAGCAGGTTCTGACCATTTCTGGAGAACCGGTAGCGGAAATTGTGAGTAGTTCGGAGAACCGGCAAATACCACCTCTGGCTGGCCCTAGAGTGGGGAGGGAATGGAGATTTTGCAGTATCCTTCCCCTGGAGTGCGGAGGGAATGGGGATTTTGCAGTATCCTTCCCCTGGAGTGGGGAGGGAATGGAGATTTTGCAGTATCCTTCCCCTGGAGTGGGGAGCGAATGGGGATTTTGCAGTATCCTTCCCCTGGAGTGGGGAGGGAATGGAGATTTTGCAGTATCCTTCCCCTGGAGTGGGGAGGGAATGGGGATTTTGCAGTATCCTTCCCCTGGAGTGGGGAGGGAATGGGGATTTTGCAGTATCCTTCCCCTGGAGTGCGGAGGGAATGGGGATTTTGCAGTATCCTTCCCCTGGAGTGGGGAGGGAATGGAGATTTTGCAGTATCCTTCCCCTGGAGTGCGGAGGGAATGGGGATTTTGCAGTATCCTTCCCCTGGAGTGGGGAAGGAATGGGGATTTTGCAGTATCCTTCCCCTGGAGTGGGGAGGGAATGGGGATTTTGCAGTACCCTTCCCCTGGAGTGGGGAGGGAATGGGAATTTTGCAACATCCTTCCCCTGGAGTGGGGAGGGAATGGGGATTTTGCAGTATCCTTCCCCTGGAGTGGGGAGGGAATGGGGATTTTGCAGTACCCTTCCCCTGGAGTGGGGAGGGAATGGGAATTTTGCAACATCCTTCCCCTGGAGTGGGGAGGGAATGGGGATTTTGCAGTATCCTTCCCCTGGAGTGGGGAGGGAATGGGGATTTTACAGTATCCTTCCCCTGGAGTGGGGAGGAAATGGGTATTTTGCAGCATCCTTCCTTAGGAGTGGGGAGGGAATGGGGATTTTGCAGCATCCTTCCTTAGGAGTGGGGAGGGAATGGGGATTTTGCAGTATCCTTTCCCTGGAGTGGGGAAGGAATAGGGATTTTGCAGTATCCTTTCCCTGGAGTGGGGAGGAAATGGGGATTTTGCAGTATCCTTCCCCTGGAGTGGAGAGGGAATGGAGATTTTGCAGTATCCTTCTCCTGGAGTGGGGAGGGAATGGAAATTTTACAGTATCCTTCCCCTGGAGTGGGGAGGGAATGGGGATTTTGCAGTACCCTTCCCCTGGAGTGGGGAGGGAATGGGGATTTTGCAACATCCTTCCTTAGGAATGGGGAGGGAATGGGGATTTTGCAGTATCCTTCCCCTGGAGTGGGGAGGGAATGGGGATTTTGCAGTATCCTTCCCCCAGGAGTGAGGAGGAAATGGGGATTTTACAGTATCCTTCCCCTGGAGTGGGGAGGGAATAGGGATTTTGCAGTATCCTCCTCCTGGAGTGGGGAGGGAATGGGGATTTTGCAGAATCCTCCCACTGGAGTGGGGAGGGAATGGGGATTTTACAGTTTCCTTCCCCTGGAGTGGGGAGGGAATGGGGATTTTGCAGTATCCTTCCCCTGGAGTGGGGAGGGAATGGGGATTTTACAGAATCCTCCCCCTGGAGTGGAGAGAGAATGGGGATTTTACAGAATCCTTCCCCTGGAGTGGGGAGGGAATGGGGATTTTGCAGTATCCTTCCCCTGGAGTGGGGAGGGAATGGGGATTTTGCAGCATCCTTCCCCTGGAGTGGGGAGGTTATGGAGATTTTGCAGTATCCTTTCTCCTGGAGTGGGGGGGAATGGAGATTTTGCAGTATCCTTCCCCAGGAGTGTGGAGGGAATGGGGATTTTGCAGTATCCTTCCCCTGCCACGCCCACCAAGCCACTGGTAGTAAAAAAAAAATGAGTGCCACCATTGTCATGGTTATGCCAAAGGTACTTTTGGGATAAACCATCACCTGGATGATTAGAATCTCTACAGACCTTTAGGAAACTTGAGAGTTCACAAAGTTGATACTATGTGGAACAAAACTGTGACCGAATCTCAATGTTCTGCTTTGGATATGAATCCGTGCAATGTGAATAATATGGGAGAATAAAGAAAAGCTTTGGTTTTCCAATTCTGCTCTTAACGCCGAAGGAAGGATCAAACGTTTAGCAGAAGGGAAATTAGGAGCAATTGGGCTGTGGGTGCCCAATCTTTTTATTTATTTTACGTCCCCCCTGAAAGCATTTAAATCCTGCCTAACTATTTTTAAAAGCCATCTGTTTCCAAGAATGCGGAGGCTGAGAAATCTCTTATCCTTAGGATTTGTGATTCTCTCGATTCGGATTAATCGATTTTGCCCTTTCATCAAAGGCTAATACCGTGATAAACGGTGGGTGGCTGGAAACTCTAAGCATCTCAGCCTCTGGCTATAAAAGGAGAAAAAATGTCGCTAGTCCTCAGGGGTAAGGAAGTTTGTAAACAGAGCTGAAACGAATAACCAAACGAGACTGGTTTATTTTCAGCCTGAGACTGATCAAGGGAAATTGTTTTAAAGGAAATTGTTTAACCTAAAACCACTTTTGTTGTTGTTCGTTGCGAAGTCGTGTCCGACCCATCGCAACCCCATGGACCACGTTCCTCCAGGCCTTCCTTTCCTCTCCCATCCTCTGGAGTCCATTGAAGCTCATGCCGGCTGCTTCAGTGACTCCATCCAGCCACCTCCTTCTCTGCCGTCCCCTTCTTCTTCTGCCCTCCATCGTTCCCAGCATGAGGCTCTTCTCCAGTAAAACCACTAGGGGGCAGCTTCTGCAAACAGAGCCTTACATCGTAGTGCCGTTAATTTTTATCACATTTAATTTAACACACTGCCAAATAGACTTAGCCCAGGCCGTATTCAAAACTGAGATTCGTTCCCAAGCCTTTGCAAAACCTGAAGTCTTTTCCCAAGGAGTCTTGTCCTTGGCATTGTAAACCAGGATTCGTGGTTTGTTGATTTCTACATTCTGCTGCACCCGAGAGGCCAGTCAAATTCATCCTGGCTTAGAGAATAGATACAATACAATACAATACAATAGTAGAGTTGGAAGGGACCTTGGAGGTCTTCTAGTCCAACCCCCTGCCTAGGCAGGAAACCCTGTTCCGTTTCAGACAGATGGCTATCCAACGTCTTCTTAAAGACTTCCAGTGTTGGAGCATTCACAACTTCTGGAGGCAACTTCTGTTCCACTGATTAATTGTTCTAACTGTCAGGAAGTTTCTCCTCAGTTCTAAGTTGCTTCTCTCCTTGATTAGTTTCCACCCATTGTTTCTTGTTCTGCCCTCAGGTGCCTTGGAGAATAGTTTGACTCCCTCTTCTTTGTGGCAACCCCTGAGATATTGGAACACTGCTATCATGTCTCCCCTGGTCCTTCTTTCTATTAAACTAGACATACCCAGATTATTGTTGTTAGTTGCGAAGTTGTGTCCAACCCATCGTGACCCCATGGACAACGTTCCTCCAGGCCTTCCTGTCCTCTACCATCCTCTGGAGTCCATTGAAGCTCATGCCTGCTGCTTAGGTGACTCCATCCATTCACCTCCTTCTCTGCCGTCCCCTTCTTCTCTTGCCCTCCATCGTTCCCAGCATGAGGCTCTTCTCCAGGGAGTCCTCCTTCCTTCTCATCAGGTGGCCAAAGTATCTGAGTTCCCTCTTCAGAATCTGGCCTTCTAAAGAGCAGTAGTAGTTGTTGTTGTAGTGAAATAAAAGGCTGTGTTTGGGCTCGTCACGTTTTGGGGCAGCGGGAGGGGGCTCCCTGATCAGCCTTGCGTCCTTCGGGGGGGGACATCTGACTTCTTTGGGGCTGGTTTGGGTGTAGAGAGGCTTTTGAGCCACACTGCCCTGGGCGGGCAAAGAGGTGCCGGTTAGTGAACCTGGCGGTCTCTTGTCCTCTGTTTATTATTATCCTTTATTATCTTTTGCAACCTTCCTTCATTCTCTGGTGTCTTGCTTTGAGGGCTCTCCGTGGGGTGAGAAAGGGAGGGATGGAAACATCCTCCCTTCTGTGGGCCGTGGGCTGGGAGAAACACACGGGTTGATCTCCTCTAGGACTGACCAGTTGGATCACCTTGCAGTCCAAGGGACTCGCGGGAGTCTTCTCCAGCACCAGAGCTCCATTCTTTGGCGCTCAGCCTTCCTTATGGTCCAGCTTTCACACCCATGCATTGCAACGGGGAAAACCATCGCCTTGACTAAATGCACTTGTGTTGGCAGGGTGATGTCTCTGCTTTTTAGGATGCTGTCTAGATTTGCCATTGCTTTCCTCCCCAGGAAACAAGCCTCTTTTAATTTCATGGATGGACTTTGTCATGGCGGCTTCCTCTGTCTATCATGTGCCTTAGCTGTTGGTCACCCAGTCTTCGGATCGAATCCCACAGGAGCTGGCATTTCAGAAATGAGCCCAGCTCAGGCCGATCGCCCCACCTTAATTCCCCTTAAGTGAGGTTATCCTGGTTGCCAGGATGGGCCCTTTCACTTCTGAGCAGCTGCTGGCTGGGCAAAGTTCAGCATGTTGCCGGCTTGTTTCATAGGGTGGCGTGCATTGTTTTTGTTTAATTTTTAGAGTTTCACTTCGGTTGTCTTTAATTGGAAGAATAAATGAATAAACGGTGACAATGGAGGGGGGGCGAAATCAACATTTGGCAGGGGTCCCGGTACCGCTGTGGGGTTTTTACTATTTCTTTTTCTCGGCCTTTCGCCCCATATGACCGCCCCTACCCCCTTTTCAACACCCCACCGTGGCATGCATGTCTTAATTAAGGTATGGAGTTATCCACACGTTGGGCCCTATTTTTAATCTTGGGGAGGTGCCAGGAGGATTGCATGATGGGGATAAGGTGTTAGGTTAGTAGCTTACCTCCTTCCTCCTCTGGGATCTATTAGCAGTGTTTACACACACACCCTCCGCCCCAACCTCCCCCCCTCTTCCCTCCCGTTTAATTAAACCCCCAGATCCTTTTTCAAAAATGTGTTGGTTAAATAATGTGGATGAGATGAATCCAGAGAAAATTGCAAAGAGAAAACTGGCTGCAAGAGGTCTTAGAAGAGAAGAAAAGAACAGAAGAATAGAATAGAATAGAATAGAATAGAATAGAATAGAATAGAGGAGAGGAGAGGACAGGAATGGAATGGAATGGAATGGAATAGAATAGACAAAGTAGAGTATAGTAGAAGTAGGATAGAAGAGAAGAGAAGAACAGAACAGAAGAGGGAACAGAAGAATAGAATAGAATAGAGGAAAGGAGACGAAAGGAATGGAAGAGAAGAGACAGAGTAGAGTAGAGTAGAGTAGAGTAGAGTAGAGTAGAAGAGAATAGAATTAGAAGAGAAGAGAAGAGAAAAACAGAACAGAGAATAGAAGAATAGAATAGATTAGATTAGATTAGATTAGAATAGAATAGAATAGAATAGAATAGAATAGAATAGAATAGAATAGAATAGAATAGAGGAGAGGAGAGGAGAGGAGAGGAATGGAATGGAGTGGAGTTGAGTGGACAGAACAGAGAACAGAAGAATAGAATAGAATAGAATAGAATAGAATAGAATAGAATAGAATAGAATAGAACAGAATGAGTAGAGTAGAATTAGAATTAGAATTAGAATTAGAATAGAATAGAATAGAATTGAATTCTTTATTGGCCAAGTGTGATTGGACACACAAGGAATTTGTCTTTGGTCTGCAGGTAGAGTGCTTCTGGTGGTGGAGGATCTGTTCCTTCCCATTCTAGGGGAAGATAAAGACCCCTCCCCAATGCTCCCGCAGGGGGATGAGGGGATGCAATAATTTGGTGGCAGTTTGCCTGGGGCCACTGCTCCAAGGGAGTCAAATCTGAGGCTGGGAAGGATGGCAGTTGTAGTTCCCACTTTTTCCTTTTTTTCAAAGACCCTTTTTACGTTAGAAAAGCCCTCCCTTCCCCATCCCGTTCTGCGTTATAGGACGTCCCAGGGCAGGGCAGGATGCCGAAGTTGCAAGAAGAAAAAAGTTACAGAGGAACGATTGCAATCGCCCCCCTCCCCACTTTTAAAGACCCCCAACCCCTCCCCCCCTTTGCATTGGCAAGGGTTGAGCTTAGGGACCTGGTTGGGGCAAACCCCCCAAAGCCCTCTGCAGCTGCTCAGAGGCACTGCCGCTTGCCTCTGCCTGCAGAACGGAGGGTCCGGCCGGGCCGTGTCCTTGGCTGACTCCCCCCACCCCGCCCCCAGCCACCCACCCACCCACCCCCGAGGCGGGGCCAGCAGAGACTGGCTTGGTAACAGCCGGCGGGGCGCACAGCTGCTGCGCCCGGGGACCAGAGCGGGTCGAAGGAGCCGTGCGCCTAGGGAGAGGAGATGATGCTGCGCGATCGGACGCTTCGGCTGCAATTCGGCCACCGCCTGGAGGCGGTTTGCGTGTTGGGCACCCGGCTGTCGGTGGACGTCTTCGGGTGAGCAAGAGGCAGATTGCGACCCCTTCCCCTCGGCTCCTCCCCATCCCTTCCCTCCCAGGGCTGCAGTCCCTTCTCCCTGCCTTGGTGAAACATCAGTGGAACAGAAGTTGCCTCCAGAAGTTGCGAATGCCCCAACCCTGGAAGTCTTTAAGAAGAGGTTGGATAGCTATTTGTCTGAAACGGTATAGGGTTTCCTGCCTAGGCAGCGGGTTGGACTAGAAGACCTCCAAGGTCCCTTCCAACTCTTCTATTGTATTGTATTGCATTGGTGTTAAAGGTGCCTCCTTCAGAAAAGGGGGCAAAACTGAATCCAGGGCTTTGCTACTACAGCTGGAAAAGGAGGAGGAGGAGGAGGTGTGTGTGTGTGTTTTGTGTGTGTGTGTGTGTGTGTGTGTGTGTGTGTCACAGAAGAAGCCACTCTGCCATGGTTAAGAGAAAAAGGATACACCAACCTGTGGAGTTTAAGCCAGAGATATATATATATTTTATTGGGTATTCTACCCGAGAAATACAGTAAAGAAGATTCATATTTGATGGTACAAATAATAACAGCAGCTAGAATTGTATTTGCACCACATTGGAAAGCCGACAAAATCCCATCGGAAGGGGAGGCAATAAAGAAGATATTAGGCTGTGCAGAAATGAACAGGTTGACCTTGAGAATAAAGGACAAAGAGGAATCAGTGTACTACAGTGGGGGCGATTTTACGAGTGGCTTGGGAAAAAAGATACAAATAGAAAGAAGGAACAAAACACGAAATAAGTATCTCAAGACAACACATGATTAATATAGGGGGAAGGGAAATAAGAAAATATCAAAAGGTAAACATACAGGCGGAAAAATGATATGAACTGACATATGGTAAATAACAATTATAAGAATTGATATCTAAGAATGAATTTGAAAGGAAAAATAAAAAAACTTTTTACAACAAAAAAAAGAAGAAGAGACCACTCTGCTGATGCTCAGAGGCACTTAGAGGTAGTCCTCGGCTTACGACCGCAATTGATTTATTTACAATAAAGAGAACGTGTATTTAATCATCCCTGTATGAACCGCAGTTAGAATTGTACTTGGCCAACATTGGAAAAGTGTAGAGATCCCTATGGATAAGGAAAATATTAGAACGTGCAGGAATGAACAGATTAATATGAGCCATGAAGGAGAATGAGCAAAAAACCTGAATATTATATGATTTGGGAAGTATTTTAACCAATGGCTGGAGAATAACAACCAATTTCGTTGCATTTATTTTGTGCAATGACAATAAAGGGTATACTACTACTACTACTACTACTACTACTACTAATAATAATAATAATAATAATAATAATAATAATAATAATAGGAGTTTGGGAATGAAGAAGGCTACAGAATAAGGAGACAATATATGAAGATAAGAGATATAAAGAAGATGAAAACTCTTAGCATGCGTATGATGAGGATGAATGATGCTTAATGTGAATATAGTATCATCATTAGAAGATATTAAGAAGAAAAATTGAGAGTTTAAATGTTTAATATATTATAATATTAAGTTTTAGGGAAATAATGTGAATGTGAGTGGATGTGGCAAATTGTTGCCTGGAATTGTTTGTACCCAGACTGAATAAGGAAGGATGGAATGTTTATCGTTGTAATTGACAAATATTTTTTTATAAAAAAAGAAAAGAAATGGGGGTTTTCCCCCTCCCCATATAAACACCATCCCCTTCCTCTCCCCTCCCCCAAGATTGGAAACCCCCTCGCTTAAATCCATACATTTTGCTATCCCGAGGCTGCTGACGGAAAGTATTTGGGGCAATTCCTTGAAAACAGCCACTTCTTCATCATCATCCCCTTTTCCTGAAAGGTGAAACAGGTTTGCTTGAAAACAGCCAATTCTTCTTCATCCTCTTTTCCTGAGATGTGAAATGGGTTGGCTTTGCGTGCCCGTCCCAAATGTATTCATTTTATTTATTTGTTTCGTCAAGCATGTATAAAATAATAGATATAAATACAGACAAGATTATGAATACACGAAATGGGGACAAATAAATGGGGACAATAGGACAGGGACGGTAGGCACGCTGGTGTGCTTATGCACCCTTACAGGCCTCTTAGGAATGGGGTGAGGTCGACGGTAGACAGTCTTAGGTTAAAGTTTTGGAGGTTTGGGGAAGAAACCACAGAGTCAGGTAGAGCATTCCAGGCGTTGACCACTCTGTTGCGAAAGTCGTATTTTCTGCAATCGAGTTTGAAGCGGTTTACCTTAATTTTGTGTTTAATTGTGCGCTCGTATATCATTGTGGTGGAAGCTGAAGTAGTCATTAACAGGTAGGACGTTGTAGTGGATAATGTTATGCACTACGCTTAGGTCAGACCGAAGGTGTCGTCATTCTCAATTTCTTTCGTTTCTTGAATGGAGATATTCACGTCGGAGACGAAGTCGGCAACCAGTGTCCGTGCCTCCGTCTCCCTAATGTCAGCCTCCCTTTTCACGGAATCGCCCTTGCCCTGTGCCCGGCATTCCGCTTTGTATCCTTCAGTGGCACTCGTTAGCCAGCCTGGCATGGCTAAACGGGCACTTGGCAGCTTCTCTGCAACTCCCTGAGATGTGAGGAGACCAGGGTGAGTTAAGCTGCTTAAGGAGCAGCACCTGTTTGGGAGAGGGGGGAGGTAAATGTCATTCCTGGAACCGAAGGTTTATTGGGCTGTGAGGTCATCTTGCACAGAACCTTCATCCAAACCAAGCTTAACAGAAGTGACTGTGAGTGGGATCTTGGAGTCGTAGTGGACAACCGGTTGAATATGATCTAGCAGTGTGTGGCGGCAGTCCAAAAAGCCAATGGAATCCTAAATTGCATTAACAGAAGGATACAATTAAGATAGAGGGACACAGTGGCTCCGTGGCTAAGACGCTGAGCTTGTCGATCAGAAAAGTTGGCAGTTTGGTGGTTCGAATCCCTAACAGAGTGAGCTCCCGTGACTTGTCCCAGCTTCTGCCAACCTAGCTGTTCGAAAGCACGTTAAAAATGCAAGTAGAAAAAATAGGAACCACCTTTGGTTGGAAGGGAACAGCGTTCGGTGCACCTTTGGCGTTGAGTCACACGACCACCGAGAATGTCTTCAGATAGTGCTGGCTCTTCGGCTTTGAAATGGAGATGAGCACTGCCCCATAGAGTTAGGAACGGCTAGCACATATGTGCGAGGTGAACCTTTACCTTTACAATCAAGATCAAGTGAGGTCCTAATACCAACCTATAAAGCCTTAGTAAGACCACACCTAGAGTACTGCATCCAGTTTTGGTCACCACGTTATAAAAAAGATGTAGAGACTCTAGAAAAAGTGCAGAGAAGAGCAACCAAGAGGATTAGGAGATTGTAGACTAAAACATACGATGAACCGTTGAAGGAACTGGGCATGGCTAGTCTAGTGAAGAGAAGTGTCACTGCGTTTATTTCTGGTTTGCCAGCTGTATCTGCATTCTGAGTTATACGGCAGAATGAACTGTCTCTTTATCAGCAAATGATTTTACTGCGCAGGTCATTACATTCCACAGATCTTCTTCCTTCCTTCCTTTGTCTAATGCAGGCAGACAAAGGACCTCTGCCAAGATGTGATTAATTTAGTTAGCAAGTTTGTATTTTTATTTTCTTTTATATTAAAATGTTTTTTTATTAGATCATGCCTCGGGTTTATTTTTCGCTTACTTCAAAAAGTATGCTACAAGGAAATTCCACGGTCCACACCTCGTTAATTCAGTGCGGAATTCACACCCTGACAAGAAGCATCAGGGGAGACAGGATAGCAGTCTTCCAATATTTGAGGGGCTGCCACAGAGAGGAGGAGGGAGTCAAGCTATTTCCCAAAACACCTGAAGGCCAGACAAGGAATAATAATGGATGGAAACTGAACAAGGAGAGATTCAACCTGGAAATAAGGAGAAATTTTCTGATAGGGAGAGCAATCAACCCATGGAGCAGAAGTTGCCTTCAGAAGTTGTGGGAGCTTCATCACTGGAGACTTTCAGGAAGAAACTGGACTGCCGTTTGTCAGAAATGGTGTAGGGTCTCCTGCCTGAGCAGGGAGGGAGGGGTTGGACTAGATGACCTATAAGGTCCCTTCCAACGTTGTTAATCTGTTATCTGGAGACCAGAAGAAGTCGACTTTTCCTCTTAGAGAGGACCTTGCTTGGTGCAAGGTCCTCTCTAAGAGTTGAAGGAGGAAGAGTTGAAGGAGGAAGAGGTCCAGGATGATCAGATCTCTTCCGGAGGCTGCTTATAAAAGAGGAGAAACCAAGGAAGTCACTTGTAGCTCTAAGGAGGAACTGGTGATTCCCAACCTTAGCTGTGAGGTCACCAGAAGGAGAACCTTCTCAGATCTCCTGCCATCAACACCCCGTCGGAAAGCAAGACACAACTTGGGCTTCACAATCCTTATCTTTCCCCATAATACCTTTTTGGTCTGGCTTTTTGGTAAGGAACAACAGGCACTCTGCACATGCCCAGAGCCCCTCTTGGTTGACCTCCCTTTGAAAACATTCCAAGCCTGGAAAAGGAATATGAATAAAAGAACATAGGTTACATTTATCCAGATGACACACTGTTAAAGGAAGGAGGGGAAAGAGGGAGAAAATAAAATAATATTAATGTACAAATATATATGTTTAAAAGATTTTATATGTGGAATTATTATCATGTAAAATAAGAGGAGGAAGAGGGAATTTAAGAGTGTTGTGTAAATATAGAACAGGATTTGCTCAAACACCATCCCAAAAATACATCAGATCAAATAAGATATGAAAACTCAACAACGGAAGGAGGGAAAGGAGAGAGAAAGAGAGGGAAGAGGAAAGAAGAAGAAGAAAGGCTAGGAGAGGGAAAGAAGAAAGGGTAAAGGAGAGGAAGGAAGGAAGGAAGGAAGGAAGGAAGGAAGGGGAAGCAAGAGTAGGACAGAGGGGAGGAAGTGGAGGAAGAGGGGAGTAGCAGGGGAGAGGAAGGGGAAGAAGAAAAGAGAAAGGAGAGGAGGAAAAAATAGGGTAGAGAAGAAGGGAAGATAGGAGAAAGAGAGAGGGAAGAAGTAGGCTTGTTGTAATATAAGATGGATGGATGGATGGCAGGAAAGCAATCTCGAATATATTATTATATTGTTAGGCGAAGAAAGGAATGATAAATGTTAAAGGGTAATTTATTTATTTATTATTTATTTTATTCAATTTATAAGTCACTCCCTCTCCACGAAGGGACTCGGGGCGGCGTACAATTAAATATATAAACATATGGCATGGAGGAGGTATATACATAAAACATTTTTACAATTCATAAATAAAATAGCCATAAAGTTAAAAAACAGTACAATAAAATTAAAACAATTAAAATACCCGAAATTACCATTTAAAAATTGCCAGGGGGATTAGAGAATATAGTTCTAATTTAAGCCAGGCCGGCTAGTTGGAACAGGTGGGTCTTGAGTTTCTTGCTAGTGTTAATACATAACACTAATAATATCTATGAGAAATGTATATTTGTGAAATGTAAGTATGTATGAGTAAGAAAAATAAAAACAACTTTTGAAAAAGTAGTTTTTGGATGCCCACGTTGGGAGACAGACAGAATCGGCTACCAGCCCGGCCTAAAACTGCTTGTTTATGATGGATTGTCCTTTGTTCATTTATCCGAAGAGGCTCTTTGCCAAGACATTTTGGGTGCCACGGTCTTGCTCTTATTGTGTCCCATTTTTTATTGTTTGTTTTAAACAAAGCTTGCACAGATGAGTTGTGCCAGAGGGCGATTTAGTGCTCTCTGGGCAGAATAATAACAAGAATTTTCCCAGCTTCGAATATCTTCATCCTTCTCGGTCCCTTTCATTTCTTTATCTAGAATGAAGCCTTTTCACATGGGGCGCGGTGACTCAGGAGCTAAGACGCTCAGCTTGTCGATCAGAAAGGTGGTTGTAAGTTGAGGACTGCCTGTGTGGTCTTCCTTCTCTCATCTCTGCAGCCCGTTGGGTGGGGAGACGGCACTTCCACTTAGCAACACTCAAGGCAGTGACCTTGGCACGACAACAGCTGATGGCGTTGCCTTGTTTAGCTATCACAATATTTGTGAATATTCAATGGTGAAAAGAGTCAGGTTCTACATTTAGGCAACAAAAACGAAATGCACAGGTACAGTGTAAGTGGTACCTTGCTCCCTGTGAAAGGGATCTTGAAGTCCTAGTGGACAACCATTTAAATATGAGCCAGCAGTGTGCAGCAGCTGCCAAAAAAGCCAACCCAGTTCTAGCCTGCATCAACAGAGGGATAGAATCAAGATCACGTGAAGTGTTAATACCACTTTATAATGCCTTGGTAAGGCCACACTTGGAATACTGCATTCAGTTCTGGTCGCCACGATGTAGAAAAGATGTGGAGACTCTAGAAAGAGTGCAGAGAAGAGCAACAAAGATGATTAGGGGACTGGAGGCTAAAACATATGAAGAACGATTGCAGGAACTGGGTATGTTTAGCTTAAGAGAAAGAAGGACTAGGGGAGACATGATAGCAGTGTTCCAATATCTCAGGGGTTGCCACAAAGAAGAGGGAGTCAAACTATTTTCCAAGGCACCTGAGGGTAGAACAAGAAGCAATGGGTGGAAACTAATCAAGGAAAGAAGCAACTTAGAACCGAGGAGAAACTTCCTGACAGTTAGAACAATGAATCAGTGGAACAGAAGTTGCCTCCAGAAGTTGTGAATGCCCCAACACTGGAAGTCTTTAAGAAGATGCTGGATAGCCATCTGTTTGGAACGGTACAGGGTTTCCTGCCTAGGCAGGGGATTGGACTAGAAGACCTCCAAGGTCCCTTCCTACTCTACTATTGTAATTGGTATTGGTATTGGTATTGGTATTGGTATTGTATTGTATTGTATTGTATTGTATTGTATTTTGCTTTGTGGGTCCTCTGGCAAGTGTTTTTTCCTTTTCTTCTTCTTCTCTTCCAGGGCCGCTCCGCCCGAAGCGGTGAATTTCAGTGTGAAATATTCACAAGATGTCAGTGTCGAAGTCATAAGCCACGATCAGACGGATTCGGCCCCCGCCAACGGAGCTAAGCAATGGCCGCTGGATCCCACCACGTTCCTCCAGATCCAGATGACCCAGCCGAGCGCGGAGACCAACGATAGCAAAGTGAGATCCTTTCTCAACCACAGCGTGTCTGGATTATTATTTCAAATGGGGTTATAACGGAGGACGCGGTGGCTCAGGGACTAAGATGCTGAGCCTGTCGATCAGAAAGATTGGCAGTTTGGCGGCTTGAATCCCCAGAGCCGTGTAACGGAGCGAGCTCCCGTGACTTGTCCCAGCTTCTGCCAACCTATCAGTTCGAAAGCATGTTAAAAAATGCAAGTAGAAAAATAGGAATCACCTTTGGTGAGCAGCTATGGGGGTGTCTCTGGCCAAGGAGCCCCCCCCCGGGTGGTGCCAGCTGGGGCTCCTGCTTTGCCAACCCCACCCAGGCCAGACCATGGAGAATCCCTGCCTCTCCAGGATGGATGCCATGGGGACACCTGGGGGGAGGTTTCCTCTTGACTTCCCTAGGTGGGTGCCAGGCTGTCCATGGGGCACTCCTGCTTTCCTGGGCAAGGGTCACGTGGGACCCTGCTTTATCCCCTACCCGCTGGGCCAGACCTCTGGAGGCTCCCTGCTTCTCCAGGATGGCATAGGGGCAGCTGGGGAGCGAGTCTCCTCTGGTCCCAGGGTGATGGTGCCATGCTGGCCATGGGGCACTCCTGCTTCCCTGGGTGGTAGCCAGCTGGGGTCCTGCTTTGATACACACACACACACACACACACACACACACACCTCCACATGCAACGCATTAGCTGAGTGGCTAAGACGCCAGAGATCCAGATGGCCCAGCCTAGCGTGGAGACCAACGATAGCAAAGTAAGATTCTTTCTCAACCACAGCGTGTCCGGATTATCATTTTAAATTGGGTTATAACGGAGGACGTGGTGGCTGAGTGGTTAAGAAGCTGAGCTTGTCGATCAGAAAGATTGGCAGTTCAGCGGTTCGAATCCCTAGCGCCACATAATGCAGTGAGCTCCCGTGACTTGTCCCAGCTTCTGCCAACCTAGCAGTTCGAAAGCATGTAAAAAATGCAAGTAGAAAAATAGGGACCACCTTTGGTGGGAAGGGAATAGCGTTCCGTGCGTCTTTGGTGTTGAGTCATGCCGGCCACATGACCACGGAGACATCTTCCGACAGCGCTGGCTCTTGGGCTTTGAAACGGAGATGAGCACCGCCCCCTAGAGTCAGGAATGACAAGCACATAGGTGCAAGGGGAACCTTTACCTATATCGGAGGTATAGGAAGTCCTCTACTTACATCAGTTAGTTTAGGGACCGTTCAAAGTTACAACGGCACTGAAAATAGTGACTTGGGATTGCTTTTCACACCTATGACCACTGCACGACCATGGCCATGTGATTTAAATCCAGAGGCTTGGCCACTGGCTCGTATTTATGACCGCGCGATTCCATTTCGTGACCTTCTGACGAGCGAAGTCAATGGGGAAGCCAGTTTCACTTAACAACTGCAGGGAGTCACTTCGGAACTGCGGTCAGGAAGGTCGTAAAACGGGGCTGAACTCAATACAGGTCTCACTTAGCAACAGAAATTCTGGGCTCAGCTGGGTTCGTAAGTCGAGGACTGCCTTTGTTACGAGGACTCCAGGAAGCTGCTCCTGATTGGCCGATCTTGCTGGAATCTCATCAGCAGGAGTTTGCAAGGACTGGACAACTAAAGAGCACGTGGTTTTAAGATAACGTTTTAAAAGTTTATGACAGCTTTTCTTAATAATCTGATTATTTTGTGATAGTTGTGTGATTGTGGTGGTCCGTGCACAGAAATCGGCCCAATCCAGCTGAAGTAAGATGGGACATGATCTGGAGCAGGGTTACTGCAGCCATAGTCCTCTTGAATCTTTGGCCTGCCGCACTTTCTATCATTCTACTATGCTTTTTCTGTTGTGGGAAAATGGGAGGAGGGGGGGATTGTACGGAATTACTTAATGTGTAGCCAAAACAAAATTCCTTCTAGAAAGCCAAGGTCAGCCTTTGTTCTTGTGGAAGCTGCCAGCATGGCAGTGGGAGATTGGACCATGTGATGGACTGGTGGGTGTGGGGGGCAAGATCTTGAACTTTCAACTGGGTGGGGGAAACCGGGAAGCTTTCAGATTCGGGTTTTCCCAGATGGGCCAAACACGGCTCTCTTAATCAGGGACGTGCGGTCAGGGGAGGCAGAGCCTCACCGCTCTCATCATGAAAATAAAAAAAAGGGAAAAGGGAAAAGGCGCTGAGGAGCCTTCTGCACACGTGGTCCGGGAATGGGACCACGTGTGCAGGAGGCTCCTCTAGCCTCAGCCTCCCTCCTGCACACGTGGTCCCATTCCCCGCCTTCCTGAGTCAACATGAAGGGGACCGCGGAGCGTGAGCCGCGGTGCCGCGGAGCGCGCTCCGTGGTCCCCTTCATGTTGACTCAGGAGTCAGGAAGGAGGGGAATGGGACCACGTGTGCAGGAGGCTGAGGCAGCTTTAGCCTCCTGCACATGTGGTCCCATTCCCCGCCTTCCTGAGTCAACATGAAGGGGACCGCGGAGCGTGAGCCGCGGTGCCGCGGAGCGCGCTCCGTGGTCCCCTTCATGTTGACTCAGGAGTCAGGAAGGAGGGGAATGGGACCACGTGTGCAGGAGGCTGAGGCAGATTTAGCCTCCTGCACATGTGGTCCCATTCCCCGCCTTCCTGAGTCAACATGAAGGGGACCGCGGAGCGTGAGCCGCGGTCCCGCGGAGCGCGCTCCGTGGTCCCCTTCATGTTGACTCAGGAGTCAGGAAGGAGGGGAATGGGATCACGTGTGCAGGAGGCTGAGGCAGCTTTAGCCTCCTGCACATGTGGTCCCATTCCCCGCCTTCCTGAGTCAACATGAAGGGGACCGCGGAGCGCGCTCCGTGGTCCCCTTCATGTTGACTCAGGAGTCAGGAAGGAGGGGAATGGGACCACGTGTGCAGGAGGCTGAGGCAGATTTAGCCTCCTGCACATGTGGTCCCATTCCCCGCCTTCCTGAGTCAACATGAAGCAGACCGCGGAGCGTGAGCCGCGGTGCCGCGGAGCGTGAGCCGCGGTGCCACAGAGCGCGCTCCGTGGTCCCCTTCATGTTGACTCAGGAGTCAGGAAGGAGGAGAATGGGACCACGTGTGCAGGAGGCTGAGGCAGCTTTAGCCTCCTGCACATGTGGTCCCATTCCCCGCCTTCCTGAGTCAACATGAAGGGGACCGCGGAGCGTGAGCCGCGGTGCCGCGGAGCGCGCTCCGTGGTCCCCTTCATGTTGACTCAGGAGTCAGGAAGGAGGGGAATGGGACCACGTGTGCAGGAGGCTGAGGCAGCTTTAGCCTCCTGCACATGTGGTCCCATTCCCCGCCTTCCTGAGTCAACATGAAGGGGACTGCGGAGCGTGAGCCACGGTGCCGCGGAGCGCGCTCCTTGGTCCCCTTCATGTTGACTCAGGAGTCAGGAAGGAGGGGAATGGGACCACGTGTGCAGGAGGCTGAGGCAGCTTTAGCCTCCTGCACATGTGGTCCCATTCCCCGCCTTCCTGAGTCAACATGAAGGGGACCGCGGAGCGTGAGCCGCGGTGCTGCGGAGCGCGCTCCGTGGTCCCCTTCATGTTGACTCAGGAGTCAGGAAGGAGGGGAATGGGACCACGTGTGCAGGAGGCTGAGGCAGCTTCAACCTCCTGCACACGTGGTCCCATTCCCCTCCTTCCTGAGTCAACATGAAGGGGACCGTGGCTCGCGCTGATGATGTCACCAGCCTCACCAGCCATAAACCTCACCGCACGTCACTGCTCTTAATCAATTGAGCAATACTTTGCCTTGGACTCTAATTTAATTTTGGATGCTATTTGGAACGCTGACACCGGGGTTATGTGATTTCCTTTTGGGGACCTTCTGACAAGCAAAGTCATGGGTGAGGGCAGATTGACTTAACAACTGTATTACAGGTAGTCCTCGACTTACAACCACAATGAAACCCATTTGTGAGTTTTGGCCCATTTTATGACCTTTTTTGCCCTCGTTGTTAAGTGAATCACAGCAGTTGGTAAGCAGTTGATTTACTTGTGGATGCTATTGGGAAACCTGCCGGTTACTTTCCCGTTAATGTCCCAATGGTGCTTTTTCAAGAGGCCAATGGACTTTCTTTAATATAATAATAATAATAATAATAATAATAATAATAATAATAATAATAATAATAATAATAATAATAATAATAATAATAATAATAATAATAATAATAATAATAATAAAATTTATTTCTTAGCCGCACCCTCTCCCGAAGGACTCGGGGCGGCGTACAATAAAACACATCAAAACAATATAGACAATACACACACAAAATAAACGAATACGTGTACATGGAGGAGGTGGGAAGATGAATAAAGACAGTTAAAACACAATTTAAAATCCCCTAATAAAATTCCAAAAGTCACAAAATTAAAAAACCCGTCAGGAGCAGTGTGAACGAACTATGGTTGAGCCAGGCCAGCTACTTGAAATAGGTTGGTCTTGAGCTTTATCCGGAAGGCGCGGAGGTCAGAGGTAGTCCTAATATCCGGGGGAAGGTCATTCCACAGGGCTGGGCCCGCAACAGAGAAGGCTCTACTCCTAGACGCCGCCCCCCGACATTGTCTGGTGGACGGCACCTGGAGGAGTCCCTCTCTGTGCGAGCGAATTGGTCGCAGGGATGTATGGGGAAGGATACGATCCCCTTTGAAGACGTTTCCCTTTTCATCCAAGAAGCTTCTTCAGCTCTCACGAGGACCCCTGCCAGAACTAAAGAAGATTCATGGGTGAGAAGCAAAACATCTTCAAAGAAAACCCAGAAAGTCCACTTGCCTCTTGGAAAAAAGAAAATCCACCTTTGGGAGAACCACGAACTGGATGACTTGAGGATCTCCGTAGACATTTCTCTGTTAATGTTTTAACCTTCTGTCCTTCTTCCTCCTTCCTCACTAGGTCACCGTAGGATATTACGGGGAGAATGGAGAGCACCCTATAAATCAGGCAGGCATCTTTTTGACTGGCATTGGTGAGAGTCTTCCTGTTTCCCCCACTTCGGTTCTCGCTGGAAATCCTCTTATCCCCTCGCAGAGTATTATTACAGCTTTAATTTAAAAAGAGCCGATGATATCCGAAGCCGAGCAGAGGGGCATTCCTTTCCTTACAGATCAACAGGCCCTCTCCGCTCTTAAATTATATCCAATTAGTAAAATATTCTGGGGAATAGAATAGCAATAGCTCTTAAACTAGCAATGGCAATAGGAATTACATACCACTTCATAGTGCTTTATAGCCCTCTCTAAGCGTTTTACAGAGTCAGCATCTCTTGCTCGCAACAATCTGGATCCTCATAGAATGAATAGAATGGAATGGAATGGAATAGGAACAGAAATAGAAATAGGAAGGGAATAAAAAGTAAAATAAGAAAAATAGAATAAGAAATAGAATGGAATGGAATAGGACTAGAAATAGGAAGAGAATTTTAAAAAAGAATAAGAAATAGAATGGAATGGAATAGGACTAGAAATAGGAAGAGAATTTTAAAAAAAGAATAAGAAATAGAATGGAATGGAATGGAATAGGACTAGAAATAGGAAGATAATTTAAAAGAAGAATAAGAAATAGAATGGAATGGAATAGGACTAGAAATAGGAAGATAATTTTAAAAAAGAATAAGAAATAGAATGGAATGGAATGGAATAGGACTAGAAATAGGAAGAGAATTTAAAAGAAGAATAAGAAATAGAATGGAATGGAATAGGACTAGAAATAGGAAGAGAATTTAAAAAAAACAATAAGAAATAGAATGGAATGGAATGGAATGGAATGGAATGGAATAGGAGCAACAGTGAGAGTAAGAGTAAGAATAGAATAATAAGAACAGAATAAGAAAGAGTAGAATAGAATTAGAATAGGAAATATGGAATTGAAAAGAATGGAATTGATTGGAATATAATGGAATAGAATAGAATTAGAATTAGAAAGAATTAGAATTAGAATAGAAGAATAGAATAGAAAATATGGAATGGAATGACGAATAGAATAGAATAGAATAGAATGGAGAAGGGAAGGGAAGGGAAGAGAAGAGAAGAGAGAATATAGAGTGGAGTGGAGTGGAATAGAATAGAATAGAATTAGAATTAGAATTAGAATTATTAGAATTATTAGAATTATTAGAATTATTAGAATTAGAATTAGCATTAGAAAGAATTAGAATTAGAATAGAAGAATAGAATAGAAAATATGTAATGGAATGACAAATAGAATAGAATAGAATGGAGAAGGGAAGGGAAGGGAAGGGAAGGGAAGAGAGAATATAGAGTGGAGTGGAATGGAATGGAATGGAATAGAATAAGAATCAGAATCAGAATTAGAATTAGAATTATTAGAATTATTAGAATTATTACAATTAGAATAGAAGAATAGAATAGAAAATATGTAATGGAATGACAAATAGAATAGAATAGAATAGAGTAGAATAGAATAGAATAGAATAGAATGGGGAAGGGAAGGGAAGGGACGAGAAGAGAAGAGAAGAGAAGAGAAGAGAAGAGAAGAGAAGAGAAGAGAAGAGAAGAGAGAATATAGAATGGAGTGGAGTGGAATGGAATAGAATAGAATAGAATAGAACTGGAAAGGACCTTGGAGGTCTTCTAGTCCAGCCCCCCCTGCTCAAGCAGGAGATCCTGTACCATTTCAGACATGTGACTGTCTAGTCTCTTCTTAAAAACATTCAGCGATGGAGCGCCCAGGACGTCTGGTGGCAAGATGTTCCACTGGTTAATTGTCCTTGGATTGAAAAAAGTTTCTTTGTGTTGAGCCCAACCAGCCATTAGCTCTAGTTTTTCCTTCGCCTCTTTGAAAACGGCAAAAATATTTTGCTTTCTAGGAATCTCCCTGGACGTTGATGCGGACCAGGATGGTGTGGTGGAGAAGAACAACCCGAAGAAGGTAGTGTCCAGATTCCAAATCTTCCTTGGGCAGAAATAGTCTTTGGAATAGTCCCTTTAGAGGGATGCTCGCCTTACCTGGCTCTTAAAAGCGGACCCACCTGTATGCTCGTATTTCACAAGGCTAGATGTTAAACCAGTGGTAAAGTTCAATTTTTTTTACTACTGGTTCTGTGGGCATGGCTTGGTGGGTGTGACAGGGAAAGGATACTGCAAAATCCCCATTCCCTCCCCACTCCAGGGGAAGGATACTGCAAAATCCCCATTCCCTCCCCACTCCAGGGAGAGGATACTGCAAAATCCCCATTCCCTCCACACTCCAGGGGAAGGATACTGTAAAATCCCCATTCCCTCCCTACTCCAGGGGAAGGATACTGCAAAATCCCCATTCCCTCTCAACTCCAGAGGAAGGATACTGCAAAATCCCCATTCCCTCCCCACTCCAGGGGAAGGATACTGCAAAATCCCCATTCCCTCCCCACTCCAGGGAGAGGATACTGCAAAATCCCCATTCCCTCCACACTCCAGGGGAAGGATACTGTAAAATCCCCATTCCCTCCCTACTCCAGGGGAAGGATACTGCAAAATCCCCATTCCCTCTCCACTCCAGAGGAAGGATACTTCAGAATCCCCATTCCCTCCCCACTGCAGGGGAAGGATACTGCAAAATCTCCATTCCCTCCCCACTCCAGGGGAAGGATACTGCAGAATCCCCATTCCCTCCCCACTTCAGGGGAAGAATACTGCAGAATCCCCATTCCCTCCCCACTCCAGGGGAAGGATACTGCAAAATCTCCATTCCCTCCCCACTCCAGGGGAAGGATACTGCAGAATCCCCATTCCCTCCCCACTCCAGGAGAAGGATACTGCAAAATCCCCATTCCCTCCCCACTCCAGGGGAAGGATACTGCAAAATCTCCATTCCCTCCCCACTCCAGGGGAAGGATACTGCAAAATCCCCATTCCCTCCCCACTCCAGGGGAAGGATACTGCAAAATCCCCATTCCCTCCCCACTCCAGGGGAAAGATACTGCAAAATCCCCATTCCCTCCCCACTCCAGGGGAAGGATACTGCAAAATCCCCATTCCCTCCCCACTCCAGGGGAAGGATACTGCAAAATCCCCATTCCCTCCCCACTCCAGGGGAAAGATACTGCAAAATCTCCATTCCCTCCCCACTCCAGGGGAAAGATACTGCAAAATCTCCATTCCCTCCCCACTCCAGGGGAAGGATACTACAAAATCCCCATTCCCTCCCCACTCCAGGGGAAGGATACTGCAAAATCCCCATTCCCTCCCCACTCCAGGGGAAGGATACTACAAAATCCACATTCCTTCCTCACTCTGGGGACAGCCAGAGGTGGCATTTGCCGGTTCTCCGAACTACTCACGATTTCTGCTACCGGTTCTCCAGAACCTGTCATAACCTGCTGAATTTCACCCCTGTGTTAAACAACATTTCTACCAAATGGAGCCAAGCAAGGACTTCTAACCAAAAAATTGTTGCATGCTCACTCAAGTTTAAATTGACAATTACATTCCTGTTGCTTTGTGGGTGTTTAGTTTCCCTTTTTTTTGGAGTGGGGTGTCAGGAAGAATAAGAAGAGGTGTCCTCTACCACTGATTTTAATTAAGAGGCAAAAGTTTAGCTCACATTCCAATTCCATTTTTTTTCTGTATTTTGCCTGCTTCCTCTCCGTCCCTCGGGGTTCACAGCACCATCGTCTCCTTTTGGCTCCTGGGGGGCAGTGTTGTGAAATGGGTGGGGCTGAGGATAGGGTCCCTGGTTCAGAGTCCCACTCGCCAGCTTCCGAAAGCGAGCTTTCTCCACGAGCAGCAAGCCGAGGGCGGGGGACAGGTTCAGCTGGGGTCATTCTTTTGCAGCCTACAAGGCATTCGGATCGACAGAGCCCTCACCCGCTTTTTGGCAAAGGTGCCCATAGCGTTTGGCCCCCTGTGCGTAATTTGGCACTCATTCTCTAATGCCGCTCCAGGCCCCCTGCTGGGACAGTGATTTCCCTCGGTTGGGTTACTCTTCCCTCTCTCAAATCTCTTTTTTTTCCCCCTCTTGGGCTAAGGCACCTGCAGACGCTGAAGCAAAAAGGGGAGACTATCCCTTTTACCTGGTCTCCAGGTGTATCCAGACACGGAAGGTAGAGATGAAGCCGGGGAGATGAATCACCTGTATAAAAATTGGATTAATAAATAAATACGGGATGCAGAAACTCTGGATACATTTTATGCCCTTGGCCTTATTTTTGGGGATGTCTTATTATTTTGGAGGTGCAGGAGGCCCCTTAACCTCGGCCCGGGGATCAGCTGATCCAGAGAGGGCCAGACGTTCTCGCTCTGTTTATGGCACACTCTTGCCAGTCCTAGCGTCACTCTTTTTGCGGCCGCCACTAAGAGAAGTGGCGCGGTAGCTAGGGTTTGCGGGAGCGGCCTCTGCGAGGCCGTTCCGCGTGGATGGCAGGTGCATGCAGGGCGCATGGGGCATGTTCCCCCCCTTCCCCTTCCAAGAAACGAGGATGCTGTGCAAACATTTAAATATTTTAGGGGAAGGCTTATTTTCCGGGTAATGCTTATTTTAGTGCATACGCTCAAAAGCCCTATTGGGCTTATTATCCAGGGAGATGCTATATTCGGGGAAATAAGGTATAATATTTGCAAGTGGTTAAGGCAAACACCTCCCTATAAGAAAGAGGAGGAGGAGGAGGAGGAAATGAAGTATTTATTCATTTTTAATATTTATTAAATTTCTACACCGCCCTCATCTCACCTAAATGACTCTGGGAGGTTCGGTATATATATGTATATACACATACATACATACATACATGCATACATGTACACACACACATACATATACACACACATGCATACACGTGTGTGTGTGTGTGTGTGTGTGTACGTGTGTGTGTTTTCCAGCATAACTCTGGAATGCCTCGAGCAATTTCAACCCAACTTGTTACACAGATGACTTACTCTCTGGAAACAAATACTGTGGGGGGTAAGACATCCCTAACACCCCTCGGGGTGTGTTTTCCGTTAAGATACAGCCTGTTGTGCCTTAAAATGGCTTCTACTGTACTGCCGTAAAACGGCTTCTACTGTACCGTGCAGTGGAGTTGCCGTGGTAACGGCTTCACGGTACTCCACCAGGGGGCTCCTTCTGGTGAGGGGGAAAATCCATCATTAGAAATTACGTTTGATCCACACATTTCCCCTCTATCAATAAATTCCTGGGCAATGCCGAGTTATCAGCTAGTAGCATAATAAAAACCGCATCATTGCAAAAATATAAAAGCCTAGCTGAAAAAAAAGGCCATTTAAAACGAACGAGAACTTAACAAGTAAAAACAAATCAGGAAAATGCAGCAAAAATTGAGGCTTCCAAGACGGACAGAATCTAGAACAGCGCCATAAAAGTAATGTTAGCTTTCCTGTAGAGTTGATGGCCTGGCCTGGTTTAATCGTGGGGTTGATAATGATGGGTGTAGACTGGACCTATTGACCGTAAGCAAGACGGTTTCCTTATATTTTGGCCCTTTCCTGTGGTTCTGGATCACACCGAGTGTTGGAAACATGACTTCCCAGGGGCAACATGAATTCTTTTGATATTTGAATGGAACCCAGAGGAATCTTTCAAAATCTTTCTTAGCTCTCCCCTCACGTCATAGATCAGGGGTCGGCAACCTTAAACACTCAAAGAGCCACAAAGTTCCTAATCAGAAGCCCCCTCCCCCCCATTCAATTCTGGAGCCAACTGGAAGTCCAGTTCCCTCCACCATAGAGTCTCCTCCTGGTGTAACGCCCTTTTTCCTCTCGTGACCGGAAGTCCGGTTCCCCCACCATAGAGTTTCCTCTTAGCAGGGCATCCTTTTTCCTCTACCTGTCCTTACCGAAAGCCCTATCAATTGTGGAGCCAACCGGCGACAGGGAGCCACAGCAGAGGGATGAAAGAGCCACACGAGGCTCCAGAGCCGCAGGTGGCTGACTCCTGCCATAGTTAAATCTCTTGCCCGAATTGACCTGCTTAAATGTGAAATTCTGTCCTTCCAGGCCACGTGGACCTGGGGCCCCGACGGCCAAGGTGCCATCTTGTTGGTCAACTGCGACAAAGATAATCCATACAGCAGCACGGAGGACTGTCAAGATGACAAGATATTTTCCAAGGAAGGTACAGTATGATTGATCTCTCTGGAAATTAAAAAGCCGATAGAAATCCATTTTGCAGATCAGCCTCTATTGCTTGAAACACAAAATCCGGCTTTAAATGCAGCCAAGTGTTCTCCAGTCACGAGCTAACAAGGAGAAGAAAAATGGGTTTGAGGGTAAACCCCCTGTAATTTAGCAAGGGGTCAACATTCAGGCAGAAACCTGATGCTGACACGGTCATGTTGCATTTCTAAAGAAAGGCACGCACATGACTTAAAAAGAAACCTCCTTTAGTAAGTCAGGAATTAAAACGCCCTCGCGATGCGTGTTGCAAAGAAATCAGCAGGAAAAATGTTTGCGTCTTAAGCGGGAACTCTTGTTAGGAAGCTGCAATAAGGACGAAGATTGCACCTTATAGAAAAGACGAGTTTTGAGTTGGAGGAAGGGGTGTTGAGATCTTGTTGTGGTCCACCAGTGGCCAGCGGATCTGGCAGCAGATTCAGACAGTGAGGAGGTTGGGGAGGAACTTGGGCCAGTCCTGGAGCCTGGGGAAGGCTCTGATGAGGGCTCTGTGTCGGAGGCAGAGAGGGGACCAGGGCCGTCTGACAGTTATCAGCTGCCTTCAGAGTCAGACATCAGTGGAGCAGAAGAACAGCTGGAGCCTGTTCCCAGTGTGCACATGCGCAGAGCTGCCAGGAGAAGGGAATAGCTAAAGAACAGGGGTCGACTTGGGAGGAGGGTCACAGGTGGACGGTAAATGGCCCCTCCCAGAGGAAACAAAGAGGAGCAAAAGGGGAGGGGAGTTTGCAGGAGACAATGAGTTCAATCCATTAGGGTGAAGATCTGTTCCTGACTCCTTGCCAAGTAATTGGCAAGCATACAGCATGGAGTTTTGAAGATATCGGCCTGGCAGCTCTCCAAGCCTGATCAAGATCTGCAGTTGTGAAATCTCTTGAAGGACTGTTGGCTGGGACTTTGCTGGAGAGGAATTCCTTTTGAACTAAATAAAAGGGGTTTTATTGGGACAACGAGTTGGCTTCGTGCTTTTGGGAAGCCTCGGTCAGAACAGATCTAATAAAAGCTAAATGCACTTTTCTGAGAGGAACAGCAGAACAATGGAGGCAGGAATTGGCATCTGGCGGGCAAGGGGGAAATGCCATCCTGAGTCCCTGGCATATCCTGCCTGAAGCCTTTGAAAGTCGGGCCACATCTTTAGTCTGCACAAGGGGTTTGTCGTTGATCTGACAGAGGCTTCCCGAGAGCATGAAGCAAACTCCTGGTCTCGACAAAAACCCTTTTATTAATTTACTGTAAATTCTGCTCATTCACATCCAGCAAAGACTTTCAAGGGAGGATTTACAGTCACAGACCTTCTCTGGCTTGGAGACCTGACAAGCCCAATATCTGCAGAACATGGCAAGGAATCTTGGAGAGTCACGAACCAATGAAGCGAATGAATTGTCTCCTGCAAACTCCACTCCCCTTTCGCTCCTCTTTTATTCCCTATGGGAGGGGCCGTTCATTATCTGGCCTTACTCCCAAGTCGACCCCTGTTCTTTAGCTGTTCCTTTAGTCTGGCAACTCTGTGCATGCACACATTGGGAACAGGCTCCAGCTGTTCTTCTGCCTCACTGAAGTCTGACTCTGAAGGCAGCTGATAACTGGCATACGGCTCTGTCCCTGTCTCTGCCTCTAACACAGAGCCCTCATCAGAGCCTTCCCCAGACTCCAGGACTGGCCCATCTTCCTCCCCAACCTCCTCACTGTCCGAATCTGCTGCCAGCTCAGCTGGCTGCTGGCAGGCCAAAACAGTCATGTGTTTTGAACCAAAAAGAATACAAATAGTCCTTGACATATAACCGCAACGGAGCCCGAAATTTGTCTTGCTAAGCGAGATGGCCGTTGAATGAGTTTGGCCCCATTTTACGCCCTTTCTCGCCGCTGTTGATAAACGAGCCCCTGCCATTGTTAATCTAGTCACACCGTCGTTAAATGGATCTGGGTTCCCCATGGATGCGGCTTGTCAGAAGATTGCAAAAATGGATCAGTGACCCCAGGATCAATAAAGAGTCAGTTGCCAAGCGTCTGACTTCTGATCACATGATCACGGGCATGTCGCAATAGCCATAAGCGTGAAAAACTGTCACTTTTGTCAGTGCTGCTGTTGTACCTTCGAAGAGTCTCTAAATGGATGGTTGTAAGTCTACCTGTATGAGAAAATGCAAAGCTCAGAACGGCGGACAGAATTGGGTTGCAGAAACTGAGCCACGAACTGGAGGCTTTCAAGAATAGGACAATCATTTAACAGGGGTGGGAATGGGTGTAAGGTCTCCTGCCTTGAGCAGAGGGTTGGACTAGAAGACCTCCGAAGTCCCTCCCAACCCTATGATTCTATTCTATATTCTATGTCCGTGATGGCGAACCCTATGGCACGCAGAGCCATATCAGTGGACATGCAAGCTGAGCTCTGGTGGCGTGCGCACGCAGTCCAGCTGATTTTCGGGCCTTCTGGGGCGTGGGGAAAGTGAAAAACGGACCTTCTAGTCTAACTGGAAGATGTCAAATAGGGCGTTTCCGGCCTCCAGAGGGTCTCTGGGGAGTGGGGAGGGTCTTTTTCGCCCTCCCTAAGCTCATAGAAAAGTTCTGGAGCCTGGGGAGGGCGAAAAACGGGTCTACTGTGCCACTGCATGCCAAAAGAGGTGGTCGCGTGGGGGGGGAGGGCACATAGAATTACGGGGGTGGGGACATGTGTGCACGAAGCCCCAGCACTCCAGTGGTGGGTTGCAGGCGGTACACCCCAGTACAGGCATACCGGAGCCAGCCTGGAGCACCGTGTATCGTTCCGGTACGGTGCGTTAGAGGGCCCACCCGCCCGAGCGCCTTACCTGTCCTTTAAAGCCTTCGGCGCCTGCGTGACACTCCGACGAGTAGCTGGAGCGCCTCCATGTGGGTGACGCCGGGCCCATTCCAACCGTACCAGTTGGAACGGGATCCGTAACCCACCACTGCCGCACTCCCTCCGCTTTTGGCACACGATGGCAAAAAGATTAGCCATCTCTGTTCTATGTGCTCTCAGAGAATTAGCTCTGGGAAAGAAGATAAAGCATTTGCCCTGGTCTGCCCAGTACTCCGATTCTTCCACTCCCCCATCGGACATTCTCCTCCACTCAAAGAACCCCCTGGAACTTCCCTCTTTCTTCTTTCTTGGGCTTTGAACCCACCCACCCCCCGCAGATCTGGAGGACATGTCCCGGATGTTGCTGAGAACGCAAGGCCCCGACAGGCTTCCCGCTGGCTACGAGATGATTCTCCACATTCCACTTTCGGACACCGACAAGGTCGGCGTTTTTTACCTGCAGAGTAAGTGCCTTTCCTGCTCTCTCCCCCCCCCCCCCCCCGTTTTACAACCAGTGGTGAAATCTTTTTTTTTTTTTTACTACCGGTTTATTGTGGGCGTAACTTGGGGCGGGGCTGGGGAGGTCATGTGACTGGCAGAACGGACGATTTGTTTCCTGCAAAAGCCCACTCCCCTTTCGCTCGTCCTTTATTTCCTACGGGAGGGGCCATTCACCGTCCACCTGTGGCTTTACTCCCACTTCGAGCCTGAATTCTGAGTTGTTCCTTTCGTATGGCAGCTCTGCGCCTGCGCGCACCGGGAACAGGCTCCAGCTGTTCCTCTGCCTCACTGCTCTCAAGCTCCGTAGGCACCTGATCACTGCCAGACAGTCTCGGCCCCATCTCTGCCTCCAACACGGAGCCCTCATCCGAGCCTTCCCCAGACTCCAGGACTGGCCCATCTTCCTCCCCAACCTCCTCATTGTCCGACTCTGCTTGCCACAACAAGTTAGGAGTAGAAAAATGAAATTCTTCTGGCTCTCCCATCTCTTTTGAAAAACAGGGAAAATTCTCCTTTGAAGTCAGAAAAGTTTACGTAACTTTTTCTGGCAATATGACAAAAGGGAGGGGTTTCTCAGGCCTCCTTTCCCTGTGATTCATTCATTTATTTTTTTCAAAGAATTCCCCTTCTACGAATTTCCTGGCTGTTTCCATCTCAAATGCAAACTGGGTCCAGCCAGGTGAGAGGTCGTAAAGCTCACAAGTCTTGAGGGTGTTTTTTTTTCCCTTTCGCGGGAGAGATGGTGGATGTGTCCATTTTGGTCCACAAATGCAACAGGATACCCCGGGGGGCCGTCTTGCCAGGGGATCAGGACATCTGAGCAGGCCATGTCCATTTGGCTGGTCTCATCCTTGGGAGACCTCTCGACGCCCTTGGGGTGGATGCTTTCCTGCAGATTACACAAGGCCCTTTTGGAGCAGCTGATGGGGGAGCGAATATCAGCCCGGCCTCCATAGAACAGAACAGAACAGAACAGAACAGAAGAGGAGAGAGAATAGAAAATAGAATAGAGAGTAGAGTAGAGTAGAGTAGAGTAGAGTAGAGTAGAATAGAATAGAATAGAATAGAATAGAATAGAATAGAATATATGGAATGGAATGACAAGTAGAGTAGAGTAGAGTAGAATAGAATAGAATAGAATAGAACAGAATAGAACAGAATAGAACAGAATAGAATAGAATATAGACAGAATACAATAGAAAAGAACAGAAAAGAATAGAATAGAATATAGACAGAATAGAATAGAATAGAATAGAAAATATGGAATAGAATAGAATAGAATATAGACACAATAGAATAGAAAAGAACAGAAAAGAAAAGAATAGAATAGAATAGAATATAGACAGAATGGAATGGAATAGAATAGAATAGAATAGAATAGAATAGAATAGAATAGAATAGAATAGAAAAGAAAATATGGACTGGAATGAGAATAGAGTAGAATAGAATAGAATAGAATAGAATAGAATAGAATAGAATAGAATATAGACACAATAGAATAGAAAAGAATTGAAAAGAATAGAAAAGAATAGAATAGAATATAGGCAGAATAGAATAGAATAGAAAATATGGAATGGAATGAGAATAGAGTAGAATAGAATAGAACATAATAGAATAGAATATAGACACAACAGAATTGAAAAGAATTGAAAAGAATAGAAAAGAATAGAATAGAATATAGGCAGAATAGGATAGGGTAGGGTAGGGTAGGGTAGGGTAGGATAGAATAGAATAGAATAGAATAGAATAGAATAGAATTCCTTATTGGCCAAGTGTGATGGGACACACAAGGAATTTCTCTTTGGTGCATAAGCTCTCAATGTACATAAAAGGACAAGATACATTCATCAAGAATAATAAGGTACAATACTTAATGATAGTCATAGGGTACAAATAAGCAATCAGGGAACAATCAATATCAATATAAATCGTAAGGATATAAGCAACAAAGTTACAGTCCCGCAGTCATAAGTGGGAGGAGATGGGGGAGAGGAACGATGAGAAGGCTAATAGTAATAGTAATGCAGCCTTAGTGAATAGTTTGACAGTGGGGAGGGAATTATTTGTTTAGCAGAGTGATGGTGTTCGGGGGGGGAAACTGCCTTTATGTCTAATTGTTCTGGTGTGCCGTGCACTATAGCGTCGATTTGAGGGTAGGAGTTGAAACAATTTATGTCCAGGATGCGAGGGGTCTGTAGATCTTTTCACGGCCCTCTTTTTGACTCGTGCAACGTCCAGGTCCTCAATGGAAGGCAGGTTGGCATCCATTGTTTTTTCTGCAGTTCTGATTCTCCTCTGAAGTCCGTATCTGTCTTGTTGGGTTGAAGAGCCAAACCAGACAGTTATGGAGGTGCAGAGGACAGACTCAATAATTCCTCTGTAGAACTGTATCCGCAGCTCCTTGGGAAGTTTGAGCTTCCTGAGTTGGCGCAGAAAGAACATTCTTTGTTGTGCTTTTTTGATGTTAGGTGTCCATTTTAGGTCTTGAGATATCTTGAGATGTCATCCTCCTCAATATCTCCGTTCTTCTGGGTCCCTTTTCTGCTAAGACTGATCTCCATTTCCCTAAATGTAAGGCTGGAGGACACCTATGACCTCAAGCTCATTAAACACACAAACAAGCCTGTTTTCAGGGAGGTTGTGCTTTTTCCATCATTTTAAGACCCTTTCCCATAACTTTAAGGAAAAGTGGATCCAAACGCCACTTTCCTTAAAACAGAACCCTCGGCCCACACCCCTGATTTGGTTCTGACCCAGAATTTTGGCTTCAGTGACCATCATGGCTTGTTCTGTGTTATGGTGAATGCAGATGTTTGCTGCAGGAGAGCCCATGCCTCTCTTCCTCTCTCTCCTCCGTTCTCCAGATCCATTCTTCGGCCAGCGCTACATACACATTCTGGGCAGGAGGAAGCTGTGCCACGTGGTGAAATACACGGGCGGCTCGGCCGAACTGGAATTCTTTGTGGAGGGGCTGCGCTTCCCGGACGAGAGTTTTGAAGGACTCGTCTCCATCCACGTCAGTCTGCTGGAGCCGATGGCCGAGGTTGGTCTCTGGGCAGAAAGTTGGTCTCTGGGACGAGGACAGTGGTGGGATTCAAATGTTTTTACTACCGGTTCTGTGGGTGTGGCTTGGTGGGTGTGGCTTGGTGGGCATGGCAGGGGAAGGTTACTGCAAAATCCCCATTTCCTCCTGATCATCCGGGACTCGGGAGGCAGAGAATAGATGGGGGCGTGGCCAGCCAGAGGTGATATTTGCCAGTTCTACCAACTACTCAAAATTTCCACTACCGGTTCTCCAGAACTGGTCAGAACCGGCTGAATCTCACCTCTGGCCAAGTGTCCCTTTTGATCTCTGTGGTCTCAGTATCCCTTTTGCCCTCCCCCTCCCGTCAGAGCCTCTGGAAATCCTGGCATCCTGGCAGAGCTGGGGCTGACATGGCTTTGGCCAGGAGGAAAATCACGGCTTCTAATGTACCCACTGTTTCACGTGCCTTTTTCTGCCACCTCCCACCAATGCGTGAGTTGTTGTTATATTGCCTGTCTTTGCTCCTACAGTGTCAGCCTTCCTTGGCCGAGGGGCACCCTTGCTTTCTCACTGCCCAGCCTGCCCCTGTACAGGTTCTGACCTAGGCTTCCCCAAAAAAGCACGAAGCCGACTCCTGGCCCTGATGAAACCGCTTTTATTAAATGAATGTGAATTCCTCTCCTTCACATTCAGCCAAGGCCTGGCAAACAGTCTTTCAAAGGAGTATTTATGACTACAGACCTTATCTAGCTTGGAAAGCTGCCATGTCAATATTTCCCCAAATGAGGTGCTGTGCAAGGAAAGGCTGGGCACAGAGTCTCGGAGATTCAGGGACAGATCTTCACACTCCTGAAACGAATCTAACGGCTGAATAAACGCATTGTTTCCTGTCCCCTTTCGTTCCTTTTTTATTTCCTATGGGAAGGGCCACTCACCTTCCACCTGTGGCTTCACTCCCAAGTCAACCTTGATTCTGAGTTGTTCTTTTCTTCTGGCAGCTCTGCGCATGCGCACACTGGGAACAGGCTCCAGCTGTTCCTCTGCCTCACTGCTATCAAGCTCCGTAGGCACCTGATCACTGCCAGACGGCCTTGGCCCCGTCTCTGCCTCTGATGCAGAGCCCTCGTCCGAGCCTTCTCCAACCTCCAGGACTGGCCCATGCTCCTCCCCATCCTCCTCACTGTCTTACTCTGCTGTCAGTTCCAAGCAGGCCACAACAGTAACCACCTCCAGATGATTTTAGAATCGTATCAATAGAGCCAGGGATGGAGGCTGTTTTTTTACATTACTGCTGGTTGCCTTCTCGGGTTCCTGGCCTGCTTGAAATGCCACCTGGGGTCTTATGGGAATTAGCTGTATCGCCTTACCTAACAGGGCAAATTTCATTAGCCTAAAAATGCTAATTTCATTAGCCTTCATCGGCCAGTTGGGGGCCTCATTTCGAACTGCCCAACCTCCTCCATTTGCCCTGGGGTGGACCTCACCCGTTTGCCCGGACGTTTAGTCCGCGTCCACTCCCTGACCGTTTCTCTCCACCATCCGAATCCTGGCGGTTTCCAATTTCTTTTACCAATGAGCCAATTAATTATGTTTGCAAGATGAAATCCTACCCGGGAGCCCTTGGGTTATTTATTTATCTATTTGTCTGGGAAGCCCATTGGCTCTGAGCAGTTTGCTTCTGCGTTTTTCTTTCTGGCAAATAACAAAAAACGTGAGTTTTTCATATATTTTGTTTCAAAAAGCAGATCTGTTTTACACAAGAAGGTGTTCTGACCGAGGCTTCCCAAGAGCATGAAGCAAACTCCATGTCACAACAAAAAACCCTTTTATTAATTTGCTGTGAATTCTGCTCATTCACATCCGGCAAAGGCTTTCAAGGGAGGATTTACAGTCACTGACCTTATCTGGCTTGGAGAGCTGCCAGGCCAATATCTGCAGAACTTGGCCAGGAGTCTCGGAGAGTCAGGAACCAATTAAGCGAACTAATGGCCTCCTGCAAACTCCACTCCCCTTTTGCTCCTCTTTTAGTTCCTCTGGGAGGGGCCATTCATCGTCCATCTGTGGCCTTCCTCCCAAGTTGACCTCTGTTCTTTAGCTGTTCCCTTCGTTTGGCAACTCTGCGCATGCGCACACTGGGAACAGGCTCCAGCTGTTCTTCTGTCTCACTGATGTCTGACTCTGAAGGCAGCTGATAACTGGCAAATGGCCTGTCCTCCTCTCTGCCTCCGACACAGAGCCCTCATTAGAGCTTTCCCCAGACTCCAGGACTGGCCCAGTTTCCTCCCCAACCCTCCTCACTATCCAAATCTCACACCAGCTTTGCTGGCCTCTGGCGGGCCACAACAGAATGCTTGATGTTAGAAAGGCTCCAGTGTTGCATTTCTTAACTTTTTTTTAAGACTGTCTTTTTAAAAAAATCTTCCGGCAGGGTATTCCGCAGGCCCCGATCTTCACCGACACTGTCGTTTTCCGAGTCGCGCCCTGGATCATGACCCCAAACACCTTGTCGCCAATCAGCGTCTTTGTGTGCAGGTAAAGGACCAAAGGAGTATACAGGTTGCCCTCAACCTATAGGGGCGTGGTGGCTCAGTGGCTAAGACGCTGAGCTTGTTGATCAGAAAAGTCAGCAGTTCAGCGGTTCGAATCCTTAGCGCCGCGTAACGGAGTGAGCTCCCGTGACTTGTCCCAGCTTCTGCCAACCTAGCAGTTCGAAAGCACATAAAAAATGCCAGTAGAAAAATAGGAATCACCTTTGGTGGGAAGGTAATAGCGTTCCGTGCGCCTTTGGCATTTAGTCATGCCTTTCCCCTCTTTTCTTCTTCAGTCTTTTCTTCCTTCCTTCCTGCCTTTACTTTACTTTCCCTCCTTCTTCCCTCCCTCCCTCCCACCTTCTTTCTTTTCTTTCTTTTCTTTCTTTCTCTTTCTTTCTCCCTCCCTGCTTCTTTCTTTCTCTCTCTGTCCCTCTCCCTCTTTCTGTCTTTTCTTCCTTCCTTCCTCTTCCTTCCTCCCCCACCTCTTTCTTCTTCAGTCTTCTTTCTTCCTTTTTCTTTCTTTCTTTCTCTCTCCCTCCTTTCTTTCTCTCTCTTTCTCTCTCCCTCCTTCTTTCTGTCTTTTCTTCTTTTCCTTCCTTCTTCCCTTCTACCTCCTTTCTTCTCTAGTCCTTTCTTTCTTTCTTTCTTTCTTTCTTTCTTTCTTTCTTTCTTTCTTTCTTTCTTTCTTTCTTTCTTTCTCTTTCTTTCCCACTCAATCCTCTAAGAAAAAGAGCCAGAGATACAGAGTGGTTTCATATGTTTATTAGAAACTTAAAATAAGGAAGGTATTGTTATAAGAATTCACACTGTATCTCCGGCTCTTTTTCTTGGAGAACTGAGCGGGCCCAGGCGTGGGCCATGGGTACCAGATGATGCCCTCAAGGGAAGGATGTGCAGGCAGGGGCTCCGGTAACACCTCACCTTCTTCTCCTTCCCTCCACACAGTGTCAAGGACAACTATCTCTTCCTGAAGGAAATTAACAGTTTGGTGAACAAAGCCGGATGCCAGATAAGTGTTTGCTCTCGGTACATGAACCGTGGCGACCGATGGATGCAGGTTAGCACCAGTGGCTGTGGCCAGATGCACTTTTTGCACGCAGGTGTGAATGTGTGCTGCATCAGGGGTGGGATTCAGCCGGTTCGTACCGGTTCAAGTGAACCGGATGCTAATTTTGCATTTGCGGGATCGTGGGATAATTTTGCGGGATAATTTTGCATCTGCGGAATCGTGTCCTGCCCCATACATCCCTGCGGCCCATTCGCTCACACAGAGAGGGTCTTCTCCAGGTGCCGTCCTCTAGAGATTGTCAGAGGGCAGTGCCCAGGAGTAGGTCCTTCTCTGTGGCGGGCCCTACCCTTTGGAACGACCTCCCCCCAGACATTAGGACAACAACCGATCTCCGCTCCTTCCGCAGTAAACTGAAGACCCACCTGTTTCAGCTAGCCGGCCTGGCATAACTCGACAACTTTTCCACCCCTTGGTCATTTTTAATTGTTGATTTTAGTTCTTTAAATTTTTAATGTTATTGGAGTTTTAACCTTTCTGAGTATTGTAATTTATTTATTTATTTTTACCTCCCCTGTATGACACTGTTCTGACTGTTGCTTTTGTACGTCGCCCCGAGTCCCTGTGGGGAGAGGGGGCGACTAATAAGTTCAAATAAATAAATAAATAAAATTTGGTTTGCCGAACTGGTAGTTGGAAGGACTGGCTGGCCACACCCACCCTTCCCCTCCCAGGAGTCTCCCTGTGTCCCGTTCATCATGCCAGGTAAATGCAGGTCCTGCTTGAAGGCTCTGGGAGGAACCCAGATGAGACCATTTTTGCCCTCCCGGAGGCTCAAACAAAGCCTCCGGAGCCTGGGGAGGGCAAAAATCCGCCCCTCTGCTGTAGTGCAGGAGGCTGAGTAGGCCATGCCCACCCAGCAACCGGGCAGAGAAGCGGTGGCTAAAATGTTTCAACCCCATCCCTGCATTGCACATCTCCATAAAATTCTCCATAGATTGATGAACGTTGACTATACGCCATCCAGTGGGCATTGACTCTTAGCGACCACATAAGATAGATTCTCTCCGTAATGATCTTCTCGATTGCTCTTCCCAAAGGCAGCCTTGTTTCTCAAACCTGGCACGCTTAAGAATGTGGACTTTGACTCCCGGAATCCCCTCACCTGGCCTTTGATCTCCCCACACCTTGCTTCTTCCCTTCAGATCTCCTGCGCTTCAGCTGTAGAGAATCTTGCAACCTCCGTAGTCCTGATTCTCCTTCTCTTGCAGGACGAGATTGAATTTGGCTACATTCAGGCGCCCCACAAGCAGTTTCCGGTGGTTTTGGACTCTCCGCGGGATGGAGGCCTCGAACATTTTGCCGTCAAAGAGATTTTGGTAAGAGCTTTGTTGTTGTTGGTTGCAAAGTGGTGTCCAACCCGTCACGACCCCAAGGACAACGTTCCTCCAGGATTTCCTGTCCTCTACCTCCTCTGCAGTCCAATTAAGCTCAGGCCGACTGCTTCGGTGACTTCATCCAGCCACCTCCTTCTCTGTCATCCCCTTCTTCTTTTGCCTTCCATCGTTCCCAGCATGAGGCTCTTCTCCAGGGAGTCCTTTTTCCTTCTCATTAGGTGACCAAAGTATTTGAGTTTCCTCTTCAGGATCTGGCCTTCTAAAGAACAGTCAGGGTGGATCTCCTCTAGGAACTGACCGGTTGGATCGCCTTGCAGTCCAAGGGACTCGCAGGAGTCTTCTCCAGCACCAGAGTTCAAATGCCTCCATTCTTTGGCACACAGGCTTCCTTATGGCCCACCTTTCACAGCCATCCATTGCAACTGGGGAAACCATTGCTACGGCTGTGCTTTCCTCTCTTAGTGACCTTGTCGTGGGAGCTGAGGCACTCCTCAGGGGCAAAGACATCTAAAAATATTATTCAAGGGAGTAAGCAGCAGAAGACCGATAGCAAACCGGCAGGAAAATCTGAATATATATATTTTTTAAAAAATAAGCTTTTCGTTTTGCAGTTTGATGGAGCCCTGTCTGGAAAAGATCTTGACAGACTTGAACAATGGGCCTGTCTAACAAAATGAAATTCAGTGGTGAAAAAAGGAAGGTTTTACACTTAGGCAAGAAAAACCAAAGGTAGAAAGATTGGGTGAAACTTGGCTTAATAGCAGCAAGTAAGAATAAACTTGGAAGCCCAATGAACAACCTTGCTCAATAGTAGTAACTGTGAAAAGGATCTTGGAGTCCTAGTGGACAATTATTTAAATAGGAGCCAGCCGTGTGCAGCAGCTGCCAAAAAAGCCAACACAGTTCTAGGCTGCATCAACAGAGGGATAGAATCAAGATCACGTGAAGTGTAAAATACCACTTTATAAGGCCTTGGTAAGGCCACACTTGGAATACTGCATTCAGTTTTGGTCTCCACGGATATTGAGCTCTGGAAAGAGTGCAGAGAAAACTCAAGAGATTATTAGGGGGCTGGAAGCTAAAACATATGAAGAATGGTTGCAAGAATTAGGTATGTCTAGTCTAGGGATGTGGTTGCTCGGTGGCTAAGACGCTGAGCTTGTCGATCAGAAAAGTCGGCAGTTCAGCGGTTCGAATCCCTAGGGCCGCGTAATGGAGGGAGCTCCCGTTACTTGTCCCAGCTTCTGCTAACCTAGCAGTTCGAAATCCTTGCGCGTAAAAATGCCAGTAGAAAAATAGAGGCCACCTTTGGTGGGAAGGTAACAGCATTCCGTGCGACTTCGGTGTTTGGTTACGCCACCTGACCACGGAGACGTCTTCGGACAGCGCTGGCTCTTCGGCTTTGAAAAGGAGATGAGCACCGCCCCCTACAGTTGGGAACGACTAGCACATATGTGCAAGGGGAACCCTTACCTTTTAGTCTAGTGAAAAAAAAGGACTATGGGAGATATGATAGCAGTGTTCCAATATTTGAGGGGCTGCCAGAAAGAAGAGGGGAGGGTCAACCTATTTTCCAAAGCATCAAAAGGCCAGGCAAGAAACAAGGGTTGGAAACTAACGAAGTAGAGAAGCAACTTGGAATTGAGGATAAATCTCCCGACAGTGAGAACTATTGATCAGTGGATCAGCTTAGCTTCAGAAGTTGTGGGCGGCTTTCAAAAGGAGACTGGGCAGCCGTTGGTCCGAAATGGGATAAGGATCTTCTGCTCGAGCAGGGGGTTGGACTAGAAGACCTCCGAGGCCCCTTCCAACTCTACTATTCGACGTTCTGTAGAATAAGGATTCTACAATAAGAAGAAAAAAAAAAGGATTGGCGGCTTAGTCTTAATCCTGTATATAAAGTTTCTAGCCCAGTGATGGCAAACCTTTTCAGCACTGAGTGCCCAAACTGGGACGTGTGTGAATGGAAATGCATTTGCGTGTGCTGGAGTGCCGGATACCCAGTGAACAGCTGGCTGGCGTGAGCATGCCTGTTTTTTGGGCGCTGTCTGGGCCGTTATCTGGGCTGTTTTCAGGCCGTTTTGGGGCCAAAAACAGCCTCCCAAATGGCTTGAAAACAGCCCAAAAAACGGCCTGAAAACGGCCCCAAAACAGCTTGAAAATGGCCCCCAAACAACCTGTTTTTTGGCTGTTTTAGGGGCCATCTTCAGGCCTGAAACCAGCCTGAAAATGGCCCATAAATGGCCTGAAAATGACCTCCAAAACTGCCTGTTTTTTAGCTGTTTTTGCGCCATCTTCAGGCCGTTTTCTGGCACTCCAACACCCGCGAAGACCAGCTGGCTGGCATGCACATGCCTGTTTTGTGGCCATTTTCCGGACCGTTTGCAGGCCATTTTCGGGCCAAAACCAACCTGAAAACAGAGAGAAAAATGGCCTGAAAATGGCCAAAAAACTGGCGTGAAAACAGCCCAAAAACCGGCCAGAAAATGGCCCCAAAACAGCTTGAAAATGGCCTGAAAACGCCCCAAAAATGGCCTATTGTTTGGCTGTTTTTTCAGGCCATCTTCAGGCTGTTTTCTGGCACTCCGACACCCGCGAAGACCAGCTGGCGACGGAGCACATGCCCACTGAGAGGGCTCTGCGTGCCACCTCTGGCACGCGTACCACAGGTTCGCCATCTCAGTTCTAGCCTCTTCAACCCCCAGGCGCTGGCCTGCGTTAGGACTTTTCCCGACAGGAACAATGTGCAGCCTTAACGGACCTCCGGATTGCCGAGTGTTGTTTTCAAGGTCCCATGTCAATCTGTGGCGTCCAGAAGTGGAATTCATGAACTGGACACCGATATTTCGGGGATGGCGTATGCTACAGACGCCCTGCCAAGAATGGAAATGTTTTCGGGAGGGCCCAGACCTCCTCCGCCAAGGACTCCGTCAAGGACTCCTGTCCCCCTAAAGCTCCAAACGTACCGACCCCTCAAACTCCGTACGATCCCCAACATGGCCCCTGCAACGCTTTGGCACCCCTGAATTTTTTTGGGGGGGAGGGAAGCCTGTGCATTTCATCGGATCTCTTCCCACGTGGCGCCAGAACCTGGCTGTTTTCGAAGCGTAGCTGGTAACCGGAGCCGAGAGCGAGGCGCCGCTAGTGTTACACGAAGAAGACGCTCCCTATCCATACATGGACTGGTCGTTCCTAAATGTAGGGAATCCATCATTTCTCCTGCCTCCGATGAGGACGTGCACCCCTGAATTGGTCACGGAGGGAGAAATATCATACCTCTCTCACTTTGCAAAAAATCCAGTTTGGTTGACGGAGGACAACCGTGGAAAAAAAAACATTTCTACCTGTCTCCTGCTGTTTGTTTCGCAAAGGGAAACCAAGAAGCCGGAGTGCTTAAATATTAAATATCCCCATCTTTTGTTTAATCTTTCCTCTCCTCGCCCCCCCTGCCTTTGGGCCTTCTCATTTTCCAATGAGGCTATTTAGCAGACTCTCTTTCTCACCACCTGCTGGGTAAGTGCCTGTCGGTAGCCTCTTGAGAGGCACTTAACGGAAAACGAGACCAGGAAGAATTCATTTCTCTGTGGACACAGAGCAGAAGGAAAAGAATTTGGTAGCAATCAGGATGGAGTTTCGGGATTTCGCGCGGTTTTCTAGAGATATCTGGCCTTGTTTGGCTCTTCTTAAAAACTTCCAGTGTTGGAGCATTCACAACTTCTGGAGGCAAGCTGTTCCACTGATTAATTGTTCTCACTGTCAGGAAAGTTCTCCTTAGTTCTAAGTTGCTTCTCTCCTTGATTAGAATATAGAATCACAGAGCTGGAAGTGACCTTGAAGGCCTTCTAATCCAACCCTCTGCTTAGGCAGGAAACTCTACACCACTTTAGACAAATAGGTATCCAACATCTTCTTAAAAACTTTCCGTGTTGGAGCATTCACAACTTCTGGAGGCAAGCTGTTCCACTGATTCACTGTTCTCACTGTCAGGAAATTTCTCCGTAGTTCTAAGTTGCTTCTCTCCTTGATTAGTTTCCACCCATTGCTTCTTGTCCTGCCCTCGTTATTCCTTGCCTGGCCTTCGGGTGCTTTGGAGAATAGTTTGACTCCCTCTTCTTTGTGGCAACCCCTGAGATATTGGAACACTGCTGTCATGTCTCCCCTAGTCCTTCTCTTCATTAAAGAAAAGAGTAAACGAAATTGTTGAGAGGTGTCTGGGCTCCAATGTGGCGCTCCTTTGGCCGAGAACATTGCAGTTATTTCCTTCCACTTTTTAAGCCACTGTCCTGGGGCATCCTGCGTGAGGCAGCTCAGCAGCCAACTTGGGGATATCTGCCCCACGAGTAACATGCATTAAAAGCATGTAGACACATTTGAGGCTTCTGTGTAAGTGCCCGGAGGGATTGCTAAATGCCGCTTGCTAATCCCGGGGAATTGGCAAGAAAGCTGAAAAAGGAACAGGGCAGCCGAGTGGAGGGAAGGCGGATTTTCTTTCCACACCTCTTGAGAATGAATGGCCTTTTTAAAAACTTTAGCAGAAGCAAGCAGAAACCAAGGCTTGTAACTCAAGACGCTCTCCGGCTTCGGCCTCCCCACTTTCGGAGCCTGGCTGCGGGGAGGGGAAACAGGCAAGGCAATGGGGGAAATTTGCAAGGTTGTGAAAACGGTGGCACAAGATTTTCTGAAACTGTAATGTCTCCTGGTGCCTGCCTTCCTTTCTCAAATGCTGACTCAGTTTTACAGAGGAATTACTGAGTCTCTCCTCTGCACCTCCGTAACTGTCTGGTTTGGCTCTGCAACCCAACAAGACAGACACGGACTTCAGAGGAGAATCAGAACTGCAGAAAAAACAATGGCTGCCAACCTGCCTTCCATTGAGGACCTGGACACTGCACGAGTCAAAAAGAGGGCTGTGAAAAGATCTACAGACCCCTCGCATCCTGGACATAAATTGTTTCAACTCCTACCCTCAAAACGAGGCTATAGGGCACTGCACACCAAGACAACTAGACACAAGGACAGTTTTTTCCCCCCGAACGCCATCACTCTGCTAAACAAATAATTCCCTCCCCACTGTCAAACTATTCACTAAGGCTGCACTGCTGTTACTATTAGTCTTCTCATCGTTCCTCTCCCCCATCTCTTCCCACCTAGGACTGCAGGGCTGTAACTTCGTGGCTTGTATCCTTACGATTTATTTTGATATTGTTTCCTGATTGCTTATTTGCACCCTATGACTATCATTAAGTGTTGTATCTTAGGATTCTTGACTAATGTATCTTGTTTTTTTTATTCACACTGAGAACTTACGAACCGAAGACAAATTCCTTGTGTGTCCAATCACGTTTGGCCTATTCTATTCTATTCCTATTCCTCCTATTTTTCTATTTCTATTCTTTCTATTTCTATTTCTTATTCTGTTCTGTTCTATTCTATTCCTATTCCTATTTCTCCTATTCTTTATATTTCCATTCTTTCTATTTCTATTCTATTTTATTCCTATTTCCATTCCTATTCCTTTTCTTTCTATTTCTATTCTTTCTATTTCTTATTCTATTCCTATTCCTATTCTTTCTTTCTATTCTTTCTATTTCTATTCTATTCTATTCCCCATTCTATTCTATCCCTGTCCTCTATTCCTATTCTATTTCTATTCTTTCTATTTCTTATTCTATTCTATTCCCTATTCTATTACCTATTCTATTCCCTATTCTATTTCCTATTCTATTCCCTATTCTATTCTATTCTACTTACTCTACTCTATTCCTATTCTATTCTATTCTATTCTATTCCCTATTCTATTCTATTCCCTATTCTATTCTAGTCTATTCCCTATCCTATCCCTATCCCTCTATTCCTATCCCTTTCCTGTTCTTTCTATTTCTATTTCTGTTCTGTTCTATTCTATTCTATTCTATTCCTCTACTCTACTCTACTCTACTCCTATTCTATTTCTATTCTTTATATTTCTTATTCTATTCTATTTCTATTCTTTATATTTCTTATTCTATTCTATTCCCTATTCTATTCCTATTCTATTCCCTATTGCTATTGCTATTGCTATTGCTATTGCTATTGCTATTGCTATTGCTATTCTATTCTATTCTATTCTATTCTATTCTATTCTACTCTACTCTACTCTACTCTACTCTACTCTACTCTACTCTACTCCTATTCCTATTCCTATTCCTATTCCTATTCCTATTCCTATTCTATTCTATTCCCTATCCTATCCCTATCCCTATCCTGTTCTTTCTATTTCTATTTCTGTTCTATTTCTGTTCTATTCTATTCTATTCTACTCTACTCTATTCCATTCCATTCCATTCCATTCAAAGAGCTCTGGCCACATGCACACAGGGACACACACATGTGTCCTTCCCCGTGCCAACCAGAGACGTTTCTCCCTGCCTGGGCTCAGAGATGAAGACGTCGTCGGTCACCTCCTGCCAATCTCCCGGCGCCCGTGGTTGGCACAGGATCCTAACAAGCATACCTGGTAGGACGGACTGCCCTTCCCTCTCGTCTGTCCCAGCGGCCCAGTCCGCTGGATGGAATTACAGCCGCGTCGCCTGGACACAAGCCGTCTAATTTGCAGCAAAGCCGGCCTGGCAGGCTCCCCTGGACTCGAGCAGCTCTCCGCTCTCTTCTTCTTCCTCCTCCTCCTGCCTACCCTGGAGTGAGATTCCTTTAGCAAGGAGGGAAGCCCCCCCAGCAGCTTCATCAGGACTAGTGGCTTGACGGCGGAGAGAATTACAGCCCGGATTCCACAGGGTTGATTGGCGGATAAGTTGGATGAGTGCCTTTGCCTTTCCCGGAAAGCGGGATTTCCTTGGCTCGGCTTGAGTCCCCTGAAACGTTTCCGAAAATGGTCTCTGAACGGCAGAATGTGCAGAAGGATATTTCTGCGCATTTTACTCTGGGGGAAGCTGTGAGGCTCCGTCTGCAGACAGGAGGAGACCACAGCTCAGAAGGAACTTCTCCAGTGACACATGCCCTCCCTTCCTTCCTTTTTCCTTCCTTCCTTCCTCCCTTCCTTCCTTTTTCCTTCCTTCCTTCCTTCCTTCATTCATTCATTCAGTCCTTTTTCCTTCCTCCCTTCCAAGCACCCAAATATTCTTCTCTCATCTCTCTATTTCTTCCTTCCCTTTCTCTCTTCCTTCTCCACCCTCCCTTCCTTTTCCTTCTTTCCTTCTTCCCTCCCTCTCTCCCCATCCTTTCCTCCCCATACTACCTCCCTTCCTTTTCCTTCCTTCCTTTTTCCTCCTCCTTTCCATCCACTCAACTATCCTTCTCTTATTTCTCCCTTTCCTCCTTCCCTTTCTCTCTTCCTTCTCCTTCCTGCCTTCCTTTTCTTCTTTCCTTCTTTCTTTCTTCCCTCCCTCCCCCATCCCTTCCTCCTCCCTCCCTCCTTTTCCTTCCTTCTTTCTTTCCTTCCTCCTTTCTTCCCTTTCTTTCCTTCCTTCCAACCACCCAAGTATTCTTCTCTCATCTCTTCCTTTCCCCCTTCCCTTTCTTCCTTCTCCTCCCTCCCTTCCTTTTTCATCCCTTCCTTCTTTCCTTCCTTCCTTCCAACCACCCAAATATTCTTCCCTCATCTCTCCCTTTCCTCCCTCCCTTTCTCTCTTCCTTCTCCTCCCTCCCTCCTTCCCTTCCTTCTTCCCTTCTTTCTTTCTTTCCTTCCTTCCTTCCCCATCCCTCCCTCCCTCCCTTCTCTTTCCTTCCTTCCTGGAAGCTCTCCAAGCCAGAGAAGGTCTGTGACTGTAAATCCTCCCTTGAAAGACTTTGCTAGATGTGAAGGAGCAGAATTGACAGTCAATTAATAAAAGGGTTTTTTGACGGGACAAGGAGTTTGCTTCCTGTTCTTGGGAAGCCTCGGGTCAGAACATGTCTGGTGGAGTTTCCCATTCCATTCTCACACTCATGTCCTTGGTTGTTCTGTTCTGGATTGGCATCTCTGCTTCCTGTCGTCCCTCCCCCCCTCCACATTCCCTTTCTCCCCCCCTTCCCACATTTTAAGGCAGGGTGCCAGCCGAAGGGAATCATCCTGAAGTGTTTACGATGGCAGACCTGAGCCAGAGCTCAGATTCCTGTCCTCTTCAGGTAGACGTCTGCCTGAAACTTCATCTCTTACTTTCCCTCCCCAGGGCCCAGATTTCGGCTACGTGACACTGGAGCCTCTCTTTGAGGTCATCACCAGCTTGGACTCCTTTGGAAACTTGGAGGTCAGCCCCCCGGTCTCGGTCCACGGGAAGGAGTATCCTTTGGGCAGGATCCTCATTGGGAGCAGCTTCCCCACGTAAGCAGGGAAAGTTTGCGGAAACTGGGAAGTGCAGCTTATTGATTTTTATGTGTATTATTTCGGCACGCTCAAAGTTTCCTTCCTTCTCTCATTTCCTTCCTCCCTCTCTCCTTTTTCCTTCCTTCCTCCCTCCCTCCCATCCATTCTTCTCTCATCTCTTCCTTTCTATCTCCTTCCTTCTTCCTTCCATCCCTCCATCTATTCTTCACTCATCTCTCTTTCTATCTCCCTCCCTCCCTTTTTCCTTCCTTCCTCCCTCCCAACCATTCTTCTCTCATCTCTCCCTTTCTACCTTCTTCCCTCCCTTTTTCTTTCCTTCCTTCCTTTCTTCTTTCCTTCCTTCCTCCACACCTCCCAACTATTCTTCTCTCATCTCACCCTTTCTCCCTCCCTTTCTCCCTCCCTCCCTCCTTTTTCCTTCCTTCCACCCAACAATTCTTATTTCATCTCTCCCTTTCTCCCTCCCTTCTTCCTCCTTCCTTCCTTCCATCTATAATAATAATAATAATAATAATAATAATAATAATAATAATAATAGTAATAATAATAATAATCTTTAATTTATAAACCACACCCTTTCCTAAACAGGACTCGGGGCGGTGTACAGTCATATTAAAACAGTATGAATACAGAATATAGATATACTTAAATATATAAATAGGTAAACGGAGGAGGTAGGATATGCACTGTACAATATTTAAATTAAAACACAAATAAACATTAAAATTACCCTTAAAAACTACCCAATAAGATCTATCCATTCTTCTCTCATCTCTTCCTTTCTACCTCCCTCCCACCTTTTTTGTCAAGGTACTGAGGACTTAATAGCTGCCAGCTGATGAAAGGTTGTAAGCTGTAATCTACAAGCTGATGTAATGTAATATAAGGCTGATGCAATGAGGCTGATTCATTGCAGCTATGGCATAACCCTTTTAAGACTCTGATGGGATAACAATTCTTTTCTCCTCCCTCCATCCCTCCTTCGTTCCTTCCTTCCATCCATCCATCCTTCCAATCATCCATCCACCCATTCTTCTCTCATCTCTCCTTTTCTACCTTCCAACCTTCCTCCTTTTTCCTCCCTTCCTTCTATCCATCCATCCATCTATCCATCCATCCATTCTTCTCTCATCTCTCCCTTTTTGCCTTCCTTCCTTCCAGCTCTGGGGGACGCCGAATGACCAAGGTGGTACGCAACTTCCTCCAGGCCCAGCGGGTCCAGTCCCCGGTGGAGCTGTATTCAGACTGGCTGACCGTCGGCCACGTGGACGAGTTTGTGACCTTCGTTCCCGTCCCTGGCAAGAAGGCAAGAATGGCACAATTTTTCCTTTAAAATGTCTTCCTACATTCTCCCAGTTGGGGCAGCTTTATGATGCCCTTCTCTGCTGGGCTTTCAAAGAGTACCCCCACCCTTAGAGATGGGGGTAGTAGTAGTAGTAGTAGTAGTAGTAGTAGTAGTAGTAGTAGTAGTTAGATCATCATCTAACCAAAAGCTAATTTGGAACTGGTTAAGATCAGGAGTACTGAAAAAAGAAACAGAAGGCTTTATTTTGGCAGCTCAAGAACAAGCCTTAGCCACAAACTGCACGAAGGCAAAAATTCAACATGTTACCACCAACAGCAAATGTCGCTTCTGTAATGAGAAAGATGAGACAGTCGACCACTTGATCAGCGGGTGCAGCAAAACTTCAAAAACTGACTACCTACAACGCCATGACCGCGTTGCTAAGATCATTCACTGGAAATTGTGCCAAAAGTTTGGATTTGAGTACAGCAAAAACCACTGGGACCATCAGGTTGAGAAGGTTTTAGAGAATGAGAAAGGCAAGATCTTGTGGGATTTCAGAATCCAGACTGACAGGCACTTGGCCCACAACACACCTGACATAACAATAATTGGAAAGAAAAAAGTATGGTTCATTGACATTGCAATACCTGGTGATGCACGAATTGAAGATAGCAGCAAGAAAAAATCATAAAATACCGGGACTTGCAAATTGAGGTTGAGCGACTGTGGAAAAAGAAATCATGTGTTGTCCCAATTGTAATTGGAGCCCTTGGAGCAATACCTAAAGGGCTACCTCGCTATTTGGAAATTCTAAATTTACCGGAATTGAACATTCTGATTCTACAAAAAGCCACCCTACTTGGAACAGCTTATATCCTCCGACGTTACCTTAACAATTCCTAGGTCCTTGGTTAGGACTCGAGCTGTTGAGCTACCAACCAGCCCCAAAGGCTGTGAATCTCACCAAAGATTAACCAAATAATAATAATAATAATAATAATAATAATAATAATAATAATAATAATAATAATAATAATAACAACAACAACAACAACAACAACAACAACAATAATAATAATAATAATACCAGGACCTAAAAATTGAAATCCAACGATTATGGCACAAACCAGCAGTGGTAATTCCAGTGGTAATTGGCACACTGGGTGCTATTCCAAAAGCACTGGAATTACATTTAAAACAGTTAAAACTTGACAAAATCACCATCAGTCAAATGCAAAAAGCTGCACTGCTTGGATCTGCACGTATATTATGAAAATCCGTTATGACGTCCTGGGCCCCTAGGTGGGGCCCGACTAGTAATCAATGCCAAATCCGGTGAAACAACTGGCCGCTGTGATACAATCATATAATAATAATAATAATAATAATAATAATAATAATAATAATAATAATAACAACAACAACAACAACAACAACAACAACAACAATAACAATAACAGATTAAATCGATGGAAAACCAAAGCTTTGTGTTGACAGCACTTGAAAAACATTGAAGGAAAATGTGATGACAACTTGACACGGACATGGCTTAAGATGGGAACCATCAAGAAAGAAACGGAAGGTTTAATACTGGCTGCTCAAGAACAAGAACTACAAACTAATGCCATGAAAGCAAAGATACAAAAATCCACGGACAACCCAAACTGCCGACTTTGCAATAACAAAGTCAAAACTGTTTCACGTTTAATATGTGAATGCAGCAAAATTGCACAAACTGAATACAAAGCTAGACATGACCGAGTTGCTAAATTAATCCACTGGTAAAAATGTAAAATTATGTAAAAAATACGACTTACCTGTATCCAAAAAGTCATGGGAACATAAAGTGGAAAAAGCTATCGAAAATGAGAAGGGGAAGATCTTGTGTGACTTTCGAATACAAACGGATCGTCATTTGGAGCACAACACGCCAAATATCACGATTGTAGAGGGCCGAAGCGTACAGTTTATTGATATCGCTGTTCCTGGAGATGCCGGAGTCGAAGAAAAAGAATAGAAAAAAATAATGAAATATTGCGACCTGGCCATCGAAACTACACGGCTATGGATGAAACATGTAACAGTGATGTCCATTGTCATCGGGGCACTTGGTACCATGTCCAAGAATTTTACAAAACACTTAAAGAAATTGCAGCTTCCTGCAATAACACCAGCGGAACTGCAAAAAACTGTGCTACTAGGAACATCCTATATTTTAAGAAGATAGTTGGTTGATACCTAGGATGCTGGCAGCAACCCGTATCAACCATTAGCACCAGTCAATGGTATTTGCGACATATCTTTAAATGTTCAGTTGACTGAGTTTCATGTTTAATGAATAAAAGAAATAATATTAATAATAATTGGAACATCATATATTTTAAGAAGATCCTTGGTTGATACCTGGGACTCTGGCAGCAACCCGTGTCAACTGTTAGCACCAGTCAATGGTATTTGTGATGCATTTTTGAATGTTCAGTTGACTGAGTTTCATGTTTAATGAATAAAGTATAATAATAATAAAAAAAAAATCATTGATATCGCTGTACCAGGAGACACCAGAATCGAGGAAAAAGAACTAGATTAAAAAATCGTGAAATACCACGGCCTGGCCATCGAAAACTACGTGATTTTGGATGAAGCCTGTCACAGTGACACCCATTGTCATTGGAGCACTTGGCACCATGTCCAAGAATTTTACACAATACATCAAGAGATTGCAGCTTCCTGCACCAGCGGAACTGCAAAAAAAATTGCACTACTCGGAACATCGTATATTTTAAGAAAAGATTTGGTCTATGCCTAGAATGCCGGCAGCAACCCGTATCAACCATCAGGGCCAGCTAATAACATTTGTGACACATTTTAAAATGTCCAGTTGACTTGAGTTTCATGTTTAATGAATAAAGTATATAATAATTTATTAAACTTGTCTGCCACATGATGCCCAATGTCTGGGAAGTAGAGAGGGTCCATTCCATCCGTGCCACCTTACCCTCTACCCAAATCTGACGTGGCATTTCCTTCTCCCCAGCAATTCCGGATGCTCATGGCCAGCCCCTCCGCCTGCTACAAGCTTTTCCGAGAGAAGCAGAAAGAAGGTCACGGGGAAGCCATCATGTTTAAAGGTGAGTGGTCTCTGGCATCCCGTCCGTCCCCCCCATTGCAGACTTTTGACAGCAGAAGTGGAGTGAACACTGGTGAGACCTACTTCCCTCCCCGAGAATGGGAGGAAGTCTCCAAGTGGGATGGTAGCAGCTTAAATTGTGTGCTTAAATTTTGTTTTGTTTTAGTTTAGTTGTTTAGTTTAGTTTAGTTTAGTTTAGTTTAGTTTAGTTTAGTTTAGTTTAGTTTAGTTCAGTTCAGTTCAGTTCAGTTCATTGTCATTGCACAAATTAAATGCCTGTCAGGCCTGCAGAGGTTCCTTTAAGAATCTTTGGCCTGCCACACTTTCTTATAATTTCCTATGCTGTTTCATTAGTGTAGTAGTTGAGAGGGGGGAATAGAAAGGAGTAGAAGTGTGGAATGTGTGTTGTCATTCCATTCTAGAAGCCAAGGTCATCTTTTGTCTCCGCACCTCGACATTTGACCGGAAGAAGCTGGGTGGAGATGCCAGCGTGGAAGAAAATTGGGCCATGTGATTGATTTATGGGTGTGGGGAGAAGATCATGAACTTTCAACAGAGTTGGAATTCCACAGATGTGCCAACATACCTGTATTCTTAAATTGGAACTTTAAGGATGATTCTGCCTGGGACTTTGATTTATTCCTGCATGGGATTTGGAACGCTGACATTATTCCAGCTCTGTTGAAAGTCCATGTCTCTGAATGAATGGCTGGAGACAATGCCTTCTCCAGTGTACATTCTAACTATAAAAATAAAAACACAAAAACACATCCTTGCTATATACCAGTGATGGCGAACCTATGGCACGCGAGCCACAGGTGGCACGCGGAGCCATTTGTCAGGGCATGCGAGGCGCTGGCCAGCTGATTTCACCATTTTTAAAAGCCATTTTTGCCCTCCCCAGGCTCCAGAGGCTTTATAGGAGCCTGGGGAAGGTGAAAAGAGCCTCCCCCCCACCCGAGACCCCCCATAGGCTTCAGGGGCCGTCCAGAGGCTTCCCTGAAGCCTTCTGAACACTTAAAACAACCTTCCAAGCAAACCGGAAGTCACTTCTGGATTGCTTGGAGGGTCGTTTTGAGCGCTCCGAAGGCGTCAGGGAAGCCTCTGGACAGTCCCTGAAGCCTTCAGAGCACTTAAAACGACCCTCCGAGCAAACCGGAAGTGACTTCCGGTTTGCACATAGTTTCATTTTAAGCGTTCCAAAGGCTTCAGGGAAGCCTCCGGACAATCCCTGAAGCCTCCAGAGGGCCTCCGGGGGGTGCAGAGGAGACTCTTTTCGCCCTCCCCAGGCTCCTATAAAGCCTCTGGAGCCTGGGGAGGGCGAAAAAAGCATGTAAAAATGGGGGGGAAAGGGCCTTTTCCGCATGCATGCACACTGGGGGTCGCGCATTGCATTATGGGTGTGGCACGCACACACACGACCCCCCTGCGTTCCCCTCACTTGTGGCACGCGAGCCAAAAAAGGTTCGCCATCGCTGCTATATACAGTAATTGAAATTGAAAACCCCTGATATTGCCATTCATATTGGACTGTACCGTAGAATTCAATATGGTTCCTGCCCTGGGATAGAAGCTGTTTTTCAGCCTTGATTTTATTGTCCTGTACCGGCTGCCAGATGGTAATAATTTAAAAAAAAAGGGAGATGGATCTTTAAGGATGTTTTGAGCTTTCTTAAGAATTGAATTGAATTGAATTTATTGAATTTATAGACTGCCCCCTCTCCCCGAAGGGACTCAGGGCAGTGTACAGACAACAAGATAAAAACCATATACAAAATAAATCATCTTAAATACCCCTAAAATCAGAATAAATGTTAAGCTGTACAGTAATAAAAATTTTAAAAACAACCTAAAAAACCAACCCCTAAAAATTTAAAATACAGGCTAGAAAGATTAAAACTACGGTTAGGCCAGGCCAGCTAAGTTGAACAGGTGGGTCTTAAGTTTCTTGCGGAAGGAGCGGAGATCGGTGGTTATTCTGATGTCGGGGGGGAGGTCATTCCAGAGGGTCGGGCCCATCACAGAGAAGGCCCTACTCCTGGGCGTCGCCCGCTGGCACTGCCTAGTGGACTGCACCCGGAGGAGTCCCTCTCTGTGAGGGCAGATCGGCCACAGGGATGTATGGGGTAGGATGCGATCCCGCAAATAACTAGGTCCTGTGCCATGGAGTGCTTTAAAGATGGTAGTCAACACCTTGAAACGCACCCGAAAAGCCACAGGTAGCCAGTGCAGCCCGCGCAGGAGAGGTGTTACATGGGAGTACCTAGTACCTCCCATGATTGCCCGCGCGGCCGCATTCTGGACCAGCTGCAGCCTTCGGGTGCATCTCAAGGGAAGCCCCATGTAGAGAGCATTGCAATAGTCCAGTCGGGAGGCAGCGGGAGCTATCAAGCTCTTCCAAAGAGGGGAGAGGGGCAACCCATGATCCTCTGGGCAATGACGTTGACCCACTGGAGTGCTATGCCACTGTGCAATTGGCAAACCATACACAGGGGCAGTAAGTTAAAATACTCTCTATGGTGCAGCGGTAGAAGGTCACCAGCCGTTTTTCGTTAATTTGTCGTTTCCCGAGATGTCTCAGGTAGTATAATTTCTGCTGGGCCCTTTTGACCAGGACTGCACTGTGAGCACCCCAGGTCAGGTCCTCTTTTTATGACGGCACCCAAAAACTTAAAACTGGCCACTTGCTCAGCTCGGTCTCCATTGATAAGCAAGGGCTGAATGTCTGATCTATTCTTTCTGTAGTCCGCTATAAGCTCCTTGGTCTCATTGGTGTTAAGGACCAAGTTACGGTCTCCACACCACGAATGCCAACAGTCCATCTCAGACAAATAGCTATCCAACATCTTCTTAAAGACTTCCAGTGTTGGGGCATTCACAACTTCTGGAGGCAACTTCTGTTCCACTGATTAATTGTTCTCACTGTCAGGAAATTTCTCCTCAGTTCTAAGTTGCTCCTCTCCTTGATTAGTTTCCACCCATTGCTTCTTGTTCTACCCTCAGGTGCCTTGGAGAATAGTTTGACTCCCTCTTCTTTGTGGCAACCCCTGAGATATTGGAAGACTGCTATCATGTCTCCCCTAGTCATTCTTTCTCTTAAGCTGAGCATACCCAGTTCCTGCAATCTCATCTCGATCAGTGTCCTTCTGCGCAAACCATGCCATCTGCTGCAAACAGTTACACACGTTGACGACCAGATATCTGGAATAGGAAACGGCGGGATGGCATTTTGACGCCCAGTTTTATCCTGGGCTTCTCTAAAGCAGATGTGCAGGACAGATAGCTTTTTCCTGCTGGCAGGGTGTTTAGCGGGCAGGGCTGCAATCCTAGCGGAGGCGGGTGGGACCGTCGTAGAGCTAGCGAGACCCGCTTGACGCCAGGCAGAGCAGTGCCCGGAACAGGTGGGAGGGGATCGCAGGCGGGTGACATTTTATTGCCCGACAGCTGAGCCTTCCGAGTGGGCCATTTCTCTTCATTTAAAAAGGAGCTGAAGAGGACGTAAATCACCGCACTTCCCAATTCCCAAATGGAGGGGTGTCGTCTCCAACGGAGATTAGCTGCCAGGCTGGACGGTGCCTCGGCACAGCCTGGCTGGTGCCTCTGCTTCATCGGCTCTGCCTTCCTGGCTGGGGGGGGTGTGTGGCAGGTGGGCTTTGAAGGGGACTGAAAGGTGGAGGGTTTTTCTCAGGCATCCTACCTTGTGGTCATCCACGGGAGAAGGAAACAAGACCCTTCATGTTTGCCTTCTTTCCCCCCCCCCCTTTCTCTCTCTCTCTGTCTGTCTCCCCCTCTCTCTTTCTTTCTTTCTGTCTCTTTCTTTCTTTCTTTCTCTTTCTGTCTCTCTCTCTCTCTTTCTGTCTCACCCCCCTCTTTCTCTCTCTTTTTCTCTCTCTCTGTCTCTCCCTCTTTGTCTCTGTCTCTGTCCCTTTCTTTCTCTTTTTTCTGTTTCTCTGTCTGTCTCCCCCTTTCTTTCTGTCTCTCCCCCCTCTCTTTCTCTCTCTTTTTCTGTCCCTCTGCCTCTCTCTCCTCCTTCTCTTTCTTTCTCTGTCTTTTTCTGTCTCTCTGTCTCTCTCTCCCCCCCTCTCTTTCTTTCTCTGTCTATCTTTTTCTCTGTCTGTCTCTCTCCCCTCTCTTTCTTTCTCTTTCTCTCTGTCCCTCTGCCTGTCTCTCTTCCCCCCCTCTTTCTTTCTTTTTCTCTGTCCCTCTGCCTCTGTCTCTCTCCCCCCCTTCTTTCTCTCTGTCCCTGTCTCTCTCTCTCTCTCCTTCTTTCTTTCTCTGTCTTTTTCACTGTCCCTCTGTCTCTCTCCCCCCTCTTTCTTTTTCTCTGTCTCTCTCTCCATCTGTCTTTCTCTGTCTCTTTTTCTCTGTCCCTCTGCCTCTGCCTCCCTCCCTCCCTCTTTCTTTCTCTTTCTGTCTGTCTCTGTCTTTCTCTGTCTCTTTCTTTCTCTTTGTCTCTGTCTGTCTCTCTCTCCCCCTGTCTTTTTCTCTGTCTGTCTCTCTCCCTCTCCCTCTCCGTCTCTCTCCCTCTGTCTCTCTCCAGGATACTCAGGCACAGATACAAAACGTGTCACCATCAACAAGGTCCTTTCTAATGACATTATGGTGCAGGAGAATCAATACGTACAGGTGAGGCTTTACAGAGAGGCGTTTTGTGTCTGTGTGTAACTTTGCTTTTCATTATTTGCCTCTCTAAATCCTTTTAGAGATCAGATTTGTTTCTGGCCATCTTCTAACTTTGGTAGAAGGCTCAAAAGAGATTCAACAAAAGCATGATCAGAACAAATAGATAATAACAGAGTTGGAAGAGACCTTGAAGGTCTTCTGGTCCAACCCCCTGCTTAGGCAGGAAGCCCCACACCACTTCAAATGATTATCTAACCTCTTCTTAAAGGCTTCCAGTGTTGGGGCATTCACAACTTCTGGAGGCAACTTCTGTTCCACTGATTCATTGTTCTAACTGTCAGGAAGTTTCTCCTCAGTTCTAAGTTGCTTCTCTCCTTGATTCGTTTCCACCCATTGCTTCTTGTTCTACCCTCAGGTGCTTTGGAGAATAGCTTGACTCCCTCTTCTTTGTGGCAACCCCTGAGATATTGGAACACGGCTATCATGTCATCCCTTAACCCTTCAATGGTTTTCCATATATCTCAGAAATTTGGGGAGCACAGAATATATTTTGAGGTCTAAAAATCCAGTGGGAATTTAAGTGTCTGCGTCCTAAGGATGTTTGCATCTAAGTATGCACGTTTCAAAGCTCTTCGGCTTTGAAACGGAGATGAGCACCGCCCCCTAGAGTCGGGAACGACTAGCACATATGTGCAAGGGGGGAACCTTTACCTTTAATGCTGGGCCCGGCCTCTGTTTTTTTTTCCCCCCCCAGAGGTGCATCGACTGGAACCGCGATATCCTCAAGAAGGAACTGGGCCTGAGAGAGAAGGATATCGTTGACCTGCCTGCCCTCTTCAAGATAGACAAGGGAGGGAAAGCCATGGCTTATTTTCCAAACATGGTGAGCATGGGGGGGGGGGGGGGGGGAGGCAGTGACGTGCAGTGAGGTTTATGGCTGGTGAGGCACTGACCCAGTGGTGGGTTTCAAATATTTTTAGACTTCTGGACTTCAACTCCCAGAATTCCACAGCCAGGGCATGCTCAGTTCCGATTTAAAACAACAGCATTTGTTTTTTCTCCTTTGCGAAATAAGTTTCCTTTTTTCATTTTCTTTTTCCTTTCCCCTCCTTCCTCCCTCTCCCTCCCTCCCCCTCTCTCAAACACACACACACACACACACACACAGAGAAGTTGGATTGGACTCTCTCGCCTACCCCCTTCCCTCTCTCACTCACTCTCAAACAAACACACACACACACACACACAAAGGTTGGATTGGATATCTTTTCCAGTGGCTTGAAAGCAGCTCCTCTGCCATCCCCCCACCCCCGTTCCCCTGCTGCCTTCTCCAAAGACCTCCACCATCGCAAATGCAGCCTGCTGTCTGGGTGGGAAATGCCTGGAACGCAATAAAGCCCACCCATTCACCTCCTGCTGGCAGGCTGGGATGAGAGGAGGGGAGCCGATCCGAGCCTTCCAAAAGAAAGAGGCTGGGGGAAAGTGTGTGTACTACAGCATGGCTCTTTGCCTGTCTTCCGTGGATGACTCTGCTTAACTGTTTAAAAAAGCCTCTAAAAAAGCGCCCTCTACTATGAGGCAGGAGAACTGCGTGCCTCACCTACATCAGGAATTTTTAGGCTTTTAACCCTGGCTTAACTCTGCTCGGAGAGTCACGAACCAATTAAGCGAACTAATGGTCTCCTGCAAACTCCACTCCCCCAACAATCTGGATTCTCATTTTTACAAAAGGGCGGAAGGCTGAGTCAACCTTGACCTGGTGAGGATCGAACTTTTGGCAAGTTCGTTTATCCCCTCTTCCCAGTCAGCTTCTGAAATACAAGGCCGTTTCTGGCCCCCAAGTTCTCCTCTCTCTTTCCCCCCCCCCCGATATAACTCACCCCCGGCTTGGTTTTTCTTTAGCCCAGCACAGCTGTTCTGACCGAGGCTTCCCCAAAAAAAGCAGGAGGGAGAGTCCTGGTCCCGACAAAACCCTTTTTATTAAACGAAGGTGAATTCCTCTCCTTCACATTCAGCAAAGGCCTGGCAAACAGTCTTTCCAAGGAGTATTTATGACCGCAGACCTTATCTGTCTTGGAAAGCTGCCATGTAAACATTTTCCCAAATGAGGTGCTGTGCAAGGAAAGACTGGGCACAGAGTCTCTGAGATTCACGGACAGATCTTCACACTCCTGAAACGACTCTAATGACGGACCGAACGAATTGTTTCCTGCAAAAGCCCCCTCCCCTTTCGCTCCTCTTTTATTTCCTATGGGAGGGGCCAATCACCGTCCACCTGTGGCTTTACTCCCATGTTGACCGTGATTTCTGAGCTGTTCTTGTTTTCTGCACATGCGCACACTGGGAACAGGCTCCAGCTGTTCCTCTGCCTCACTTCTGTCTAGCTCCAAAGGCAGCCGATGTCTGCAAAACTTGGCCAGGAGTCTCGGAGAGTCAGGAACCAATTAAACGAACTAATGGTCTCCTGTAAACTCCACTCCCCTTTCGCTCCTCTTTTATTCCCTCTGGGAGGGGCCATTCATCGTCCACCTGTGGCCTTCCTCCCTTAGTCGACCCCTGTTCTTTAGCTGTTCCCTTCATCTGGAAACTCTGCGCAGGCGCACACAGGGAACAGGCTCCAGCTGTTCTTCTGCCCCACTGATCTCCGACTCCAAAGGCAGCTGATAACTGTCAGATGGCCCTGGCCCCCTCTCTGCCTCCGACACAGAGCCCTCATCAGAGCCTTCCCCAGACTCCAGGACTGGCCCAGGTTCCTCCCCAACCTCCTCGCTGTCCGAATCTGCTGCCATCTCCATTGGCCACTGGCAGGCCATAACAGAACCCCTCACTTAGCCTTTCATTCTTATCTTCCCAGGTGAACATGATTGTGCTTTCCAGGGATCTGGGCATCCCCAAACCGTTTGGCCCCATCATCGAGGGCGAGTGTTGCTTGGAGCAGAACGTGTCCTCCATGCTGGAGCCCCTGGGGCTGGCCTGCACCTTCATCGACGACATCTCCTCCTACCACAAGCAACTGGGAGAAGTCCACTGCGGCACCAACGTCCAGCGGAAGCCCTTCGCCTTCCAATGGTGGAACGCGGTGCCCTGAAAGGGGCGCCGTCGCTCACCGGGAAAAAGTCGAGAGGGGAAGTCGGGTTTCAGACACACACTTTTTTGACCCTCCGGGCGCCTGGTTGACCTGCGCGAGCGGGAATCCGGCCGCCTTTGCACGCCCGCTTTGAGAAGCTGCGCGAGTCAGCAGGTGCCGCGTGGGGAGAAACTGTTTGTCTGAATGCTGCAAGGAAGCATGTTGTGTCGATTGGACCCCGTGTCTAAGCTCTTATACGGAGCCTTGCAGGGCCCCAACCAGGCGTCCTGACTGCTGTGTGTATGGTGTGGGGTTTCTTTGCCCTCCCTAAATTAATCTTCAGCATCCCCCCTTCCTTCCTTCCTTCCCCTTCCCCCTGATATGTAGCCAAGAAAAGGGCCCTTACGCAGGGGAGGGGTGCGTGTTACGCTCTTGGCCTTTGTTGAGGGGGGCCACTTTGGAACAACAGGAATAAAAATGTGGCGACAACGGTGGTGGCGTGGCCCAGTGGTGAAATTCAAAAAAAATTCCTACCAGTTCTGTGGGACGTGGCTTGGTGGTCGTGTGACTGGGTGGGCATGGCTTGGTGGTCATATGACTGGGTAGGCGCGGCTTGGTGGTCATATGACCGGGTGGGCAAGGATTGGTGATCATGTGACTGGGTGGGCGTGACTTGGTGATCATGTGACTGGGTGGGCGTGACTTGGTGGTCATATGACCAGGTGGGGTGACAAGCAGGAACCTCACAGAGAACTCAAAAACCAACTATCACGCTTGACACAAACATAACACAAAAGCTGCACAACGGACTCACACTCAACGTAAAAAGCAGCTGGGCTTCACACCAAATGGCCCCTGCAACAATCACAATCAGGCACAGATGACCATCGCACAGCGGAGCGTGAGAACTTTTGAAAAACTTTCCAAAGCATTTTTTACTACCACCCCCTACTACCACGCGTTTCCCCCCTGGCGTGCCCATAATAGCAGTGCGCGCGCGCGAGGATTTTGCAGAGTGCGATGTCCTTTCTGAAGAGGGGGGGAGGATCTGCAACCGTGATTTCCGTATTTTTTATTATTCCTTGAACAAACATCTTTTGCCGCTACTATTGAGACTCTCTGTCTCCCTCCCCACACACAGACGCAAATTCATGCACCGTTCACACAGCCAGAATAACAACTTGGGGGGAAATTTGAACGGGGTTGAAATTGAAAGCTGTACAGCTTGGATTGGAAGGAAAGACCATTGTTTCTGGAGAGATGGCTTCTGGTGTGGGAAAGAGCCCGAGGGCATCGGGAGGGACCAAAAACAGGAATGCTTTCAGCAGAGGGAAAATCTTTTGTCACTCCCCCACCAAATCCCCTAAACTTGATTAATTTAGAATAGAATAACAAGAGCTGGAAGGGACCTTGGAGGTCTTCTAGTCCAACCCCCTGCTTAGGCAGGAAACCCTACACCACTTCAGACAAATGGATATCCAACATCTTCTTAAAGACTTCCAGTGTTGGGGCATTCACAACTTCTGGAGGCAACTTCTGTTCCACTGATTAATTGTTCTCACTGTCAGGAAGTTTCTCCTCAGTTCTAAGTTGCTTCTCTCCTTGATTAGTTTCCACCCATTGCTTCTTGTTCTACCCTCAGGTGCCTTGGAGAATAGCTTGACTCCCTCTTCTTTGTGGCAGCCCCTGAGATACTGGAACACTGCTATCATGTCTCCCCTAGTCCTTCTTTCCATTAATCTAGACACATCCATTTCCTGCAACCGTTCTTCATATGTTTTAGTCTCCAGTCCCCTAATCATCTTTGTTGCTCTTCTCTGCACTCTTTCTAGAGTCTCCACATCTTTTCTACATTGTGATGACCAGAACTGAATGCCCCCCCCCCCCACTCCTTCTCCCTTTAAGAGGGCACTTTTGCTATAGGGAGATCTTTCCCTGCCGCTCACAGCATTGCCAGTCCTTGAGAATTGTTCTAACTTCCTGACAGTGAGAACAATTAATCAGTGGAACAGCTTGCCTCCAGAAGCTGTGAATGCTCTCACAGTTACTACTCTTTAATGTTTAGTCACTATTTAATGGGGGAGGGTTGTGGCTTATGCTGCACCAATCTGTCCCATTTGAAGTTTAGTGCAATTGTAGAAAATGAGATGATTCAAATCACCAAGTGAAATCTCTTGTGTGAATTCAGCCAACGCTGCGACTTTGAACAAAAAAAGGGTGTTGCTAGATAAAATCAGAGACATCACCCTGCCAACAAAAGTGCGTATAGTCAAGGCTGTGGTTTTCCCAGTTGCAATGGATGGCTGTGAAGGTTGGACCATAAGGAAGGCTGAGCACCAAAGAATGGAGGCCTTTGAACTCTGGTGCTGGAGAAGAAGACTCCTGCGAGTCCCTTGGACTGCAAGGCCATCCAACCGGTCAGTCCTAGAGGAGATCAACCCTGACTGCTCTTTAGAAGGCCAGATCCTGAAGAGGAAACTCAAATCCTTTGGCCACCTAATGAGAAGGAAGAAGGACTCCCTGGAGAAGAGCCTCATGTTGGGAACGATGGAGGGCAAAAGAAGAAGGGGACGGCAGAGAAGGAGGTGGCTGGATGGAGTCACTGAAGCAGTTGGCCTGAGCTTCAATGGACTCCAGAGGATGGTAGAGGACAGGAAGGCCTGGAGACAGGTTGTCCATGGGGTTGCGATGGGTCGGACACAACTTCGCAGCTAACAACAAATAAACCCTTTTGTTCCGACAACCAACATCTCAGCCAGAGATGTTAATTAAGGCACCCCCAGTGCCTTAATTTTGGGGCGCCAGGCAAAGACAGCAGAACAAAAGGGATCGAAGTGCAGCAGGGAGACGGAGCCTAAAATCACTTGGTTCTGTCTCCCCCTCCCCCACCCCATCAGCTTCCCCACCACCCTCCTCCCCAAATTCGTAAGACAACATTAAAGCGTTGCAAGAAAGCTCCGTCCATTGGCCAAACGTTTAATTACAGACTTAACAGAAATTTCCACCGTAAAGGTTTACATAAAATGAACTCTCTCGCCATTCCCCTTGCCCAAACCCATCAAACGACGTTTTCTTCCCCCTTTAAACCCCCACACTGACAGGGACAAACACCCCCCCTCTCCCACGCATGGCATGAATTAAGCCAACATTGCCCTCTTGTGGGACCTTGTAGGTCATCTAGTCCAACCCTTCTATTCTGAAACCGGGGAGGGGTGTGTGTGTGTATCTTGCACCCAAGACAGCTTTGCTTAACCGCACGGTGGGCTTTCGATTGATCAGCACACCCCCTCCTTTGCTTCGGAAGCTTCACCATGTGGAAGATTCCCAGAAGGGGAATGAATTCATTCAGCAGTCAGGTGCAATACGTTGCATTTAATGCAACCTCGTCCCTCAAGTCTTTGGGGAGGCTGGCAAGTATGAAACCAGGCCTCCCGTTTAGCACTGCAAGCAGCTAATAATTCTATTTCCCCCCCCCCCTTTAATAAATAACAAAACACATCCTGCGCGAGACACGACACAAACCTCCCGTTGAGAATTAAGACCTGTTAGCCCTGTTTATTTCCTGACTGGTCCGCTTGTCTCCCCCCCCCCTCCCCTCTTGCTTCCTGCTCGGCTTAAAAGCAGGAATTAAAACCAGTTAAGATCCGTAGCATTGATCCCGCCCTCCCTCTTCCCCAGTTTTGCAAAAATGACAGGATGGGGGAACTTTGGGGGAAAAGCATGCCAAAAAAAATAATAATAATAAGTTGTTGCCTGAACAAGGCTGAGCAGAAGACTAAACATCCCTGCCTCTTAAAAGACCCTCCCACGTTATATCCTTCCTCACTGCGTCGGAGAGCGCCGAATGTCGTAGATCCCCGAGGAAGGAGTCCCAAGGGCCATCGTCCACAGCGCCGCTTCCCACGCTCTGCCCTAGGGGAATCCTCACACCAACTGGGTCCCCCTCCCCCTCCCCTTGCTTTGTTCAGTCCTCGGCAGCTCGGAATGGTATCCCAGAGCAGCTCGCGTGTTGCCCCGCGTCGGGACCGATTTCACCGTTCCGCAACCGGGACTCCTCAGATGCGGATAGTGTTAATCCGGAGAGGCTGCACGTTCTTTCCGTTGGCGTGGCTTTGCCCGGGGCTGAAGTAGGAGCAGAGTTTCCCCGGGAACTTCTCCCGGAAAGTGTAAAGCCAGGACATGTCGTCGGCATTGTAGAAAATGAGCAGCCCCTTGGCGTAATCGAGAAAGACCCCAACTTTCTCCAGCTTGCTCTTGACGTTCAGCCGCGTCCAGGGCTCGGTGCAGGCGCTGTACTGGTTGCCGTCGTGCATGACGATGCAGTAAAATCCGCGGCTGGGCTGGATCTGGATGTTCCCCTTGCGGGTGACGGCCTCGTGGGCCAGCCCGATCATCCACTGGGTCTTCTCCGAGACCACCACCTCCCAGTAGTGGATGCCGCTGTTGAAGGCCTCTGAGCCCAGCACCGAGACCTCCACGTCGAAGCGCTTGGGCGAGTCCTGCAGCGGCTGTGGGTGCAGGTTGCCGTAGGAGACGAGGGTGCAGTCGTCGGAGAGGATCAGGCGCTGGTGAGCTGTGGCCGGGTCCAGGGTCAGCGTGGCAGGCACTGGGGAAGGAAGGGGGAGAGAAAAGACAGAGTGAGGTCACCCGATTGCGGAAGAGCCAAGGCCTTCTCTAGGGACTATGATAACTCAAGTGTTCTGGAAGGGGGTCAAAACAAAAAAGGCCATGCCAAATGGGATAATTATGAGGGTTGAAGTCCTTTGGGAGGGGGGGGTGTTCTGACTGAGGCTTCCCAAGAGCATGAAACAAACCCCTTTTATTAATTTCCTGTGAATTCTGCTCATTCACATCCAGCAAAGTCTTTCGAGGGAGGATTTACAGTCACAGACCTTCTCTGGCTTGGAGAGCTGCCTGGCCGGTATCTGCGAAACATGGCAAGGAGTCTCAAAGAGAGTCACGAACCAATGGTCTCCTGCAAACTCCTCCCCCCTTTCGCTCCTATTTTGTTCCCTCTGGGAGGGGCCATTCATCATCCCCCTGTGGCCTTACTCCCAAGTCGATCCCTGTTCTTTAGTGGTTCCCTTCGTCTGGCAGCTCTGTGCATGCGCACAGTGGGAACAGGCTCCAGCTGTTCCTCTGCCTCACTGATGTCTGACTCTGAAGGCAGCTGATAACTGGCATACAGGTTTGAAGGCCTTGGAGTGGGTCTCCCTACCACCTACCTGGGCCAGGAGCTGACTCACCTGGCTGGATGTCCTGGAAGAGGGATTTCCAGATGGTGTACTGCAGAGGCCCCATGTATTTTGATGTGGGGAAGTCCTCATAGGTGAGACTCGTTTCGTGGATCTTCCCCTTCAGCCTTTGGGGGGAACAGGGGGGAGGAGACTGAGGTTCGTCTCTGCTGTGCCCCTAGTCCCACCCCCTGGCACTGCCCACCAACTCCACGCACCTCTCCGAGAGAGAGGCGATGCCTGCCAGGAAGTTGTGCTTGTCGGTTTCCGCCAATCTTTCCTGCAGGATCTGGCTACCTTCCTGCACCTTACGCAGCTGCAGGCTGTAGCGCTGGATCTTCTGCTCGATGTCGGTCAGGGTCCGGGCCGTGTCGGCCTCCAGCTCCTCCAGCATGGCCTTCTGGCGCTCGCGGAGCAGCCGATGCAGCCGCTCAAAGGCCTCACCGATAGTGGCCCGCAAACTCTTGGCCGAGGACTGGAAGACAGGCAAGGAGGCACTGAGTAGCGGTTACCAGGGGATGGGAATGTCCAGGGCAGAGACCCCCGCCTGGCCCTTACCTTGGTCTCGGCCAGCTGATGTTTCAGCAGAACCAGGGCTTCCGTGTGCCCACGCTCGCTGTCCTGGAGGGTCTGCAGCTGCTCCTTCAGCTCCCTCTGAAATGAGACCGGCATTAGGGTGAGAGTCTCTGGGCAGTGTCTAGGCAGTGCCCAACTCAATCCAGGCAGGATAGGGGGGAGACAGTGGGACTCATCCTCCCAGCCTCAGCGGGCATCCACCCCTGGGAGCACCCGTCTCGGAGAAGCAGGAAGCTCACTTCCCTGCCCCATGGCTATTCTGCCACAGGGACAGAGCAGAGCCCCACATCCAGGGAAGCAGGAGTGCCCCATGGCCAGCCTGGCACCACCACCCTGGGACCAGGAGACCCCCTCCCCAGTTGCCCCTATGCCATCCTGAAGAAGCAGGAAGCCTCCAGAGGTCTGGCCCAGCGGGTAGGGGATAAAGCAGGGACCCAAGTGCCCCTTGCCAAGGAAAGCAGGAGTGCCCCATGGACAGCCTGGCACCCACCTTGGGAAGTCAAGAGGAAACCTCCCCCCAGGTGTCCCCATGGCACCCATCCTGGAGAGGCAGGGATACTCCATGGTCTGGCCCGGGTGGGGTTGGCAAAGCAGGAGCCCCAGCTGGCCCCACCCAGGGGGGAGGGAGGCTCATTGACCAGCCTGGCACCCATCCTGATGCCAGAGACGCCCCCACAGCTGTCCCCATGCCAGCCTGGCACCCATCCTGGAGAGACAGGGAGCCCCCCTCCCCCTCCATGGTCTGGCATTGGGTGGGAGGGCAGAGCTGTCCCCCCACCCGGGAAGCCCCTCCCCCCTGGGAAGCCCCTCCCTTCTCCCCACCTGCATCTCCTCGAAGGCCTCGTCCAGCCCGGTGACCTGGTGCTGCTCGTGCAGGGCGGGCCGGTCGCAGAAGAAGCAGACGACGGCGCGGTCGGTCAGGCAGAAGAGGCGGACTTTGGCGTGGGCTTTCCCGCAGGGCGTCCCTCCGCCTCGGCCTCCCCTGCCGGCGCCTCCCAGGGCGGCCTCGGGCGGGAAGGCGGCGAAGCGCTCGACGATGTTGGCCAGCTTGAGGCTGGGCGCCAGGGCGGGGGCGGAGAAAGCCCGGCGGCACTCGGGGCAGTCGCGGGCCGGAGCCGCCTGGGCCTCCTGGCGGCTCCAGTGCTCCGAGATGCAGCGCCGGCAGAAGTAGTGCTCGCAGCCGAAGCTCACCGGCTCCTGGTAGAGGCCCAGGCAGATGGGGCACAGCAGCTCGTCCTTCAGGCTGCAGCCCGGGGCAGGGACCGACATGGCGGCGCTTCCCTCGGCCCTCCGCCCGCCCTCGTCCTCGGAAGGCGCCGGCTGCGGGCGGGGGAGGGAAATTAGGCCGGAAAACGAGAGAGAGAAAAGAAAAAACGGACCGTCTCGGAGCCGCTTCTCGGTAAGAATGAAAAGGCTTCCGGCTCGTTTCCGGAAGCGACGCACAGACTTCCGGCCAAACGCTCTACGGGGAGGCCGCTCTAGGCTGCGCGCCGTCCTCGGTGGTGGATTCGTGACGTCATAGGATGGCCTTTGGCGCGCCGTCCTCGGTGTTGAATTCGTGACGTCATAGGGTGGTCTTTGGCGCGGCGAAGGGCGCTCGTCGGAGTTCTTGCCTCTGAGGGGAGGCCGCTCTAGCCCGCGCGCCGTCCTCGATGGTGGATTCGTGACGTCACAGAGACTGGCCCGTGTCCGCCCTGCCCCAGTGGCCTTTAGCGCGGCGAGAGGCGCTCGTCGGACTTCCCTGTCCGGGGAGGCCGCTCTAGCCCGCCCGCGTCATTGGTGGATTCGTGACGTCACAGAGACTGGCCCGTGTCCGCCCTGCCCCAGTGGCCTTTAGCGCGGCGAGAGGCACTCCTTGGATTTTTCCTTGTCTCTGCGGAGAGGCCGCTCCGTCCTCAATGGTGGATTTGTGACGTCAGACAGTGGCCCGCACGGCCGGCCCTGGCCCTTGCGCGACGAGGCGCTCGTCGGACTATCCCTGACTATCCCTGTGTTGGCGGGAGGCCGCTCTAGGCCGCGCGCGTCCTCGATGGTGGATGCGCGACGTCGCCCGCGCGGCCGGCCGTGGCGCCTGCGCGGTGAGTCGGCGCTCCTGGGCCGGCCCTCTTTTGTCAGTCTGAAAGGAATGGAGCCCGGCGGTGGCCGCCGCGAGAAGCTCCCGCCGCCGCCGCCGGTGCTGCCGCCCGCTAAAACCAAGGAGGGCCCCGGGTCCAGCGGCGGAGGCGGCAACGCCCGCCTGGAGAAGGCCAAGCAGCGCTCTGCTCAGCAGGAGCTGAAGCAGCGGCAGCGCGCCGAGGTGGGCCGAGGCCTCTGAGGAGATCCCTGAGGCCGGGTGGGGTGGGGTGGGGCAGCTGGAATAAGGGCTGGGGGCCTACGAAGCGCCCCTCCTCCGGTCTCTGAGCTCCCCCCACGGGGAATGAAGCCCCCTTGATAGAGGGGGTGGGAGAAGCCTGTGGAACTCCCCGCCACTGTTGCCTCTATTTACTTTTTGTATTAATTTTGTATTAATTTACATTTTGTATTGTTTTAAAAGGATGGATACCCATATATATATGGATATCCATCCTTTTAAAACAAAGATTTTCATCATTCATCAATCGGTGTCGTCTGAGTACAATTATTTTCCTTTCCTTTTTTAAGATATTTTTTGTTACAAATATTAAACTAATTAAATTTATTTATTTTTGCAAACGACGTGTTGTCCGGGTTTTCCCCCCTTTTACATTCTCTCCTATACATAAATCATTTTTTTTACATCACATTACCTTTTTTTTTCAATTTCAGCCCCATTTTTTTTCTTCCCATATTTCCATCTTAAATTTAACATTTTTTCTTAACGCCTAAACCTTTCGGAAAAGATACCAAATTTATCGTTCCGTTTTCCATTTGTTGTTCTAATTTCTATAGGTTTAGTGTAGCCTTTATTGTCATTGTACAAAATAAATACAACGAAATTGGTTTTAGCCTCACTGGTGCAACATTATAGCGGAAACAAAAAAAAAGAAAGAAAAAATTAGCCATACGTTTCCATGTGTGCATGGAATAATTGTAGTTGTATTTAAAAGTTTATAATACAATACAATAGAAGAGTTGGAAGGGACCTTGGAGGTGTTCTAGTCCAAACCCCTGCCTAGGCAGGAAACCCTATACCGTTTCAGACAAATGGCTATCCAGCATCTTCTTAAAGACTTCGAGTGTTGGAGCATTCACAACTTCTGGAGGCAACTTCTGTTCCACTTATTAATTCTTCTAACTGTCAGGAAATTTCTCCTTAGTTCTAAGTTGCTTCTCTCCTTGATTAGTTTCCACCCATTGCTTCTTGTTCTACCCTCAGGTGCCTTGGGGAATAGTTTGACTCCCTCTTCTTTGGGGCAACCCCTGAGATATTGGAACACTGCTATCATGTCTCCCCTAGTCCTTCTTTCTCTTAAGCTAAACATACCCAGTTCCTGCAACCGTTCTTCATATGTTTTAGTCTTAAGTTTGACAGCCCTAAGGGTAGAAACTATTTTTAAACCTATTTTGTTCGGCTGGCTATACTTTGATGTCTTCTGCCCAATGGTAGCACATATCCTCAAATTTAATTTTAATATAACAAGCATTTTACTTAATTGCTTATCCACAATTAATATCTTATTTAACTATATATCATTAGCATTATTCACATATTACATTTACCTACTGACACATCCCTTCTTTCCCTTCCTTCTTTCTTAACCATTTTCTCTTAACTCATCCCTTATTCTCTTTGATGTTCCATTTTTCTTCAGTTTTCTGCTTATCCTTCTAGCCCCTACTCTTAAATTCATTTTTTTCTTTTCTTTTATATGTATTATATCTTCTGAATTTTTTTTTCTCTCCTGATAGTTATAGCTTACCACCAAATTCTTTATATACATCTGTTCTTATTTTAACGTTACAACTTAGCAAATCTCCTGTTATAACATTTCTCTTCCTAAATTATTTAATTTTATACTTTTATCCATATTCATTTTCTAACCAATGATAAAATAACCCCCATATATTATAATAATCAGATTCTTCCTTTCCTCTAGTATTAATCTACTCATTTCTGCACAATCTAATATTTTCTTAATCCCATTTTCATCTTTAGGGATTTCCCTAAAGAAGAAATCCCATAACTTAGGGGTCTCCTGAGGAGAGATTTGGGGTGGGGGTGGGAAGCTTGGCTACTACTTGCCAAGCCCTTCCCTCCATGTTAACTTTTTCCATTGCTTTTCAGGCGGCTGATTCTCAAGTGTGTCCTGAATACAGGCAGTCCTCAACTTACGACCATAATTGAGCCCGACATTTCCATTGCTAAGCGAGATATCTACGTGAATTTTGGCCCGTTTGACTACCTTTCTTGCCATATTTGTTAAATTTATTTATTATTTATTTATTTTATTGAACTTATTAGTCGCCCCCTCTCCCCACAGGGACTCGGGGCGACGTACAGAGCAATAATCAAGATAGCACCATAAAATCGTGCAGAGGAGGTAAAAATAAGTCCATAAATAAGCATACTATGAATTGCTGCACTTGATAAGTTACTCACACGGTTGTTAAGTGAATCCCCATTGACTTTGCTTGTCAGAAAGTCGCAAAATGGGATCACGTGACACACACACACACACACACCCCTCGGAGACACTGCGACCGTCATAAATATGAGCCGGTTGTAAAACATCAGAATTTTGGTCACATGACCATGGGAATGCTGCAGTGGTTGTAAGCGTGAAAAATGGTCCAGTGCCATTGTAACTTCAAACGGTCACTAAATGAATGGTCGTAAGTCGAGGACTACCTGTATTAGGTAATGAAGGTGGGATAAAGATGAAATAAATAAATTTTCATAGGCAAGGGGGAAAGTGGAGGACTTCTTTTCTCTAGGCCAGGGGTGTCCAAACGTGGGAACTTTATGACTTGTGGACTTCAAGTCCCAGAATTCCCCAGCCAGCCATGCTGGCTGGGGAATTCTGGGAGTTGAAGTCCACAAGTCTTAAAGTTCCCAAGTTTGGACACCCCACAAGTCTTAAAGTTCCCAAGTTTGGACACCCCTGCTCTTGGGAACCCCTGTTCCCAAGTTTGGACACCCCTGGTTGGCAACGGTTTGGGGGGGGGGATCCTATTGGCAGCTTTCCATTTGTCTGCACTGAGGGTCCAACCCAGAGTTTTCCAAAATGTCAATATTGACACCCTCCTCCCCCCACAAAGGGTCAGTGGGACCCATTTAAGTTATTATTCATTGCACAGTCAGGCAAATGTTTAGACTGGATTTAGCATTTCCTCCATGTATCGTCCTTTCCAAGGTCCTAGGATAGCTGGGTGTTGTTGGTTGGATTAGTATTGTTATTTAAGATTTAATCTTCAGTTCGATTCACAGTCTGGGACTGGTAAAAACTTAACAGTCCAAGTCCTAATCAAGGACTTAGGAGCTGTTAAGGTAACGCCTGAGTATATAGGCAGTTCCAAGTAGGGTGGTTTTTTTTTTTTGCAAAGTCAAGATATTCAGGACTGATAAGTTCAAATTTTCCACGTAGTCTACCTTTGGGTATTGCTCCAAGGTCTCCTATTACTATTGGTACAACCAATATTATTTCTTCCTCCACAATTACTCAACTTCAATTTGCAGATTGCGGTATTTTGTGATTTTTTCCCCCCAGTTGTTTCTCTTCAATTTGTGTGTCAACTGGTATACCAATATCAAAGAACTCTTTTCTTTTCCACAATAGAGATGTCAGGCATGTTGTGGGCCAGACGTCTGTCTGTTTAGATCCAAAAGTCCCACAAGATCTTGACCTGTTCATTTTCAAGAACTTTATTATTGTTGTTGTAGCTTCGATGGCCAAGTCGCGATATTTCGTGTTTTTTCTAGTTCTTTTTCTTCGACAACGATATCAATAAACTGTACACTTCGGTTTTTGATTACTGTGATATCTGGCGTTTCTAAATGACGATCCATTATTATTGTTGTTGTATTTATCGGATTATTTTCCCGTAATAAATGTTGGCAGTGGATGAACAATTTCACGAAATGATTGATGAGTTGAAAAGTTTGGGGACAATGGCTTAACCTCTGCTTTGGTCTGTAGATCTATGCCCTCAACCGGGTGATGACGGAGCTGGAGCAGCAACAGTTTGATGCCTTCTGCAAGCAGATGAGGGCTTCCAGTGAGTGAGTCCTTCAGACAGCCAGATCTTCGCTCCCCACACAAGACTTCACTCAAGGTCTGGACGCGGGACCGTGGTCAGTGGTCTGTTAAAACCATGGTGGGAAGTCCCCAGACCCTTTTTCCTCTGGGCTACGGCAGTGCCTCTCAGCCGCTTCCAAAATCCACCAAAAGTCCAAGCCCTTGCCAAAATTGAGTGTCTCATTGTTTGAACTGTTTTTTTTTAAATCCTATTTATTAAACAAATGAGTGTTTTATATGTGTGCAAATATCTGTCTGTCAGGCCAGTGCAGATATGGTCAGGACCATTACGATACTTCCAGGAAACTCAAAAGCCAAAGAAAAAAGTTTCCTCTCCTCACTCCCCCCCCCCCCCCAGAACAGAGATTCGGGGTACGCTGCCTCTTCACATGGAGGCGTTGCTTGTAAGTCATTGATGGGTGAAGAGTCCTAAGGCTCTTGATTGTTTGGTGGGCGTAATGTTTGTTCAAGTGGTTCCTTGTTGCACAGAAATGCAACATAAATTTTTATATACCTGAAGCCTAATGACCCTCCTTGCTCAAGGTTTATAAGAAAGGGAACCAACCCCCTCCCTTGTTGCCGACACACAGCTGACTTTGTCTCCCTCCCCTCTGTTTCCCCCTCCCGTCGCCCTTTTTGGGGGGGGTCTGCTTCTGTTTGAGTGGCCTTTCTAGACTTAGTAGGGGCAGGCAGTGGATAGCCAACAACGTGAGATTTGTGTGGTAATGGAAGAGGACGGGGAAGATTATAACCACACAGCTTCTCCCCTCCTGCTCCAGACCTTATGAATCACTTGTCGCAGTTCCCAAGCATATACACTCAGTGCAAAACCCAAAACACAAGAAAGTCTCTTCAATATTTTCAGAGTTTAATTTTTCCTCCAAACACGAGAACATTAGTTTCAAGTATTCAAGTTTTCCAATTACACAGCTTGTCATCTTCCTGCCTTTTTCCGTCTTGTGGTTTTAATCTTAACAGCTCTCGGGAAGAGACCGTTCTCCCAATGTACTTTTATTAGCCTGATAAATATTTTAAAAACCCATTAAAAGTGCTGCCTGCCACACAAGCCTTTGGGGCGGTTCTTTTCGCAACACACGTTTAGAATGCCTGCCATGACTGGCTAGAATTGGAAGTCAGGGTGGGATTCTAGATCTGAGATCTACCCAGTAAGGTGTATAAAGGATTCCTGTGGCAAAGCTGGGCAGCTCACAGAAGTGTATGCCTCCCTTTAAGCCCTTTCTGGTGGCAGAGGGATGTGTGGCAGGAGGGATGCCATGTACTGGCCCATTTGCTTGGCAACTTGCTTCCAGAGATCCTTCTTTATACCAGATGGCGGACTTGATTTGCAGGCCCAGCTGGAGGGAATAATTCCCAAACTGTCTCCAGCAGCAGTTCCTGCCCACGTTGATGAGCCAACTGCTGCTGGAGACTTAGATTCTGGATGGCATAATGAGGTTTTTTTTAGATGCCCTGTTTCCTGTCCATTCTGGAAAGGCTACCCACTCATATAGGGTAGAACACGTACACAAACCTGCAACTCTCTTGGCAAGTAATAAGAGTCTTTTAAAAGACCCAGAAGGAGCTTGACTTATCAGTTGTGGGTCAAAGATAGTTTAGTTTCTCTCCCATTAAGAGCCGGACTTTGCTTTTTTACTTGTGTGGGCTTGGATAAGAATAGGGCAGTTCATGTGAGAGATAACTTCCTCTTTTCTCTTAAGGGCCAAACCTGTCTCCAAAAGCAGTGGGATTTCCTTCTAAAGGTTGCAAATCCAGCTAGCTCACCTGTTGCAAAAATCTAGTTAAAAAAGGAAGGACCCCTGATGGATCCAGAGTGAGAATGCCACAAGAGTGGAAAGTGTTAAGAAAAGAGGTCTGTGTTCAAGTTTTCCCCATGTCCCTAAAAGCTATCGGCAAGTAAATTACTGGCATTAAAAAAAAAAGCAAGCAACAAATTCGCCTCTTAAACCTATATTGCACTTATTTATAGGGGGAAAATATTCGTCCAGACGTAATTTCTAATGTTGGATTTTACCCCTTACCAGAGGGAGCCCCCTTGTGGAGTACTGTGAAGCCATTACTATTGCAGCTCCACTGCAGTGCATGGTGGAAGCCATTTTACGGCACAACAGGCTGTATCCTAACAGAACACACACCCCAAAGGGGTGTTAGATGTGTCTTACCCCCACAGTACTTTTTCCAGAGTCATCTGTGTACTGTTTCATTGAAATTGCTCGAGGCATTCCAGAATTATGCTGGAACACGCACACGCACACACACACATATTTCTCTCTCTCTCTCTCTCTCTATATATATATATATATATATTTCTATATATATTTCTATATATATACATATATTTCTATATATATACATATATTTCTATATTTATTTATATATATAGATATAGATAAAAGAAGATATTGGTAGAAAGAATCTGTACATATCTACACTGACGAAAAGCTCAGCTTGTTAGCCAGCTGTTGACTTCATTCTTCAGGCAATGGGCTGCCCAGCAAAGATAACACTGCCGGAAGCAATGTATAAATCTCTCAGAGGTTTATCCCCTCAGGTGGATGAAAAACTGCAGCAACTTTAGACAAAATACGGATTTTAAACACGAGACTCGTCAGCCCAGTCCCTGAAGACTGCCCGGGCAGGGTGCAATGCTGGCGTCGTCCGCTCGCATCCTCCGACGAGGTTAGACTTTGTAACTCCACAAAATGTTGGGGAAAAAAATGTACGATATGGACCAAATCAGGAAGTAGAGAGAGGCCAGGAAGGAGGCATGAAACAGGAGCACCAAAATACCTGCAAGTGGCCAAGAGAGAAAAAGTTAAAGAAGCCTGTTGAGACGAGCCAGATCGGATTGGCAACATTTGATATTTTGAAGACCTGTCGGCTTTCTGTTTTCAGGCCCTCAGACGCCACCGTCTTTGTGCCTCCAGATCACAGGTGGATTCCCGCTGCAGATCACCTGATTTACGGGGGCCAAAGTCCCATTAGTCCTGCTCTCTGGAATGTCACCGCACCTTTGCTTTAATCCCTACCCATTAAAGTTTTTCCCCCGCGAGGAAACGGGAGCGGTTTGTTCAGTTTTATTTACCATAAAGTCTTGCAATGAAAGAGATCAACTGGGAACTGTGGAGTTTGGTATTCAGAAGATATGAGACAACATCAGTAAAGACCTCGCTGTCCCCTGAATCCAGGTTGGCTTGGACATTTAAACACGAAGGGCACTTAAAACATTTTTATTCCCCCCCCCCAAACCCCTTTTAGCTTCTCGCACCATATTTTTTAGCCAGACTTTCGTCTCCAGGATCTACCATGTTTTCCCGAAAATAAGACAGGGTCTTATTTTCTTTTGACCCCCCTAAAATAAGCACTTGGCCCTATTTTCAGGGAGGTCTTATTATTTTTGAGGTTGAGGAAGCAGCGAGCGTGGTCACCTCATGGCTGCTGCTGTATTGCAATATTTTAAGGCTTATTTTCAAGGGAGGGCTTATTTTAGCGCATGCACTCAAAAGTCCGATTGGGCTTATTATCCCGAGGTGGTCTTATTTTCAGGGAAACAGGGTACTGAGACTGCAGTATCCAGATTTTGGAGTAATCAAATGTTCCTCTAGACCAGTGATGGTTAATCTTTTCGGTACCAAGTGCCGAAACTGGAGTGCGTGTGCATACATGTGCCGGAGCATCGGAACTCAGACGAGAACAGCTGGTCGGTGTGCAAGTGCGCGACAGAACCCAAAAAAGCATCTAGCGATGGTGCCCGTTCCAACAGAAATAGCTTTGCCTGCCACCTTTGGCACGCGTGCCTTAGGTTTGCCATCATGGCTCTAGACTCTTAGGAAAACAGCTTCTGAAAACCACCTCAAACTTTTAGAGGATCTCAGATGGGCTCAAACTATGTCTGAATCTTCAAACTGGCTACAAATAAGCCTGTTTTTTTAATGAAGAGAGACAATCTTAGCTTCATGTAACAAGGGAACTCTTTCATGTCCCTGCTTTCCAGACGGGCCAAGCCAGGGAAGGTGTGTTGGCTCGCTGGCAGCAGACTCAGACGGTGAGATTGGGGAAGAACATGGGCCGGTCCTGGAGTCTAGGAACGGCTCTGATGAGGGCTCTGTGTCGGAGGCAGAGAGGGGGCCAGGGCCGTCCGACAGTTATCAGCTGCCTTTGGAGTCGGAGATCAGTGGGGCAGAAGAACAGCTGGAGCCTGTTCCTGATGTGCATATGCGCAGAGCTGCCAGGAGACGGGAACAATTAAGGAACAAGGGCTGACTTGGGAGTAAAGGCACAGGTGGACGGTGAATGGCCCCTCCCATAGGGAATAAAGAAGAGCAAAAGGGGAGTGGAGTTTACAGGAGACAATTAGTTCACTTAATTAGTGTGAAGATTTGTTCGTGTCTCAGAGACTCCTTGCCCAGTATTTTCTTGCATAGTATTGCATTTGGAAGATATTGGCCTGGCAGCTCTCCAAGCCTGATAAGGTCTGTGGTTATAAATTCACCCATGAAAGACTGTTTGCCGGGACTTGGCTGGGTGTGAATGAGAGGAATTCACATTAGCTTCATAAAAAAGGGGTTTTTGTCGGGACAAGGAGCCTGCTTCGTGATTTGGTGAAGCCTAGGTCAGAACACAAGGCCCTGGACGTACCTCCTCCGAAGATGGCCTTCTTCCAAGCCTGGGACTCCAGCACCTTGTCATGGGGATAGAAACCCTGGTCCACCATGAAGAGGACCATCACTATGGCCATCAGGCGCATAGCCACCAGGTGGCCTTCAGTCAGGAAATAGGTGGCTGCTACCATAGAGGCGCCGTAGGGGCATGGCAAACCCCGGTACATAAAGGGCATCTCTGCGGATAAAGAAGAGAAAAGATACACATGAATTCCTTGAAGGGCAAACTGTCGTCCCCCATCCCCTAGCCACACCAAAAAAATTTTTAAAAGAAGGACACGGTATGTTGTGTCATCACAAAGATCTAAAATATCAGCTGGGCACGTTGAAAAACACACCAATTCCTTTATGGAATGGCAGCTTCCCAGAATCGTTTACAAAACACAGAATCGAGATGCCACTTTTCCTGTTGAAAAGCACGCTCTTATAAACCTAGGGAGAGCTGGCAATGACTAACGGGTTTTCCCCAAACAAGACCGGGTCTTATTTTTTTATTTTTGCCACCAAAAAAAAAGGCGCCGGTCTTATTTTCAAGGGCGGGGTTTAATCCACCTCGCGGCGGCAGCACCAACAGCCCCACCCAGCAGGAGCCCGCTGCCAGCCCACTTCTGCGGCCACTTGCCGTCGCTCGCGCGCATTGTCCCCGGCCTCCCTTTCTCCATCAGGGGCCTTCCGGAAAGCCCTCTGCAGCCAAGAAACGAGGTCTGGATTGATGTGCGCGGCACCTCCCCCAGCCTCCGTTTTGCCTTCCGGAAGGCCTCTGACAGCAAAACGGAGGCCAGGGGCGACATGCCCGAGCGTATCGGCGTGTGCGAGGCCTGGAAATTAGGGCAGCTCCACCACCCTCTATTCCCACACTAGCTTAATTTTTACCCATGCATCTTGCCCCACCCCCTGCGCCCTAGAATGGGCCTAAAATTAGGCTTATTTGGGGGGGGTAGGGCTTATTGTCACTGCGTTAATTAGTTTGCCTACTTGAGCTTATATTCTGAGTTATACTGTAGAAATGTTTTTTTCTTATCTGACAATGATTTACTGCGCATGTTTCATAATACGTCATCACATTCTTCTGATCTTCCGTTTGCCTGCCCCGAAGGAGGTGGGCAACACTTGCTCTTGCCAGAATGTAAGGTTTAGATAGGAAGATTTATTTTATTTCATATTAAAGTTTGTTTTCATTAGAATATGTTCTCGGGTTTTATTTCCTGCTTATTCAGAGATATGCTTCTTGGAAGGGCTGACGGTCCGCACCTCGTGAATTAGAAAGGGGGGGGGAACTCCCTCCCTCCCTCACACTTATATTAGGCAGGCGTGTAAAAATCAAGCTAGGGCTTACTTTCGGAATAGGTCATATTTTTGGGAAAACGTGGCACTTGTGGCACCAAAAGGTAGGACAACTTTTTAAAAGCTGCCCCCCTATTCCTCCCAATGAGATCTTTTCCATCCAGACTCACCACTGGAGAAGAAGCATAGCCGTGTGAATACTGCCAGCACATACACAATCACCAGTAACCCTTCGAGGATCCCATGACCCTGCAGAAGGAGCCCCGTGGCCAGGCCGAAGGACGTGAAGTCTGCAAAGTCATCCAGTTTAGCCCCTGCAGGCGATATGAAAAAGGGACGTGGTTAGTCTCCGTCAAAGAGGCCTCTGCTTTCATTCCTCGGGCGACGCCAAAAATAACGAAAATAATAATAATAACCTCAGCGTTCCCTCTGCTTGGGATGACCTCTCTCCCCCCTCCACATGGAGTGGAAGCTTCCAGAAACGAGGACTTAAATTGGGGGGGGGTGAATCAATGCCTCCTCCTCCTCCCCAACCTGGCGCCCCCCAGATGCTGACCAAGGAAAAGGTACCCAGCTGGAAAAAACTTCCGTCTCTTAAGGCTAAGCCGACTCTCTGTTGAGCGGCCAATGATGGCATTTAAGGCAATGAAATTTAAGGCCTGCCCAGCTCCTGGGTGTTGTGGCCCACCAGTAGCCAGTGGAGCTATCGGCAGGCTCAGACAGTGAGAAGGTTGGGGAGGAAAAGTCCTGGAGTCTGGGGAAGGCTCGGATGAGGGCTCTGTGTCGGAGGCAGAGAGGGGGCCAGGACTGTGTGCCAGTTATCAGCTGCCTTTAGAATCAGACATCAGTGAGGCAGAAGAACACTGGAGCCTGTTCCCGATCTGCGCATGCACAGAACTGCCAGGAGAAGGGAACAGCTAAGGAACAAGGGAGTAAGGCGACAGGTGGACGGTGAATGGCCCCTCCCATAGGGAATAAAGAGGAGCAAAAGGAGAGGAGAGTTTGCAGGAGACAATTAGTTCGATTAATTAGTGTGAAGATTTGTTCGTGACTCTCAGAGACCCCTTGCCAAGTATTTTCTTGTACAGCTTTGCGTTTGGAAGATACCGGCCTGGCAGCTCTCCAAGCCTGATAAGGTCTGTGGTTGTAAATTCACCCTTGAAAGACTGTTTGCCGGGACTTTGATGAGAGGAATTCACATTAGCTTAATAAAAAGGGGTTTTGTCGGGACAAGGAGCCTGCTTCGTGATTTGGTGAAGCCTACGTCAGAACACAGGTGGTCTTTTTTTTTCGAAAGAAATGGCCCTTGGCTCCCTAGAGAGCAGCCACAAACTTTTCAGAAGGCCTCTCCATGAGTCAGCGACGACCTCTCTTTCTTGGATTCCCCCATAATGCTTGGTTTTCCCCTTGGCAGTGCTCCTCTCTTCAAGGACCACGTACCACATAGCTTGGCTTTTTTCTGCACCCTCTGGAGGTTGGCCAGATCATTGGTAATCATCAACTAAAGTGAGTTGGAGGGAAAAGGTGGCGGGGACTCACCCAAAGCAGAGCAGGTGTTGAGTTGCCTCGCAACGGCTCCGTCAGCAAGGTCTAGCACGAAGCCAGTGAGGACTAGCCAGCACGCATAGTGGTATTGCCTGGAGGAGGAGGAGGAAGGAAGAAGAAGAATATAGATGATAAAGAAGACGACTATAGAGGAAGAACGAGAAAGGCACGATTGCTTCCTGTGTCCATGGATGCTCTCTCCGTCTCCCACCTAGTCCTGCCATCCCTCTTGATCTCTGGGCCACTGGATCCAAAAAAGCCTGGGCAGTAGGAATTCTCCCTGTCATGAATCCAGCTAGATCCCAACCTTCCCTGCGGAGGCAGAAGGACTAGCCTGCAGTTTGGCATTGCCAGCACGGAGGCAACTGAAGCTCAGAGAAAATATGCGAAAATATAAGGCCAGGTGGCCACTGTGCCCCCCTCTTCTCTCTGCAATGGCACAAGAGTAGCGCTGAGGCCCTGTACATTGGGGTCTTTCCAATCTGCCCGGCGTTGATCCCTCCTTGAATGGAGACCCATAGCGGCCAGGAGGCAGAGCTCCAGGCCAACCTCCCACCTACCCGTTTAGGCTGCAGAGGACGGAAGAGAGGCCCATGAGGAGGTTGGCCATGGAGATCGAGTTGGCCGCATTCTTGCGCAGGAATTCGATGGCTTGCGCACGGCCCGCCTGCTCGGTCAAGAAAAGCTTCTTGGTGTATTGGAAGATTCCTGGAAGAAAACATCAGAAAGGATAGCATGAGAAGCTGAGAGTATCCCCACCCAGGCCAGCTGCGAAGAAATTTTCTTCCGTGAGCATGGCCTGGAAGGCAGCTCCTTGGTTACAAACAGGAGAGCTTTCAGGAATAGGAGATGGACAAGGCCAACTGTGTTCAGCCTGCACATCCTGGGCATCTGTTGTGGCCCGCCAGCGGTCAGCAGAGCTGGCAGCAGATTCAGGCAGTGAGGAGGTTGGGGAGGAACCTGGGCCAGTCCTCGAGTCTGGGGAAGGCTCGGATGAGGGCTCTGTGTTGGAGGCAGAGAGGGGGCCAGAGCCGTATGCCAGTTGTCAGCTGCCTTCAGAGTCGGAGATCAGTGGGGCAGAAGAACAGCTGGAGCCTGAACCCAGTGTGAGCATGCGCAGAGTTGCCAGACAAAGGGAACAGCTAAAGAACAGGGGTCGACTTGGCAGGAAGGCCACAGGTGGACGATGAATGGCCCCTCCCAGCGGAAATAAAAGAGGAGCGAAAGGGGAGTGGAGTTTGCAGGAGACCATTAGTTCGCTTAATTGGTTCGTGACTCTCCGAGACTCCTTGCCAAGTTGTGCATAGATCGGCCTGGCAGCTCTCCAAGCCAGAGAAGGTCTGTGACCGTAAATCCTCCCTTGAAAGACTTTGCTGGATGCGAAGGAGCAGAATTCACACTCAATTAATAAAAGGGGTTTTTGTCGGGACAAGAAGTTGGCTTCATGCTCTTGGGAAGCCTCGGTCAGAACAGCATCGGAAGTCCACACACATTGCGGAAACATGCAGAGGGAGGTGAGCCCTGCATGCAACAGCCCAGCTCTTCCCCAAGTGCTACATCCTCCCACACCCCCATTTGTGAGTTCATCTTGTCCATGTGAGTTATTCTCAGACCGGCCACAAGGCTGCAGCACATGGGCAGCCAGCCGCGTCATCAGCCTGTGAAGCCTTCGCTCTGTTGGATGACTGACACGGCAAGCCCGCCTGGCACAAGAGGTGGCTGGCTTTCCGCCAGGAGGGCAGGTGCTGACTCGACCCTGGGACTCGAGGAGGCAACGGATGACCCACTGCCCGCCATCACCAGCAGCCTGGATTCTCCGCCTCATTGAAAACCTGCGGGCACTGGGTGGCCAGAGGATTTCATGCAATTCCAGAGAACAGATCCAAGTTGTGGAGGAAAAAGGAAAGCAGGTCAAAGGGCCAGGCGGGTGGGGCAGGAAGCAGCCCTTCAATTTCATTCAGGGCCTCAGAGCAATCAGACCAATTCTCGAATACACCCATCTGCCTGGAATCCGCACAGTACATCGGATATTAATACGATCGGGCGAGTCCAGAGGTATTTCACGAGAAGAGGCCTCCACTCCTCTGCTCACAATAGAATCCCTTATGCCACCAGGGTTGAAATTTTGGCCTTGCACAACATGGAGTTACGCCGATTAAGGTCTGACCTAAGCATAGTAGACAAAATTGTCCACTACCACATCCTATCTGTCAACGACCACTTCAGCTTCAACCGCAATAATACACGGGCCAACAGGGACAACGAAAGAAGCCAATAAAGCCCAAAAGTAGAAGTTAAGGAGGATTATACATGCACTCGAGAGAGTTTAAACCTATCAGAGGTAATCCCCCAATATCTAATATAGATAAGTAAAATAAGAGGGGTAAAAATGGTGAAACTCAAATGAAATATATTAGAAGGGGAAAAAAACCTAAGGAGAATGGTACCAATTTGAAACTGCTATGAGAAGGAACATGAAGTTCTAATGTACTGTGTCAATGTAGTTGATGTCTAAGTTTGGTTTTTGTGTACTTTGTATGTTTAAAAGTTTTTAAACATTTATAAAAATAAATAAATAAATGGACAAATAATAGATACAAACTCAAGGCAAACCACTCCAAACTCGATTGCAGAAAATACGACGTCAACCACAGAGGGGTCAACGCCTGGAATGCTCTACCTGACTCCGTCGTTACATCCTCAAACCCTTTAACCTTCAACCGTCTAGCGTGGACCTCACCCCATTCCTAAGAGGTCCGTAAAGGGGATGTGCTACTGACCCCATTTATTTGTATTCACTTCCTTCGTTCATGTCCATGTTCACACTTATATCTGCTCTCTTGTACATGTTTGACAAACAAATAAATACAAATAAATAGAGTCAGGGAGGGAAAGCCCCCTCCCTGCAAACAAAGATCTCATTTCTTCACATTGCTTGGAACGTATCCGTGTATTCGTTGGCTGGTTAGTTTTAGTGCCAAAAGGCAACAGTAATAATCACTTTAAAAAGCAGCAAAGTTCAAATCACGCATCCGTTCCTATTGTTTAAGCTTGCAAAAACAATTTGCATCTAAATCCAAATTCCAGGGAAGCTGTGGAGAGCCCAAGCTGGAAGCCTCTGACGGAGTGCTTTTTCTCCTGTTCCTATGCCAGAGTTTACCCCGAGGGAGGAGAGGGGAAAGCATCCAGCTTTCTAAGCGGGATTGGAAAGTTGCCACAAAGCAATGAACTGTTCAGACCTAGGCTTCCCCAAAAAGCATGAGGCAGAGTCCTGGTCCCAACAAAACCCCTTTTAGTAAAAATGTGTATTCCTCTCCTTCACATTCAGCAAAGGCCTGGCAAACAGTCTTTCAAAGGAATATTTATGACCACAGACCTTATCTAGCTTGGAAAGCTGCCATGTCAATATTTTCTAAGGAAAGACATTGGCACAGAGTCTCTGAGATTCACGGACAGATTTTCACACTCCTGAAACGAATCTAACGACTGAACGAACAGGTTGTTTCCTGCAAAAGCCCACTCCCCTTTCACTCTTTTATTTCCTATGGCAGAGGCCAATCACCTTCCACCTGTGACTTTACTCTTGAGTCGACCCTGATTTCTGAGCTGTTCTTTTCTTCTGGCAACTCTATGCACGCGCAACCTGGGAACAGGCTCCAGCTGTTCCTCTGCCTCACTGAAGTCTGACTCTGAAGGCAGCTAATAACTGTCAGATGGCTGTGGCCCCCTCTCTGCCTCTGACGTAGAGCCTTCCCCAGACTCCAGGACTGGCCCATGTTCCTCTCCAACTGACTCTGCAGGCCGCTGGTGGGCCACAACACAAACCACCATATTAGGCATTCCTTTACTACCAGCTTTTGGGCTCACAGTCTTGAGACGGGCACACTTCAACAAGCTGCGTTCCAAGCATCAGCCAGGCAGGGGGTTAAGTTCTTGCCATCAAGATCGTAAGCCTGTCCCCAGGGAAGATACCCATACCAAGATAGGTGGAAGGGAAGGGAGATGGGAAGAAAGCCAGAGACAACCCACCAAAGAGTCTTTGGGGGTCCTAGGTTGGGTATTAATTGTTGTTATTTACCTAGGTTGGGTATTAATTGCTGTTAATTATTTCTTGAGTCAACTTGCCTATTGGACGGACCTGTTCCACCTCATATTTTAACGTTCCATTCACATGTAAGGGTGCCTAGTCTTATGTAACCATGACTATCCCGTTCCGAGCCTTAGCCCTGCCCCGTGAAATCCTCTTTATCCTTCCTTCCTAGATACACAGTCCTGCGTTTCACGGACATAAATTCGAACTCCTCCCAATTTGCCTTTTAAGAGACCACTGGTTACACCTTCAAGATCATCTCGACGGCCCGGAACCCTCCCTCCCTACTTGGCCTTTTTAAGAGGCCTTTGGTCGCACCGTTTATCCTGGTACATTCACCCTCATGCTCTTATCACTTATGCCAGCTCTACCCCTAGTTAGCCTTTTTTTATCTCTACCTTTCACCTGACACCTCGATGCTCGTTACCCCTCACCGGGGTAGACTTCCCAGTCCGGGTGGCGCACGATTCTTGGCCAAGCATATTCCCTATATGGGTACATATAGGGAATAATAATACAAATATAAATAATTATAATTATTGTTAGTGGCAAAGTCATGTCCGACCCATCGCGACCCCAGGCCTTCCTGTCCTCTGCCCTCCTCTGGAGTCCGTTTAAGCTCACGCCGACTGCTTGGGTGACTTCATCCAGCCCCTCATTCTCTGCCGTCCCCTTTTTCTTTTGCCCTCCATCATTCCCAGCATGAGGCTCTTCTCCAGGGAGTCCTTCTTCCTTCTCATCAGGTGGCCAAAACATTTGAGTTTCCTCTTCAGGATCTGGCCTTCTAAAGAGCAGTCAGGGTTGACCTCCTCTAGGACTGACCGGTTGGATCGCCTTGCAGTCCAAGGGACTTGCAGGAGTCTTCTTCTCCAGCACCAGAGTTCAAAGGCCTCCGTTCTTTGGCGCTCAGCCTTCCTTGTGGTCCAACCTTCACAGCCATCCATCGCAACTGGGAAAACCATCGCCTTGACTAAATGCCCACTTGTGTTGGCTGGGTGATGCCTCTGCTTTTTTAGTAGGCTGTCTAGATTTCCCATCGCTTTTGGGCTGGGTGTTTTCTTCTTATGGGCTGGCAGCATTGTATGAAAACAGCCCTCTTTTCTGCCCCCTCCCCCCCCCCCCTGCAGCACTGGGCTGAGATAGTGCCACCCTGGTAGCCCTGCGGAGCTGGGAGAAATGGCCGCTCTTCCGCTTTAGAGGTTGCTGCTGGCACCCAAGGACTGGTCTCCGGGCAATGGAAGCAGGAGGCGGCAGGTGTAGTGGATTGAAGTACTGTATTTTTCAGAGTATAAGACACACCTTTCCCCCCCCCCCCAAAAAAAAAAGGATGAAAAGCTGGGTGTCTTATACACTGAATACAGCATTTTTGGCCTCTCGAAACCCCGCCCCCTTTGCAAAAATTGACGTGTAAAGCCTTTAGCTCATTTTTGCGCCCCACCTCCCCGGGGGGGGGGGACTTTGCAGGCCTCTCAAAATCTGCATGGCCCGTTTTTTTTTTTTTAATTGAAAAAGTTTTATACAAACAGATTTCCCCCCCTTTTTACCCCCCCCCCCATATAATGTAAATCACGTACAAATACTGTACCCTCTCCCCTCCCCCCATCTTAAGGTAAATTTCTCATTCAAATATTGTACCCCCTCACCTCCCAACAATCATAGTATAAGTTTCTCTTAAGATAACAATAACCCAATAACCCCATCATCTAAATTTATTAAACGTATATAAATCATAATATAGGCTTCTCTTAAGGTAACAATATCTCATTAGTCCCATCTTCTAAATTTATTATGCATATATATTTCTCCACCCTAACCCTCCCCCACCTCCCAATCAAACCCACCCCCCTGGCTATACACCACTCTAACAATTCCAAGCATCCCACATATTATTTACTCTGATCATCTGTCAATCTGAACATTCTTACCTAAAGGCTACATAGTACTTCCTAGCATGATATTTATTCTGTATGTAATCAATCCATTTTACCCATTCCTGTGTATAATTCTCCTGCTTCTGACCTTTTAAGAAAGCTGAAATTTTTGCCATTTTGGCAAACCCCGCCACTTTCTGAATCCATTGATCAATTGTCAGTAAAAAATCTTTTTTTCCAATGTTGTGCAATCAACAACCTAGCTGCTGTGACCATATACAAAACCAGTTTTGTTTCCCCTTTGGTAAAGTCCTTAGTTATACCCAATAAAAACATTTGCGGAGTAAATTGTATTCTTTTCTTAAATACATTTTGCATAACCCACCATATTTTTATCCAAAAGGCTTTGCATGGCCCGTTTTTCACAAAAAATGGTTTGGGAGGCCTGCAGAGTGCAAACACTTAAAAAAAAAAATTACCTCTTCAAACTCTTGGTGCGTCTTATACTCCGAAAAATAGGGTAAGTCTCATTTGAACTTTTAAGGGTGTTGTTGATTGTCCTTTCACACGTCGTGGACCCAAAGGGGGAAACCCTTTGCCTTTGGGGTGGCTTCCCTCCTGGATTATTTGCTCCTCTGGTTTTTCCAGGTTTTTGGGTGGCGAGGGGAGAAATTGAGCTACTTCTGCCCACTGATGACTAGCTATTGGAGATAGAGAGGAGGCCTGGGTGAAGTGGGGAGGGAGAGAGGTCTCAGCTAGGAATCTTGACTTACCGGAAGGGGGAAATGCTATCCACATTGTGGCTGAAGTTCAGCCGGAAATCCGTGCCCACCGACGTCCCTGAAATTGAAACGGGCCAGTTAGAGGCTTGGCAGAGGCATCACAAAAGCAAACCAAAGTGGGGTTTTGTCTGCTTGTAAACAATGACCAAGATTCACCTCCTGGGGAAGCCAGTCGTTCTATCATTTTCCCCCTGCTAGCATCGTCGGTCAATCCCATTTGGTGAGGGGGGAGGCAGCAAAGATTAAGAAGAGTCAGGGATGAAAAGAGGGTGGGGCGGAGGAAGCCCAGAAGGGACCCCCCTCCCCTCCAAATGAGATGGATTGAATGGGACTGAAGCCAGTTTGGTCTACTGGAGAAGGCACCAAGTAAAACACAAAAACCAGGCCCAACCTTGGCTCTCAAAGCCCACTGGGTGACTTTGGGTCAGTCTGTCCCTTTCAGCCCAACTTACCTCACGGGAAAACTTGTTTAGGGGGCAACCCGAGTGGAGGATGGAGGATTAGGAATCTTCTGCCTGGAGTTCTTTCTAAAAATCAAATCAAATAAAGGCAGGATGAAAATATTTTTAAAATTATCAGCAAAGTTCATCCCCTGGAGCATGCCCGCCCTTATACAATAATACAATAGTAGAGTTGGAAGGGACCTTGGAGGTCTTCTAGTCCAACCCCCCTGCCTAGGCAGGAAACCCTATACCGTTTCAGACAAATGGCTATCCAACATCTTCTTAAAGACTTCCAGTGTTGGGGCATTCACAACTTCTGGAGGCAACTTCTGTTCCACTGATTAATTGTTCTAACTGTCAGGAAGCTTCTCCTCAGTTCTAAGTTGCTTCTCTCCTTGATTAGTTTCCACCCATTGCTTCTTGTTCTACCCTCAGGTGCCTTGGAGAATAGTTTGACTCCCTCTTCTTTGTGGCAACCCGAGATATTGGAACAATGCTATCATGTCTCCCCTAGTCCTTCTTTTCATTAAACTAGACATACCCAGTTCCTGCAACCGTTCTTCATATGTTTTAGCCTCCAGTCCCCTAATCATCTTTGTTGCTCTTCTCTGCACTCTTTCTAGAGTCTCCACATCTTTTTAACATCGTGGCGACCAGAACTGAATGCCGCATTCCAAGTGTGGCCTTACCAAGGCATTATAAAGTGGTATGAACACTTCACGTGATCTTGATTCTATCCCTCTGTTGATGCAGCCTAGGACTGTTGGCTTTTTTGGCAGCTGCTGCCCACAGCTGGCTCATATTTATATTGGTTGTCCACTAGGACTCCAAGATCCCTTTCACAGATCCCTTGCTGTTGAAGGACAGCTGGCAAATGGCCTGGAGGGTGTTGTGGCCCACCAGCAGAGCTGGCAGCAGAGCTGGCAGCAGATTCGGACAGTGAGGAGGTTGGGGAGGAAGATGGGCCAGTCCTGGAGTCTGGGGAAGGCTCTGGGTCGGAGGCAGAGAGGGGGCCAGAGCCGTATGCCAGTTATCAAGTGAGACATCAGTGAGGCAGACGAACGGCTGGAGCTTGTTCCCAGGGTGCGCATGCGCAGAGTTGCCAGACGGAGGGACCAGCTAAAGAACAGAGGTCAGCTTGGGAGTAAGGCCACAGGTGGAGGATGAATGGCCCCTCCCAGAGGAAATAAAAGAGCAGCAAAAAGGGAGTGGAGTTTGCAGGAGACCATTAGTTCACTTACTTGGTTCGTGACTCTCCGAGACTCCTCTTTGCCAAATTTTGCAAATATCGGCCTGTCAGTTCTCCAAGTCAGATAAGATCCGTGACCGTAAATCCTCCCTCGAAAGACTTTGCTGGATGTGAGTGAGCAGAATTCACAATCGATCAATAAAAGGGTTTTTTGTCGGGACAAGGAGTAGGCTTCACGCTCTTGGGAAGCCTCGGTCAAACAGTGGGCAGGCTTTGGGTTTGCTTGCGAGGTTCCCAGCCACTGATGGGGATAGCTTTTTGTGGGAGGGAGGAACTGGGTATGGATTTGACGTAGGAATGCCATGCTCTGTGCTCCTAACCTCCTCACCCTCTTCCATTTATCTTGAACTGAGGACAAACACGCTGGATTGGCCCAAGGGGAAACCTGTTGGGTGAAGACTAGCCCACTTTTAGTGTATGCCACAAAGACTATTTCTAACTAACTTGGTTTGGGCACCTGTACCGACATACTGCGCAGGGTCTGATGAAGAGCATTTCAGTGAGCCTGAGAAATGGATGCTGGGTTTTAACAGATTAACAGAGTTGGAAGGGACCTTGTAGGTCATCTAGTCCAACCCCCCCGCCCAAGCAGGAGACCCTACACCATTTAACAGATTAACAGAGTTGGAAGGGACCTTGTAGGTCATTAAGTCAGGGATGGGTTCCTGCCAGTTCTAACCTCTTCTATAGAAGAGGTTCCACAAATCTACCGTGCCCTTTAGAACCAGTTCCAGCTCCCTACCCCTGCCCGCACCCCGCTTGCCGCTCACTGATTGGCTGGCTCACCAATCGCCCTGCCTGCCTTGAAGAGTCCTATCTAAACTTCAAAGTCTTAAAGCTGTCAAGTTTGAACATCCCTGGGCTTTTTTTCTAAAGGGTTAGGGGTGCGAGGGTCTTGTAACTTGACAGCTTTAAGACTTGCACACTTCAATGCCAGAGTTCCTGAGCCAACATGACTGAAAAAGGAATTCTGGAAGTTGAAATCCACAAGTCTTAAAGCTGCCAAGTTTGAACACCCCTGGGGATTTTTTCCCCTAAAGGGTTAGGGGTGCAAGGGTCTTGTACTTTGACAGCTTTAAGACTTGCATGCTTCAAATGCCAGAGTTCCTGAGCCAACATGACTGAAAAAGGAATTCTGGGAGTTGAAGTCCACAAGTCTTAAAGCTGCCAAGTTTGAACACCCCTGGGGATTTTTTCCCCTAAAGGGTTAGGGGTGCAAGGGTCTTGTACCTTGACAGCTTTAAGACTTGCGTGCTTCAAATGCCAGAGTTCCTGAGCCAACAAGACTGAAGAAGGAATTCTGGGAGTTGAAGTCCACAAGTGTTAAAGCTGCCAAGTTTGAACACCCCTGGGGTTTTTTTCCTAAAGGGTTAGGGGTGCAAGGGTCTTGTAACTTGACAGCTTTAAAACTTGCATGCTTCAAATGCCAGAGTTCCTGAGCCAACATGACTGGAGGAGGAATTCTGGAAGTTGAAGTCCACAAGTGTTAAAGCTGCCAAGTTTGAACACCCTTGGGGTTTTGTTTTCTAAAGGGTTAGGGGTGCAAGGGTCTTGTAACTTGGCAGCTTTAAGACTTGCATGCTTCAAATGCCAGAGTTCCTGAGCCAACATGACTGGAGGAGGAATTCTGGGAGTTGAAGTCCACAAGTCTTAAAGTTGCCAAGTTTGAACACCCCTGGGTTTTTTTTTCTAAAGGGTTAGGGGTGCAAGGGTTTTGTAACTTGACAGCTTTAAGACTTGCGTGCTTCAAATGCCAGAGTTTCTGAGCCAACATTTTGGTTGCTAAGCAAGAGCGTTGTTAAGTGAGTTTCACCACATTTTACAAGTTGGTCACGCCCACCCAGTCACATGACTGCCAAACCACGCCCACCTGATCACATGGCTGGCAAACCACTCCCACCCGATCACATGGCTGGCAAACCACTCCCACCCGGTCACATGGCTGGCAAACCACTCCTATCCAGTCACATGGCTGGCAAACCACTCCCACTCGGTCACATGGCCGGCAAGCCACGCCCACAAAGGCCGCACTTATAAAAGAGGTTCTAAACAATTTTGAAACCCACCACTGCATTGTCCAACCCCCACCCACCCCCAAACAGGAAATCTACTACCCCATTGGAGCCGGGATTCCCCTGGCAGGCTGGGGAAAAGCGGAACTGTGGCTGGCCTGCCTGTCAGTTCCCGTAAACCTGCGGCACGAGAGGGAGGGAGGGAGGCAACCGGTCCCCGTGAGCTCTGGCTCAGCGGGCAGGGGCAGGAGGAGGGGGGGGACAGTCCTCAGCCAGGGATTGCAAAGGACCAATGCCAGCTGGGATGCTATGAGATAGGGAGAGGGGAGGGATTTAAGCGGCCAGGCATCCCCCCCACCCAATGGGAGAAGGGAAGGCATGCATCCTGGGATTAGGAGATGGGCATTGGGCACATCCTGGCACGGCCTCCCTGTGACCAAATTCCTGCCAGCTGACACCTCTTGCAATTCTGCACTTCTGGGTCAGTGGGTTTAGGGAGAGGCGGGCGGGGGGGGGGCTCCCCGTTCTGAACTCCCTGCCCTCCAGTCGCCTTCTCCGTCCAGGGATCCAAGGGGGTGGGGGGCAGAGGGAGGAAAGCAATTTGGGGAGGGGGTGTCCAGGGATCTCAGCCTACAGAGGTCCACTCCACTACCACCCCCGCGGGGAGCCTTCCTCGGTCCTCGGAAGCCGGGCTGGGTTGGGGGATTCGCTATCCTGGGGGGGGGGGGTCGCCGCGTACATCCCCACTGCCCTTTAGGCTCATCCAGCAGCCCTGTTGGAATAAAGGGAGGCTCCGGGAAGGGCTGAGGATGCACCCGATCCTCTCTCCCTGCGCATCCCCGCCATCCTTTGCAGGGAAAGGAACCCCGTCGCAGGTGGACTGCTCCCGAAGGTGGAAGCTCCACCACCGGCCGCGCTCTCTCCCCAGCCAGCCCCCGGACGCCTGCCCCAGGGCACCTGATCGCTTTCTCTCTCCCCCGGGACGAGCTAGGCCGCTTACCCTCTGCCGCGCTCCGCAGCCTCCCCGCTGACGCCTCGCCGCTTTTATGCTGCGCATCTCGCCGCCGCCGCTGCTGCGGAAAATTCCAACAGAGAGCAGGGGCTGGGCGGGGCTCGCGGCTCCTCCTCCCGGCCCCGCCCCCCGCCCCGCCTTCCCCTAAGGTCCCTCCCCTCGCTCAGGAAAGTCACGTTTTAGCCCATGCGGGGAACAAATGAAGTGACTATTAACAGAATAACCGAGATGGAAGGGACCTTGGAGGCCCTCTAGTCCAACCCCCTGTTTAGGCAGGAAACCCTCCACCACTTCAGACAAATGGTTATCCAATCTCTTCTTAAAGTCTTCCAGTGTTGGAGCATTCACAACTTCTGGAGGCAACTTCTGTTCCACTGATTCATTGTTCCCACTGTCAGGAAATGTCTCCTTAGTTCCAAGTTGCTTCTCTCCTTGATTAGTTTCCACCCATTGCTTCTTGTTCTACCCTCAGGTGCCTTGGAGAATAGCTTGACTCCCTCTTCTTTGGGGCAACCCCTGAGATATTGGAAGACTGCTATCATGTCTCCCCTAGTCCTTCTTTTCATTCAACTAGACATACCCAGTTCCTGCAACCGTTCTTCATATGTTTTAGCCTCCAGTCCCCTCATCATCTTTGTTGCTCTTCTCTGCACTTTTTCTGGAGTCTCCACATCTTTTTTACATGGTGGCAACCAAAACTAGATGCCCCCCCCCCACTCCTTCTCCCTTTAAGAGGGCACTTTTGCTATAGGGAGATCTTTCCCTGCCGCTCAGAGCATTGCCAGTCCTTGAGAATTGTTCTAACTTCCTGACAGTGAGAACAATTAATCAGTGGAACAACTTGCCTCTAGAAGCTGTGAATGCTCCAACACTGGAGGATTTTAAGAAGATGTTGGATAGCCATCTGTCTGAAGTGGTGTAGGGTTTCCTGTCTAAACAGGGGGTTGGACTAGAGGACCTCCAAGGTCCCTTCCAACTCGATTATTCTATTCCATTCCATTCCATTCCATTCTATTATATATTCTCTTCTCTTCTATATTCTCTTCTCTTCTATATTCTCTTCTCTTCTATATTCTCTTCTATATTCTTCTATTCTATATTCTCGTCTCTTCTATATTCTCTTCTTCTATATTCTATATTCTCTTCTCTTCTATATTCTCTTCTCTTCTATGTTCTCTTCTATATTCTCTTCTATTCTATATTCTCTTCTCTTCTATTCCTATATTCTCTTCTCTCTCTTCTTTTCTATTCTATTCTAAAGTTTGGAAGATAGGATGGCTTGCTGGAGAGCTGTGTGGTTCAGTTATGGCGGGTGCTCTGCTGGACAGTCTTTGAAACTCCATTTTTGCCAGGATAGGAGCCACCTGTGGGATTTTTACCCAAAGCAGCAGTCAGGATTATACTAAATTATGCTTTCCCCCCCCTTCTTGCCCCCTTCTAAGAGGAGGGTGATGGACAGGCAAGGTGGGCCAGGGTTGGCACCGCCTTCCCCTTCTCAGAGGCTCTCCCGGTGGGCAGGTCCGTGGAGAATAGGACCAGAGCCAGGTCCACAGGCTCCCATTTCAGAGGCCTCCAGCCAGGCCCTTGCAAGGAGCTCCCCACCCACAAGGCCCAAAGGCAAGGCGAGCCCAGTGGAGCTGAAGGGAGAGAAATGTGGGGGTGGGAATGGGAGTCATGCCACCTGGCCAAGGAACCCACCTGCGGCCAGGTGGATCAGGGCTGTTCTAAGCATGTAAGAACGGTGGCAGGAACTCGGTATGTCTAGTTGAATGAGAAGAAGGACCCGGGGGGAGACAGGATAGCAGTATCTCAGGGGCTGCCCCAAAGAAGAGAGGAGTCAAGCTATTCTCCAAAGCATTCGAGGGCAAGACAAGAAGCAATGGGTGGAAACTAATCCAGGAGAGAAGCAACCTAGAACTAAGGAGAAATTTCCTGACAGTGAGAACGATTAATCAGTGGGACAACTTGCCTCCATAAAGTTGTGGGCGCTCCGTCCCTGGAGGCTTTCCGAGGTTGATAAAATGAGGACCCAGCTTGTTGGGAACAAGAGGCTGACTCTGTAAACTGCTTAAAGGGGGCTGTGAAGTACTGTGAAGCGGTATATAAGTCTAAGTGCTATTCATTCCTTCCTCCCTCCCTCTCTCCTTTCCTTCCTTCCTTCCTTCATTCCTTCCTTCCCTCTCTCCCTCCGTCCCTCCCTCCCAGTGGTAAGAATACAGTATTGTGGGATAACTCTGCCCACTGCCCACAGTTCAATCCTGACGGGCTGCAGCTTGACTTCTATCTTTCCAGGGTTGATAAAATGAGGACCCAGATTGTTGGGGGCAAGAGGCTGACTGTAAACTGCTTAGAGAGGGCTATGGAGCAACTGTGAAGCAAGTCTATAAGCCTAAGTGCTTTTGCTATTCCTTCCTTCCTTCCCTCCCAGGAGTTTGAATACAGCATGGCAGGCTAATTCTGCTCACTGCCAACAGTTTGAGCCTGACAGGCTGCAGGTTGAGTCAGCCTTCTGTCTTTCCGAGGTTAATAAAGGGGGGGGGGGCAAGAGACTGACTCTGTAAACCCCTTAGAGAGGTCTGTGAAGCAGTACATAAGTCTAAGGGCTATTCCTTCCTTCCTTCCTTCCTTCCTTCCTTCCTTCCTTCCTTCCTTCCTTCCTTCCTTCCTTCCTCCCTCCCTCCCTCCCTCCCTTCCTTCCTTCCTCCCTTCCTGTTAGAATGCAGTATTGCAGGTTAATTCTGCCCATTGCCAGCAGTTCGATCCTGACCGGCTCAAGGTGGACTCAGCCTTTTGTCCTTCCGAGGTGGATCAAATGAGGACCCAGATTGTTGGGGTGGGGGGAAGAGGCTGACTCTGTAAACCGCTTAGAGAGGGCTGTAAAGCAGTACATAAGTCTAAGGGCTATTCCTTCCTTCCTTCCTTCCTTCCTTCCTTCCTTCCTTCCTTCCTTCCTTCCTTCCTTCCTTCCTTCCTCCCTTCCTGTTAGAATGCAGTATTGCAGGTTAACTCTGCCCATTGCCAGCAGTTCGATCCTGATTGGGCTCAAGGTGGACTCAGCCTTCCATCCTTCCGAGGTGGGTCAAATGAGGACCCAGATGCTTGGGGGACAAGAGGCTGACTCTGTAAACCGCTTAGAGAGGGCTGTGAAGCAGTACATAAGTCTAAGGGCTATTCCTTCCTTCCTTCCTCCCTGTTAGAATGCAGTATTGCAGGTTAACTCTGCCCACTGCCAACAGTTCGATCCCGACCGGCTCAAGGTGGACTCAGCCTTCCGTCCTTCCGAGGTGGGTCAAATGAGGACCCAGATGGTTGTGGGGGCAAGAGGCTGACTCTGTCAACCGCTTAGAGAGGACTGTAAAAGCACTGTGTAGCGTTATATAAGTCTACGGGCTATTGCCAAGTGCTGTCATGGGAAAACTAAGGCAGGTTTAGTGCAAAGTGTTACGGAGGTCGGAGGATCTTGTTCGCGGAGCACCTCGCCTTCCGAACAACTCACTTGTGAGGACAAGGAAGCAAAACAATAATACCTTGGACTCTTCTGACCCAGGGCGCAATATAGATTTAATCTTTATCGTTTTTTTAATGCTGTCTGATGTCTGGCTGTGCGGTGACAGTGACCTCTGACAAGCCGTCCTATTACGGCCATAAACTGAGAACGAGGGCCCTTAAGCTCCCGGCAGACGCATTGCAATCCCTGGCCATAAAAAGCGGTTGTAAAACACGAGTAATCATTGCAGGGCAGGCCATCTTTTACTACTGCACGGTTCTCGGAAATGGAGCGATGTTTGGAGCGCTATATAAGTGTGACCTTGGCTTCGATCCCAGGAAGGGAGATGGGTTCTCCTTTGCCCTCCTTTTGAGGTTGCCACAGGCCTGCCCTGGAGGAGGAGGAGGAGGAGGAGGGAGCACAGGTGCGGATATCTGGACGGAGGGGGGTGGGGGCAGGCTTGAGGCTGGTCTCATGCTTTCCCAGGTGGGTGGGCTCCAACTCCTGGGGATGTGTGTGTGAGAATAGAATAGGAAGAGAAAAGAAGAGGATGTATAATAGACGTAATAGAATAGAATACAATACAATACAAAACAGAATAAAATAGAATGTAGGATAGACATAGTAGAGTAGAGTAGAGTTGAATAGAATAGAGTTGAATAGAATAGGATAGAATAGAATACAGAATAGAATACAGAATAGTATACAGAATAGAGTAGAATAGAATAGAATAGAATAGAATACAGAATAGAATACAGAATAGAATAGAGTAGAGTAGAATAGAATAGAATGTAGAATAGAATGCAGAATAGTATACAGAATAGAGTAAATAGAATACAGAATAGTATACAGAATAGAATAGAATAGAATAGAATAGAATAGAATAGAATAGAATAGAATAGAATAGAATAGAATAGAATAGAATAGAATAGAATAGAGAATAGAATGCAGAATAGTATACAGAATAGAGTAGAGTAGAATAGAATAGAATACAATAGAATAGAATGCAGAATAGAATGCAGAATAGTATACAGAATAGAGTAAATAGAATACAGAATAGTATACAGAATAGAATAGAATAGAATAGAATACAGAATAGAATACAGAATAGAATAGAGTAGAATAGAATACAGAATAGAATACAGAATAGTATACAGAATAGAATAGAGTAGAATAGAATAGAATAGAATAGAATACAGAATAGTATACAGAATAGAATAGAGTAGAAGAGAATAGATTGCAGAATAGTATATAGAATAGAATAGAATAGAATAGAATAGAATAGAATAGAATAGAATAGAATAGAATTCTTTATTGGCCAGGTGTGATCACCTCTTTCTTCCTTCCCTCCTCTTCCTCTCGTCTCCCCTACTCCTCTCTTCCTCTTCCCCTTCCTACCCTCTCTCCTTCTCCCTTCGATCTTCCTCGCCTCGCCTCTTCCTTCCTTCCCTCCTCTTCCTTTCCTCTCTTCTCCTCTTTTCCTTTCTTTTTCTATTGTTGCAGGTGTCTCTTCCAGCTCTTACTTTTTATTTTCTTGGGGTGGTGTTTCCGCAAACCCAAAGATAGTTAAATATCATTTTTTGTTCCCTTTCCTTCTCAAATCCATCCTAATTATGTCCGTCCGTCCGTCCCGCCCGTGTATCTTGACCCTACACCATTTCTGACAGATGACAGTCCAGTCTCTTCTTGAAAGCTTCCAGGGATGAAGCTCCCACACCTTCTGTTCCATGGGTTGATTGTTCTCACTGTCAGAAAGTTCCTCCTTATTTCCAGGTTGAATCTCTCCTTGGTCAGTTTCCATCCATTATTCCTTGTCTGGCCTTCGGGTGCTTTGGAGAATAGCTTGACCCCTTCCTCCTCTCTGGGGCAGCCCCTCAAATATTGGAAGACTGCTCTCCTGTCTCCCCTGGTCCTTCTCTTCCCTAGACTAGCCAGGCCCAGTTCCTGCCACCATTCTTTATATGTTTTACCCTCCAATTCCCTAATCATCTTGGTTGCTCTTCTCTGAACTTTTTCTAGAGTCTCCACATCTTTTTTATAGTGTGGTGACCAAAACTGGATGCAGTACTCTAGGTGTGGTCTTACTAGGGCTTTACAGAGTGGTATTAGTACCTCTCTTGATCTTGATTGTATCCCTATGTTAATGCAATTTAGGATTGCATTGGCTTTTTTTGGCTTCCGCCACACACTGCTGGCTGATATTTAAATATGATTTAAATCTTTAAAACATATTTAAATACGGACCTCTTCTCTCCAGAACGCACTATTCATACTTCCAGACAGACAATCCCTCCCCCCCTCCCCGAACCTCAGCACGCACACCTCTCTCGGCCGGACTAAAAGTTATGGGCTGCAGCTGAGCGTGTGGGGCTCTGAAGAGGGGAGAAGGAGCGGAGAGGCTGGGATACAGCAAAGCTGTTTGTGCTCCATCCTCTTCTCGTGCTTTCTGCAGCCGCCAGGAGCCAAGACTTTTTGGCAAAGCACCGTGTTTATCACTGCAGGCGTCAAATAACGAGGCTAGGAACATCCCGAACCGAAGGTCTCCCTGCGGCAGATTTGACAGTCCCGGGATCCTTTGACACTGGCGCATGGCCTCGGCTGCGCCCAGCTTGCACCCGATAACATGCACCATGCACTCTTTCACGCCGCCAAACTCTGTGAACTCACAGCCCAGCCCGTCTTGGAGGAGGAGATGCCTTGGCACACGGCCCGGAGTTTGATTGACGGTAAAACATGTCCAGGCTGCTGGCGGGGTGGGGTGGGGGGAAACCAGTTGCACATCAGGCAGGAAATGGGACTGCAGGCCCACACTGTTCTGAGCGAGGCTTCCCAAGAGCAAGAAGCAAACTCCTCGTCTCGACAAAAACCCTTTTTATTCCTTTCCTCTGAATTCTGCTCATTCACCTCCAGCAAAGTCTTTCGAGGGAGGATTTACAGTCACAGACCTTCTCTGGCTTGGAGAGCTGCCAGGCCGATATCTGCAAAACTTGGCCAGGAGTCTCGGAGAGTCACGAACCAAGTAAGTGAACTAATTGTCTCCTGCAAACTCCACTCCCCTTTTGCTCCTCTTTTATTCCCTCTGGGAGGCGCCATTCATTGTCCACCTGTGGCCTTCCTCCCAAGTCGACCCCTGTTATTTAGTTGTTCCCTTCGTCTGGCAACTCTGCACATGCGCACACTGGGAACAGGCGCCAGCTGTTCTTCTGCCCCACTGATCTCCGACTCCGAAGGCAGCTGATAACTGGCATATGGCTCTGGCCCCCTCTCTGCCTCCAATACAGAGCCCTCATCAGAGCCTTCCCCAGACTCCAGGACTGGCCCATGTTCCTCCCCAACCTCCTCACTGTCCGAAACTGCCCGCCAATTCTGCTGGCCACTGGTGGGCCACAACACACACGGTGAAGCAAGGGCTTGCACCCCAGATCCAGAACAGGCTGCCCAGGTCCACCTCCCAGGGTCAAAAGCAGGGAGGACCTCAATGGAGCACCTCCCCAGAGGTCAGTGCTCGTTAGGCTGGGCCGAGAGAGAGAGGGGGGGGTGGCACTGAGAGCGTCAGCAAGAGGGGGCGAGCGAGGCAGTCAGAGCCCCAAAGACGGGTGGGAGGGCAGGAAGGAGGCATTCTTGGGAGCTGTTGAATTAGGCATCCAGAAACAAATACACACACACACACACACACACACACACACACACACGCGGCCTCCCTCTTACTCATCCCACAACAATGTGTGCTTCAAAGGCTTCCTGACTCCCTGGACATGATGTTCCCCCTTCCGCCAGTTAGCAGGGCCAGAGGCCTCTCCGTCCCTCCCTGCCTGCTCAATGGTGCCTACAAGCATGGGCAGCCCTTGGCAGAGAGCCAGCGCTTGACTAGGATGCCAGGGTTTGGGGTGGGTAGGAGGAGCTGTTTGGAGAGAGTTAAGCGTGGTGAGCGGGGGGGGGAGGTTGCAGATGTAATTCGGCCCTTCCCGGCCACCAGGCCCTTCTCTTAACAAAACGACATTCAATATCGAGACAAGTAAAGAAAAACCAAACGTACTGGGTGAAACCAGGCTTCATAGCAGTAACTATGAGGAGGCTAGATGACCTACAAGGTCCCTTCCAACTCTGTTAAAAGAGGGCCTCAAGCAGTGGTGGGTTCCTGCCGGATCGCACCGGATCGCGCGCTCCCTTTCGGCGCTAAACCCGGAAGTATGGTCTTGCCCCGCCCCTGGCGACGCGACGACGCTTGCCTGCGCTCCACCAGCTCGGCTGGGAACGGAGACGTTTCCTCAGCGGAGCGGAGCATCTGAAAGGGACGCAGGCTCAGCCTGCCAGGCTGCCACCACTCCACTGAAGACATTGCTGAGCAGAGAAACGTCTCCGGTCCCAGCCGAGCTGGTGGAGCGCAGGCAAGCGTCGTCGCGTCGCCAGGGGCAGGGCAAGACCGTACTTCCGAGTTTAGCGCCGAAAGGGAGCGTGCGATCCGGTGCGATCCGGCAGGAACCCACCACTTGCCTCAAGGCAGGGAGGTGAACAGGTCCGGTGCTTCTCTGATGACCCAAGAGAGATCTTCGACGGGCATGAAGACATTGCCATCTGAAAACTAGATTAGAATTGGCATCCCAAGGGGTACAACTAGAATGGTGGTCTTATTTACAGATACAATCCAGGTTTGCACAGGATGGGAAAAAGGAAGGTATTGCCAAGGATTACACAATATTAGATGAACTCCTGATAGAGACAGAAGACAGGTTGATCTAAGTGCTGTGTTAAGTAATTAAGCTCCCCGTTAGGAGAGCGAGTATGCAGAGAAGCGTAATGAGAGTGATATGGAATAACACGCACAAACCAGCATACGGAGACACTGAATAGTATAAAAATATAGTAGTTTACTATGTAGAAATATAGAAGTATTCAAAGTTTGGTTAACAGTCCAAGTCATACACGGTTCAGTAATTCAGTTATCAATATTCTCAGTTTAACCACAAAGTATAGCTAACAGTTGCAAACCACAATACCTCAAAATACACCGACCAGCTTCTAACAAAACAGAGAGAGAGAGATATATAACAACCATTCTGGCTCCCTCTTATAGCTGCTTGAGGTAACAAGCCAATTACATTTCTCTAACATTTAAAGTAACAGTAACATAATCATAGCTTATATACATTGCCAAGCCAAGCCTACGGTTACATCCCTAACATGCTGTATAGATTTTTGTTGACATATAAACTTGAGGAAGAGCATGTCAAAGAAACTATGGTCACCTGGACGAAAAACTTTGGTTACAATGTGGAATTGACTAAATGGGAAAAACTTCGGATACTTAATTGGAAACTAACAATGGCCGCGGCATATAAAGAAAATCTGTATAAGATGTTCTGCAGATGGCATCTCCCCCCAGCACGGCTCTCCAAAAATGTTTTAAAATGTGGCCCCAAATTGTTGGAAGTGCAAAAAAAAACACCAGGCATTTTTTATCATATGTGGAGGACATGCAATGAGGCCAAACGATACTGGAAAATGATTCAATCGTGTTTGGAACAAATGGTGGGAGATCAGATTTTGTTCAATTCAGACATTTTTCTCCTAGGCATAATGCCGGAGGGGTATAAGAAAGATGCGCCCTATATAATTATACATGTATTAACTGCGGCACGTTCAACTTATGCGCAGTATTGGAAAAATGAAAATACACCATCAGAGTTAGATATATACTCAGGAAAATTTTGGCCTGTGCGGAAACAGAGAGGCTCACTCTTGAACTAAAAAATAAAGGGGAATCGGAATACTTTGAAATCTGGAGCAGATTTTATGATTGGTATAAGACAAGGTGACAAGACTGGAACAAACAAACTGTAAATAATGTTATTGGATAGAAGGATAGCTAATGTATTAAGTAGGCTAATAGTTAATGGATGAGATTATTTGAATATAATGTGATTGTATGGTCACTTCGACTTCGCGGTACTGCACTGTTTTAGATTATATATATATATATATATATATATATGTATGTATGTATGTACGTACGTACGTACGTACGTACGTACGTACGTACGTACGTACGTATATGTGTGTATATATATATATATATATATATATATATATGTATGTATGTATGTATGTATGTATGTATATATATATATATATATATATATATATATATATATATATATATATATATATATATATATATATATATATATATATATATATATATATATATATAAAGATATTGCCATCTGCTGGCGGAAGACATTTGGGGGCCCTGCTATGGCCAGTCTTAAAAGCAGGGCTGGTCAACTCCATCCCCTCTATCATCGGTGGACTTCAACTCCCAGCATGGCTTGGCCGAAGAATTCTGGGTGTTGAAATCCACCGGTTGAAAAGGGGGCAGTGGTTGCCTCCTGTATTAAATTTGGTTCCAAGGGGAGAAGAATTGGAGCTCGGTCCCCAAATGGCCTGGCAGGACCTGGCAGAGAGGCCGGCCAGACACACACACACATACCTTGCCCATCACAGCTCTGCCTTTGGGTCCAGCTCTGGGCACCCAGGAAGACTTTCCCAGGGCTCTTGTGGACCGCCAGTCGCACAGCAAAGTCAGACAGTGAGGAGGTTGGGGAGGAACATGGGCCAGTCCTGGAGGCTGGAGAAGGCTCGGACGAGGGCTCTGTGTCGGAGGATGAGACAGGGCCGAGGCCGTCTGGCAGTGATCAGGTGCCTACGGAGTTAGACAGCAGTGAGGCAGAGGAACAGCTGGAGCCTGTTCCCAGTGTGCGTATGCGCAGAGCTGCCAGAAGACAAGAACAACTCTGAAATCAGGGTTGACTTGGGAGTAAAGCCACAGGTGGAAGGTGATTGGCCCCTCCCATAGGAAATAAAAGAGGAGCGAAAGGGGAGGGGGCTTTTGCAGGAAACAATTTGTTCGTTCGGTCGTTAGATTCGTTTCAGGAGTGTGAAGATCTGTCCGTGAATCTCAGAGACTCCGTGCCCAGCCTTTCCTTGCACAGCGCCTCATTTGGGAAAATATTTACATGGCAGCTTTCCAAGACAGATAAGGTCTGTGGTCATAAATACTCCTTTGAAAGACTATTTGCCAGGCCTTTGCTGAATGGGAAGGAGAGGAACTCACATTCATCTTAATAAAAGGGGTTTCGTCGGGGCCAGGAGTCTGCTTCGTGCTTTTTGGGGAAGCCTAGGTCAGAACAAGGGCTGAGCCACGCCATAGGATCTCAGTTGCATTTTACAGTAACCCCATCCTTTTTTTATGGGCTGGGCAAAGGGTATGGGGTGAAGGTGTGTTCACTGCATAGAGGAAATCTGAAAAATGGATTCCTTCAGGGCCTTGGGACCCCTTTTGCATGCCGGGGAGGCAGAGAAAGGAGATGGGGACATCCCTGAAATTTACCATATTTTTCGGAGTATAAGACGCACCTTTTTCCCTCAAAAAAGAGGCTGAAAATCTGGGTGCGTCTTATACACTGAATACAGCATTTTTTGCCTCCCGAAACCTCGCCCCCTTCACCAAAATGGCCATGCAGAGCCTTTGGGAGGCTTTCAGAGAGCTCCTGGGGGCTGGGGAGGGCAGAAATGAGCGGAAAACGGGCTGTTTTTTGCTCTTTTGTCCCCCCACCCAGCCCCCAGGAGTACTCTATAAGCCTCCTAAAGGCTATGCATGCAATTTTTTGGACAAAAAGTGGCCCATTTATGTGAAAAACGGGCCGTTTTTTGCTCATTTTTGGCCCCCCAGGAGCACTATACAAGCCTCCTAAAGGTTATTCATGCCTTTTTGGGAGGGGGGGGAAACGGGCCCGTTTTCGTGAAAAACAGGCCGTTTTGGGGAGGTCTGCAAAGTGCAAAAACTTTTTTTTTTTTAATTTGCCTCTTCAAAACCTTGGTGCGTCTTATACTCCGAAACATATGGTAGCCAAAACACTTCTTTGAGGTGGACTGTTTTTTTTTTCCCCCATTCATAGAACTTGTTTTGCCCGGATGCCCTCCCTTCTCTTCCCCCCCCCCCCCCCAACGCACGGGAAATAAGACTCAAACACAAGACCAGACAGCATCTCCACAGTGACTTTATTCTGGAATTAGAAAGCCGGCCTGTTCTCCTCCTCACTGCCCTTTGAGCGTCTGAAAGGAAAGGAAGAAGGTCTTAGAGAGAGCAGGGGAGGGGCAAGGATGGTTAACAAGGGATTATCCGCCACCTCTTTCCGCAGCTCGAAATAGCTTCTCTGAGTTTTGGCAGCGTGACTATTATGATGAGATAAACACCAGGAGCAAAACACAGCACACAAAGCCTTTAGACAATTAATAGTAGTTTACCGTATTCTTCAGAGTATAAGACACAACTTTTTCCCTCTACAAGAGCGTGGAAATGTTGGTGCATCTTATACACCGATTAAAGCCGCCGGCCCCCGAAGCGCCGCCCCTGCATCCCATTTTTGCGAAAAACGGGAAAAGATGAGCCATTTTTCGCAAAAACAGCGGCATTTTTGCCTTCCCCCAGCCCCCAGCAGCACTCTGCAGGCTTCAGCCGGGCTGGGGGAAGGCAAAAACACCTCCATTTTTGCGAAAAAACATCCCCTTTTCCGCAAAAACAGGAGCGTTTTTACCTTCCCCCAGCCCTTCTGAAGCCTGCAGAGTGGTCCTGGGGGGCAGGGAGGACAAAAACTTTTTTTCTTACTTACCTCTTCGAAATCTTGGTGCATCTTATACACTGGTATATCTTATAGTCCGAAAAATACAGCATGTACAAATATATACAGACATATACATGGTAGATAAATCCTTACCACTCAGCTAAGGACACAAGGAGAGAAATGAGATACACGATGAGAGAGAGAAACGCCCTCTAATGGCCACCTGTATATAGACTCCTCTTAAAGAGGTAAATGACTTGTGTGGATCCCATTAGAGTCGTAAAGAGGCTACGCATGTATTGCTGAATCATCCTCATTGCATCAGCTTACAGTTTACAGTTTACAACCTTAGATCAGCTGGCAGCTATTAAATCCTCATTACCTGATTTAGCTGTATACAATGCTGTGGGGTTCCCTCAAGGCCATCTAGAGGTTTCTTGATGGGAAAGGGGGGGGGTTAGCAGCTCACCTTCAGGATCCAGCTGTCGAACGCAGAGACCCGGGTGAAGACGGTGGGCTTCTTCAAGGCGTTGCAGCCCATACCGGATACGAAACTGGCAATCCCGTGGACGTACCACCGGCCGTCATCACCCTTGCAGTTGAGGGGGCCGCCGGAGTCACCCTGTTACGTGGCACAGAGAATCTGTGAGCACCCAGCATGTTTTTCCTCTTAGTATGGCCCTGCCTTGCCCCACAGAGGGCAATAAGATTTGATCAAGGCTGCTCAAGAAATTGGGCAATAGGGGAGAGCAGAAGCCACAGCTAAACTAACAGCCTGGAGTACATCAAGGGAGTGTAAAAGAAGACACACACACACACACGGTCTTCCCTGCCAGCTGTGATGGCCCGAGGCATCCACGGAACGGCCAGAGGCCCTGATTTTAATCATATATATATATATATATATATATATATATATATATATATATATATATATATATATATATATATATATATATATATATATATATATATATATATATATATATATATATATATATATATATATATATATATATATATATATATATATATATATATATATATATATATATATATATATATATATATATATATATATATATATATAAAGATGTTGAGACTCTAGAAAGAGAGCAGAGAAGAGCAACCAGGATGATGAGGGAACCGAAAGCTAAAACATGAAGAACGGTTGCAGGAACTGGGCATGGCTGGTCTAGTGAAGAGAAGGACCATTGGAAGCCATTTTGAGGCACAACAGGTTGTATCTTAACAGAACACACATCCCGAGGGGTTTTAGGAGTGTCTTACCCCCACAGTATTTTTCTCCAGAGCGTAAATCATCTCTGTACCAGATGACTTACTTGCTCAAGGTGGAACATACATACACAGCTGTTGATAGCTAGCTAGACAGACGGACAAGCAGACAGACACAGAAGAGAACAGAATAATAGAGACAGATAGATTGGCCCCAAAACAGCCCATTTTTCTGTATTTGACTATTTACATTCCCTTTTTAGTGTAGTGCCACTAGAGGGCAGAATTCACCATCCCTTCCTGCTTTGAAGGTTCTTGTGGTTTTTATATTCAGGTTTTCTATATATATAAGAGAAAGAAAGGGAGGGGGGAGGGAGGAAGGAAGGAAGGAAGAAGAAAGAAGAAAGATAGACTAGACCAGACAGAGGTAGGTAGGTAGGTAGGTAGGTAGGTAGGTAGGTAGATGATAGATAGATAGATAGATAGATAGATAGATAGATGATAGATAGATGATAGATAGATAGATAGATAGATAGATAGATAGATAGATAGATAGATAGATAGATAGATAGATAGATAGATAGATAGATAGATAGATGATAGATAGATAGATAGATGAGCAGAGGCCTCAAAAGGCAGCCCTTTTTATCTGTATTTGACCATTTACATTCCCGTTGTAGTGCCTCCCATCGGCCACTAGAGGGCAGCATTCACCATCCCTTCCTGCTTTGAAGGTTCTTTCCTACATAAACGCTGCTCTGTAGTTGTTTTTTTTAATTGAAAAAGTTTTATACAAACCAATTTTCCCCCTTTTTACACCCCCCCCGCCATATAATGTAAATCACATACAAATACTGTGCCCTCTCCCCTCCCCCCGTCTTAAAGTAGATTTCCCATTCAAATATTGTACCCCCTCACCTCCCAACAATCATAGTATAAGTTTCTCTTAAAATAACAATAACCCAATAACCCCATCATCTAAATTAATTAAACATATATAAATCATAATATAGGCTTCTCTTAAGGTAACAATATCTCATTAATCCCATCTTCTAAATTTATTATGCATATATATTGCTCTGTTGTTTTGATATTCAGGTTTTCTATATATATAAGAGAAAGAAGAAAGAAAAAGAAAGAAAGAAAGAAAGAAAGAGAAAGAAAGAAAGAAAGAAAGAAGAAAGAAAGAAAGAAAGACTAAACCAGACAGACAGAGAGAGAGAGAGAGAGAGAGAGAGAGAGAGAGAGAGAGAGAGAGAGAGAGAGAGAGAGAGAGAGAGAGATTGGATAGATAGATAGATAGATAGATAGATAGATAGATAGATAGATAGATAGATGATAGATAGATAGATAGATAGATGATAGATAGATAGATGAGCAGAGGCCTCAAAAGGCAGCCCCTTTTATCTGTATTTGACCATTTACATTCCCTTTGTAGTGTAGTGCCTCCCATCGGCCACTAGAGGGCAGCATTCACCATCCCTTCCTGCTTTGAAGGTTCTTTCCTACATAAACGCTTGCTCTGTAACTTTAATATTCAGGTTTTCTTGTTTTGACATGCTGCTAAGCTCTCCTGTAAGGCTTGCCAGAGCAGCCAGGCAGAGCATGTCAATTTAAGGAAAAGAAAACCGTGCCCAGCGGCGTTCCTCCTTCCAGGCGTTCACTTACATTGCAGCCAGATTTGATGTCTCCCCCAGCGCAGACCATGCTCTGCTTGACGGAACCTCCCCACCAGTCGGGCTTCTTGCAGTGGTCGTAGTCCACCACAGGCAGGAGAGCCTGCTGCAGCTTGTTGGGCAGAGCCCCTCCAGCTGGGGAGGGAAACAGGGTCAGGCCTTCCTGCCAGGCCCCACTGCAGGCCCCCTGCCCCCCACCCCACTCCCCTCCAGAGAGCAGCACCCCCACATACTGGAAAGACGTCCCCAGCCGGTGATGTAGCAAGGGTATCCATTGGGCAGGACGGTCGCTGGTTCGGGAATGCAGCCCAGGCCGACTTTATCGTTCAGCTCCGCCCGGCGGGAAAGTTTCAGCAGCGCGATGTCATTGCTGGAGCAGAAGAGAGAGACAGCTGTTAGGGGGACGAACGTGTTGAGGTCCACCAGCGGCCAGCAGAGCTGGAAGCAGATTCGGACAGTGAGGAGGTTGGGGAGGAGCCTGGGCCAGTCCTGGAGTCTGGGGAAGGCTCCGATGAGGGCTTTGTGTTGGAGGCAGAGAAGGGGCCAGAGCCGTATGCCAGTTATCAGCTGCCTTCAGAGTCAGACATCAGTTGGGCAAGACGAACAGCTGGAGCCTGTTCCCAGTGTGCGCATGCGCAGAGTTGCCAGACGAAGGGAAGAGCTAAAGAACAGGGGTCGACTTGGGAGTAAGGCCACAGGTGGACGATGAATGGCCCCTCCCAGAGAGAATAAAAGAGGAGCGAAAGGGGAGTGGAGTTTGCAGGAGACCATTAGTTCGCTTAATGGGTTCCTGACTCTCCGAGACTCCTGGCCAAGTTTTGCAGACATCGGCCTGGCAGCTCTCCAAGCCAGATAAAGTCTGTGACCGTAAATCCACCCTCGAAAGACTTTGCTGGAGGTGAATGAGCAGAATTCATAGCAAATTAATAAAAGGTTTCTTTGTCAGGATAAGGAGTCTGCTACGTGATTTGGGGAAGCCTCAGTCAGAACAGAACGCTGCAGGCTTTCCTCCCCTCCCCTCCCCTTATGACGGACGCTTTTCCTTACCCGCAGGACACACAACTAGGTTTCCAGTTGGAATTCACGAAAATGTCTTCGGGGTTGATGGGGATGTGCTGCTCAGTCCCTTCCTCGGCGGTCAAGTCATAATCCCCCAAGACCACCTTATAAGTACGGGATCGCCTGTGGAAGAAATCGCCCAGCGGCTTTCAGAGGGTGCTCAGAAGGTCTGCATCCCCCCGGAGACCGGAGGGAAGGGTGACCTCCCTCCGTTCTTTGGAGAAAGAACCTAAACGGGACCAGGGGCTCCCAAAGGCTCTTTTGACCCGGATGGCTGAGAATCCCTACAGACTTTTAGGACCAGGGTCTCTAACCTCAGCCTGTGGAAAGCCTATCAAGGATGAAAGCAGGAGAAACTGGACCTAAACAAAGGGGGCATGAGAGAGAGAGGGAAAGAAACGAGGAGGGAAATAAATGAGAAGAAGGAGCTAGAAATAAGAAGGAAGGAGGAAAGGAAGAAGAAAGTAGGTGGAAATAGGAAGGGAGGGAGGGAGGAAATAGATGAAATCGGAAGGAAGGAATGGAATCAGAAGAGGAAAGGCAATGAGAAGAAGGAAGGAGGAAAGGAAGAAGGAAGTAGATGCAAATAGGAAGGGAGGAGGGAGGGAGGGAAGGAAGGAAAGGATGGAAGGGAGGGAGGCATGGAATCAGAAGAGGGAAAGAAATGAGAAGAAGGAAGGAGGAAAGAAAGAAGAAAATGGATGGAAATGGGCAAGAAGAAAGAAAGGAGGGATGGAGGAAAAGGGAGGAATGGAATCAGAAGAGGGAAAGAAATGAGAAGAAGGAAGGAGAAAATAGATGGAAATAGGAAGGAAGGAAGGAAGATGGTGTCCAAGGAGGAAAGGAAGAGGGAGTGCCTCCCTGGACTCCAGAGTGGGGGGGGATGCTCCAGCCATGCCCGGGACACTTACGAGATGCAATGGGCAGCCGTCAGGACCCAGTCGGGGGTAATGAGGGACCCTCCACAGGTGTGACGGAAGGTGCCATCTCTCTCGTACTGGAGGGAGATCTGCAGGAGGCCAGAGAAGGAGATGCTGGGAAGGGGGGAGGCATCACCCTAAAGGACCCCTGGTTCAGCTGGCTCTGCACTCAGGCCCTCCTGGAGACACTGGGAGGGCAGCCCAATGGCCAGCCAGCCAGGCCAGGCTTGGCTGTTTGGCTCAAGCCAGAGCTCTTTGCCAGTAAATGCCCGTCTGGGGTGCGGGTTGGTTGCACCTGATGGGGGACGGAGCGGGCCGCCTTACCTGCCAGGGCCAGCTGTAAGGCACAGCGTCTTCGCCATTCACCACTCGGCTATGGCCAGAGTAGGCTGGTTGCCCACACCCAGCGGCTGCGGAAGAGAAGAGAGAGGACTGAGACCCGGGCAGGGAACCCTCCGAGGAGCAGGAAACTTTGGATCCTTTCCTCCTCCAAGACAAAGGGGAAGGGACTAGGAGACTCCAGGGGTGGGGGAGAAGTGGAGGATGCGTCTTTACCACCAGCCACCAACAGGACGGAGGAAATCAGCAACAGCAGCATCTTTTCAGGATGGCTTACAGGCCATCCTGAGCCTTAAATACCCCCGCAGTTGCCACAGGGACCTTGGGCACAGATGTGTTGGTACCCGCGGTGCCCTTGGCAGAGTAAGCCAAGGCCCGGAAAGCTGGCCTGCTCCCCAGGGAAAGCCACAGCTGGCTCCTTGTCCAGGCGAAGAAGGCCTGGAAGCTGCCAAGGCCAGGGGCTGAGTTGACCTGGGGGCAAGAGACGCTTTTCTCCCCGTTGTCCGTCCAACCCCTTCCGTGACACTGGCCGATCCCCACCGCTTTTGCATCCCCCTCCAGAGGGAACGCGGTGGCTCGGTGGCTAAGACGCTAAGGTTTATCAATCAGAAAGGTAGTTCGGCGGTTCGAACCCCTAGCACCGCCTAACGGAGCGAGCTCCCGTGACTTGTCCCAGCTTCTGCCAACCTAGCAGTTCGAAAGCACGTAAAAAATGCAAGTAGAAAAATAGGAACCACCTTTGGTGGGAAGGGAACAGCGTTCCGTGCGCCTTCGGCATTTAGTCCGGAGGTGAGTTGCTACCAGTTCGCATCAGTTTGGGCGAACAGGTAGTGGAAATTGAGACTGGGTCACTGAACAGGTAGGGATGGCAGGCTGGCCACGCCCCCAAACCGGTTGCCCGGTCACCGCCGCCGGCTTATCGTTTTTTTCATGGTCTGCGCATACGCAGAACAATTGACACTCAACTGGGTATGCGCGAAGTGAACCAGCAGCAATGCCGGCGGCAACCCAGTCCTGGTTTAGTCACGCCGGCCACGTGACCACGGAGACGTCTTCGGAGAGCGCTGGCTCTTCGGCTTCGAAACGGAGATGAGCACCGTCCCCTAAAGTCAGGAACAACTAGCACATAGGTACGAGGGGAACTTTTACCTTTATCTTTTGCCAGAGGGAGAAAAAAAGAAAGAAAGAAGGATTTCTGGGCTGGCTCCCGGGGGATTTCCTGGCAGCCGCAGCCGGGGTGCCAAACCACCTTGAGTTTTTCTCCTGCTTGGCATTAGCTCCTCATACGATCCAGATGTGGTGGTCAGGACCCAGCCTTTGTTTCTAGAGGCTTATGTAACACGGGTGGTGTGAATTTATTTATTTTGTTGCCCGGAACGCCTCACTTTGGCAAGCCTTGACTTAGCAGCGGTATAATCTGGAAAGGGTGTGAACACCACATGTGTTTGTGTGTGTGTGTGTGTAATCCAACGGGTGTGTTTCCTGCCCTGTGGAGAATTTTTTTGGGGGGGGGTCTGGGGAGGGCCCTCCTCCAGCTCCTTCTCTTTTCCCTGTGCGGGAAATCCCATTTCGTGGCACCGTTTCTATGAACAGCTGACCGAAGGCGTTCCAATTTCGCCAGGGGGCTGTTTTGGCTGACACCCCTCCCCTCTCTAGATCCAAGACGCCCATGAGTTCAGTTAAGGTGGGAGAGAAGTGGGCTTCGGAGTCGTTTGGAACAAGAGGAAAACAGACCTCTCCAAACTTCAAGTCTTGGAGTCTTTTCCCCCTGTGATTCTGGCCATAACCTCCCTCAAGTGTACAGGACCATTCGTATTTCCTTCGATACCTTTGGGCTAGACCAGGGGAAGGCAACCTGTGGCTCTGGAGCCGCATGTGGCTCTTTCATCCCTCTGCTGCGGCTCCCTGTTGCTGGTCGGCTTCACTATTGATAAGTCTTTCGGTTAGGACAGGTAGAGGAAAAAGGACGCCGTGCTAGGAGGAGACTCTATGGTGGGGGGGGGAACCGGACTTCCGGTCAGGAGAGGAAAATGGATGCTACACTAGGAGGAGACTCTATGGTGGGGGAACTGGACTTCCGGTCAGGAGAGGAAAAAGGACGCCGCGCTGGGAGGAAACTCTATGGTGGGGGAACCGGACTTCCGGTCAGGAGAGGAAAATGGAAGCTACACTAGGAGGAGACTCTATGGTGGGGGAACTGGACTTCCGGTCAGGAGAGGAAAATGGACGCTACACTAAGGAGAGACTCTATGGTGGGGGAACCGGACTTCTGGTCAGCAGAGGAAAAAGGACGCCGCGCTAGGAGGAAACTCTATGGTGGGGGAACCGGACTTCCGGTCAGGAGAGGAAAATGGACGCTACACTAGGAGGAGACTCTATGGTGGGGGAACCGGACTTTCAGTCGGCTCCAGAATTGAAAGGGGGGGTCTTCCATTTAGGACCTTTGTGGCTCTTTGAGTGTTTAAGGTTCCTGATCCCTGGGATAGACTAAATGACCTCTGAGTACCTGCCAGTTCTGCACAGCTGTGTACGTGTACAGGTGGTCCTCGACTTACAACAGTTTGTTTAGTGACCGTTTGAAGTCACGATGGCACGACCATGTTTCACACTTAATGACCGTTGCAGGATTCCCAACGATCACATGACTTACATTCGGACCAGTGGTGGGTTCCCGCAGCCACTACTGCTGGTTCGCTTATGGGCGCGCAGCCCACGCATGCACGTTAAAATTAAAAGTGTTCTGTGCCGCCAGGAGAACCGGTTCGGGGGCGCAGCCAGCCTGTTGCTGCCAGTTCCAGCGGCCCAGGCCACCAAACCACTACCGGTTCGGCCGAACCAGTCCAAACTGGTAAGAACCCACCACTGATTTGGACACTTGGCAACCGATTCTTATTTACGACGGTCACAGCGTCTCGGACGGGGTCCCGCAATCTCCTTTTACGATTTCCTGACAAGCGAAGTCAACCGACAGGGAAGTCGGAATCCCTTAACGACGGTGTCCCTAACATAAGAACCACAGACGTGACAAGAAAAGTCGTAAAACGGGGCAGGGCTCACTCACTGAGCATGTTTCTCGCTTAGCAACGTAAATGTCAGGCTGAATTGTGGCCGTACATTGAGGACTTACCGTTAATCTATTCCAGCAAAGAATAATCCTAACAGGACAAAATCCATCCAGGCGGGTTAGGTGGGGATATCCCCAGGAACTACTTCGGCTGATGGGCATTGGTCTTCCTCCCTGCCTTGCGGTGTCTTGAGGAGGGGGTTGCCTCTGTGCAAGCCCACCCACCCAGATAGGGATGTCGCAACTTCCCCAACCCCCCCCCCCTCAATCAGCGTAGTCCCAAAGGGCTGAATAGGAAAGGGGATTATTCTGACTGCATTTCTGGATCGGCCCCTGGTTGGTTGTGCGTTTCCTAACTCTGGCGTTGGGGAGAAGATCCAGACCTCCCACCCACCCAATTAGGGCAGCCAGCCTGAAGCACCTTTCTCAAGGGTCTCTTGTGGGGAAAAGTGGGGAGGGGGCTCTGGAGGTCCTGTTTTATAGCAACCCACTTGTATTGCAGCCTCACAGAGGGGCTTCAAATATGTTTGTCCTTCTTTGTGGACAGATTCTTCCGGTAGAGAGATGTACAAGTGGCCCCCGCCCCTACATGTAGCTTTCTTCTGAGCCCCCCCACCCAGCCTTCCCCCTACCAGCCCACGAGACAGAAAGAATCTTCTTCTTTGATGTTGGGCTGGTTTCTCTCTCCCCCTCCCTCCCTCTCTTTCCTCCCTCCTCCCTCCCTCTTTCTTTCTTTCTTTCTTTCTTTCTTTCTTTCTTTCTCTCTGTCTTCTTTTTTTCTCCCTCTTTCTTTGTCCTTTTATTTCTTTCTCTTTCTCCCTCCCTTTCTTTCATTCTTTTTCTCTCTCTTTCTTTCTCTTTCCTCTTTCTCTTTCTTTCTTTCTCTTTTCTTCCTTCCCTCTTTTCTTTCTTTCTTTCTCCCTCTTTCTTTCTCTGTTTTTGTTTCTTTCTCTTTCTCCCTCCCTTCTCTTTCCCCCATTTCATTCTTTTTCTTTCTTTCCTTCCTTTCCTCTTTTCTTTCGTTTTCTTTCTTTCTCACTCTCTGTCTGCTTTCTTTCTCCCTCCTTCTTTGCCTCTTTTTCTTTCATTCTCCCTCCCTTTCTTTCATTCTTTTTCTCTCTGTTTCTTCCTCTTTCCTCTTTCTTTCTCTTTCCTCTTTCTTTTTTCTTCTTTCTGTCTCTTTTCTTCCTTCCCTCTTTTCTTTCTTTCTTTCTCCCTCTTTCTTTCTCTCTTTTTGTTTCTTTCTCCCTCCCTTCTTTTTCCCCACTTTCATTCTTTTCCTTTCTTTCCTTCCTTTCCTCTTTTCTTTCTTTTTCTTTCTTTCTTTCTCTCTCTCTGTCTTCTTTCTTTCTCCCTCTTTCTTTGTCTCTTTTTCTTTCATTCTCTTTCTCCCTCCCTTTCTTTCATTCTTTTTCTCTCTCTTTCTTCCTCTTTTCTCTTTCTTTCTCTTTCCTCTTTCTTTCTCTTTCCTCTTTCTTTTTCCTTCTTTCTTTCTCTTTTCTCCCTTCCCTGTTTTCTTTCTTTCTCCCTCTTTCTTTCTCTCTTTTTTCTTTCTCTTTCTCCCTCCCTTCTCTTTCCCCAATTTCATTCTTTTTCTTTCTTTCCTTCCTTTCCTCTTTTCTTTCTTTTTCTTTCTTTCTTTCTTGCTCTCTGTCTTCTTTCTTTCTCCCTTTGTCTCTTTTTCTTTTTTTCTCCCTTTCTTTGTCTCTTTTTCTTTCATTCTCTTTCTCCCTCCCTTTCTTTCATTCTTTTCTCTCTTTCTTTCTTCCTCTTTCCTTCTTTCTCTTTCCTCTTTCTTTTTCTCTCTCTTTCTTCCTCTTTCCTCCTTCTTTCTCTTTCCTCTTTCTTTCTCTTTCCTCTTTCTTTTTCTTTCCTCTTTCTTTTTCTTTCTTTCCTTCTCCTTTCTTCCTCCCCTCTTTTCTTTCTTGCTTTCTCCCTTTCTTTCTCTTTTTCTTTCTTTCTTTCTCTTCCCCCCCCTTCTCTCTCTCTCCCCCTTTCATTCTTTTTCTTTCCTTCCTTTCCTCTTTTCTTTTGTCTTTCTTTTTCTTTCTTTCTCTCTTTCTTCTTTCTTTCTTTCTTTCTTTCTTTCTTTCTTTCTCTTTCTCTCTCTTTTTCTTTCTTTCTTTCTTTTTCTCCCTCCCTCTCCCTATTTTGCCTGCTGGTAGAGCTCAGAGGAGGCAACTCTTGAGAGATGTATGGCCATCACAAGGGATGAAAAACAGATTGAATGCGGGCTCAAAGTGGTGTCAGAAATGAAGCTTCTGGATTTCGCTCTCTCTTCTTAAATTTATGGGGTTAAAAAAACAAACATATTTATCTATATCCTGCCTTTATTTTTGCTTGTCATGGGCCGCCAACTCTTCCTCTTACTATGGAAAGGGTGTAGGGACTAATGACTCTCTTTCGAAGCTAGTAAAAGATTTCCCTTTTATTTGAATCTTTTGAGAGCTACTGTAGGAATCATGTGAGTTTAGTGTGGCTGAGTTTTGCACACACTTCACCAGGGTCAGAGAGAGTGAAAGGTGAAGAGAATTGAAGCCTCATTGGGGCTGTGTGTCCCCTCCAAAGACAGTAAGGTAAAAGGTAAAGATTCCCCTCGCACATATGTGCTAGCCGTTCCTGACTCTAGGGGGCGGTGCTCATCTCCGTTTCAAAGCCGAAGAGCCAGCGCTGTCCGAAGGCGTCTCCGTGGTCATGTGGCCGGCATGACTAAATGCTGAAGGTGCAGGGAGCACTGTTCCCTTCCCACTGAAGGTGGTCCTTATTTGTCTACTTGCATTTTTTAATGTGCTTTCGGACTGCTAGGTTGGCAGAAGCTGGGACAAGGAACGGGAGCTCACTCTGACAAGCTCAGCGTCTTTAGCCAATGAGCCACCACGTCCCAAAGACAGTGGCACACACACACACACACCAAAATGACAGTGGAGAGGAAGGATTTGAACAAGACCAAGAAAGAGAAGGAGGAAGGAGGAGGAGGAGGAAGAAGAAGAAGAAGAAGAAGAAGAAGAAGAAGAAGAAGAAGAAGAAGAAGAAGAAGGGAGGAGGAGGAGGAAGAAGGAGGAGAAGGAGAAGGAAGAAGAAGGAAGGAGGAGGAGAAGGAAGAAGGGAGGAGGAGGAAGAAGAAGGAGGAGAAGGCGGAGGAGGAAGAAGAAGAAAGAGGAGGGGGTAGGAGGAGGAGGATAAAGGAGGAGGAGGAAGAAGAAGAGAGGAGGAGGAGGGAGGAGGAGGAGGAGGGAGGAGGAGGGAGAAGGAGGAAGAAGAAGAAGAAGGAAGGAGGAGGAGGAGGAGGGAAAAGGAGGAAGAGGAAGAAGAAGAAAGAGGAGGAGGAGGTAGGAGGAGGAGGAAGAAGAAGGAAGGAGGAGGAGGAGGAAGAAGAAGAGAGGAGGAGGAGGGAGGAGGAGGGAGGAGGAGGGAGAAGAAGAAGAAGAAGGAAGGAGGAGGAGGAGGAGGAGAGAAAAGGAGGAAGAGGAAGAAGAAGAAAGAGGAGGAGGAAGAAGAAGGAAGGAGGAGGAGGAGGAAGAAGAAGAGAGGAGGAGGAAGAAGAAGGAGGAGAAGGCGGAGGAGGAAGAAGAAGAAAGAGGAGGGGGTAGGAGGAGGAGGATAAAGGAGGAGGAGGAGGAAGAAGAAGAGAGGAGGAGGAGGGAGGAGGAGGAGGAAGAAGAAGAAGAAGAAGAAGAAGAAGAAGAAGAAGAAGAAGAAGAAGAAGAAGAAGAAGAAGAAGAAGAAGAAGAAGAAGAAGAAGAACCACCAGAGGACAACGTGATGCAGCCAGAAAGATATTTATTATTATTCTTGATTGATTTTATACAAGCAAAGCCCAATCTGGAAAACGCCACACGGTTCTGCTTAACGGGAGTTGCTGGAAATGATCTGCAAGGCAAAACCCAACAATCTGGCATTAGGCAGTGTGCAGAAAGCACGCTTGTTGAGCGTGCAAACACGGCCTGACCCACACAACCTGGTTCCTCACGCTGGCCGAGGCGTTGAGTTGGCCGGGTGGGAAAGGGTAGAGACCCTGGCATCGCTCAAGGGCAAACGTCAAGTGAATTGACCCACTTGGAGACGAAGGGAGGGGGGAGCTCCAAAGAGGGCAGGGGGCCTCTCTATAATACCCACCCAGCCCTCTGATGTGGGGGCTGAGCAATACCTGCTCGATCCAGGGAAGGAAAGCCGAGACGCGGGTGAAGACGGTGGGCTTCTGCAGGGTGTTGCAGCCCCAGGCCGAGACGAAGCTGGTCACCCCGTGGACGTACCACCGGCCGTCAGCAGCTGGGCAATTGAGGGGGCCACCAGAGTCACCCTGAAATATGTAATGCATCCTCAGAAACACACTGGCCTGCCCCTCTCTCTCTCTCTCTCTCTCTCTCTCTCTCTCTCTCTCTCTCTCTCTCTCTCTCTCTCTCTCTCTCTCTCTCTCTCTCTATCTCTCATCTCTTTCTCCTCCTTCTGTCTCTCTGTCTCTTTCTCTGACTCTCCGTCTCTCTCTTTCCCTTTGTCTCTCTCTTCTCTCTATTTCTCTCTTCTCTCTCTCTTCTCTCTATTTCTCTCTCTTCTCTCTCTCTCTTCTCTCTATTTCTCTCTTCTCTCTCTCTTCTCTCTATTTCTCTCTCTTCTCTCTCTCTCTATTTCTCTCTCCTCTCTCTCTCTCTCTCTCTCATCTCTTTCTCCTCTTTCTGTCTCTCTGTCTGTCTGTCTGTCTCTTCCTCTGTCTCTCTGTCTCTGTCTTTCCCTTTGTCTCTCTCTCTCTCGTCTCTCTATTTCTCTCTCTTCTCTCTCTTTTCTCTCTCTCTCCTCTCTATTTCTCCCTCTCTCTTCTCTCTATTTCTCTCTCTCTCTCTTCTCTCTATTTCTCTCTTCTCTTTCTTCTCTCTCTCTCTCTCTCTCTCTCTCTCTCTCTTTCTCTCCTAATCCAGGAAAGGAGATGCCATCTTCCTTTGCCCCCTGATCTCTGAACTCCCAACTGTACCCGGAACCCCTCCGTGCTTCTACTCACATTGCAGCCAGCTTTGATGTCCCCGCCGGCACACACCATGTTCTCCTTGACCGCGGTTGACCACCAGTCCGGCTGGGAGCAATGTGGGTAGTCCACCACTGGTAGGAGCGCCTGCTGCAGGATGTCAGGGATGTAGCCTCCGGCTGGAAGAGAAACATTCCCCCCTCCCCAGTGAATGGCTTCACTCTTTCCAGGGTGGCCCAGTGGTTAAAATGCAGTATTGCAGGCTAACTCTGCCCTACTGCCAACAGTTCGATCCTGACCGGCTCAAGGTTGACTCAGCTTTCCATCCTTCTGAAGTCGGTCACCCAGATTGTTGGGGGCAAGAGGCTGACTTTGTAAACTGTTTATAGGGGGCTATGAAGAATTGTGAAGCAGTCTATAAGTGCTATTCCTTCTTCCTTCCTTCCTTCCTTCCTTCCTTCCTTCCTTCCTTCCTTCCTTCCTTCCTTCCTTCCTTCCTTCCTTCCTTCCTTCCCAGTAGTTAGAATGCGGTATTGCAGGCTCTGCTCCACTGCCAGCAGTTCAATCCTGAGTGGCTCAAGATTGACTCTGCCTTCCATCCTTCCAAGGTGGGTCAAATGAGGACCCAGATTGTTGGGGGGCAAGAGGCTGACTTTGTAAACCGTTTACAGGAGGTTATGAAGAATTGTGAAGCAGTCTATAAGTGCTATTCCTTCTTCCTTCCTTCCTTCCTTCCTTTCTTCCTTCCTTCCTTCCTTCCTTCCTTCCTTCCTTCCTTTCTTCCTTCCTTCCTTTCCTCCCAGTGGTTAGAATGTGGTATTGCAAGCTAACTCTGCCCCACTGCCAACAGTTCGATCCTGACTGGCTCAAGGTGGGCTCAGCCTTCCATCCTTCGAAGGTGGGTAAAATGAGGACCCAGATTGTTGGGGGGCAAGAGGCTGACTTTGTAAACCGTTTAGAGGGGGCTATGAAGAATTGTGAAGCAGTCTATAAGTGCTATTCCTCCTTCCTTCCTTCCTTCCTTCCTTCCTTCCTTCCTTCCTTCCTTCCTTCCTTCCTTCCTTTCCTTTCCTCCCAGTGGTTAGACTGTGGTATTGCAAGCTAACTCTGCCCCACTGCCAACAGTTCGATCCTGACAGGTTCAAGATTGACTCAGCCTTCCATCCTTCCGAGGTGGGTCAAATGAGGACCCAGATTGTTGGGGGGCAAGAGGCTGACTCTGTAAAAACCACTTAGAGAGGGCTGTAAAAGCACTATGAAGCGGTATACAAGTCTAAGTGCTATTACTATTCCTGTGCCCACCTTCCTCACCCCACCCCGGCAGCCAGGACCTACTGTAGAGCGTGCCCCAGCCAGAGATGTAGCAGGGATGATGGTTGGGGAGCACCTCTCCTCGTGGGGGGAGGCACGCCAGCTGCACCTTGTCGTTGAGCTCAGCCGGGCGGGAGAGTTTGATCAGGGCGATGTCGTCCCTGCAAAAGGAAGAGGCGTCGATGGTGTTGCGGAGGGGTTTTTTTCCTTCCCCACATGGGATTTCCTTTGCAAGGCACTAACCCACCCACCCCACCAGCCACTCTCCTTTGCAGCAGGGACAGTCCTACTCACCCGCAAGAGATGCAGTTGTCGTTCCAGCCGGGGTGCACAAAGATATCCTCTGGGTTGATTAGGATCTCCTGTTCGGGACCTTCTACCTTGCCCAGGTTATATTCACCCAGAACGACCTTGTAGTTCATGTATGGACTGGGGGAAGGAGGAAGGCGGGGTGAGACGGAAAGGGGTCGCTAGGTCTTCTTCAGCCCTCCTTCCCCTGCCCTGCGCCCCTGCGGCCCTTCTCCCAGCCCCGCACAAGGAACCCCACGGTCAGAGGTGGTATTCAGCCAGTTCTGACAGGATCCGGAGAAGCCGTATCGGAAATTTGGAGTAGTTCGGAGAAGCGGCAGACAGGCTGGCCACGCCCCTGCTGCCTCCCAGCTGATCTTCTTTTTATGCCCTGAAGAACGGAGCTGGAAAGCAGGATAATGGGGTGGGGAAAAAATGGGGATTTTGCAGTATCCTTCCCCTGCAGTGGGGAAGGAATGGGGATTTTGCAGTATCTTTCCCCTGCAGTGGGGAAGGAATGGGGATTTTGCAGTATCCTTCCCCTACAGTGGGGAAGGAATGGAGATTTTGCAGTATCTTTCCCCTGAATTGGGGTGGGAATGGAGATTCTGCAGTAACCGTTCCCAGGTGTAGGGAGGGAATGGGGATTTTGAAGTATCCTTCCCCTGCAGTGGGGAAGGAATGGGGATTTTGCAGTATCTTTCCCCTGCAGTGGGGAAGGAATGGAGATTTTGCAGTATCCTTCCCCTACAGTGGGGAAGGAATGGAGATTTTGCAGTATCTTTCCCCTGAATTGGGGTTTAAGGTTTAAGGTTTATTTAATTTATAGACCGCCCCCTCTCCCCATAGGGACTCGGGGCGGTGGGAATGAAGATTCTGCAGTAACCTTTCCCAGGTGTAGGGAGGGAATGGGGATTTTGAAGTATCCTTCCCCTACAGTGGGGAAGGAATGGAGATTTTGCAGTATCTTTCCCCTGCAGTGGGGAAGGAATGGAGATTTTGCAGCATCCTTCCCCTGGAGTAGGGAGGGAATGGAGAATTTGCAGTATCTTCTCCTGGAGTGGAGAGGGAATAGAGATTTTACAGTATCCTTTCCCAGGTGTGGGGAGTGAATGGGGATTTTGCAGTTTCCTTCCCCTGGCACGCCCACAAAGCCACACCCCAGAACCAGCACTAAAAAAATGTTTGGATCCCACCACTGGCCAGGCTGCCCGAGGAGACTCACGAGATGCAGTGCCCGGCGGTCATCACCCAGTTGGGGTGGATGAGGCTGCCCCCGCAGGTGTGATAGTAGGCATCTCCAGACTGGTATTGCAGGGACACCTGCAGCAAACAAGAATTGGGCGGGTGGGCTCATTAAGGCCATCCAAACCTTCCTCTCCCCCTCCAAAGTTCATGGTCTGCAGGAGGGGGGAGCGGCTTTTACCAAAAGAAGCCCCCTCCCCTCGCTTATTCTGGGGGGATCGCCCACTTACCTGCCAGGGCCAGCTGTAAGGAATGGCATCTTCTCCATTAACTACCCTTCCAGTTCGGATGGGGGAATATGCCGGCTCTCCACAGCCGTGGGCTGAGCGGAAAAGGGGGGGATGGGGAGAGGGAAAAAGAATCACACAACCTAGTCACACGGAGTCGACTTTCCAAGGTCTGTCTCCCCTGTTAACTCTCTACATGGGGGTGTAGCTACACACCAATGCTCAATGAGTTACTAGTTAACCTTGCTGGTGCCCAGGCGTACCACCGCTTCTGCAAATGCCAGCTCAATGCCTGAAGCTGCGGAAAGGGAGCTGGTGTCCCTGCTTCCACAGCAGCCTGGCAGCCTCCCCTCCACCATAACCCCCCCCTCCCATGCCTGCTTTGGCTGACCAGCCCTTCACCCTCCAAGGGCTGCCCAGTGCCAGCTTCCCCCACCCCACCCCCCACTTCTGGGACCCAGCACTGATGTCCATTCGCCCAAGAGAAAGGCGATTCTTCCCGACCAGCTGAACGAAGCCGCAAAAGATTCTCCAGCTTTTCCAGGAGCCCAGAAAGGTGCCAAGCGTGCCCCCTGCCCAGGTGCTGGTGCTTTACCCTCTGCGGCCAGCAGGAAGGCGACGAGGAGTTTCCACATGCTGATGGCAGAATGACTCTCTGGGGATGGAGGCAGTAGCGTCAGCCCCTTTTATGCCGCCACTTTCAGAGACAGGGGAACACGTCGCCACTTCTGGCGGCCCAAGGACAGAGTTTAACCTTGTGTCCCCGGCTCCTATCTGTGCTCTCCCCACCCCCACCCCCAGGAGACGCAGCTGTTTGGAGGACAAGGGGGCAGGGACCTTTGTGGGACAACAAGAAGGGGCACTGCCAATCCACACTGGCAGGGCAAGGGCGTGATGGGTTCCAAAGCGGGAGGAGATTCTTCGGATCTTACTCGGGTTAACCTGCGTCTGGAGCCAAGAGGAACTAGAAACTTGTCTCAGTTTGGAGAAAGGACTCAGTTGCTCAGAGACAAGTGGGGGGGAGATCTCACACGCTGAAGGCCAAGGGTTTGAGGCTTGGGGAAGCTGGCAGCCAGTCCTGTCTGGCCTCTTCTTGACAGAGCAGGGCTGACCTTGCCAAGAAGCCCCTTCCTCAATGCTGGCGGGAGGAATAGCAGATTAACGGAGTTGGAAGGGACCTCGGAGGTCATCTAGTCCAACCCTCCACCCCAAGCAGGACACCCTACTACGCCATTTCTGACAGATGGCCGTCCATTTTCTTCTTCTTGAAAGCTTTAGCCCAGATTTAACAGATTAACGGGGTTGGAAGGGACCTCGGAGGTCATCTAGTCCAACCCCCCACCCCACCCCGAGCAGGAGACCCTACGCCATTTCTGACGGATGGCAGTCCAGTCTCTTCTTGAAAGCCTCCAGGGATGAAGCTCCCACAACTTCCGAAGGCAATTTCTGTTCCATGGGTTGATTTTGCTCCCTGTCAGAAAATTCCTCCGTATTTCCAAGTTGAATCTATCCTGGATCAGTTTCCATCCAGTACTCCTTGTCTGGCCTTCGGGTGCTTTGGAGAATAGCTTGACCCCCCCTCAAATTTGCAGCCCCTCAAATATTGGAAGGCTGCTCTCCTGTCTCCCCTGGTCCTTCTCTTCACTAGACCAGCCAGGCCCAGTTCCTGCAACCGTTCATCGTATGTTTTAGCCTCCAGTCCTTTGATCATCCTAGATAGATTCAGATTAACAGAAATGGAAAGGACCTTGTAGGTCATCTAGTCCAACCCCCCACCCAAGCAGGAGACCCTGGACCATTCCTGACAGATGGCAGTCCAGTCTCTTTTTGAAAGCTTCCAGGGATGAAGCTCCCACAACTTCTGAAGGCAACTTCTGTTACATTGGATTGTCCTCCCTGTCAGGAAATTCCTCCTTATTTCCAGGTTGAGTCTCTCCTTGATCAGTTTCCATCCATTGTTCCTTCTCTGGCCTTCGGGTGCTTTGGAGAATAGCTTGACCCCTTCCTCCTCTCTGTGGCAGCCCCTCAAATATCGGAAGGCTGCTATCCTGTCTCCCCTGGTCCTTCTCTTCACTAGACTAGCCAGGCCCAGTTCATGCAACCGTTCATCATATGGTTTAGCCTCCAGTCCCCTAATCCTCTTAGTTGCTCCTCTCTGCACTTTTTCTAGAGTCTCAACATCTTTTTTATATCTGATTAAAATCAGGGCCTCTGGCCCTTCCATGAATGCCTCAGGCCATCACAGCTAGCAGGAAAGTGTGTGTGTGTGTGTGTCCTCTTTTACACTCCCTTGATGTACCCCGGGCTGTGAGTTTAGCTGTTGGCTTCTGCTCTCCCTTCTTGCCCAATTTCCTGACCAACCGTTCATCATATATTTTTAGCCTTCAGTCCCCTCATCATCCTGATTGCTCTTCTCTGCACTTTTTCTAGAGTCTCCACGTCTTTTTTATAATTTAGTGACCAAAACTGGATGCAGTACTCTAGGTGTGGCCTTACTAATATAACATAGTAGCCATATAATAATAGTCAGTTTGCTCTTTCTCCTTCATGGCTAATGTTGATCTGTTCATTTCTGCACATTCCTAATATTTCCCTTATCACCTTCTCATCGATAGGAATCTCTACATTTTTCCAGCCTTGTGCAAATATAATTCTAGCTGCGGTTAATGCATGAAGGATTAAATGTACCTTCTCTTTATTGTAAATAAATAAATTGTGTTTGTGTTTGTAAGCCCAGGACTACCTGTAGTCCTCTGAGCCAAGGGGAGGGTCCCTGCCAATTAATTAATTTAATTTTATTTTATTAAATTTATAGACCGCCCCCTCTCCCCGAAGAGGTTCCACAAATATACCATGCCCTTTAGAACCGGTTCCAGCTCCCTCCCCCCGCCCGTCTGCACCACGCTTGCCCCGCCCACCGCCCACTGATTGGCTGGCTCACCAATCGCCCCACCCGCCTCTAAGAGTCCTATCTAAACCTTAAAGTCTTAAAGCTGTCAAGTTTGAACACCCCTGGGTTTTTTTTCTAAAGGGTTAGGGGTGCAAGGGTCTTGTAACTTGACAGCTTTAAGACTTGCGTGCTTCAAATGCCAGAGTTCCTGAGCCAACATGACTGGAGGAGGAATTCTGGGAGTTGAAGTCCACAAGCCTTAAAGCTGGCAAGTTCGAACACCCCTGGGGTTTTTTTTTCTAAAGGGTTAGGGGTGCAAGGGTCTTGTAACTTGACAGCTTGAAGACTTGCGTGCTTCAAATGCCAGAGTTCCTGAGCCAACATGACTGGAGGAGGAATTCTGGGAGTTGAAGTCCACAAGTCTTAAAGCTGTCAAGTTTGAACACCCCTGGGGGTTTTTTCCTAAAGGGTTAGGAGTGCAAGGGTCTTGTAACTTGACAGCTTGAAGACTTGCGTGCTTCAAATGCCAGAGTTCCTGAGCCAACATGACTGGAGGAGGAATTCTGGGACTTAGAGTCCACAAGTCTTAAAGCTGCCAAGTTTGAACACCCCTGGGGTTTTTTTTCCTAAAGGGTTAGGGGTGCAAGGGTCTTGTAACTTGACAGCTTTAAGACTTGCATGCTTCAAATGCCAGAGTTCCTGAGCCAACGTTTTGGTTGCTAAGCAAGAGCGTTGTTAAGTGAGTTTCGCCACATTTTACAAGTTGGCCATGCCCACCCAGTCACATGACTGCCAAGCCACTCCCACTCGGTCACATGGCCGGCAAACCACTCCCACAAAGCAGGCCACACCTACAGAAGAGGTTCTAAAAAAATTTGAAACCCACCACTGCTCTGAGCATCAGCAGATCGGCCTTTTCGTGAGACCCACAGACACACACACACACACACACACACACAATCCAGGGAAAGGCTGATCCTTTCTTGGCGTCTGCTCCGGCTGTAGCAGCAAAGTCCTGGAAATCCCTCCGCTCTCTCTTCCATGGCCTTTCATGGTAATATGTGTGACTCTTCCCACCCCCACCTCCACTCCCTTAACGCACTCATCCAACGCACACTTGGCCAGCTAAGGAGGAAAGGAGACAGATTTCGGCAGATCCTTGGTGAGATAAGGAAGTGACACCATCCTGCCTGCCTGCCCGGAGAAGTGGGCGGTCAACTGGCCCAGCCTCCCGGCAAAATCCTTTGCGCTTCCCAGAATTCTGCCTGCTGTTTGGGGATTTTTCCATTGGAAAATCCCCGCACTGCATATCAGGCATTAATGCTTTGGAAAGAAGGATTAGAAAATTTTGTTATTGAATATTATGGATGTTTCGCTAGAATAGGATATAAAGATTCAGTATCATTGGAGGGTTTTAGAATACAATACAATACAATACAATAGCAGAGTTGGAAGGGACCTCGGAGGTCTTCTAGTCCAACCCCCTGCCTAGGCAGGAAACCCTATACCGTTTCAGACAAATGGCTATCCAACATCTTAAAGACTTCCAGTGTTGGGGCATTCACAACTTCTGGAGGCAACTTCTGTTCCACTGATTAATTGTTCTAACTGTCAGGAAGTTTCTCCTCAGTTCTAAGTTGCTTCTCTCCTTGATTAGTTTCCACCCATTGCTTCTTGTTCTACCCTCAGGTGCCTTGGAGAATAGTTTGACTCCCTCTTCTTTGTGGCAACTCCTGAGATATTGGAAGACTGCTATCATGTCTCCCCTAGTCCTTCTTTCTCTTAAGCTAAACATACCCAGTTCCTGCAATCGTTCCTCATATGTTTTAGTCTCCAGTCCCCTAATCATCTTTGTTGCTCTTCTCTGCACTCTTTCTAGAGTCTCCACATCTTTTCTACATCGTGGTGATCAAAACTGAATGCAGGCTTCCAAGTGTGGCCTTACCAAGGCATTATAAAGTGGTATTAACACTTCACGTGATCTTGATTCTATCCCTAGAAATAGCAACTGAAATGCCGGTACGTGGTTATGTATTAAATCTTGGCATATTTTATTTTATTTTTTAATAATTTTTATTGTTTTTCTCTTTTCACCATATATTACAATCGTTACATCAACAGTTTGTACATTGTTACATCGTCTTATCTATAGATGTTTTTCTCTCTTTACCATATACTACAGTCATTATGTCATCTTTATACATTTTAATGATATTTTACACATTTACCTACTTTTATATACAATTCTATGTTTATTTATGTGTATTGTTTTCGGCTGAATTATTTTTCTTATTTTCCAACCATTCATACCAATTGTTCCAAATTGCGTAGTATTCCGATTTTTCTTTGTCCTTTAATTTTAGAGTTCATTTGTCCATCTCTGCACAATCCAAGGTTTTTTTTTATCACTAATTCGGGAAACTGCAACTATCTTTATTAGGGGAAAAAAATATTGGCATATTTTATGATGAAGGACGTTTGAACAATTATAGTCAAATGAAAACGGAGGTAGGATGATGGTAACATGTATAAATATCTGAGTTAAAATATACAATACAATACAATAGCGGAGTTGGAAGGGACCTTGGAGGTCTTCTAGTCCAACCCCCTGCCTAGGCAGGAAACCCTATACCGTTTCAGACAAAATACTTGAGCTAATATGAATTATGCTTGATGATGGTGGAAGAGAGGCACAAAAGCCTTTTTGTAATCAACTGATACACTTTCTACAGTGTGCAAAAAAGGGAGATTTTATGTGTTGCGTTCGTTTTGATAATTTTTTTTTAAAAAAAGACATGAATGCTGTTAGATCTGGGCAACGAGAGAACAGACTGCGGACACGAAGTGACTTAACAGCTCTTTATTAGTAGTAGTAGTGATCCAGCTTGCTCTGTGGTCGGAGGGTTCCCCTTTTATAGGGATCGGGTACGCCCCTCGACCAATCAGAACGATACCTGTTTCCCGCTGTAGCAGCGGACCAGAGAGGAGACTTCCTCCGATATATGTTAATATCTAACACCCCTCCCCTCCTAGACGGAACGTTGCGGTTAGTAACATAGTCCTTTAGGTACGTTGGTGTTTGTCTTACTCGGGAGGAGCGTCGCAGATCGGGTTGGTTAGAAGTAGTTGCAGGATCGGGTGCTTTCTCTGCTTCGCGTTCAGGGGGTTTCGTGCTTTCGTTGCTTGGGCATTCCGGGGTCTGCTCGCTTACGTTGCTTGGGGTTTGCTCTGCTTCGTGCTCGGTCCCTTGTTCTGACCTGGGCTCGCAGGTGTCATAGTTCTCTGCGTTGGGGCTCTCGAGTGGCTGGTTTTGCAATGGCAGGTAGTTCTCGTTCTCTGTTCGTAGATCTGACTCGAGTGGCTGGTTTTGTAATGGCAGGTAGTTCTCGTTCTCTGTTCGTAGATCTGAGTGCGCCAGGCGACCCTGTAGTTGATCGATGTGCCTTTTCCAGTTCCGCCCATCTTCTAGTTCCAACAGATACGATCGTGGACCCGTGATGCCAATAACCTTTGCCGGCATCCACAATGTTCCCCCTGCATAGTTGTGGGCGTATACTGAATCCCCTATGCTAAAACTCCGAATCTTGCTTGTCGAGTCTGGGGGAGCTGTGGCAGAGTAATTTGGGTGAAGACGGTCCAGGTGAGACCATAGACGGCGGCCCATGAGTAGTTCAGCGGGGCTCCTACCCGTCGTTGCGCTGGGGGTAATGTGTTGGATCAATAGGTAATGGTCAATGCGTGTTTGCCAATCACCTGGACCCATCCTAGCGAGGGCCTCTTTTGCGAATCGCACCATTCTCTCCGCCTGTCCATTTGATGCCGGATGGAATGGCGCGACGAGGGCGTGCCGAATTCCCTGACCTGCTAGATATGTCTCAAATTGCATGGCCGTGAACTGGGGCCCGTTATCGGAGACCAGGAGGTCGGGCAGGCCATGGGTGGCGAAAAATCGCCGTAGAACCTTAATGACTGCCTCTGCCGTGGTTGAAGTCATTAGGACTACTTCTAGCCATTTCGAGTATGCATCCACAACTATAAGGAAAGTCTGACCTTGGAATGGCCCTGCGAAGTCGATGTGTATTCGCGACCAGGGTGCTTTAGGCTTCTCCCATTCTGTGGCGGGCGCTTCCGGGGGTGCTGGTCTCGATTCCTGGCATGGGTCGCAAATGGCCACCCATTCCTCTATTTCTTTGTCCATGTTTGGCCACCAAACGTAACTTCTTGCTAACACCTTCATCCTAACAATCCCCGGATGACCAACATGTAAAGCATCTAATACATTTCTACGTAAAGCATACGGAATAACAACTCGATCCCCCCACAACAAACAACCTTGTAACACTGAGAGTTCATCCCGTTTTGACCAAAACACTTTGAATTCCGGGCCCACGTTTCCCTTCGGCCACCCCCTCCAAACCCAAGTTTGAACTTGCTTTATTAACTTGTCTTTAGAAGAAAACCTTGCAACATCGCAGGAAGAAACCGGTCCTGAGTCCAAGCAATCAATGAGCAGCACCGGTACTTCGGGAGTGGGGTCTGGCAAAAGGTCCGGTAGTGGGCAACGGCTGAGTGCGTCTGCGTGTCCTAGAGTGGAGCCCGGTCGATGAATTAACTTGTATGAGTACGCAGCCAGGAAAACAGTCCACCTGGTCATGCGTGGAGAAAGGGAGACTGGAGTGGGGCGGTTTCCCGCCAAAAGTCCCAACAGCGGTTTGTGATCTGTAATCAGTTCAAAATTGCGGCCGTAGAGGTATTCGTGGAAACGTTTTACCCCAGCTACAGCAGCTAGCGCTTCCCTGTCCATCTGGCTGTAATTCCTCTCGGCCGATGAAAGAGTCCTGGAATAGAATGCGATGGGTGCTTCGTTCCCGTTTGGCATCCTGTGGCTGAGGACTGCGCCAACTCCAAAAGGTGATGCGTCGCAGGTCAATACCAGCGGTAGTGTCTGGCTGTATTGGACTAACAGCGAGTCAGTGGTGAGCAGACGCTTTACTGCGGCGAAGGCTGCTGCTTCGGATCGTCCCCATCTCCATGTTGCATTCCTCTGGAGTAGTCGATGTAATGGCTCAGCAACGGTCGCCTTCTGTCTCAGAAAAACGCTGTAGAAATTAAGTAGTCCGAGGAAAGCCTGCAGCTCGGTCTGATTACGTGGTGTGGGGGCGTCCTGGATCGCCTTAATTTTCTTTGAAGTGGGGTGTATTCCCTGACCATCGATTCTATATCCCAGGAATTCTACGCTAGGCACGTTAATTTGGCTTTTTTCCTTTTTAAGGCGGAGACCCTTCTCTCTGATTCTGGCCAAAACAGTTCTGACCCTTTTATTTAATTGCTCCTCATTTGCAGCGGACACCAAGATGTCGTCGAAATACGGGACGACTCCCGGTATCCCTTGCAAAAGTCGTTCCATGACGCTCTGGAACAATCCTGGAGCAATGCTCACGCCGAATTGTAGCCGGTTGCATTTGAATGCTCCTCTATGCGTCACTATAGTTTGGGCCTCCGCTGTGGCGCTATCCACGGGCAATTGCTGGTAAGCTTGTGCCATGTCTAACTTTGCAAATATCTTTCCTGGCCCCAACGAGTGCAATAAGTGCTGTACTACTGGCACAGGATATGCGCTTTGTTGTAGCGCGACATTAATTGTGCATTTATAGTCCGCGCAGATGCGGACTGACCCGTCTGGCTTAACTGGGGTCACAATGGGCGTTTCCCAGCGCGCGTGATCCACCGGCTCAAGGATTCCTTGCTCCACTAGCTTATCTATTTCCTTGTCTATTTTTGGGCGGAGTGCAAAGGGCACTCGTCTCGGTTTAAGTCGGATTGGCGCCACTTTGGGGTCTAAGTTGAATGAGATTGGTTTACCCACATACTTACCAAGACCTGGGCTGAACACATCCTCGAACTCCTTAAAGATCTGCTCAGCGCTGCTGTTCTCCACGGTGTTGATTCCGGTGACTTCTAGCCCCAAGGCTTCAAACCAATCTAGTCCTAGAAGGTTCTGTAATGGTGCGGTGGCGATGGTCACGGGCAGCTGGGCTACGATGTCCTTGAAACGGATCTGGAATGTGCCTTGGCCCACGATGGGGACTTGGTTCCCCTGGTAGTCCCGAAGCAGGATGTCGGGGACGCGTAGTTGGCTCTTTTTGAGGCTAGGGATAGCCTGTTTCATGGATGCCCATGAAATGATCGTCAGGGACGATCCTGTGTCAACTTCTAGCTCGCAAGGTGAGCCCTCCAAGAGGACTGTGACTTTCAGCTTTTTAGGCCGCTTGGTGCGGACCTGACTTATTGTGGTGAGATACGTTCGCAACTCCTCTCTCTGGGTCAACTCTATCTCCGCATTTGTATCCTGAAGATACTCTCGTTGAGCGTCTCTCAGCTCTTTGCAAGTAATCTCTCTGGGAATACGCTCGCTCAGCTCTTTGGGGATTTTCTCTCTGGGTAAACACTTGTGGATTTCTCTCTGGGCGCCCTTTTTGATTTCGCCAAGCCCCTGGGTTGGGCTTCTGTTGGCGGTACATGGGTGGCTGCCGTGAGGCAGGGACTTCGCTCCGGCACACTCGTGCAATGTGCCCAAGTTTGTCGCAGTGCGAACAAACAACGTTCCTGAACCGACAGGTAGACCGGGGGTGATTCCCTCCGCAGCTTGCGCAGGGCGGCAAACGGGATCCGGGTCTCCCCCCAGGTCTCACGTGACTGCTCCGCATCAGGTGACTTTCCTCGAGCTCAGGATCCTCGAAATCTGGAATGGTGTCCTCGTAGTGGACTTGGTGTGTCTTGGCGCTGGCTGGCCTGTGTTGAACCCGCGTTGAATTGTCTCCGCTGATCTGTCTGCTGCTTCTGAAGCTCTTGCCTCATCGAGTACAATCTGTAGGCTTAAATTGGTTTTGGCTAACAGCCGTTTTTGTAGGGAAATGTCTCTCAGCCCGCTAACGAGTCGATCCATAATCTGCTCATCCAGGTCTCTGAATGCACAGTGTGTGGCTGCTTTTCGTAGAGCTGCAACGTACTGGTTGATAGATTCTCCCGCCTTCTGGTTCCTCATGTTGAATGCTTGGCGGCAAACATGGCGGGAAGGTTTTGGCGCGTAATGAGTCTGTAGAGCCTGTTGCAACGCCGTCCATGATACTGCCTGTATTGGAGTAGGCGCGGTGAGGTCTCTGGCCGTGTTGAAGACTTCTTTTCCGCAGTAGCCGAGGAAGATGTTTTTCTTCCGGGCGTCGGTGATCCCCGTGTATTCGTTCGCTTCGAGAAAACACTCGAAACGAATCATGAAGGCTTCCCATTCGTCGTTCGCTGGGTCGAATGGAGCGGGGGGAGCGTGCATCGCCATCTTCTCTTGTTTGAATTTGCCGCGCTGTGGTGACCTGAGATGGCTGCCGGAATTTCTGCCGAATTCCTAGGCTGGATCAAATCCGAAGATTCTGGAGGTAGCTTCTTCGTCCTATCTGTCTCTCGATCCCATCCTCGTCGCCAATGTTAGATCTGGGCAACGAGAGAACAGACTGCGGACACGAAGTGACTTAACAGCTCTTTATTAGTAGTAGTAGTGATCCAGCTTGCTCTGTGGTCGGAGGGTTCCCCTTTTATAGGGATCGGGTACGCCCCTCGACCAATCAGAACGATACCTGTTTCCCGCTGTAGCAGCGGACCAGAGAGGAGACTTCCTCCGATATATGTTAATATCTAACAAATGCAATCGAGCGAGTCCAGAGGTATTTCACGAGAAGAGTCCTCCGCTCCTCTGCTCACAGCAGAATCCCTTATGCCACCGGGGTTGAATTTTTGTGTTTCGGCTGCAACCGCAAGAACACAGGAGCACACAATCGACACAAACTCAAGGCAAAGCGCTCCAAACTTGACGGCAGATAATACGACTTCAGCAACAGAGGGGTCAACACCTGGAATGCTCTACCTGACTCCCTTGTTACATCCCCAAACTCCCCAAAATTTAACCTAAGACTGTCTACTGTTGACCTCACCCCATTCCTAAGAGATCTTTTTTTTTGTTTTGTTTTTTAATTTTTATTTATTTATTTTCCTTTAAAAAAGACAAAACAGCACATACAGAACAAGAGCAGGGAAGTAAAAAAAAAACACGATTTCATCAAGCATGTCGTTTGATTACAAGTTTTTGTGCAGCGGTTTTTACAATTAAGGATAAGGTCACTAATTATCCATTAAATATGGTTAAATAATTCATTGAGCATTGTGTGTTCAAATTACAATTAGTATTCTTACTTTTGTGACAACCCTTGTTTCTTTACATCCATAATTATATACTAGGTAACAATAGGTCTTTATAAAATTATATCACCATTCTCTAAAAGATAGGAATAAGGATTAAGTCAAAGGAAAAAAAAACTCATTACTTCATATAAGACATTTCTACTTTCCATTAGCCATAGAATTTCCAATCATCCTCAACTCCAAATATAATTTTCCATTATTATTTGTCAATCCATGTAGTCATTAAATATTTCAGTCTATATTTATATCCATTATTCATTACATCATCGTTATTCCATTTTATATTATAAGATAGTTACCAACTACAATCATACCTAACAATTTAAATCACCTCACTCTAAGAGGTCTTTAGGGGGCGTTCATAAGCGCACCAACGTCCCTACGGTCCCTGTCCTACTGTCCCCATTGATTCGTATCCATTTACAATACAATACAATACAATAGTAGAGTTGGAAGGGACCTTGGAGGTCTTCTAGTCCAACCCCCTGCCTAGGCAGGAAACCCTATACCGTTCCAGACAGATGGCTATCCAACATCTTCTTAAAGACTTCCAGTGTTGGGGCATTCCCAACTTCTGGAGGCAAGCTGTTCCACTGATTCATTGTTCTAACTGTCAGGAAGTTTCTCCTCAGTTCTAAGTTGCTTCTCTCCTTGATTAGTTTCCACTCATTGCTTCTTGTTCTGTCCTCAGGTGCCTTGGAGAATAGCTTGACTCCCTCTTCTTTGTGGCAACCCCTGAGATATTGGAACACTGCTATCATGTCTCCCCTAGTCCTTCTTTCTCTTAAGCTAAACAGACCCAGTTCCTGCAACCGTTCTTCATATGTTTTAGTCTCCAGTCCCCTAATCATCTTTGTTGCTCTTCTCTGCACTCTTTCTAGAGTCTCCACATCTTTTCTACATCCTGGTGACCAAAACTGAATGCAGTATTCCAAGTGTGGCCTTACCAAGGCCTTATAAAGTGGTATTAACACTTCACGTGATCTTGATTCTATCCCTCTGTTGATGCAGCCTAGAACTGTGTTGGCTTTTTTGGCAGCTGCTGCCAAAATGTATGAATACATTTCATGTATTCATAATCCTGTTTATACTTTACATATGTTATCCAATACATGCTTGGCGAAATAAAGAAAATAAAAAAAACCATGGGGTCTCTGAAAAAGCGTGGGAGACCTGGGCATGCTTCCCCCCCCCCCCGTCTCGGCCCGCGAGGGAGCCAGAATGGAGAGCGCACCGTCCCTCCGCACATGCGCTCTGACCCTTTCCCCAACGGGGGTGGGTGGGTGTCCTTCAGCTGGGATCTCCCTCTCTTTGGAGGCCCCTGGAGGCCAGCCAAGCTGTCCCCGAAGCCCTGCCACCTGCTGCTTCTCCCAGAAGGGCCTGGGAGCCCAGCAGATGGGCAGGTTAGGCTGAGAAATCATTAACCTGCTGGAACCAGGAGGGAAGGTGAGTGCTGGAGCACTTTGGGGCCAAGCCAGGTGAGGAGGGGGAAGAGGGAGGGGCGAGGGCAGGGGAGTGGGAAGAGGGAGGGGAGGGGAAAGAAGGAGGGGGAAGAGGGAGGGGTGAGGGCAGGGGAAAGCGAGGGGCGAGGGGAGGGAAGGGGAGGGGGAAGAGAGAGGGTGAGGGCACGGGAGGAAGAGGGAGGGAAGGGGAAGCAAGGTGAGGGCAGGGGAGAGGAAAGAGGGAGAGGTGAGGGCAGGGGAGTGGGAAGAGGGAGGCAAGGGGAAAGAGGGAGGGGGAAGAGAGAGGGTGAGGGCAGGGCAGGGGGAAGAGGGAGGGCAAGGGAGGGGAAAGAGGGAGGGCAGGGGGAAGAGGGAGGGGGAGGGGAATAGGGAGAGGTGAGGGCAGGGGAGTGGGAAGAGGGAGGGCAGGGGGAAGAGGGAGGGGAGGGGAATAGGGAGAGGTGAGGGCAGGGGAGTGGGAAGAGGGAGGGGAGGGGAAAGAAGGAGGGGAAGAGGGAGGGGTGAGGGAAGGGGAGGGGGAAGAGAGAGGGTGAGGGCAGGGGAGGAGGAAGAGGGAGGGGAGGGGAGGGAAAAGAGGGAGAGGTGAGGGCAGGGGAGTGGGAAGAGGGAGGGGAGGGGAAAGAGGGAGGGGGAAGAGAGAGGGTGAGGGCAGGGGAGGGGGAAGAGAGATGGCAGGGGAGGGGAAAGAAGGAGGGCAGGGGGAAGGGGGAGAGGTGAGGGCAGGGGAGTGGGAAGAGGGAGGGGAGAAGGAAGAGGGAGGGGTGAGGGGAGGGGGAAGAGGGAGGGGTGAGGGCAGGGGAAAGAGGGAGAGGTGAGGGGAGGGAAGGGGAGGGGGAGGAGAGGGGGTGAGGGCAGGGGAGGGGAAGAGAGAGGGTGAGGGCAGGGGAGGGGGAAGTGAAAGGGGGAGTGGGAGGGGGAATGGGAATGGGTGAGAGCAGGGGAGGGGGAAGAGAGAGGGGGGAGGGGAGGTGAAAGGGGGAGGGGAGGGGGAGGGGAATAGGGAGGAGTGAGAGCAGGGGAGGGGAAGAGAGAGGGTGAGGGCAGGGGAGGGGGAAGAGAGAGGGGGGAGGGGAAGTGAAAGAGGGAGGGGAGGGGGAGGGGAATAGGGAGGGGTGAGAGCAGGGGAGGGCAGGGGATGGGGAAGAGGGAGGGGAGGTGAAAGGGGGAGGGGAGGGGGAGGGGAATAGGGAGGAGTGAGAGCAGCAGAGGGGGAGGGAGGGAAGAGGGAAGGAAAAGAGGGAAGGGAAAGAGGGACGGGCCAAGGGGAAGTAAAGGAGGGCCCCTTCTTGAATGCCTCTGTAGCTGGGCAGCCGGTCCTTCCCTGGCTTGGCAGAGGCCGAGTGCCCAGGACTGGACATGTCTGCTGCTTCCATTCCCAGAAAGATCTGGGAGAGCAGCCACCTCGGAAGGAGCTTCCTGAGAAAAGGGTCTTTTGGAGCAGTGGGCAGGGGGCTCTCCTCCAAAAGAGTCACGCCCCTCACCTGAGCCAGAGGGCCTGGGGCTGTGGCAAATGTGGCTCCCATCGGAAGGCAAGCGGGCCAGGTTTATGGCTTCCTGTGGGACGTGCCAGGCTACTTCGCCTTCCGGCAGGTGTGCTACACAACAAGCCACCAAGTCCCAAGTCCTTGAATGCCAGGCCAAGGAGCCGCAGCTAAACCCGGCACGAGGCCAGCCGCAGACAGCAAAAATCCACCTGTAAGGAAGCCCCGTCTGGGAGGAGGCTTGCACGACGGCCGCTCCCTGTCGTTTCTCGCCGGCGGCCTGTGCTCAAAGGTAGACTGCTCTTGAACATGTAGGCTCCTTTTGTAAGAACCAGCAGGGGCCTTGTCTCTGTCCATCTGTCCAAGCCAGGATCCTCAGTCCCAGAGCTTTGAGAGAGGACGGGCTTATGTTGCTCCATTACCCCAAGCGCTTGGCCTTATTTTCAGGGAGGTCTTATTATTTTTGAGGTGCAGGAGGCAGCGAGCATGGTCACCTCAGGGCTGCTGCTGGATTGCAATGTTTTTGGGGAGGGCTTGCTTATTTTGGGGGGGAGGGTTTATTTTAGCGCGTGCGCTCAAAAGCCCAATTGGGCTTATTATCCGGGGAGGTCTTATTTGGGGGGGGGGGGAAACAGGTTATGTGTATGTATGTATGTATGTATGTATGTAGGTAGGTAGGTAGGTAGATAGATAGATAGATAGATAGATAGATAGATAGATAGATAGATAGATAGATAGATAGATAGATAAGATAGAGAGAGAGAGAGATGGATAGTTAGATAGATAGATAGATAGATAGATAGATAGATAGATAGATAGATAGATAGATAGATAGATAGAGTAGATAGAATAGATAGATAGATGATAGATAGATAGAGTAGATAGAATAGATAGATGATAGATAGATAGATAGATAGATAGATAGATAGATAGATAGAGTAGATAGAATAGATAGGATAGATAGATAGATAGATAGATAGATAGATAGATAGATAGATAGATAGATAAAGATAGATGATAGATAGAGTAGATAGAATAGAGACATAGATAGAATAGATGATAGATAGGTAGATAGAGTAGATAGAATAGATAGATAGATAGATAGATAGATAGATAGATAGATGATAGATAGATAGATAGATAGATAGATAGATAGATAGATAGAAATAGATAGATAAGATAGATGATAGATAGATAGATAAATAAATATAGATAGATAAGATAGAGAGAGAGAGAAAGATAGATAGATAGATAGATAGATAGAGTAGATAGAATAGATAGATAGATGATAGATAGATAGAGTAGATAGATAGATGGATAGATAAAGATAGATGATAGATAGAGTAGATAGAATAGAGACATAGATAGAATAGATGATAGATAGATAGATAGATAGAGTAGATAGATAGATAGATAGATAGAGTAGATAGAATAGATAGATAGATAGATAGATAGATAGATAGATAGATAGATAGATAGATAGATAGATAGATAAAGATAGATGATAGATAGAGTAGATAGAATAGAGACATAGATAGAATAGATGATAGATAGGTAGATAGAGTAGATAGAATAGATAGATAGATAGATAGATAGATAGATAGATAGATAGATAGATAGATGATAGATGGATGGATGGATGGATGGATGGATGGATGGATAGATAGATAGATAGATAGATAGATAGATAGATAGATAGATAGATAGATAGATAAAGATAGATGATAGATAGAGTAGATAGAATAGAGACATAGATAGAATAGATGATAGATAGGTAGATAGAGTAGATAGAATAGATAGATAGATAGATAGATAGATAGATAGATAGATAGATAGATAGATAGATAGATAGATAGATAGATGATAGATAGATAGATAGATAGATGATAGATAGATAGATAGATAGATAGATAGATAGATAGATAGATAGATAGATGATAGATGGATGGATGGATGGATGGATGGATGGATGGATGGATGGATGGATGGATAGATAGATAGATAGATAGATGATAGATAGATAGTAAAAGGGATGCGGTGGCTCAGTGGCTAAGATGCTGAGCTTGTCGATCAGAAAGGTCAGCAGTTCGAATCCTTAGCGCCGTGTAAGGAAGTGAGCTCCCGTGATTTGTCCCAGCTTCTGCCAACCTAGCAGTTCAAAGCACATAAAAATGCAAGTAGAAAAAATAGGGACCCCCTTTGGTGGGAAGGGAACAGCGTTCTGTGAGGCTTTGGTGTTGAGTCATGCCAGCCACATGACCACGGAGACGTCTTCGGACAGCGCTGGCTCTTCGGCTTTGAAACGGAGATGAGCAGCGCTCCCTAGAGTCAGGAACGACTGGCACATACCGTATGTGTGAGGAGAGCCTTTACTGTTATTGTACATTTTCCTTTATTCTACATCACCTTTTGAATTTTGCAACAGCGGTATGCTGGTTGTATCCGATCCTTTTTAAATATACACGAAGTTCTACACCTCTTAATCACGACCATTTTTCTCTTAATCATATAGTAGGTAGTCTCTTTTGAAATACATCATATTGTACATCATAACCGTATCCATTGTTTCCATGGTTATAATGTAACACGATCTATACATTTCTCATTCTATACATTTGGATTTACAGTTGTGGGCAGTCCGGTAACGATATTGCTTGCAAAATATCTTCTCCTATATCACTTTTTGCCTGTATTTGTTTCGAGTTGGTTAATCTTCTTTCACTATTAATTTTCTAACTTCTGCATCTATTATCTAGCCAATTATACCATAAAGTCTCATATTGAGTAATATTCCGTTTCTCCTTTATCTTTAAGTGTCCATTTCAGCACGTTCCAATATTTTCTTATTATTTTCTTACACAATGCTGTTCTGACGGAAGTTGACCCTCAAAATGGTGTCTCTATTCTCTTTTCCTCCTCTTCCTCCTCCTCAATCTCTGCCTTGCCCAATGCCATCCCTTTCGGGGAGGGGGGCGGACCGCAGAGACCTTCTTCCTTGCTTTTTAAGGACTGCTTGTGCCAACCAGGGTGTATTTGTAAGGCAGAATTCCTCCTTCTGCCCTCTTCCCCCCTCTTTAGCACGCTTCAGCCCACGGGATCTAATCCAGGCAAGAATATGGATCTATCTTTTTTGTTTTGTTCTTTACACCCGCTTCTCCGGGGCCGCTCTCTTCCAGAGGGGAAACCGGTGCCAGGTGGTGGTGTGGCTTGCCAGTGGCCAGCAGAACTGGCAGCAGATTCGGACAGTGAGGAGGTTGGGGAGGAACATGGGCCAGTCCTGGAGTCTGGGGAAGGCTCTGATGAGGGCTCTGCGTCGGAGGCAGAGAGGGGGCCAGAGCCGTATGCCAGTTATCAGCTGCCTTCAGAGTCAGACATCAGTGGGGCAGAAGAACAGCTGGAGCCTGTTCCCAGTATGCGCATGCACAGAGTTGCCAGACGAAGGGAACAGCTAAAGAACAGGGGTCGACTTGGGAGTAAGGCCACAGGTGGACAATGAATGGCCCCTCCCAGAGGAAATAAAAGAGGAGCGAAAGGGGAGTGGAGCTTGCAGGAGACCATTAGTTCACTTCATTGGTTCCTGACTCTCCGAGACTCCTTGCCAAGTTCTACAGATATCGGCCTGGCAGCTCTCCAAGCCAGAGAAGGTCTGTGACTGTAAATCCTCCCTCGAAAGACTTTGCTGGATGTGAATGAGCAGAATTCACAGCAAATTTAAAAAGGTTTTTTTTTTGTCGGGACAAGGAGTTTGTTTCAGGCTCTTGGGAAGCCTCGATTAGAACAGGTGGCGCTAGGTTTTCTGGTGTGCAAACTAAGGCCCAGGTTGTGCGGGGAGGGGAAGAAAGCCTCTTAGTGCGAGCCTGGAGGACTGGCAGCTTTTCTGCCCATTTGTGGGTGCCAGGTTTGTGATTGTCATTCTCAGAAGAGCTTGCAGGACCGTGTCTGTAACAGGTGTGTGCAGGGGGCAGAGCTGGTTTCTGCATCCGGATGTATTCGACTCTGAGGTACCTGGGTCTTTACTCAAAGAGGACTAGAAACAGCTTTCTTTCTGAGGGCTCCATAGAATCCATACCGGAGAGGGTGTCAATACAATACAATACAATAGTAGAGTTGGAAGGGACCTTGGAGGTTCTCTAGTCCAACCCCCTGCCTAGGCAGGAAACCCTACACCGTTTCAGACAGATGGCTATCCAACATCTTCTTAAAGACTTCCAGTGTTGGGGCATTCACAACTTCTGGAGGCAACTTCTGTTCCACTGATTAATTGTTCTAACTGTCAGGAAATTTCTCCTCCTTGGGATGACCTCCAGCTGCTGGTCTGGTCACCTGGAAGGGGCAGCTGTGCCCCCAGGTCACATTTACCACAATTCCTCGGTGGTCTTAAGGGCACAAACAGATAGGAGTCTCTTGTGTGCGGCAGCGGCCAAAAAAGCTAATACAATTCCTGGTTGTAGAAACAGAGGCATAGAATCAAGATCATGTGATGTATTAGTGCCACTTTGTAAAGCCCTAGTAAGGCCACATCTGGGATATTGCAACCAATTTTGGTCACCGTACTACAAAAACAGATATTGAGAGTTTGGAAAAAGTTCAAAGAAGAGCAAGCAAGATGATCAAAGGCCTGGAGGCTAAAACATATGTGAAAAACGGCTGCAGGAATTGGGTATGTCTAGTTTAATGAAAAGAAGGACTAGGGGAGATATGATGGCAGTCTTCCAGTATCTCAGGGGTTGCCCCAAAGAAGAGTGAGTCAAACTATTCTCCAAGGCACCTGAGGGCAGAGGACAAGAAGCAATGGGTGGAAACTAAACAAGGAGAGAAGCAACCTGGAATTAAGGAGAAACTTCCTAACAGTGAGGACAATTAACCAGTGGAACAGTGGAAATCATGGACACTTCATCACTGGAGGTTTTTAAGGAGAGGCTGGTCTGAAATAGTATAGGTTGTCCTACTTGAGCAGGGGGCTGGACGAGAAGATCTTTAAGGTCCCTTCCAGCTTCTATTCCATTCCATTCCATTCTATTCTATTTCAATCCATTTCATTTATTCTCATTCTATTCTATTCTATTCTACTCTACTCCATTCCCTTCCCATCCCTTCCATTCTATTCCATTCCATTTATTCTCTCGTTATTCTATCCTATTCTATCCTATCCTATTCTATTCCATTCCCTTCCATTCTATTCTCTCTCTATTCTATTCTATTCTATTCTATTTCATTCCATTCTATTCCATTCTATTCTATTTCATTCCCTTCTATTCCATTCTATTTCATTCCATTCCATTTATTCTCATTCTATTCTATTCCATTCTATTCCATTCCATTCCATTCCATTTATTCTCATTCTATTTTATTCTACTGCATTCCCTTCCATTCTATTCTATTCTATTTATTCTCTCGTTATTCTATCCTATTCTATTCTATTCTATTCTATTCTATTCTATTCTATTCCCTTCCATTCTGTTCTCTCTCTATTCTATTCCCTTCCATTCTATTATATTTCATTTCATTCCATTCCATTTATTCTCATTCTATTCTATTCCCTTCCATTCTATTATATTTCATTCCATTCCATTTATTCTAATTCTATTCTATTCTATTCCCTTCCATTCTGTTCTCTCTCTATTCTATTCTATTCCCTTCCATTCTATTATATTTCATTCCATTCCATTTATTCTAATTCTATTCTATTCTATTCCCTTCCATTCTGTTCTCTCTCTATTCTATTCTATTCCCTTCCATTCTATTATATTTCATTCCATTCCATTTATTCTAATTCTATTCTATTCCCTTCCATTCTATTATATTTCATTCCATTCCATTTATTCTCATTCTATTCTATTCCCTTCCATTCTATTATATTTCATTCCATTCCATTTATTCTCATTCTATTCTATTGTATTCCCTTCCATTCTGTTCTCTCTCTATTCTATTCTATTCTATTCCCTTTCATTCTATTATATTTCATTTCATTCCATTTATTCTCATTCTATTCTATTCCCTTCCATTCTATTATATTTCATTCCATTCCATTTATTCTAATTCTATTCTATTCCCTTCCATTCTATTATATTTCATTCCATTCCATTTATTCTCATTCTATTCTATTCCCTTCCATTCTATTATATTTCATTCCATTCCATTTATTCTAATTCTATTCTATTGTATTCCCTTCCATTCTGTTCTCTCTCTATTCTATTCTATTCCCTTCCATTCTATTATATTTCATTTCATTCCATTTATTCTCATTCTATTCTATTCCCTTCCATTCTATTATATTTCATTCCATTCCATTTATTCTAATTCTATTCTATTCTATTCCCTTCCATTCTATTATATTTCATTCCATTCCATTTATTCTAATTCTATTCTATTCCCTTCCATTCTATTATATTTCATTCCATTCCATTTATTCTAATTCTATTCTATTGTATTCCCTTCCATTCCATTCCATTTATTCTCATTCTATTCTATTCTATTCCATTCCCTTCCTTTCCATTCCATTCCATTTGCAATTACAGATTTTTGTCACTGAAACTTCAAAAATGAGCAAGGACAATGCTCGAATGATAGCACCGTCCATGCCGGAGATCCTGTCCCAAAGGGGAGCTAGAAAAGGGACAGAGGGGCCATGCACGTTCCCACCACCACATGCAGTTAACCCATGGGACTCCCTGTCACAAGACGGAACCGCGCTTATACAGGCAGCCCTCGATTTAACAACAGCTCATTTCCTGACCCTTCAATGTTACAACAGCAAGGTCCCCCTCCAACATCACTCTCTGCCGTAGGCTCAGTCGCAGGGAGGAAGGCCGGCCTGGAGGCTCAGTTTCCTCTGAGAGGACACAGCAGCCTCGTGAGAGAGGCCCCCCATCAGTGTTGGAAGGAACCGTCCTGTGGCCAGCCGGGGTGGGCTAGATGACCTCTACGCCTTCTTTCAACCTCCCCCTCTGCCGTAGGCTCAGTCACAGGGAGGAAGGCCGGCCTGGAGGCTCAGTTTCCTCAGAGGGGACACAGCAGCCTTGTCAGAGAGGGCCCACAGAGGGTCGTGCTGTGGGCATCGGGGATGGGCTAGATGACCTCTGGGTCCCCTCCCAACATCGCTCTCTGCCGTAGGCTCATTTGCAGCGAGGAAGGCCGGCCTTGAGGCTCAGTTTCCTCAGAGGGGACACAGCAGCCTCGTGAGAGAGGCCCCCCATCAGTGTTGGAAGGAACCGTCCTGTGGCCAGCCGGGGTGGGCTAGATGACCTCTACGCCCTCTTTCAACATCACTCTCTGCTGTAGGTTCAGTCGCAGGGAGGAAGGCCGGCCTGGAGGCTCAGTTTCCTCAGAGGGGACACAGCAGCCTTGTCAGAGAGGGCCCCCAGAGGGTCGTCCTATGGCCATCGGGGGTGGGCTAGATGACCTCTAGGTCCCCTGCCAACATTCTTCTCAGCCTTAGGCTCGCTTTCAGGGGGGGAAAGCCATCCTGGAGGGATGGGGGAGGCATTGGCGGCCTTCCAGGGAGTTGGGTGGGTGGGTGGAAAGGGGCTTCCCAAGCTGGCCCTGCTTGGCTCTCTCTCTCTCTCAATTTCTCTCTCTCTCTCTCTCTCAATTTCTCTCTCTCTCTCTCTCTCTCTCTATTTCTCTCTCTCTCTCTCTCTCTTTCTCTCTCTTTCTTTCTCCCCCCTCCCTTGCCCCGTCCGCTAAAGGAATCCAGTCCGGGTTTGCCGGGGCGCCGTCGACGGCAGGGCGGGGCCAAGCGTCCCGGGGAAAAAGTTTGGCTGGGGCTGGCGCGGGGCTCGCCCTTTCCCCGCGCGGAGCAAAAGCAGCCAGGCGAAGAGAAGCGGGCAGCCGAGGCGCGCAGGGCAGGTCCGGGAGACGAAAACTCGCGGCTTGCGGGAGCAGCCGGGATGCTGGAGAGCCGGGCGCTGGTGGTGGCGGCGGCGGCGGCTGCAGTCTGCGCCGCGGCATTGCTGAGCGTAAGCGGGGCTGGGGGGCATGCCCGGGGGTCGCGGCTGCTGGGCAAGAGGGTGGGGTGGGGGAGGTGATCTCCAGGATGGCGCCGCCGGCGTCGGAGGCTCTAATTTTAAACGCCCGAGGGGTTGGCATCGATCGGGCAAGCTCTATTCGTGGCGCGGCGGGGAGACTGCCCGCCCGGGTTGGGACTCCGCCGGGCACGGCCTCCCTCGCCACGTCTGGGCATTTGCAGGGCGAGGAAAGGAAGGAGAGGCGCGCAGTGGCCGGGCGCAGGGAAAGCGCTCCATGCTCGGCCCGGAGCGACTCTTAAAGCTTGGCACTCTCCTGTCCAGATGCCCTTGGGCGCACTTCTTTGCCCCACCAGTCTCTCTACTCCCAGGTGGGCAGCCTCCTTCCTTACCCTCCCAGACGGCTGGGGAACAATGGGCGCCCTTGTTCCGCTGACTTTTGGCGTGGGTGGGCTCCCACGGCCAGGCTGCCCCTCCCTGGATGCCCAGTCTTCAGGGCACATTCCTGGTGGGTGGGTGGGTGGCCCGCTTAGTGGGCAGCCCCTCTAGCCCAGTGGTTCCTAACCTTTTTTTTTTTTGGCTGTGCCCCACCTAAGCATCTCTAAAATCTTGATACTCTTCCCCCCCCTCCCTTGACATAGAATTCTTACTTTACTCCAAAAGTGAACTTACTCACGCCTAAGAGGCCATTCACTTCGTTTAAACAAGGTTCAAATTGCCCCCTTTAAAAATCAAATTGCCCCCCTCCCCTATGCGGCAGTGGGCACCACATTGGCAACTCTAGCCGGACAGAAGGATGGGGCTGAAGGGCAGCCCGGGGGGAGTCACTTGCTCCAGTCTAGGGTGGATTTGATGTCCTCTGGGCACCCCCTGGGCAGGCCCTGTTTGACAAGCAGATGGCAAGGTACCAAGTTCGGCATGCCCAGCCTGCTGCCCCCTCCTCATCTCCCCCTCCCCCCGCGGGCACAGCCTTGCTTGGCCTTGTCCTCCAGCTGGTCCATGCAACCTTCTATTCTGGGCATCCGAGCACTTGGGGAAGGCAGTGAAAGATGGCATTAGCGGTTGAACGGGCATCGTGCAGGGCCTGTCCCAAAAGGCAGCGTCATTAATGCCCGGAGGGCATTCCTCTTGCTTGCCTGGGTCGGAGCAGAGGGGTGCAGAAGTTGGGTTTTAAGTTTGCGTTTGCTTTTGTGGAAGAGCCTTTCCTCTCAGCCCTGTTAAGCCTTTGAGGGTGTGTGTGTTTGTGTGTTTGTGTGTTGCAAACCGATGCAAAAGACTGCCTTCTTCCGGGAAAAGCCGTTCAGCCATGGCTGATGCCTTTTCCACATGGCTCAATTTGGATGGATTGCTTTACCTTGCAGTCCAGATGGTTATTTTGGTCTTCTTTTAAGGCACACTTTGCAAATCGCACGGATATTAGAAGTAACTTTTTCCATTCTGGCCGGGCTTTGATTTTCTTGCGTTGTTGTTAGTTGTGAAGTCGTGTCCGACCCATCGCGACCTCAATGGACGACGTTCCTCCAGGCCTTCCTGTCCTCTACCATCCTCCGGAGTCCATTGAAGCTCACCCCAACTGCTTGGGTGACTCCATCCAGCCACCTCCTTCTCTGCCGTCCCCTTCTTCTTTTGCCCTCCATCGTTCCCAGCATGAGGCTCTTCTCCAGGGAGTCCTTCTTCCTTCTCATCAGGTGGCCAAAGGGTTTGAGTTTCCTCTTCAGGATCTGGCCTTCTAAAGAGCAGTAGTAGTTGTTGTTGTAGTGAAATAAAAGGCTGTGTTTGGGCTCGTCACGTTTTGGGGCAGCGGGAGGGGGCTCCCTGACCATCCTTGCGTCCTTCAGGGGGGCATCTGACTTCTTTGGGGCTAGTTTGGGTGTAGAAAGGCTTTTGAGCCACACTGCCCTGGGCGGGCAAAGAGGTGCCGGTTAGTGAACTTGGCGGCCTCTTGTCCTCTGTTTATTATTATCCTTTATTATCTTTTGCAACCTTCCTTCATTCTCTGGTGTCTTGCTTTGAGGGCTCTCCGTGAGGTGAGAAAGGGAGGGATGGAAACCTCCTCCCTTCTGTGGGCCGTGGGCTGGGACAAACACCCGAGGGGCATTTCCAGCTGCTTAACTGCGATATACAAGGATGGCTCAGTGGCTAAGACGCTGAGCTTGTCGGATCAGAAACGTCGGCAGTTCGGCGGTTTGAATCCCTAGCGCCGCGTAACGGAGTGAGCTCCCGCGACTTGTCCCAGCTGCTGCCGTTCGAAAGCACGTTAAAAAACGCAAGTAGAAAAACAGGGACCACCTTTGGTGGGAAGGGAACAGCGTTCCGTGCGCCTTCAGGCATTGAGACATGCCGGCGACATGACCACGGAGACAGACATCTCCGGACAGCACTGGCTCTTCAGCTTTGAAACGGAGATGAGCACCGCCTCCTACAGTCGGGAACGGCTAGCACCTATGTGCAAGGGGAACCTTTACCTTTAGCTGCTATACCTGTCAGGCACCCCACCTGGGATGGAATGCTTCCCCCCTTTCCCCCCCCCCGATGATCTTGCACCCGCTTCTCCTCTTCGCACTCCGTTGATAGTTCTCCGAAAAGGATTCCCTCTCTACCCAAAAGAGCTTCCAGGTGCTAAGAATGAGGTGAGACCCTCTCCGGACAGTCTTTCTCCCCAGGGAGCACATTCCTTTGGGTGGAGGCCGCCGGCTGAACGAACGTGCCTTCTTCCCCCACCTCTTCCTGGGTGTGTCGTTTCGATGCAAGGGGTTAAGCTGGGGAGGCCTTTTTTTTTGCTCTCCCCCCACACCTCCCCGCTGGCTGCAAAGAGGGCAAAGAGCATGCGAGGAATGCTTGATAAGCAGGTCCGAGGGGGTGGAACCGCAGCGGCGGCTGTGCCCGTGATGCGGTGGGGCTAAGGGAGGAGGGGAAGCCGGTCTGGAGGGAGCTTCCCCACAAGCGTGGCTGCTTGGCCTGGCCGGCCCCAGGGAATCCTCTCCCCTGTTGAATGGCTTTCTATCCTCCATAGGGTGGGGCCTGGCCCATACCTGGGGATCCTTCCCACCCGCGGATGTTTGGACAACCTCTTTCCATGGGGTGTGGCCTTGCGGTTGACCAACCTTCCCCCCTCCCTCGCTGCCTAGTCTCTCCAGAGAAGTTGGACCGCTGCCCCTCGTCACCAGCCAGTCCAGTGCGTTTGGAATGAGACCGAAGGAGGCAGTTCTCACTGGCCCACAAAACGCAGCGTCCTGCGGGCATCAAAGCCCTTTCAAAAAAAAGTTTTATTTATAATACTTTTCATCTCCATCAAACAGTGTGTGAACTGGGTACAGTTATTTGAGAGTTCATAGCGGGGGTGAAATCCAGCAGGTTCTGACAGGTTCTGGCAAACCCGTAGCAGAAATTTTGAGTAGTTCGGAGAACTGGCAAATGCCACCTCTGGAGGGAATGGGGATTTTACAGTATCCATCCCCTGGAGTGGGGAGGGAATGGAGATTTTACAGTATCCTTTCCCTGAAGTGGGGAGGGAATGGGGATTTTGCAGTATCCTTTCCCTGAAGTGGGGAGGGAATGGGGATTTTGCAGTATCCTTTCCCTGGAGTGTGGAGGGAATGGGGATTTTGCAGTATCCTTTCCTTGGAGTGTGGTGAGAATGGGGATTTTGCAGTATCCTTCCCCTGGAGTGGGAGGGAATGGAGATTTTGCAGTATCCTTCCCCTGCCACGCCCACCAAGCCACAAAACGCTCAGCAAGAAACGGTAGTAAAAAAAAAAATTGAATTTCACCAGCCTGGTTCATAGTCCACATATTTGTTGTTAGATTCATTGCAGTAACATTGATAATGCAACTATATATCAAGATAATTACAATAATACATAATATCATCATGAACTTCTCCGGGGCAACATTTTCTCTTCTTGTATCTCCTCCTTCCTAACTTCTCTTTCTGTTTTCTAGCTATTGATAAAATACATCCCACGTCAAAAAATATTCAGTTTCTTCTTGATAATAAGCCTTAATCTGTCCATTTCTGCGCATTCCATTATTTTCTGAACTATCCTCTACATCTGACGGGATCGCCTCGCTCTTCCACATTTGTGCAAATACAATTAGTATGTGTAGAAACAAATCTATAGTCTTTTCTCCGTATTTTTCCCGTAGGATGCCCAACAGAAAATGTCTCTAGTCACAGTTCGATGTGCTTCTTTGTCATTTCCCCCCCCCCAACCAGATATGTATTTCCGACCAGTATTTTTTAGTTTTGGGACATGTCCACCACATAGGGAAATAGGAGCCTGGTGTTTGGTTACATTTCCAACATTTGGCTGATCTATCTTTACACGTTCTAGTCAACCTTGCCGGTGCAAAGGGCCATCGATAAAACATCAAAGCCCTTTTTGACTGGCTGTTTGGATGCTGGGAAGATGCCTTCTTTCCCTAGTGATATTGGGGGAAATGACTTCCTCTCACCCCCCCCCCCCCGGTGCCCCCACCAATCTCTCCTGGTGCCCGCGGTGGCTGCTATTTTTGAGTGAGCTCAGAAGGATAATTTGGGAGAGGAATGTCCCTGCTTTTGGACCAGAAACTCGAGCAGACAGAGAATAGCCGGAGGAGCTAAACTCTATTCAGAGCCCATCGGAGAGGTCAAGGAGACGAAGCTGGTGGCTGGGGCATGGGCACCGACTGGGCAGGCCTGCTTTCGGTGCTTCCTGGAAGTGGGCATTGCCTTCCTCGGGCAGCTGTCCCGCCTCCCCCAAATCCTTGGAAACTCACGTGTTAACAATTAAACATAGTTAAGTGACTTAAGGAGCCCTTCTCTCTCTGCTTCTTGGATTCATATTTCAGACCACCCGTGCCCCCCACATCCCCTACCATGGGCTGGGAATTTTTAACTGCCCCCCTCCATGCACTGAGGTTTTTAAAAGTGTGTGACTTCCCTTTCCCCTGCAATTAACTTCTCTCTCTCTCTCTTCTCTCTCTATTTCTCTCTCCTCTCTCTCTTTTTCTCCTCTCTTATTTTCTCCTCCATCTCTGTGTGTGTCTCTCTCTGTCTCTCTTTCTCTGTCTCTGTTTCTCTCTTTCTCTCTTTTTGTCTCTCTCTCTTCTCTCTATTTCTCTCTCATCTCTCTCTTTCTCATCTCTTTCTCCTCTTTCTGTCTCTCTGTCTGCCTGTCTCTTTCTCTGTCTCTCTGTCTCTCTCTTTCCCTTTCTCTCTCTTCTCTATTTCTCTCTCCTCTCTCTTTCTTTCTCATTTCTCTTTCTCATCTCTCTCTCTTTCTGTGTGTCTCTTTCTCTTTCTCTTTCTCTCTGTCTCTGTCTCTCTTCTCTCTATTTCTCTCTCTCTCTTTCTCTCTCTCATCTCTTTCTTTCTCCTCCATCTCTATGTGTGTCTCTCTCATCTCTTTCTCTGTCTGTCTGTCTGTCTGTCTCTCTTTCTCTCACTCTCTCTTTCTCTTTGTCTCTCTCTCACACACTTTCTCTCTTTCTCTCTCTTTCTCTCTGTCTCTCTCTCTCTTTCTCTGTCTCTTTCTCTTTCTGTCTCTCACTCTCTCAATTTCTCTCTCAGTCTCCCTCTCTCTCTGTCTCTCTCTCTCTCTCTGTCTCTCCCCATGTGTTTCAGAGAGTGTTTGTATGCAACCGGATCAAAAATTGGTGCATAAGAGGGGGCTCTGCACCCCCCCCCCCGAGCCTAGCACTTCCTTTGCCCTCTTCTTGGCATCACTTTAAAACTTCCTGTATATTTTATTTGGTGTGTGCATTCTTGGCATCTGACTCAATGAAAGGACGCATGGAAACACCTGGAGGCTGGAGGTGTAGAGAGCTTTTCTGCCCTTGGGGGGGTGGGGACTTCAGCCGCCCTTGTGCTCATGTTAAAAGGAGGCCTGGCAGGTGCCCTCTTCTGACCCTGTGGCCCTTTTGCCCCACAGGGCATGTTCCTTGGCTCTGTAAATGGCTAGCGAGTCCTTTCACTAGCCACAAAAGAGGTTAGCCTCCCCTCCCATTTCCCCTGCAACTGGCTGTGCTTCTGTCTCCCCCCCCCCAAGGCTGGCCCGGTGCGTTTCCCCCATCATCCCCCCCTCCATCATCTGGGCAGACAGGTTGCAACTGGGGTCGGTGGGCATCTTGCCCAGATGTTGCACGGAGGGATTCTGAGTGCCAAATTCTAGCTTGCCTCCTTCTAGGCTGAACTTGTAGCGCTGCTGGCCGTTTGCCCAGGAAGGAGACGGAGAGGAGATGGACATGGCTGGGCTCTTGGCATCTCTCCCCGTGGCAAAAGCAAAGCTGTTTCCCCTTCGGCGGTGTGGGGGGGACATTCCCTTGAGCCTAGGGGCCCTCGCCTTGCGTGAACCCGGCTTCCCTGCCAGGCGGAGGGGCCCGGAGTTGATACCGCCAGGCAGGAAACAGCTTCCCTGGTCTCGCGTCCCATGGCACAAGCAGGCAGGAAATAGCTGGGCTTGTATTAATAGTCTCCCTGCCCCGTGGAGGCTGCCCCCCCCCACTCTCCATTTTCGAGCCTGGGTTCCCTGCTCGGGGAAGGGCCCATCCAGACCTGGTAGGGAAATGACCTCTATCCCAAGCCTTCATCCCTTGCCAAGGTGCCCTAAAATGCCAGCTATGCCTGGCCTTGGAAAGGCTGATGCTCCCCATAGGGAAGCTCAAACGAAGCTATGGCTGGGCCTCTAGGGGGAAGAGTGGGGGGGGGGCAGAATCCTGTCCCACATCGGCAGGGACTCTGTTCATTCTTGCCCCACTGGCTGAGACGACTTCTCCCTCCTCGGTTTAGACTGGAAGGGACTAGACTGGAATAGAATAAAATAGGGAATAGAATAGAATAGAATAGAGTAGAGTAGAATAATGTTGAGTAGAATAGAATAGAGTAGGGTAGGATTAGGAATAGGAATAGGAATAGAAATAGAAATAGGGAATGGAATAGATTAGATTAGACTAGACTGGAACAGAACAGAACAGAAAATAGACTACTAGACTAGGATAGGAATAGAAATAGGGACTAGAATAGACTAACTAGACTAGATTAGACTAGACTAGACTAGAATAGAATAGAATAGAATAGAGAATAAGATAGAGAATAGAATAGACTAGGATAGGAATAGAAATAGGGACTAGAATAGACTAACTAGACTAGACTAGATTAGACTAGAATAGAATAGAATAGAATAGAATAGAATAGAGAATAAGATAGAGAATAGAATAGACTAGGATAGGAATAGAAATAGGGACTAGAATAGACTAACTAGACTAGACTAGATTAGACTAGACTAGACTAGAATAGAATAGAATAGAGAATAAGATAGAGAATAGAATAGACTAGGATAGGAATAGAAATAGGAATAGAAATAGAAATAAGAATAGAAATAGGAATAGGAATAGGGAATAGAATAGAACACACAATAGAATAGAATAGAATAGAATTAATGGAATGGAATAGAATAGAATTAATTGAATGGAATGGAGTGGAATGGAACGGAATGGAACAGAACGGAACAGAACAGAACAGAACAGAACAGAACAGAATAATAGAATTAATGGAATGGAATGGAATAGAATGGAATAGAATTCCTTATTGGCCAAGTGTGGTTGGACACACAAGGAATTTGTCTTTGGTGCAGATGCTCTCAGTGTACATAAAAGAAAAGATACATTCGTCACAAATCATAAGGTACAGCACCTAATGATAGCCATCGGGTACAAATAAGCAATCAAATCATACTAGGAAACATTCAGTATAAATCGTAAGGATACAAGCAACGAAGTCACAGTCCCGCAGTCCTAAGTGGGAGGAGATGGGTGATAGGAACAATGAGAAGACTAATAGTAATAGTAATGCAGGCTTAGTGAATAGTTTGACAGTGGGGAGGGAATTATTTGTTTGGCAGAGTGATGGCGTTCAGGGAAAAAACTGTCCTTGTATCTAGTTGTCTTGGTGTACAGTGCTCTATAGCATCGTTTTGAGGGTAGGAATTGAAACAATTTCTGTCCAGGATGTGTGACGGGTCTGTAGATATTTTCACAGCCCTCTTTTTGACTTGTGCAGTGCACAGGCCCTCAATGGAAGGCAGGTTGGCATTAATTGTTTTTTCTGCAGTTCTGATTATCCTCTGAAGACTGTGTCTGTCTTGTTGGGTTGCAGAGCCAAACCAGACAGTTATGGAGGTGCAGAGGACAGATTCAATAATTCCTCTTTAGAACTGTATCCGCAGGGAAGAGCTTCTGGCTGCCGAAGGCCGTGCCCTGCGGGGGCAGAGCTCTTTTCCAGATGGAGCTGAGACAATGCAGGCCCTGCAAGGAAAACCCTCACTTCCCCTTATGATGTAAGGAAGTAAAAATAAGAGCCAGCTTCCTCCCCCCCTCCTCCTCCAAGGTCCACCCCAAAGACGCTCAGCGAGATGGAGAGAAATGGCCCCCAGCCTTGGAAAAGATGGGCCCGTCCGAAGCAGGATGGGATCCCTTGTGAAACCTTGGCTCAGAGAGAGAGAGAAAAGCAGCAAGAGGGCAGAGGACGGAGGGGACACCCACAGAAAATCTAGGGACTGTAACTGGATCCTCTTTGGGCTAAAGATATCCTTGGGCTGTGGCCCTTGGTCACAATACCTGGCACTGCATAGAAGCGTGATGGCAAACCTACGATATTCATGCCAGGGTTGGCACCCAGAGCCCTCTCTGTGGGCACGTGTGCCCTCGCCAGCTTGCACGCCAGCCAGTTGGTGCACGCCAACATGCACGCCAGCCAGTTGGTCTTGACAGGTGCCTGAAAAACGGCCCCCCAAATGGCCAAAAAACGGGGCATTTGGGGCTGTTTCCAGGGCATTTTCTGAGCCATTTTCCGGTGGTTTTTCGGGCCATTTTAAATCTAAAAAACACCCTGAAAACAGACCAAAAATGGCCAGAAATGCTTAAGAAAGAGGCATGTGCAAGCTGGCTAGCTGGATTTTGGGTTTCCAGCACTCTGGCACATGCATACGTTCACATGCCCGCACATTCCAGTTTGGGCACTCAGTGCTGAAAAGGTTCGCCATCACTGGCATAGAAACAATACAATAATACAATACAATAGTAGAGTTGGAAGGGACCTTGGAGGTCTTCTAGTCCAACCCCCTGCCTAGGCAGGAAACCCTATACCATTTCGGACAGATGGCTATCCAACATCTTCTTAAAGACTTCCAGTGTTGGGGCATTCACAACTTCTGGAGGCAACTTCTGTTCCACTGATTAATTGTTCTCACTGTCAGGAAGTTTCTCCTCAGTTCTAAGTTGCTTCTCTCCTTGATTAGTTTCCACCCATTGCTTCTTGTTCTACCCTCAGGTGCCTTGGAGAATAGCTTGACTCCCTCTTCTTTGTGGCAACCCCTGAGATATTGGAACAATGCTATCATGTCTCCCCTAGTCCTTCTTTCTCTTAAGCTAAACATACCCAGTTCCTGCAACCGTTCTTCATATGTTTTAGTCTCCAGTCCCCTAATCCTCTTGGTTGCTCTTCTCTGCACTCTTTCTAGAGTCTCCACATCTTTTTTACATCGTGGCGACCAGAACTGAATGCAGTATTCCAAGTGTGGCCTTACCAAGGCCTTATAAAGTGGTATTAACACTTCACGTGATCTTGATTCTATCCCTCTGTTGATGCAGCCTAGGACTGTGTTGGCTTTTTTGGCAGCTGCTGCACACGGCTGGCTTTAAACACTGGGTTTAAAGATTAAAAGGCAAAGAAGACTCTGAATATTACTCAGTATGGGACTTATGGTAAAATTGGCTAGAACAGCGGTTCTCAACCTGTGGATCGCAACCCCTTTGGGGGGGGATCGAACGACCCTTTCACAGGGGTCGCCTAAGACTATCGGAAAACACGTATTTTCAATGGTCTTAAGAACCGAGACACCAATTTTATGGTTGGGGGGGGGGTCACCACAACACGAGGAACTGTGTTAAAGGGTCGCGGCATTGGGAAGGTTGAGGACCACTGGGCTAGAAGAAAGAGAGGGGGGGGTAGTAGCAAAGCGTAAGAGAAAAGAAGAAAGATCAAGAAATAAAAAATAATAATAATGGCAAAACCGGAAAATGAATAAAAGAGAGAAATACAAAAGAGACTCTAGCAAATAAGTAATAGGAAATGGATATAAGACGGTCCAAATGTATACAAAGGTTGCTATATACAGAATGGAGAGAAAAGAGATGCGAAATAAAATATGTAGATTTATATCGTTAAGAGTTATATAAGATTTACATGTACAGATAAAAGAATCGCAACAGAGATGTGTTGCAAGGATGTTACATTTGCATAAACAAAATAAAAAAGTTAAAAAAACAACAACCACACTTTATTACTTGATTTCTTTTTCAGAATATGTTATAAAGGAGTCATGTTATTGGAGGTTTATTTGAAATTGCTAATGAATGCCAGTAGGTGGTTGGGTCTTTAAATACAAATGATTTTAGATAAAAGCATGCTTAAATAATTTTAGGTAAAGGAGAATGGGGGTACATTGATCGTAAAACACATAAAGATTTTTGATTTAAAATGTACAATTCAATAGGAATGAAGTATAAGTAAGGTTTGTGTTTCAGACAAACCGTTTCAGACAAATGGCTATCCAACATCTTCTTAAAGACTTCCAGTGTTGGGGCATTCACAACTTCTGGAGGCAACTTCTGTTCCACTGATTAATTGTTCTAACTGTCAGGAAGTTTCTCCTCAGTTCTAAGTTGCTTCTCTCCTTGATTAGTTTCCACCCATTGCTTCTTGTTCTACCCTCAGGTGCTTTGGAGAATAGCTTGACTCCCTCTTCTTTGTGGCAACCCCTGAGATATTGGAACAATGCTATCATGTCTCCCCTAGTCCTTCTTTCTCTTAAGCTAAACATACCCAGTTCCTGCAACCGTTCTTCATATGTTTTAGTCTCCAGTAGTCTCCAATAATTAAATTATTGTTTAATTAAAACAATAAAAAAATTCAACCCCCCCCCAACAACACTGACTTTTACCATCTCGGTGCCTTCCTTTCTGCTTAGAAGGCTATTGGGGGCGAGGGGGGAAGGTGGCAATCCCCAGAGATGGCTTGGAGACCCCTCCAGCTGCTCTCCAGAGGTTTTGCCTGGGCACAGGGCTGAACCGTGCCAGCCACCGGGCGAAGACTGCGCTGTTGGCATGGGGCACGAAAGGGATCTTGCGCGTGCCGCCATCTCGGCTGCCAGGGGTGTATTTTGGGCCCCTTCGAAAAGCGATAGCTTCTCATTGGTAGCGACGGCTCCTGCCTGATGTCTGTGTACATTTCTAAATAAATATATTTATACACTGTATAAATACAAAATGACTTATGGGTTGGCTCGGTTTCCTGCTGGAAGGGCGGCGCCGGTGCCCGATGAAGTCCGGGATTGTGGGGTCAGCTCCCTCCACCTCACTGGGCAGCCTCAACTGACCCATCAGGAGGGAGGACAGGGGGGACGGCCACCTCTCCCAGAGCCTGCATTCGGGGTGTCTTGTGTCCCAGCATATCTGGGCCCTCTTCAGCCTTGGTTCCCCTCCTCTTTGCCCCCACTGCTTGCCTTTGGCCCCTGGGCACTGCCCTTCTCTTGACAGCTAGTGGGAGCATTGGGGTATGTGTTATTTTTTAGTAACTCAAAGGGCCTGGAAGCAGTTGGCAGGATAGCTTTCCCACCGTTGGTCTGATTCTGCCGGAGTCTTCTTCCTTCTGGAAAAGCCCATCCCCTCCTTTTTACGCCCCCTCCCCGCTCCGTTTCCTCCCTTTGGAAGGGAGTGTGGGTGGGTCGGGGGGGGGGAGAAAAATCATTGGGGCTTGCCAAGGAGCAGCAGTCCCCCGTCACAGCCTGTGGAAAGCGATAACGCCGTCCTCCTCCCCATGGAAAGAGTGACTGGTCAGTGTGGGAACCGGCCGCGGGGAGGAAGGGGCTCAGTATTCGGGGAGGGGGGGAACGCCCGGCTGCTGTTTCGGCCTGCAGCCTCAGGGCCTGGGTGGCAAGGGGGGCCGGGAGACCAGGGTGGAGGCATTTCCAGTGGGGGTTGGGGGGGATTTAAAAAAAACACACACCTCTTTTTCTGTTTGTCTTTGCAACCTTTGGAGTTCTCCCATCCCTGGAAGCGAAGGGGTCTATTTTGAAGGCCAACCCTACTGTTTGGACGCAAAGGGAGGGACGGGACTCCGACTTTTGGGAGGCAGATAATTAGAGGGAAGACTTGCAAAGGGCAACTCTTTCTTTCTTTCTTTCTTTCTTTCTTTCTTTCTTTCTTTCTTTCTTTCTTTCTTTCTTTTCTTTATTCCTTCCTTCCCTTCCTGTTCTTACCTCCCTTTCTCTTTCTTCCTTTCTTCCTTCCCTTTTCTTCCATCTTTCCTTCCTTCCTCTTTCTTCCTTCCTTCCTTTTCTTTCTTTCTTTCTTTCTTTCTTTCTTTCTTTCTTTCTTTCTTTCTTTCTTTCTTCCTTTCCTTCCTTTATTCCTTCCTTCCTCTTCCTTCCTTTATTCCTTCCTTCCTTCCTCTTCCTTCCTTCCTTCCTTCTTTCCTTCCTCCTTTTTCCTTCCATCCTGCCTTCCCCTTCCTTCCCTCCCTTCCTGTTCCTTCCTTCTTTCTTTACTTTCTTTATTCCTTCCTTCCCTTCTTTTTCTTCCTTCCCCTTCCTTCCTTCCTTTCTCTTCCTTCCTTCCTTCCCTTTCCTTACTTCTTTCCTTCCTTCCCCTTCCTTCCTTCCCTTCCATCCTTTCTTCCCCTTCCCTCCCTTCCTTCCTCTTCCTTCCTTCCTTCCTTCCTTCCTTCCTTCCCTCTTTCTTTCTTTCAATCTGTCTATCTTCCTTCCTTCCTTCCTTCGTTCCTATGCCTCCTTTCCTTCTCTTCCCTTCCTTTCCTTTCTTCCCCTTCCTTTCCTTCCTTCTTCCTTCCTTCCTTCCTTCTCCTTTCTTTCTTCCTTTCTTCCATTCTCCCTTCCTTCTTTCTTTCCTCTTTCTTTTTTCTTTCTTTCTTCCTCCCTCCCTCCCTCCCTCCCTCTCGGTCTCTCTCTGTCTCTCTTTCCCACTCGTTCCTTTTTTTGGGGTGGGTGGGGAGGAAGGGGCCAGTGGCTTCGATGCCCACAGAGAGGCGGCCTGCATGAAAGGGCTCCTTTCAAAGCTGTGCAATCTCGAATGCACAATTGCTCACGCGTGACTCTCTTCTGTTTGGCATTTTAGTTTCGTTGAATAAAACCTTCCTCCCCCCCCCTCCACCCCATTACCCCCCCCCCCCCATGAATGACAAATGAAGACGTTTATTACTGGTGAGAGGAGATATATATATCATAATTCTGATCATGTTGAGGATCCTCGCTGAGCCACACAGGATGTAACGGTTGTTGGAGTTCAGGGTTTGACCTTGAGGACTAGAAGCTTGCGTGGTGCTGAACTTGGGCCCAAAGCGCGGCTAAAGCGTGTCGGTTTTTCGGCAATAGTTGGCTGAATCGTGGAGGGGGAAAAAAAGCAGCGTCCTTCCTCCATCGCGTCCGCTTCCTTCGCCTCCTCTCTTGGCACCTGATTTGGGGAGTTTTGGGGAAGAGGTCTTCCCCCTTGACTAAAAGGGCCGTGTTTACTCTCCTGAGCCAGCAGAAGAAGGATGGTCCCCTGGGGGCCACTCCTTTCCTCCCCTTCCTGCATGGAGCCTCTTAGAAGTGTCCGAGAAGGAAGCATGTGGCCTTCACATCCACAGGCTCCATAGCTCTCCGCTGGCAAGGATTTTCGGGGGGGGCAGGAAGCCTGCGCTGGGGGGGCGGGTGAGACAGGAGACACAGGGCGTGGTAACTGGGACAGGAAAAAATGGGGCAGGAGTTGCAGGCATGAACAGGAGCTGGAGTCAGGCGGTAGAAACCAGGAGACAGGGAGTTCTAGTCCCGCCTTAGGCATGAGAGCCAGCTGGTTGATTTGGGGCCAGTCACCAGGAGACTGGAAGTTCTAGTCCTATTGTAGGCGCGAGAGCCGGCTGGGTGACTTTGGCCCAATCACCAGGAGACTGGAAGTTCTAGTCCCGCCTTAGGCGTGAGAGCCAGCTGGGTGACTTTGGGCCAATCACCAGGAGACTGGAAGTTCTAGTCCTGCCTTAGGCGTGAGAGCCGGCTGGGTGGCTTTCGGCCAATCACCAGGAGACTGGAAGTTCTAGTCCCGCCTTAGGCGTGAGAGCCGGTTGGGTGACTTTGGCCCAATCACCAGGAGACTGGAAGTTCTAGTCCTGCCTTAGGCGTGAGAGCTTGCTGGGTGACTTTGGGCCAATCACCAGGAGACTGGAAGTTCTAGTCCCACCTTAGGCGTGAGAGCCGGCTGGGTGACTTTGGGCCAATCACCACGAGACTGGAAGTTCTAGTTCCGCCTTAGGCGTAAGAGCCAGCTGGGTGACTTTGGGCCAATCACCAGGAGACTGGAAGTTCTAGTCCTATTGTAGGCATGAGAACCGGCTGGGTGACTTTCAGCCAATCACCAGGAGACTGGAAGTTCTAGTCCCATCTTAGGCGTGAGAGCTGGCTGGGTGACTTTGGGCCAGTCCCTCTCTCTCAGTCCACCTCTCCCAACAGGGTTATCGTTGTGGAGAAAATAGGAGGATTAGGTATATCCACTGCCTTATTTATAGAAACGCCTTCTTGGTCCTAACGGATCCCCGAATGGGATGCGGCTGCTCCGCTTTGCTTCTTTAAAGGCATCTTGCAGGAGCCACCTCCAAAAAGGCCCTGCTTACCCTCCCCGAAGGGCCATCCCTGCAAAGGTCACCCCAGAAGCCTTTGACTTTCCCACGGCCAAAGCGCTGGGGCATTCTCCTTTGGGACACATTTGGGAGCAAGGGCGGAAGGCTGGGGAGAGACTTGGGGAGCGGGGGGGCATGGGGGAAGAGGAAGGAAATGGGAGCTTTCAGGCGGCTGGATGTATTTGCGCAAAGTTTCTCCCCTCGCGGGACAATTTCAGGAAACCGGTCAAGGCCACGCGTGCTTAAAATAGTGTCCCGGTGTTGCGGGAAGAGGTGGTCATTGTTTTTTTGACGGTTGGGGGGGGCAGAAAGCAGCTTCATTTTCCTAAGCGTGCCCTGGGGGGAAGGGGTGTAAAACGAGCTGCGGAAGGGAGTTCCGTAGTCCTCGGCTTGGAGCGGGGATGATGGGATTTGTAATTCTGAAACCTCTGGACTTGCAAATTTGAGGATAGAGCAGTGTTGCCGAACCTTTTCGGCACTGAGTGCTAAAACGGGAGCGTGCGTGTGTGTGGATGTGCTGAAAACTGGAAGAGCAGCTGTTCGGCACGGATGCGCATGCCCAGTGGCTGCTCTTCCAGTTTGTGGTGTGCACAGGCACACCAGTCTTTTGGTCTTCCAGTTTCTGGCCTGTATGCACATGCAAAGACCAAAGGGCCAGTGCCCATGCACCAGTGGTAAGTTCCGGGTGGTACGTACCAGTGGCAACTAGAAGCAGCGGCCACGTACCGGAACGGTGGATCGTTGGGCCCACCTGCCTTCCCACGTTCCACACCGCTTTTTGAGGGAAACGGGCCAATTGTGCATGCGCACACAGCGTCCAGCGCCTGTGTGACCTCCGGCGAGCAGCTGGGGCGTCGCAGGGTGGTGGTGTGCGCAGCGTGCATACCCGAGGTGGACGCCTGGCCCCATCGCAGCATACTGGTTGCGACGGGATCCGGAACCCACCACTGGCATGCGAACGTAAGAAACCAGAAGAGCAGCTGCCCAGCGCACTGTGTGGCCGCTCTTCCACTTTGTGCCACTCCCATGCATGAGAAGACAAGGTGGCTGGCGTGCTGGAAACCCAGAAGAGCAATTAGCGACGGCTCGCTTGCCCGGAGCGATGGCTCTGCGTGACACTTCCAGCACATGTGCTGTAGGTTCCCCATCTTGGGGATAGAGGCTTCTTCATAAAGTGGGTCCTTTGCTTGCTTAGCCATCCTCGTCGAGGGGAATCGCAGGTTGGAGCCATCCCTGAACCCGTGACCGCCAGGGTCTTAAATCAAGGGTGCCCTGTTCCCCTGAACTTCAGGTCCCCAGTTCCAATCCTGCCATCTGATTTGGGGCTCCCACGCAGAGCACAGGGCAGTTTTTGTCCCCAGAGGACGTCAGCAGCCAGCAATCAGGCTGCAGGATGGAGGCGGGCGCGCAAGGCAGAGCTGCATGCGTGCGCTCGTCCCCGTGCCCAGATGTTCCCCCTGCCAGCCGTGGGAGGCGTTGCCTGGGGGAGAAGTGGCGTTCCTGCTTCCCTGCCCTTCTCGCTGCTCGTTTTGCCTGCTGCCGGCAGCTGCCTTTCGCCGCTCCTCCCTTTCTACCCGCTACCAAAAGGGGCTGGCGCTTCTTTTTTCACGTGGTGGTGGGGAGGCGGCTCTCACAGGGCAGGAATTTCCAGCCAGAGTCAGAAAGCCGACTGGGGTGCTGGCCGCAGAGAGCAGGGTGACAGGGTCGGCATCCTGAAAGCTGTGTCAGGCGCTAGGCAGGATGGGCAGGGAGGAGCTGGTAGGCAGAGGGCCTAGAGGGCAGGAAAGCTGCATCCCTGCCTCCCCATCCCGTGGCATTCTCCCAGAGCAGCCCCTGGGCACCAATCCATCCTGCCACGCTCCCCCCCCCAAACCTCCAGGTCAGCTGAACACAAGGGGCTGCATTCACACAACCTGTGCCCAACTGGGGAACGTCCTTCGTTCGCTCGTCTGGAGAAGGTGGCATCTCGGGTTGGTTTTAGCGAATTGGGCAACTCAAAAAAACGGAGTGGAGGAGGAAGGAGAGGGAAGAAGTGGGAAGTAGAGAGGGGGAAAGAGAAAAGGAAATGGACGAGAGGAGAGGAGTAGGAGAGAGGGAAGGAGAGGGGAGAGGAAGGAGAAGGAAGGAGAGGGAACGAGAGAAAGAAGGAGAAAGGGAAGAAGAGGGAAGAGGAGAAGAGAAGGAAGGAGAAGGCAGAAGTGGAAAGTAGAGAGTGGAAAGGAGAAAAGGAAATGGATGAGAGGAGAGGAGTAGGAGAAAGGGAAGGAGAGGGGAGAAGGGGAGAGAGGAGAAGAGAAAGAAGAAAAGAGAAGTAGAGAGGGGAAAGAAGAGAAGGAAATGGACGAGAGGAGAGTAGGAGAAAGGGAAGGAGAGAGAGGAGGAAAGAAAGAAGAAGAGAGAAGTAGAGAGGGGAAAGAAGAGAAGGAAATGGACGAGAGGAGAGAAGTAGGAGAAAGGGAAGGAGAGAGAGGAGGAGAGAAAGAAGAAGAGAGAAGTAGAGAGGGGAAAGAAGAGAAGGAAATGGACGAGAGGAGAGGAGTAGGAGAAAGGGAAGGAGAGGGGAGAAGGGGAGAGAGGAGAAGAGAAAGAAGAAGAGAGAAGTAGAGAGGGGAAAGAAGAGAAGGAAATGGACGAGAGGAGAGTAGGAGAAAGGGAAGGAGAGAGAGGAGGAGAGAAAAAAGAAGAGAGAAGTAGAGAGGGGAAAGAAGAGAAGGAAATGGACGAGAGGAGAGAAGTAGGAGAAAGGGAAGGAGAGAGAGGAGGAGAGAAAGAAGAAGAGAGAAGTAGAGAGGGGAAAGAAGAGAAGGAAATGGACGAGAGGAGAGGAGTAGGAGAAAGGGAAGGAGAGGGGAGAAGGGGAGAGAGGAGAAGAGAAAGAAGAAGAGAGAAGTAGAGAGGGGAAAGAAGAGAAGGAAATGGACGAGAGGAGAGTAGGAGAAAGGGAAGGAGAGAGAGGAGGAGAGAAAGAAGAAGAGAGAAGTAGAGAGGGGAAAGAAGAGAAGGAAATGGACGAGAGGAGAGAAGTAGGAGAAAGGGAAGGAGAGAGAGGAGGAGAGAAAGAAGAAGAGAGAAGTAGAGAGGGGAAAGAAGAAAAGGAAATGGACGAGAGGAGAGAAGTAGGAGAAAGGGAAGGAGAGGGGAGAAGAGGAGAAAGGGGAAGAGAAAGAAGAGGGAAGTAGAGAGGGGAAAGAAGAGAAGGAAATGAATGTGAGGAGTAGGAGAGAGGGAAGGAGAGGGAAGTGGAGAAGAGGAGAGAGAAGAAGGGAGAGGAGAAGAGGAGAAGGAAGGAGAAGGATGTAGAGAGGGAAAAGGAGAGAGATAAATATATAGAATGTGCCGGTACAATGATGAAAATAATGCTTAATAACAACAACGTACAACATTATGTATTTAAAAGAGACTATAAATGTATGATTAAGAGAATATCGGTTATCATCACGGTGTATAAAACTATGGACACTCAAAAAGAACTGGATATAGCCAGAAAACTGGAAATACGATGCATCGTAAAGAAAAAGGTACAATAGAAATATTTATATCAGGAAAAATGGGCGCCCTCGGATAAGCCCCCACCTTAAGAGCGAGTTCCTTCCCTCCACCTTTGGGAGGCGCTGTGTCTACCCATCCGAGATTCAGTGCCAGGCAAGCTGGCGGCGACTGTGACCCCTTGTCCTCTGGATGATGGTGCCCGTCTCTCTTTGCCAAGGCCCGTGCCAGCTTTCTTGCTGTGAGTGGCTGAGGGCTTGATTGGCAGCTCCCCAGGGAGCAGGTGGGCACCTCTGGGGCTGGGCAAGGAGGAGGAAGATCAGCTCTCCCTTTTTATACCCACCCGCCCACCCACCCCCATTTCCTCCTCCCGGCCTCCCCATCATGATCTATTTTTTTCCCTGCGCTGTTCGGTCTCATTGCATGACCGAAAGCTTTGTCTGAAATAGACCCTGTTTTCAATTCAGCCCCCTCCTCTGGTGACAGGTGCAGTGGGTCGTGGGGAGGGGAAGAGAAGAGAGGGAGGTGTGTGTGTGTTTTCTTTCCGGCCAGGCCTGGCTGGGGATCCAAAAGGGGGGGGTATAAACAATCCTAGGACGGGCTCCAGTGTCTGTCTCCGCAGCCAGTCGGGATTATGGGCGAACTGGCTTTCTCACTGCATCCTGGATTTTTTTTCGGGGGGGGGGGAGGATTTGATTACTGCCACTGCTGCTGCTTCAAAGGGTGGCTCAGTGGCTAAGACGCTCAGCTTGCAGGTCAGAAAGGTTGGCGGTTTGAATCCCTAGCGCCGCGTAACGGAGTGAGCTCCCGTGACTTGACCCAGCTTCTGCCAACCTAGCAGTTCGAAAGCACGTTAAAAATGCAAATAGAAAAATAGGAACCACCTTTGGTGGGAAGGGAACAGCGTTCCATGCGCCTTCGGTGTTGAGTCATGCCGGCCACGTGACCACAGAGATGTCTCTGGACAGCGCTGGCTCTTCGGCTTTGAAACGGAGATGAGCACCGCCCCCTAGAGTCGGGAACGACCAGCACGTATGTGCGAGGGGGAGCTTTACCTTTATTGCTGCTGCTTAACAGGCATTGGTGGCTGACGAGCCTCTGGTTTAGCTACTCTTGATTTGGGGGTGGCGGGCGGTGGGGGGGCTGGAAGCAGGCAGCTGGAAGATCCAGGCTGGCTAAGAAGTGGAAAGATCTTTGCAATGGAGGAAGGTCCCTTGGATGTGTTCATTTGTGGGGGGCAAGGGGACAGAATTATTTCATTCCCCCACGGAGGGGAGAGAGAGCTCCCGAGATAGCTTCAAGGCACCCCCTGGCTTGAAAGGGGCTCAGAAACCCCTCGTGGGGGGGGGGGAAGGCCTATACGCGGTGGCTCAGGGGCTAAGACGCTGAGCTTGTGTATCAGAAAGGTCGACAGTTCGGTGGTTCGAATCCCTAGCGCCACGTAACAGAGGGAGCTCCCATGACTTGTCCCAGCTTCAGCCAACCTAGCAGTTCGAAAGCACGTAAAAAATGCAAGTAGACAAATAGGATCCACTTTTGGTGGGAAGGGAACAGCGTTGGGTGTGCCTTCGCCGTTGAGTCATGCCAGCCACATGACTACGGAGATGTCTTCGGACAGCGCTGGCTCTTCGGCTTTGAAACAGAGATGAGCACTGCCCCCCCCCCGAGTTAGGAACGACTAGCACATATGTGGAAGAAACGGAAGCTGAGGGGATTTTTAGTCAAATGTTTTACATTGTTTTTAGGGGGTTCCAGGGAGGGTGGGTGGGTGGATCAGACCAGGAGCAATGTGAGAGCCGGGCCTCCAGGTGTGGTCGCGAGCAGAAGGGGCGGAAGGGAGGAGGAGGGGGAGGACACAATTCCTATACAGGGCTCTTTAATTCCAACGGTCGCAGGGAGGGGCAGATACGAGGACAGCTTAAGAACTTACAGTCGGTTGGGAGACCGTGGTTGCTGGTTACACCCGGTCGCTTGTACCAACCCCCGCGTTCTAGGTGGTCAGGAGTTGCAGACCCAGGGCCTGAGGCTGTTGTTATGCAATGCGAGGTCCGTTGTTAACAAGGCCCCCCTCATTCACGATCTAATTTTAGAGGGGGAGCCGGACCTCGCGGGAATAACGGAGACCTGGTTGGGCCACGAGGGAGGTCTTCCCCTCGTCGAAATGTGCCCACCAGTCTACCGAGCATTTCACCAGCCCCGGGCCCAGGGAAGGGGCGGTGGGGTGGCAGCAATTATTCGGGAGGACTTAGAGCCGAGGGAGTCTACTGTGCCACAGACGTCCGGATGTGAATCCCTTGTTGTGAAATGGGGGCCTGGGAGACAGTTGGGCCTGCTGATAGTATACCTGGCTCCTCGCTATACATCAGCGGCCCTGCCTGAACTCCTCGAGCTGATCGCATCGGTGGCGGTTGAGACCCCCAAACTTTTAGTGATGGGGGATTTTAACCTGCCATCGATGGGAGAAGCATCAGAGGGGCTTCGGGAGTTCATGGCTTCCATGACAGCCATGGACCTGACTCAAATGATTCAGGGCCCGACACACGAGGGAGGACGCACTCTGGACCTTGTTTTTGTCTCTGGCCAGTGGCTGAGTGATCTGGGAGGAGGGGACTTAACCATCACTCCCCTGTCATGGTCAGATCACTCACTCCTTCGTCTTGACTTCCCTGGTGCTACCTCCCGCTGCGGGGAGGCGGAACCAGAAAGTTCCAGATGGTTCCGCCCCAGGCGCCTGATGGAACCTGATAGGTTCCAGACGGAGCTTGGGCCACCTCCTGTAACCTTGACCCGCCCCCGGGTAGAGGACCTGGTAGTTGCGTGGAATAATGCAACTACCGGGGCCTTGAACCGGGTGGCGCCTTTGCGGCCTCTCCGGCGGCAACGATCCACCCTAGCCCCTTGGTTTACCAAGGAGCTAAGGGTGATGAAGTGCCGCAAGAGACGTCTAGAGAGTCGTTGGAGATCCTCTCGCTCCGAATTTGATCGAACACAGGCACGAGCCCATTTAAGGACGTACCTTGTGGCATTGAGAGTGGCCAAACGCCAATATTGTGCCACTCTCATTGCATCCGCGGAGAACCGCCCTGCCGCCCTGCTTCGGGTGTCCCGCTCCCTCTTGTTTCAGAGGCCGCGGGAGGCCCCCCTACAGGGCAGAGCAGAGGAATTTGGGAAATATCTGCAGGATAAAATCGCTCAAATCCGGAAGGATTGGGCCCCTGTTAGTGGTCCAATGGAGACGTCCGTGGCGAGTCTTGAGGTATCGATCTGGGAGGAGTTTGACTTGGTTGCCATCGAGGATTTGGACAGATTGCGTGGACGACTGCGACCCACCACATGTTTATTGGACCCGTGCCCCTCCTGGCTTGTACTGGCATCCTGGGAGGTTACACGAGACTGGCTCCTGGGCCTAGTGAATGCTTCGCTGAGCGAGGGGTCTCTCCCGGCCGCCTTGAAAGAGGCGGTGGTGAGACCCTTGCTCAAGAAGCCTTCCCTGGACCCTTTGGAGCTGGCCAATTATCGTCCTGTCTCCAACCTTCCCTTTTTGGCGAAGGTTGTAGAGAGTGTGGTGGCCTACCAGTTTCCACGACATCTGGAGGAAAATGATTATCTAGACCTGCGCCAGTCCGGCTTCCGCCCCGGTCACAGCACGGAGACGGCCTTGGTCGCGTTGGTGGATGATCTCTGGAGGGCCAGAGACAGAGGTTGTTCCTCTATCCTGGTCCTATTAGACCTCTCGGCGGCTTTTGATACCATCGACCATGGTATCCTGCTGCGCCGGCTGGAGGGGTTGGGGGTCCGGGGCACCGTTTTGCGGTGGTTCGGCTCCTACCTTTCTGACCGGACGCGGCGTGTGTTGGCAGGAGAAGAGAGGTCGACCCTACGCCCCCTTACTTGTGGGGTACCACAGGGGTCGGTCCTCTCGCCACTCCTCTTCAACACATATATGAAGCCGCTGGGTGAGATCATCCGTGGTTTCGGGGTGGGATACCATCTGTACGCTGATGATACTCAGCTGTACTTTTCCACCCCGAACCACCCCAACGAGGCCATCGAAGTGATGTCCCGGTGTGTGGAAGCCGTAGGGATCTGGATGGATGACAACCGACTCAAGCTCAACCCCTCCAAGACGGAGTGGCTGTGGGTACCAGCTCCCCGGTTCAGCCAATTAATTCCATAATTGGCCATTGGGGGCATTCAACTTGCCCCCGTGGAGCGGGCGCGCAATTTGGGCGTCCTCCTGGATGCCCGGCTGTCCATGGATGACCATGTGACAGCCGTGGCAAGGGGGGCATTCCACCAGGTTCGCCTGGTGCGTCAATTGCGCCCCCTACTGGACCGGGACGCCTTACGCACAGTCACTCATGCGCTGGTGACGTCTCGCTTGGACTACTGTAACACTCTCTACATGGGGCTTCCCTTGAAATGCACCCGGAGGCTACAGTTGGTCCAGAACGCAGCCGCGCGGGTAATTATGGGGAGTACTAGATACTCCCATGTGACACCGTTCCTGCGCGAGCTGCACTGGCTTCCTGTGGTCTATCGGGTGCGTTTCAAGGTTTTGATAATAATCTTTAAAGCGCTCCATGGCTCAGGACCTAGTTACTTGCGGGATCGTATTCTGCCCCATACATCCCTGCGACCAATCCGCTCGCACAGAGAGGGCCTCCTCCAGGTGCCGTCCACAAGACAGTGTCGGGGGGCGGCGCCTAGGAGTAGAGCCTTCTCTGTGGCGGGCCCAGCCCTGTGGAATGACCTCCCTCCGGATATTAGGAATACCTCTGACCTCCGCTCCTTTCGTATTAAGCTTAAGACCCACCTATTCCAAGCAGCTGGCCTGGCTCAACTTTGATCAACTTTGATCTAACCATATCACTCCTGACGGGTTTTTACTGGGTATTTTAATTATATTTAATTATCTAGGGGTTTTTAAATATTGTATTTTAATTGTTTTATTTATCAGCCGACCTCCTCCTTGTGTATGTCTCGGTATATGTCTCTGTTATATGTTTGTTTTGTCCATATTTATTTCATATGTTTCATTGTACGCCGCCCCGAGTCCTTCGGGAGAGGGTGCGGCTAAGAAATAAATATTTATTTATTTATTTATTTATTTATTATAGAGGGGAACCTTTTACCTTTGCAGCTCTCCTGCTGTCAAATTGAGAGTGGTTGGTACTGAATGCCGTAGTCTTCGAGGCTGGTCATTCCTCAGTTCAACCTGGGGGAGGCTGAAGATCAAATATGAGGGCTGAACCCCAAAGTGGCTTCTGTCTTCGCGGGCAGCAGGCCCTTTTCCTTTCCATGAAGGATTTCGCAAGCGTGGGACTTTGTGTATGTGTGAAAGGAGCGGTTTGTGAGATGATTGGAACCCCCTCTGTGCCCAAGAGTTTTTGAGCAGTGCCGGGCACCCTCTTCTCTCTCTTGCCTGGGCAGGGATTTCCCTTCTCTTCCCCGAGGAGTTGGCCCTCCCCTCCTTGGGCATCTTCCTCCACCTGTGCCCCCATCCAGCGGGCAATGGTTAGACTGAACAGACCAAGGCCACTGGCTGTCCAGCTTACAAACATCTGGATGAGGCAGAGCCCGCGTACCAAGACAGTTGCTGGCTGGTTGGCACGCTGCCCTGCCCGCCTTCCCAGGCCCCACGGTTCCCTAGTTCCTACTTCCCCTCTTCCTTTCACAAAGAGACCGTCCGTCCAGTTAAATCCCCTTTTTATGCCGGCAAGCTCAGTCTTTTGTCCCCGGCCCGGCCAGCCTGCAGTAATGTGGCCGGCCGTGTTTGCATAGCAAAATGCTGCTTTGACGAATTCCTGTCCCCATCTGTAGCCCTGAGTGTCCCGCGGCCCGGCGGTGGCGGTGGCTGCTTTGCTTTCACCTGAGTCCCCTTTGAGGAGAGGGCTGGTGAAGATGGAGGGCCCAGGTAGCTCTTAAAACTTCTCCTAAGTTTGGGTACTGTGACTGTCCGCTTCCTTACCTTAAACCAGCAGGCATAAAGGTTCAGTGGGATGAAAGGGTCTCGGGGAATCTTCCCAGTCCCAGCTGGGTGCTCTGATCGAGGCTTCCCAAGAGCCTGAAGCAAACTCCTGGTCCCGGAAAAAACCCTTTTATTCATTGACTGTGAATTCTGCTCATTCACATCCAGCAAAGTCTTTCAAAGGAGGATTTACGGTCACAGACCTTCTCTGGCTTGGAGAGCTGCCAGGTTGATATCTGCAGAATTTGGCCAGGAGTCTCGGACAGTCATGAACCAATGAAGCGAACTCATGGTCTCCTGCAAACTCCACTCCCCTTTCGCTCCTCTTTTATTTCCTCTGGGAGGGGCCAGCCACCTGTGGCCTTAACTCCCATGATGGCGAACCTATGGCACGCTCAGTGGGCAGGCGTGCTGTTGCCAACTGCTCTTCTGGTTTCTGGTGCTGGTTTTTGCAGGTGCCGGAGCGCTGGGAAACTACCTAAAAAATGCCCCCCAAATAGTCTTTTTGGCCTGTTTTTAGGCCAAAAACGACCTGGAAAACGGCCTGAAATGCCCCCAAAATGGCCAAAATCAGCACAAAACACCCCCCAAAAACCAGGCATGTGTGCGTCGGGCAGCTTGTCTTTTGGTTTCTGGCGCTCCAGCACACACAAATTCACACGTGTTCCGGTTTGGGCACTCGGTGCCGAAAAGTTTCGCCATCACTGCGTTATTCCCAAGTCGACCCCTGTTCTTTAGCTGTTCCCTTTGACTTCCAATTCTGCGCATGCACCCACTGGGAACAGGCTCCAGCTGTTCTTCTGCCCAACTGATATCTGACTCCGAAGGCAGCTGATAACTGGCATATGGCTCTGGCCCCCTCTCTGCCTCCGACACAGAGCCCTCATCAGAGCCTTCCCCAGACTCCAGGACTGGCTCATCTTCCTCCCCAACCCTCCTCGCTGTCTGAATCTGCTGCCAGCTCTGCTGGCTGCTGGTGAGCCATAATACTAGGGAGCTCAATGTGCCAATCTTCCTGGACCTGCTGGTGGGCAGGGGGCCCAGCCCCTCAACCCTTGCTCATCTCTGGGCCCTGCCTGGCAGCCCAGAACCATCTCTGCCCCACGAGGAGGGAGAAACCTAGGTAGACAGGCAAGGTGCGATTGGGCTCCTCTATTTGCTTTGCAGCCACCAGTGTGTGTGTGTGCGTGTGCGCGTGTGCGCCTTCTGTCCAAGCTTTTTCAGAGAGTCATTTTCCCTTCCCCAAAGTATGGTCATTTGGCACGTCCCTTCCCGGCTCAGGAACATCTGGCGATGGGCATCTTCTAAAATGTGTGGTTTTCTCCCATCGTCATCCCCAAGCCAGCGCTGATTTTAGAAGTGGCAGGCCAGGATTGCTTTAAAGGCAGAGCCTCCATTGCTAGGGGAAGTCTGCCCCTGAGTTCCTAAGGCGTGAGAGCAGAAAGAGGGGCTCCATGAGCCTCTTGCCCTCCTTTCAAACTGGGGGCCATGGTTGAGCGCTTTTCCCTGCAAGAATTTCAGGCTTGCTCAGTCGTGGGATTCTAAATTTTTTTACTACCAGTTCTGTGGGTGTGGCATGGCTTTGTGGGTGTGGCTTTGTGGGCGTGGCAAGGTTACTGCAAAATCCCCATTCCCTCCCCACCTCACTAACCTGCTTTCCAGCCCCTGTTCTTCTGTTCAGGGCCACAAAAAAAAATCAGCTGGGAGGCAGCAGGGGCGTGGCCAGCCTCTGCTGGTTCTCCGAACTACTCAAAATTTCCGCTACCGGTTCTCCAGAACCTGTCAGAACTGACTGAATACCACCTCTGGGCTTGTGGCACATTCCCCGTTCTTGCTGCAGGGATGCCCTGTGGCTGCCCCTCGAGTGGCATCCTTGGGGCATGGCTGCTCCTGTCTGCAAGGCAGGAAGGGAGGGGCCAGGACAAGGAGAGTTTGTCTGGAGTGAATGCTCAACCTGAGCCCTCCCCTTCCTGCATTGCCCTCTCGTTGTGAACTGTGCCCAACACCCGAGAGATGGGTGGCATCTGTCCTTCCCAGGCTGAGATTATCCCTGGTAGACACTCAATGCAGAAGACTCCTTGATGGGCTTCCTGTACAATCAGAGAACCTAACCAGGAAGTCCTGGGGTTCTCACAAATTCAGCCTCTTTTTGCCATTATGGTGGCTGTGTTTGTGTGAAATAACCTTTCCCAATTTGCAAAGGTCCTAATCAGAATTGCAGGTCTGGTCTACTGTTTGGTAGTAGTGCCAGCGTGGCTGTGGGCATCCTTTCTCCGAGGCCAATCCTTGCTCCTGCATGCCCAGGGTCCTGGGGTGGGTGGGAAGTTCCATTCAGAGCCTCATCTTCAGGTTTTCCGTGTTGGCTGAGAATCTGTGCCATCTGCTTCCCACCCTGCCTGCCTCTCTTGGTGCAGGGATGAAGGATGGCATTCAGTTTCGTGTAGCATTCCTTCATTCCCCACATGCCTCCCCTGACAGCTCTCGAGGTCCCAGCCCCAGAGAGTCACAGCATCCGCCCTTCCGCCCCAGAGCACTTTAAGGACCCTCGTCTTCCTCTCTCGATGGGCTTCTTGCGCCCTTTGGAACAAGCCCCCTTTGAAGTCTGTCAATTTGGGCTCTTACCAAGGCGGTGAAGTGGCCGTAATTCACTTGAGGCCATTTCTGTAGGCAGGGAGGGGTTTTCCCTGCATGGCACCCGGGGGTCGCAACCCTCTAAACCAGCCTGGATGGGGGAGGGGGAACGGAAGGGAGTTTGCTCTCTGCTCAGCATCTTGCAACCAGGATTTGGGCATCGGGAGGCAAGAGAAGGCCAGTGTCGTGGCCCGCCAGTGGCCACAGGAGCTGGTAGTAAATTCGGATAGTGAGGAAGTTGGGGAGGAACATGGGCCAGTCCTGAAGTCTGGGGAAGGCTCTGATGAGGGCTTTGTGTCGGAGGCAGAGAGGGGGCTCCTTATGCCCCCTATACAACCAGCCGTATGCCAGTTATCAGCTGCCTTCAGAGTCAGACATCAGTGAGGCAGAAGAACAGCTGGAGCCTGTTCCCAGTGTGCGAATGCACAGAGTTGCCAGACGAAGGGAACAGCTAAAGAACAGGGGTCGAATTGGGAGGAAGGCCACAAGGTGGACGATGAACGGCCCCTCCCAGAGGGAATAAAAGAGGAGCGAAAGGGGAGTGGAGTTTGCAGGAGACCATTAATTCGCTTCATTGGTTCGTGACTCTCCGAGACTCCTGGCCAGGTTCTGCAGATATCAGCCTGGCAGCTCTCCAAGCCAGATAAGGTCTGTGACTGCAAATTAAATAAAAGAGGTTTTATTGGGACGAGGGCTCGGCTTCGTGCTGCTGGGAAGCCTAGATCAGAACTGCCGGAGCTGCCAGGTTGGGATGTGGGCAGGAAGTGGGCCCGAGGCTGCAAGATAGCCCCTCCCTCAACCCTCCTCCTCTCTTTTGCAGGTGGCTCAGGCCTCCAGCCGACTGGACGAGGCCTCGTTCCCGGAGGACACCGAGTCGGAGATCACGCACTGGTTCCAGAAGAGTTACGATAGCACTTTTGACGATGAGGATCTCATGGCGGGAGGCCCCTCTGGAGGTGAGCCTGGAAGAGGATGAGCTGGGGATGGGGGCTCCCTAAGGCCGTGATGGCGAACCTATGGCACCTGTGGCACACAGAGCCCTCTCTCCGGGCACACCAGCCATCGGCCCATCTCAGCTCCACCGTGTATGTGCGTACCTCCCCCCGGCCAGCTGATTTTTGGCAAACTTAAACACTCAAAGAGTCATTTGGACCCGTTTCCCACAGAAAAGAAACCACCGGGAACCCACAAAGGTCCTAACCGGAAGCCCCCCTGTTCAATTCTGGAGCTGACCGGAAGTTCAGTTCCCTCACCATAGAGTCTCCTCCTAGCGCGGCGTCCTTTTTCCTCTACCTGTCATAATCGGAAGCCCTATCAATTGTGGAGACAACTGGAAAACCCTCCGCTTGCCATAGAGTCTTCTCCTGGCACACTCTGCTTCTCTTTCTCCCCCCCACCCCCCGGAAGCTCCTCTCAAAAATGTGGCGGCGACCGGTGACGGAGCCGCAGCAGAGGGAGGAAATAGCCACATGCGGCTCCGGAGCTGCAGTTTGCTGTGCTAGGGGGTCATGCGTGTATGCATAGGGGGGGAGCAAGGGGCCCACTTTTGCTCCCAGGAGGCTGCAGTGAGGCCTGCTAGGCCCAAAACAGGGTGCAGGGGCTCGTACAGACATGCATGGAAGGACCTGGGGTGCGCAGGAGGGGTTGCACATACGTGCACAGGGGGGTGGCGGGGGGGCACGCATGCATTGCATTATGGGTGCGGTCGTGCTTTCAACACGCAGTGACAAAAAGGTTAGCCATTACTGCCCTGGGGTCTTTGGAGGCCTGGCCGAGCCGCTTCAGATTCCCCCTTTGTCCCTCCTGCTGCCTACTTTCTTTTTAAAAAAACAACAAAACACATTTTTATTTTATTTTTAAACAAACAAGTACAGACAAACGTAAACCATAAAACCATCTTCCAGTTTCGTACGATGTGTCGATTGGTTACAAAACTTTTGTCTGTCCTCACCACAGTCTTCACTTACAATTTATATAGAATCTCGTACTATCGATCTGATATATATGTATATAATTATTATCATGATTAAACATTTATTTGACTATAACTGTCATTACTTCGTTTGATGTGAGATATTCTAAATTTTGAGGAAATGTATATTATGCCATTTCATTACATCATCCTAAATCCACCCGGTAGTAATACATCTTTATAAAATTCTTTGTCTAACCGTTGATAAGATAAGTCCCATGTTTTATAAAATTGTTTATCTTTGGTTACAAAGTTTTTGTGCGTCCTCTCCGTAGTCCTCGCTTGCAAATTATATAAAATCTCATATTATCGATCTAATATATGTGTATACAATTTTATCACTGTTAATCATTTATTCGACTGTAACTATTATTCCTTCATTTTATGCAAAATGTTCTCACTCTAAATAAGTTCAAATTAATTTTTATTATGACATTTCATTGCATCCCCCTGTATCCATCCAAGAGTAGCACAATCTTTTCTCTCTTGCCATTTGTGGTATTTGTATTCTAATTGCTTTTTTTTAGTAAATCTTGTAGGGACATCTCTTGGCAACTTATATTTCACTGGGTATCTTGTAAAGGCTCGAAACCCCTCATCTGTTCTTTCCATAATCTTCCTTTTGGTTATCACCAATGCTTCTGGCAGAATGCCCACTGACTTTCTGTTTGTTGCAGATGAGTACGGCAGCGGAGAAAACGGAAGCGGGACCACCTCGGTCGAGCCCCCGGCCAGCTCCAGCCAGTCTCTCCTCTCTACAGGTGAGTGCTGGCGTTTGGATGGGGGAGCAGTCCGAGATCTCGTGGAAAAGGGAGGGTGGCAGGGGAGGCAGGAGGGCCCCCTCTGCAGTTCTCCAAAGTGCCCCCGGAGCTCGTCCTTCAGCGAAGGATCTGGTTCTGGACGAGGCCCCTCGCACCCCTTGCTCCAAATTTCTGAGATCCAGGTTGACGGTCCGAATTAGTCGCCGAGGATGCTGGGAACAGCTGCTTTCCCAGTGCTTCTCGGGAGCCCAGGCCAAAGCCGGTCCACGTGCAAGAATCTCTTTGGCAGCGCAGGGAGCAGATCATCCGGGGGCGCGGTTGGGAAGGGCTGCGGGCCGGTCTGTCTGGAAGGGTCCCTGGGGCCGATTCCTGCCTGTTCTTGTGAGCGTTCTAGCAGATGGCTTCCCTTCCACCCTTCTCGCCAGGAACGGCCTTCTGGCGAGGGAGGAAGAGATGCTTTCTCACTCTTTGAGGCCTTCGCAGCGCGGGAAAAACACCAAAGAGGCCACGTTTCTGCTTTCAGCCCTCCGCGTTAGGGTTACGGTCCCCAGCGCAGGGGGCGCGTCCCTCCGAGAAGCCTCGGACGACGGTTCCTCTTGCTGCGGCCAGTGCCGGCAGCTGGAAGTTTTGCTGGCTGGGATGGGTGGGGTGTCAGGCTTTTACTGCCTGCCCCCCCCACCCCCATGCAAAAACGGCTCCCCCGTGGAGCTCAGAAAGTGGCTCTTTTCGGATGTCCTCTCTTAAACCCGGCTCTTTCTGCCGCACTCAACACCCCCTCCCCAATTTTCATATCGCTGCTGTACTTTCCGCAGATGTGGTATGTGCGTTTGTGTTTGTTTGTTTCTTCCTTTCCCCCCCCCCCCCCTGGGAAGCAGCAAGTGATCTGGCCAACTCTGGGCTCAGTTGTTTCATACGACCTCAGTCCAGAAAGCAGGGCCAGCGTCTCTCCCCCACTCCTACTCTCTCATTTCTTTCTGGAACAGCTGGTGCAGCGGTTCAGCAGAGGCAGCTTGGCTTCCATCAGCCCAGGCCCGCCGGTGTGGGTGTGTGAAACCAGCACACTCATACACCAAATCTGGGGACGTGTTTCTCTCCCCCAACCCTCAGTCTAGCCATTCTCCCACACGTCATCCGTGGGTCAAGGCTGAAAGACGGGGCTACTATCAGATGCCCTGTGGCTTCGGCTTCCTGAGAAAAACTGGGGAATTTCCCAAGGAGGGAGGATGAAGGCCTTCCGTTCTGGGCTTCCTTGGGCTGTGGTGGATCTTCAGGAGAAGCCTTCAGGAGAAGGTCCTGCAGTGGGGTGGCTAGTCAGGGCCAAGAGGGAGAAGAAAGAGGTTGGGGAGTTTCTGCAATGGGCCGAATCCGTGTTTGTCGTCTCCTTCTGGCCTTGCGCCTTCGGCTGGTTGTTTCCAGATGTTTCTTCCTTTTGCCTTTGCCTTTCTTTCTTGCCTCTGCAGACCTGCCATCTCCTCCTCTTCTTCTTCCTCCTCCTCCTTCTCCTCTTCTTCCTTCTCCTGCGGGGCCCCCTGCGCCTGCCAACATGGCTGCCCCCGAGCCGGACGATGAGTCTCCGCTCAGTAAGTGGACGGCTATAGGATCCTAGGCTGAGGAGGTCAAAGAAATCAAGTCCAGGCCAAAAGAGGAGTGGGACCAGTGGTGGGATTCAAAAAAAAAATGACTACCCGTTCTGTGGGTGTGGCTTGGTGGGCGTGGCTTGGTGGGTATGGCAGGGGAAGGATACTGCAAAATCTCCATTTCCTCCCCACTCCAGGGGAAGGATACTGCAAAATCCCCATTCCCTCCCCACTCCAGGGAAAGGATACTGCAAAATCCCCATTCCCTCCCCACTCCAGGGGAAGGATACTGTAAAATCTCCATTCCCTCCCCACTCCAGGGAAAGGATACTGCAAAATCTCCATTCCCTCCCCACTCCAGGGGAAGGATACTGTAAAATCCCCATTCCCTCCCCACTCCAGGGGAAGGATACTGTAAAATCTCCATTCCCTCCCCACTCCAGGGGAAGGATACTGCAAAATCTCCATACCCTTCCCACTCCAGGGGAAGGATACTGCAAAATCCTCCATTCCCTCCACACTCCAGGGGAAGGATACTGTAAAATTCCCATTCCCTCCCCAATCCTGGGGAAAGGATAATGTAAATTCTCCATTCCCTCCCCACTTCAGGGGAAGGATACTGCAAAATCTCTGTTTCCTCCTCACTCCAGGGGGAAGGATACTGTAAAATTCCCATTCCCTCCCCACTCCTGGGGAAAGGATACTGTAAATTCTCCATTCCCTCCCCACTCCAGGGGAAATTCTCCATTCCCCTGCAAAATCTACTTTCCCACCCCACTGCAGGAGGATACTGCAAAATCCCCCATTCCCTCCCCACTTCAGGGGAAGGATACTGCAAAATCCCCATTTCCTCCCGATCAGTTGAGACTCAGAAGGCAGAGAATAGATGGGGAGGGGCCACTCAGAGGTGGTATTTACCAGTTCTCCCAACTACTCAAAATTTCCGCTACCGGTTCTCCAGAACTGGTCAGAACCTGCTGAATACCACCTTTAAGTGGGACCCCTTGTGCCCTGGAAGGGATGGGCGTCAGAGCTCTCCGGGAGACATGGGCCACTCCCGATGGGTGAGCAGCCAGGAAAGTCCGCGGCCGATCCTGTCCTGCTCTTCCCCCCCCCCCACCTCCAGGCATACCTAGCATGCAGGGCTCCTTGGCGGCTGGCCCAGGGGTCAAAAACACAGTTTTCGGCTTGACTTGGCTTGGCATGCGATCAGCGAGCCTGGGGGGGGGGAGGCAGATGGCGGGAGGGCTCCTGTGAATGGTGCCTGTATGGTTTTCGCTACCAACCTATTACTCCATTGAGGCCGAACCTCTGTTCGTTAAGAGGTGCAGGGCAGAACTCTGCCAGCTGGGGCCATGTCCCAAAGTGACTTTTCTGGGTCTCTTCTCTGGTTGTGAGCTTTTGCTCCCCATATCTCAGATAAAATACTCCCCCCACTCAGTCTCTTTCTCCTCCCCCTTCCCACCCCCCCAAGCTTCCCTGCAAGGTCCAGGGCCTCTGAGCATGGCCAGGGGAAGCTGACTCAGCCCCGAGCCCTTTCCGCATTGTTCTCCTTCACAGCTGCAAGCAAGCTCCCCGCCGCCTTAAAAGGAGGCAAAACTCCAGCGCTGCTTTGTGCCCCCTGCAGAAGACGGAGCGGTGTGGGGAAGGAGGGGGTGGGAGGGCCACGGCCTGTACTGCAGGCCAGCCTTCCTGGCTTCCCATCCCCACCTCTGGACCTGGGAGCTGTGCCCTCGGTCCCCCCACCACTATACGTTGGGGGCTCACTCTGACTCACTCTGCTCTTTTGCAACGGCTGTGGCTTAGACTTCGTCTCTCTCCCCCCTCCTTTTACATCTGGCAGTCCAGATGTGCTAACCCAAACCCCCCAAACACACCCTGGGGGAGAAGCCCCGCAGCCCTCTCATCCCAAAAGAGCTTGTGCGGTGGGAGGGGTGGGAAACGACTGAGTCAGGGAGACACACACCCCCAAAGAGATTTCTCAGCCTTTCCTCCTAGTCTCAGCCGTGGCACTCTGCAGGCAGTCAGGGGAGGTGTTTTCCTTCCTCCGAATAGAGCCGAACATGCCGGGTTGCAGAGGTGTGGTGGAAGGAAAGAGGCAGGGCGCGCGCAGGGCAACGCCTGGCTCATTCCCCACCAGCGCAGGAGGCTTGCAAAGGCCCCCCCTCCTCTCCCTCCCCCCCCCGCCGTGCCTTCAAATGCAGGGGCAAGACAACATTCTTTCAGGGTGACTCTGCAGGCGGGTGGGGCCCTGGAGCAGCGGCTGGGCCAAGTCACAGGGGCACAGTAGGCAGCCGAGCTCTGAATGGGACCATTATGAGTGAGGGATGAACAACAGTCCCCTCTGCCCCCCTCCCCCCCGTTCTACTGGCGGCCCTGGAGAAGGGTGGGCATCCTGGAATCTAAGAATGTGTGGGTGGGAGGGGGGCAAAGGTTCGCTTGGGCTCCCTCCCTGGTATTTTTCACCCGGCGTGAACCGGGAACGGCGGCTGCCCAGGCTGAGGGACTCCTTCCCGTCCTGGATTTGGGCATGGAAGGGGCCTCCCCAGCCAGCCAGGTTGTCCTTCTGCCCCTCTCCCCCAGCGGAAGCTCCGCCTGTCTCCGCCAGTCTCCTTCTTCCATGGCTGGCCCCTCTCCTCTCCCTCCCAAACGGGGGTGGTGGTGGTGGGGAGACCAGGGCATGACCAGAGACGGCCTACAGATGCTTTGTAACGGGAAGCCCTGGGAGGAAGTCAGCGGGCTGGGGTCCGAGGCTGCGGCCGCCGGCACCTGAGACACAGGCTGGCCTTTGGGCCTTTTCCCACTCCATCCCTCTCCGCAGCTGAGTTCGGTCTTGGCCACTTGGCCGTCCAGCTGGGGCTGGAATCGGGGCCTCTCGGCAGGCTACCCTTGTGAAAACTGGGGGTGGAGGACCTCGGTTCCTGGCTCGCATGCCCCCGCAGCTGCCTCGGAGGAGGAAAAGGTCTGAGGGACAGGCGCCTAGTGACGCTGGGTGTCCTCCAGACTTTTTCCTCGGGGACCGGGGGGGGACTGGACCTTCTTAATCACTCTCAAACATCTGCTCGGCACCACGGTCTTCAGGGCAGGGCCTCCGTTGGGCTCCGGCCACGCAGCCAGGAAGCTAGCGAAGAGGGTTGTGTGAAGGGTTTGCTGAGCAGGCTTTCATCCCTTCCTTGCGAAGTAAGGGTGGGTGGGAGGTTGGCACTGCCCTGCGAAGGGTGGCCAGGCCTTTCCTCACCCAGCTCCCTTTTCTCCGCAGTCTACTTCCGGGCGCTGGTGAACTTCACCCATTCCATCGAGTATAGCCCCCGCCTGGAAGACGTCAACTCGGAGTCTTTCCAGGAGGTGTCCGAAGCGGTCGTGGATACGGTGAGCCTCCCACCCTTTTCACCTGTCCTCAACCCCCTCTCCCTCTGGAGCAGATGCCCTGAGCTCTTCGGTACAAGTGGCCCCTGGTCCCCTCTATCCATTGGCCCCAGAAGGCGGTGAGCTTGGCTCTACCTTCCCTCCCTATTGCCTTTTATGGAAGGAACACTGGAAGTCTTTAAGAAGATGTTGGATAGCTATTTGTCTGAAACGGTATAGGGTTTCCTGCCTAGGCAGGAGGTTCGACTAGAAGACCTCCAAGGTCCCTTCCAACTCTACTATTGTATCGTATTATCCTCACAGCAACCTTGTGAGGTAGACATCGAAGCATAGCCAGCTGAACAAATACGTTTCAAAATAGTTTCTTATCCTTGGGCTGTCCGACTCTTAAACACAACCACAATTGCTCCACGTCACATGGAAAAGTATGAGTAGTTTTTTTTCTTTTTCTTTCTAATTACTTTCATAGGGATTATTCTTTATGCTATTTATGTTGTTTGGATTTTTTTGGTCACGGATTGCACCAGTGAGGCTAACACCAATTTCATTGTATACATGGTGTACAATGATAATAAAGGCTATACTTAATCTTAATCTACTAGGGATGTGGTGGCTCAGTGGCTAAGACGCTGAGCTTGTCGATCAGAAAAGTCGGCGGTTCGGCGGTTCGAATCCCTTGCGCCGTAGACCAGACTGAGAGAGGGGCCTGGCTCGGATTCAGGCAATTCTGAGCCCCCCTCTTTGAAGGAGATTAGGGTTCTGTTGGATTTAAAATTACTCGGAGCTGGTCTCCCGGACCGTGAAGTTCCCATGGATTGCTGGGAGATCTCCCTCCCATCTTCCTCCTCCTCTTCTTAAGAGATCTTCAGATTGAACCGCAGCCCAGAAGCTAACTGGGGGGGTACTGAAGCGCTGCCCCCAAAGCAGGGTGGATAAAAATAGGTAATTAAAAAAAAATTAAAAACATCATTTAAAAAAAATTAAATCGGGTTTTTTTTCTTTTTTTTAATCAAAACCAGTGGTGGGTTCCTGCCGGATCGCACCGGATCGCGCGCTCCCTTTCGGCGCTAAACCCGGAAGTACGGTCTTGCCCCGCCCCTGGCAACGCGACGACGCTTGACTGCGCTCCACCAGCTTGGCTGGGAACGGAGACGTTTCCTCAGCGGAGCGGAGCACCTGAAAGGGACGCAGGCTCAGCCTGCCAGGCTGCCACCACTCCACTGAAGACATTGCTGAGCAGAGAAACGTCTCCGTTCCCAGCCGAGCTGGTGGAGCGCAGGCAAGCGTCGTCGCGTCGCCAGGGGCGGGGCAACACCGTACTTCCGGGTTTAGCGCCGAAAGGGAGCGCGCGATCCGGGTTTAGCGCTGAAAGGGAGCGCGCGTGATCCGGTGCGATCCGGCAGGAACCCACCACTGATCAAAACCTATTTGAATAAAACGCTTTTGGAGTTAAAATCTATCTAAAGATAGTTTTCTATTTAAGATACGTTCATAATTTAGTTTGTTCGACCTGAAATGGAACTTAGTTGTGTCGCATGAGGCTGTAGAGTCTACAACATTTATGTTTTTGGTAAACTCGTTCAATGAATCCAGGCTCTGCGAACTAAATATATTTTAAAAAAAACTTTACTTTGTTTGCAAATAATCGTATTAAAGATTCTAACTACCAGCAAAGAATGGGTCCTTGCAATTAAAGAGCGCCTGTCATTTCAGATCCCTCGTGGCAGCGCCCGTTAGCGGGCATCCACTCACCTGCTACCTGCCATGCCCGTCACCTTGTTGTATCACTGACACATCACCAGCTGTCCTATTAAAGTGAACGGGACGGTTGGTGAGTCAACTTCAGGTCAGAGAAGGAGCTGCTGCAGGACAGACAAAAGCTGCCTCTTTAAAGAATTATGATTTAAATCGCGTTGATTTAAATCAAGCCTTTTTGTACCAATTGCTCCAAATTTCATAATATTCCGACTCCTCTTTATCTTTTAATTTCAGTGTTAATTTGTCCATCTCTGCACAATCCCAAGTTTTTTTTTTTTATTACTAATTCGTCCCAGGGGGTATTATTTTGTTTCCAATTAGTACAAACGGCTGCAAAACAAGAACATTAATTAAGCCGAAAAACAATATATATATATATATATATATATATATATATATATATATATAAATATATATAGAACTGTGTATAAAGGTGTGTAAATATAGAAGCGAAATGTTATATACCTACACAGATATGATGACATAACAATGTTGATATAATGACTGTAATGTGTTGTAGAAGGGAAAAAATAATTTAAAAATCGGCTAAAAAAAATCAAGCCTTTTTGCTAGTGATTTAAATCAAATCCACCCTGCTCCAAAATGTCTGAACTGTGTTTTACAACTATGTTCTACAGATGGCATCTCCCCCCAGCACGGCTTTCCAAAATGTTCAAAAATCTGGCCCCAAATTGTTGGAAGTGTAGAAAAAAACACCAGGCACTTTCTATCATATGTGGTGGACGTGCAATGAGGCAAAAAAATATTGGAAAATGATTCAATCGTGGTTAGAACAAATGGTGGGAGAACAAATTATGTTTAAACCAGAAACTTTTCTCCTAGGCATAACACCAGAGGGGTTTAAGAAAGATACACTTTATTTAATTATACATATGCTAACTGCAGCGCGCATAACCTATGCACAGTATTGGAAAAAAGAAAATACACCATCAGAGCTTGATATAATCAGAAAAGTGTTGGCCTGTGCAGAAGCAGATAGGCTCACTCTTGAACTTAAAAATAAAGGGGAATCAGAATATTTTGAAGTATGGAACAGATTTTATGATTGGTGTAAGACAAGATGACAAGACTGGAACAAATGTATATATTGTGATCGGACAGAAGGATAGACAATGTATCAAGTAGTTTAACTGTTAATGGTTGAAACTAGCTGTACATAATGTGAACATATGGTCACTCCGACTCCGCGGTATTGCATTGTTTTAAATGTAAAAATAATAAAAATATATTAAAAAAATAAAATAAATAAATCGTGATTGAAATGGACTTGATTTAAATCAAATCCACCCTGCCCCAAAATGTCTGAACTGTGTTTCCCCCCCCCTTTCTATTAAGCTGGAGTCTGAATACCTCAAGATCCCCGGTGAGCAGTCGGTCAGCGTGGTTTTTATCAAGTGAGTATCTGAGCTGGTTCGGGGCAGAATTTGAACCCGCGTCCTCTACAGAAGCCCCAGGGAGAAGTTCACGCTTGCCAAAGCAGCAGAGGTGGGGAAGGGGAGTAGTTTCGGGGGCGACCTGTGAAAATGTATCCACCCTACCCCGCAGGGAGATCGATGGCTACAGTTTCGTGGAGCTGGACGTGGGATCCGAAGGGAACACCGACGACGAGCAGATCCGCGAGGTGCTTTTCTCCGTGGTGGCCAGCGGCTCCATCGCCTCTTACCGCACCTCCCGGAGAGGATTTCAGTTCCGCCGCCTGGGAGCAGGTGAAGCCGCCCGCTGACTCTTAACCAGAGGGAGGGGGAGCGGGGCACGAAAGTAGACAGGGCTGTTGGTGGTAGTGATGGAAGATTGGGAGGGAGTGTTTCCGCGCCCCCTCCAATGCCGCTAACTCTGAATTTGCTTCCAGCCCAAACCCCACCTCCCCCCATCTCTGAGGCGCCGCAAGGTGAGTCAGACGCCGGAGAGGTGCATGGGGGGGGCTTGTGTGCAGCCCACCGATTCAACTGCCCGGAGAGACAGCCGTTCCCACTTTTCTCTCTACACGCTCTTGGCCTCCCTGGCATTTTAGCCGGAAGGGAGTCTTAGCAAGGAAGACATTTGTCCCCTGAAGGTGGCTCCGGTTTCAGCAGCTGCTCAGGCTCCATAGATGGAGGAGGAGGACGAGGGGGAGGAAGAGGAGAAGGAGGAAAAGGGGGAAGGCCGGTCTTTTGTCCTTCTCGCCCAGATTCTGTCTGGAACTGGGTGTCCACTTATTCCTTTCCTCCTGCACACTCAGCCCTCCCTCCCTCCTTGCCCAGGGCATTTGCAGGCCTCCTTGCACGCCTCTCCTTGTGCTCCTTGTGGATGTGAGTGTGAAGCATGTCGATCTTGGCCGTTCTCAGTCCCTCTGGATGGCGTTTCCAAGCAGGGACTCCATGGGACGGGCGGAGCTGCAGAGCTATGTAGCTCTAACACGCCCCAGGAGTCCAGTAGGCACTGCCTGCCTTCCTCTCCACACACCCCTGCCCCAGTTCCTTCTCTGGTTGCCGTGTTGTTGTGTGTCGCTGAGCAAAATTGAAAAGGCCAGAAGCTACCCGAAAAGTGCGCCTTGCTGCGCTTGGCCTGTGGCTCCCCGAAACGCTTGCTGTGTGCTGTGAGGTTTTGTGGGCGCGGCTCCCCTGATGAGCAAGGCATGGGGTTGCCAGCCTGGTGGGAGTGGGGGAGAGCTTTCGCTGGAGTCGCACATGGGATCTTTCTCTTTTTAAAAAAAATAAAAGTTTGTGTTTTGTTTTTCATTTTCATCACAAATATCCACACGTATACTATCACCTAACCAACATCGTATTATATTGTTAAATGTTTAGATCAATTTGTCTTAACCTCAACTCCCCAAAATGATTATTGGCTCCTCTGCTCTCCATACACCGTATTTGTACCCTATCCATCACTTTCTTCTCCCTTTCTTCATCGCTACCTCCTTTCTTCCCTCTGTCGTCCGTCTCTACATCCCTTTCCTCTCTCCTTCTCCTCTCTCCCCTTTCCACTCCTTCTTTCTCTCCTCCTCTTCTCCCCCTACGCTCTCTGCTATCACTCTCTTCTTTCCTTACCTCTCCTTCTCCTCTCTCCCCTTTCTACTCTTCCTTTCTCTCCTCCTCTTCTCCCCCACGCTCTCTGCTATCCTTCTCTTCTTCCCTTACCTCTCTCCTTCTCCTCTCTCCCCTTTCCACTCCTCCTTTCTCTCCTCCTCTTCCCCCCTACGCTCTCTCCTATCCCTCTCTTCTCCCTTACATCTCTCCTTCTCCTCTCTCCCCTTTCCACTCCTCCTTTCTCTCCTCCTCTTCACCCCCGCCCCCTCTCCTATCCTTCTCTTCTTCCCTTACCTCTCTCCTTCTCCTCTCTCCCCTTTCCACTCCTCCTTTCTCTCCTCCTCTTCCCCCCTACGCTCTCTCCTATCCCTCTCTTCTTCCTTACATCTCTCCTTCTCTCTCCTCTTTCCACTCCTTCTTCTCTTCCTCTTCCCCCCGCCCTCTCTCCTATCCCTCTATTCTCTCTCCTTCTCCTCTCTCCCCCTTCCACTCCTCTTTTCCTCCTCTTCCTCCCTACATTCTCTCCTATCCCTCTCTTCTTCCCTTACCTCTCTCCTTCTCCTCTCTCCCCTTTCCACTCCTCCTTTCTCTCCTCCTCTTCCCCCCTACGCTCTCTCCTATCCCTCTCTTCTCCCTTACATCTCTCCTTCTCTCTCCTCTTTCCACTTCTTCTTCCTCCTCTTCCCCCTACGCTCTCTCCTATCCCTCTCTTCTTCCCTTACCTCTCTCCTTCTCCTCTCTCCCCCTTCCACTCCTCATTTCTCCCCTCCCCTCCCCCCCTACCCTCTCTCCTATCCCTCTCTTCTTCCCTTACCTCTCTCCTTCTCCTCCCTCCCCTTTCCACTCCTCCCTTCTCTCCTCCTCTTTCCCACCTACGTTCTCTCCTATCCCTCTCTTCTTCCCTTACCTCTCTCCTTCTCCTCTCTCCCCCTTCCACTCCTCCTTTCTCCCCTCCCCTTCCCCCCTACCCTCTCTCCTATCCCTCTCTTCTTCCCTCCTCTCTCCTCTACTTCACGCCCTTCATCTCATTTCCTTGGTGTATTTCAGCCTCCGAGCGAGCTCCATTTTATGTTGATGGTATTCGTTTGAAGGGTGCACTCCCGCTTCGAAAAAGCTTTTGGCACCCGAGTTTTAAAATCCTAAACTCTGCTTCCTGTTTCTTTGCATTCCCAGGATCGTGGCAGGGGGCAGATGCCCAAGACAAGCTGGAACCCAAAACCAGATCATTGGGGTGTCAGATGTGGGATTCCCCCCTCCCAAGTCCTGTCCCACATAACTGCCTTTTGTTCAGTGGGGAAGGAAAGGCTGTCTTTCGAACACCTTCACAAAGAGGCAGGAAAGGCATTCTGGGTCTTTCTGTCTCCCATTCCCCGGTCAGGTCACGATTCCCACCCTAACCCCAACCTCTCCTCCAGTCTCTCCAGATATCCGGCCCTGCACGGAGGAGGAATTCACTTGCCTGAGCGGGGAGTGCATCGCCCGCGAATACTTCTGTGACCGTCGGCCGGATTGCCACGACATGTCGGACGAGCTGGACTGCGGTGAGCGTTTGGGTCCCGTTAGGCAGCTTTGGACTCCTGGTCCCCTTCGCCGCGAGGGTGTGTTTCTCAGCTGTGCTCTCTCTCTCCGTCCCACAGAGGAGCCCGAGCCCCCCGAGTGCGCCCCGCAGGAGTTTGCCTGCGACAGTGGCGAATGTGTGCCCCGAGCGTTGCGCTGCAACGGCAATCCCGACTGCGGAGACGCTTCTGATGAGGATGGCTGCGGTGAGTGTGTGACGACCTCCGCGTGACAGAATCCCCTGTCAGTCCGCCTTTACTAAGCCTCTCCTGGGAGGGAGGTGGGCGAGGTTTGTCTTTGGATGCGGCGGCTTTCGAGCAACACGGAGGCAGTCAGGTTTGAGTTCCAGGTGTGGTTTTGCGGTTTGCAAAGCCGAACAGCTGTGTGACACTGAGCCTCGTCATGCCTTCCGCTCTGCCTAATTTGGGCTTCCTTCTGCACCCGGGTACAGGCTCGTCCGCTGCCACTTTCCACCTCTTTTTTTTTTTACGTTGTATTATTTTTTAGTTGCAAAAATAAACATTCCATCTTCCCTTACGTAGTGTGCAGTCTGGGTAAAAACATCTCTTGCAAAATCGTTCCTCTTTTGCCACTTCTTCTTCTTCTTCTTCTTCTTCTTCTTCTTCTTCTTCTCCTCCTCCTCCTCCTCCTCCTCCTCCTCCTCCTCCTCCTCCTCCTCCTCCTCTTCCTCTTCTCCTTCTCCTTCTCCTTCTCCTCCTCCTTTTCTTCTTCTTCTTCTTCTTCTTCTTCTTCTCCTTCTTCTCCTTCTTCTCCTTCTTCTCCTCCTCCTCCTCCTCCTCCTCCTCCTCCTCCTCCTCCTCCTCCTCCTCTTCTTCTTCTTCTCCTTCTTCTCCTTCTTCTCCTCCTCCTCCTCCTCCTCCTTTCTTCTTCTTCTTCTTCTTCTTCTTCTTCTTCTTCTTCTTCTTCTTCTTCTTCTTCTTCTTCTTCTTCTTCTTTTTCCCCCAACTTTTGTTTATTTTTATTTCTCTTACATGCCATTTTAAGTATACAGTCACATAATTTTTATTCTTCTTTACATTTGTCATTCTTATGCATTTGTTATTTCATTTAATAGGTTATAATATAAAGTTTGGGTTGCTTTATTTACCATCCCTTCCACCTGTTGTTCCCCTTATTTTCTCTTTCTTTTCTTCCTCCCTCCCTTCTCTCCTTTCTTCCTTCCTCCTCTCCTTCCCCTTCCTTCTTCCCTTCCCTTTCTCCTACTCTTCCCCTTCCCCTTCCTACCCTCTCTCCTTCTCTTTCTCTCCCTTCCATCCTCCTCTCCTTACCTCTTTCTTCTTTCCCCCGTCTTCCTCTCATTCTCTCTTCCTCTCTCCCTTTCGTTTTCTATTGTTGCAGGTGTCTCTTTCAAATCTCAGTTTATGTTTCCTTGGGATGGTATTTCCGCCAACCCAAATATAATTTAGTATCATTTCCTATTCCCTTACCTTCGCTAATCTATCCTAACTATATTCCCCCCCCCACTCCTTTATATCTCGCTCTTGAATATATACTTCAATTCTTCTTCTTAATTTCTTCTAGTAATAAAATCAAATCAACATTAAGCATCATTATTCTCATCATACACATACAGGCAAAGTCAACAGGGAAGCCACTTAACCATCGTGGGAAGAAAAGTTGTAAAACTGGGACTCAAATTCATATCACAAATGTTTTTTTTTCTTTTTTATAAAGAATTTTATTATTTTTCAGTTACAAAGATAAACATTCCATCTTTCCTTATGCAGCGTGTCGACTGAGTACTAATATCTCTGTGTCACATCATTCCTCATTTGCCAAATCTTTCACATTTATATTAACATTATTTCCCTAAGCTTTAGTATTATAATATATTAAACAGGACAAAACTCTCAATTTTTCTTCTTAATGTCTTCTGGTAATTAGATCATATTAACCTTAAACATCATTTGTCTCATCCTACACATACTAACACTTTTCATCTTCTTTATATCTCTATCTTAATATATTTTCTATTTATTTTTTTAGCCTTCTTCATTTCCAAACTCCTTTATTTTTCTCCAACCATTGGTAAAGTACTTCCCAAATCATATAATATTCCGTTTTTGCTCTTTCTCCTTCATTGCTAATGTTAATCTCTTCATTTCTGCAGATTCTAATATTTTCCTGATCACCACCTCATCCATAGGGATCTCTACACTTTTCCAATGTTGTGGAAATACAATTCTAGCTGCGGTTAATACCGTATTTTCCGGCGTATAAGGCAACTGGGTGTATAAGACGACCCCTTACTTTTCCTGTTAAAATATAGGGTTTGGGATATACTCGCCGTATAAGACCACGCCTCTTCCGAGGCACGCCAAATAAAAAATTTAAAAACATTCCAGTATACAGCGCCCAGCCAATCACGGCGAGCAATGTATTTTCTATTAATGAATACAAGGCCTGATTGGATTGGCAGAGGGTGTGACATCATCAGCCCCCCTTCCTGACTCCAAGAGAGTCCGAGCAGGCCGGCTCGTAGCGGTATATGCTATGTGAAATTTGCCGGCTCAGTGCTGCCGCCATGGAAAATGCAGCTCAGTATAACAGCAGCAGGGGTATTTAACGGCATTCAGACCGGCTTGGAACCGGTAAGTTTCAGCTTGCCGTATACCTGGTGTATAAATTTTTGTAATGATTTTTATAGGCTAAAAAGTCAGCTTATATGCCGGAAAATACGGTATCTGGAATTTATAATAGAGAATGAATATTTAATTATGTATGTATTAACCATCGCTCTTCTTCTCTGCTCCGGTAGACCTCGAGAGACTTTTGGAGCCCACCTCCTCCCCGTCGCCCAGCACTGCCCGGCTCCCTACCACCACCTCCACGATCACCACCCACCGGGCGCCAGTTACCGTGCCTCTTCGGGTGGAGGTCTCCAAGCCCCAACAGTTCCCCGGATTGCGGCCTTGCCAGAAAGATGAGACCCCGTGCTCCAACGGGCAATGCATTCGCCGAGACTATCTTTGCGATGGCGAGCGGGACTGCCCGGATGGCAGCGACGAACAGAACTGCGGTGAGTCCCGGGGGATGCGGGTGTGCTGCGCGTGCAGGGTGTGGGAAAGAGAGAGAACCGCAACGGTAACTCTCCTTTTGTCGCCCCCCTCCAAGGCACTCCCTCGCCCTGCGAACCCAATGAGTTCCGATGCCGGAACGGGCACTGCGCTCTCACGCTCTGGCGCTGCGACGGGGACAATGACTGCGCCGACGGCTCTGACGAGCTGGACTGCCGTGAGGATCAAGAGCTTGGCGGGGCGGGTTGGGGGTGGTTGGGGGGGAGATCTCTTCTGCAAATCTTGGGTTCACGAGGGGCCAAAGCGAGACAAATGCTCAAAACTAGGAAATCGAAATCTTGGGTTTGGGAAAGAATTGGCCCCAAATTCAGGCCTCGCAGGACCCCTGAAGCCATTCAAGAGGGGCAGCTGGTAAAGACTCCTGATGCAGAGTGGGTTGATCCTCCCTCTCCTTCCTCCTTCCTTGCAGCCACCAAGGGCCCCGGAGACACCTGTGGCCCCGACCAGTTTGTCTGCCTCTCCAGCCACACCTGCATACCGGCCAGCTACCAGTGTGACAACGAGGCCGACTGCCAGGACCGCTCAGATGAGATCGGCTGCAGTGAGTGTGCGAGGATGCGGGCAAAGGCCAGGCGGGGAGGGAGGGACGGTGACCGTAGGGGAGTGCAAGGGGGTTTGGCTTCTTGGGGTTCCTCCCCCGGGAAGCTCCAAAAGATTGGCTTTCTCTTCCAAATGGGCTGCCTCTGGAAGTGGAAGATTTACCTAACCTTTAAAGTATGGCTAGGCCATCCCTCCGTATTTCCCTCCCCTGGTGCCTTTTAAGATAATTCACATTTCATTCTGCCCGACTCACCATTCTCCCTGTACCTCCTCCTCCTCCACCACCCCAGTCCCTCCACAGGTCATCACTCCCCCAGAGGAGTTCATCCAGGCCGCTCCAGGGGACACCGTTCGCTTCACCTGTGTGGCCGTGGGCGTGCCAACCCCCCTCATCTCCTGGAGGCTCAACTGGGGCCATCTCCCCGCCAGCCGCAGGTAGGCCAGCCCTGGTCGAGCCCCAACTGTTCCCCGTCCCCTCCCCCCTCAAAACTTCAGGGTGCTCAGTTCTTCCTGCTCCTACAGGGTGAGCTTGACCAGCGAGAACGGCCGGGGGACGCTAATCATCCAAGATGTCAAGGAGGCCGACCAAGGGGCTTACACCTGCGAGGCCATCAATGCCCGGGGAATGGTTTTCGGCATCCCGGACGGTGTGTTGAGCCTCACGCCTGGCCAAGGTGAGCTGCAAGAGGAGGAGCAGAGCTGGAGAATTGCACCCTTCTGTTCTCGCTGGGATTTGTTCAGGGTGAAGAGGCAGAGCTGGGCGTCACATTCTGTAACAACTGGTTCGCCCAGCTCCAGAAATGTGAGCACGCTCACGTGTGCGCCTTCCGCACAAGCGTGCGGCATCGAAACACATGGCAATTCACTCGTGTGCTCCTTCAGCACATGTGTGCAGCATCAAGGATGCAGCGATATAGGGCGGGATTGCGCCTGGGCGGATATGGGCGGAGATTGCCGCAACTGGTTCGTCCAAGCCGGTCCGAACCGGCAGCAGCTCACCACTGTGAGGCGGCCTCCCCAGCTTCTCAGTTTCTGATCCTCCCACCCCTTCACCATCTAGGACCATGCCCCGAGAGGCACTTCCACGTTGAAGAGACCGGTCAGTGCTTGCCTTGTTTCTGCTTTGGGGTCGCTAAATCGTGCCGCAGCACCGGCCGCTACCGTCAACAAATCCACCTCCAATTTGATGAACACAACAATTTCAAAGGTGAGGCAGTGGGGCAGTCTCCCCTGCCCAAGGATAGGACTGGGTGGCCCTCCTTATCCCACCTCCCACCGACCCACCCGGCTTGTTGAATTCCTCTTTATTCCCAGGGGTGAACGTGACCACGCTCGATCAGCCCGGCACGCCTCCCCTCGCCTCGACGCAGATGCTCATCGACCACAGCGCGCAGGAGTTCCAGCTGGTCGATCTCTCGCGACGCTTCCTGGTGCACGACTCCTTCTGGACTCTCCCCAAGCAGTTCCTGGGGAACAAGGCAAGGGCAGCAGACGGCACCCACTTCCCGGATGCCCGCCCATCTCCTGGGTCTTTTTTTAAAATGTTTTATTTATTTTATTTATAATACTTTCCATCTCCATCAAACAGTGTGTGAACTGGGTACAATTATTTGGGAGTTCATAGTCCACATATTTGTTGTTATATTCATTGCAATAACATTTATAATACAACTACCGTATTTTTCTGAGTACAAGATGCACCTTTTTCCCTCAAAAAAGAGCCTGAAAATCTGGGTGCATCTTATACGCTGAATACAGCATTTTCTGCCTCCTGAAACTCCGCCCCTTCACCAAAATGGCTACGCAGAGCCTGTAGAAGGCTTTAGAGAGCTCCTGGGGGCTGTGAAAGGCAGAAATGAGTGAAAAACGGGCTGTTTTTTGCTCAATTTTGCCCTCCCCCCAGCCGCCAGGAGTAGTCTATAAGCCTCCTAAAGGCTATGCATGCAGGTTTTTTAACAAAAAATGGGCCCGTTTTGGTGTGCCTTATACTCCGAAAAATACGGTATATATTAAGATAATTACAATAATACATACTGTATTTTTCGGAGTATAAAACACACTTTTCTCCCCCTAAAAGAGTGTGGAAACATTGGTGCGTCTTATATGCTGAATACAGCTAATTTTGGCCTCCCCCTGCATCCCATTTTTGTGAGAAACGGGCCATTTTTTGCAAAAATGGGGCGTTTTTGCCTCTCCCCCAGAAAGGGGCCATTTTTGCCAGTTTTTCACCAAAACAGACATTTTTCCCTTCCCCCAGCCCTACTGAAGCCTGCAGAGTGCTCCTGGGGGCCGGGGAGGACAAAAATAAATTTCTTACTTACCTCTTCAAAATCTTGGTGTGTCTTATACATCGGTCTTATAGTCCGAAAAATACGGTAATATCATCATAAACTTTTCTCCAGAGTACCATTTTCTCTTCTTGTATCTCCTCCTTCCTAACTTCTGTTTCTATTCTCTAGCCACTGATGAAATACATCCCATGTCAAAAAATACTCAGTTTCTTCTCTCTCCTTGATAATAAGCATTAATCTGTTCGTTTCTGCGCATTGCATTATTTTCTGAATCACCCTCTCATCTGACGGGGTCTCTCCTCACTCTTCCACTGTTGTGCAAATACGATCCTAGCTACAGTCAGTGCATGTAAAATCAAATATATAGTCTTTTTGTTGTATTTTTCCGGTAGGATGCCCAAGAAAAATGTCTCTGGTCTTATGTATTTTCGACCCGTATTTTTTAGTTTTGGGACATGTCCACCACATATGGAAATAGGAACCTGGTGTTTGGTTACCTTTCCAACATTTGGCCGATCTATCTTTATACGTTCTAGCTTTAGAACGTTCACCGCCCCGAGTCCCTTCACACCGCCCCAAGTCTTTTCGCACCGCCCCGAGTCCCTTTGCACCGCCCCGAGTCCCTTCGGGGAGAGGGGGCGGTCTAGAAGTCTAATAAACTAAACTAACCTTGCCGGTGCGAAGTGCCATCTATAAAACATTTTGAAAAGAGTCTGGGCACTCTTGTATACCCGCTTACCCCTCCCCAGGCAACCAGCTTTCCCCACTTTCCCTGCAGGTGGATTCCTACGGAGGCTCCCTCCAGTACACAGTGCGTTACCACTTGGGCCGAGGACAGTCAGAGCCTGTCCGGAAGCCAGACGTGGTCCTTGTGGGCAACGGGCAGAAACTGCTTTACCGGCTACAGGCACCTCCCGAGCCCTTTGTGGTCAACCGGCGCCAAGTCCATTTCACAGAGGTGAGTGCCAGGGGAGACAGGGATGACGGGATGGAGGAGGAGAACATTTGTTTCTTGCTGGGAGGGTCTTCTGAGATAGACCCGATAAAAACCTGACCCAGTTTCCCAAACAGGACAAACCCTCTGTATTTTAAATCAATGATTCCTTTATTAGGAACGCCGGCAGCCCCGGTAAAAAGTTTCTCTCTCACCGCAGGCTAGCAAGTCTGTCCGGCAAGGAGATTAATAGTTGCCCGCCACATCTATTCATCTCCGCCCCCTGCCTTTTATCCCCAGAGCTAGGGTGGGGCTTCGCAAGCAGTTGTGGCACTTCCGTCCCAAGGACCGGCCCATAGATTTCCACTGCTCTCCTCTCCTCTGCCTTTTATCCCCAGAGCTAGGGTGGGGCTTCGCTAGCAGTTGTGGCTCTTCCGTCCCAAGGACCGGCCCATAGATTTCCACTACTGCTCTCCTCTCCTCTGCCTTCTGCGCATTTGTGCATCAGGCATAGGATCCAGCTGTTCCTCCTCTTCCTCATCAGCCACTTCTAAACCTGGGGGCGGTTGACTCTTCCTCTGAGGGCTGACGGACAGCTCAGGCTCCATCGTTGTCTCTCTCTCTCTCTCTGACAGCTCCATTCCCTCTTCTCCCTTGGAGCTCTCAGGTTGCCCTGATGCTAACCCTAACTCCCACCGCGCCTCCTCCTCCTCCTCTGATTCGGCTGCTGGAGGGGACCGGCGGCTGACAGGCCACAACACCCCCTGCCAAATGGGACATACACTCCCATTTTTTTAGTGTTTCCAAGGACTTGGGATGCTGATCCTAGAGCTGGCCCCTTTCATCCTTGCATTAACCAAGCTTTGAAGTAGGCCACATTGGGTCTGACTCGTGGCTCCAGGAATAAGACAAGCTGCAGGCCACGGGAGGGGAATTCATAACACTGGCAAGATTGGCGGAGTCTGATCATGTTTTATACCCACAGGGGAGCTGGCAGAAGGAATCCGGGGAGCCCGTGAGCCGGGAGGGGCTGCTCCTCGTCCTGCAGAACCTGGAGGCCATCATGATCCAGACGGTGTACGATAATCGGATGGCCACGGTGGGACTGAGCAACGTCGCCATGGACACCACCACCACAGAGGTCACCAGCCTGGGTGTGGCGCATCATGTGGAGGAGTGCAGGTACCAGCCAGGGGGGGCGGTTACTTATGGGGAATCTCTAGGACCACAATCGGTTTGGGGGAAGAGGGCCTATCGGATCACACATTCCCCATAACCAAGTTGGCTTTGGAGTCAGATAACGCTTTTAGCTTGTTCCCCAGTTTGTTTGGGTTAGAGGGTGAACATGGAAGAGAGGATTAACAGAATGTGTGTCTACCCCCTCCCCCTCAATCATAGAAAGGGGAGCCTCTAAGGCCTGGAAGAACAGGGCCACTCTATGTTCTGACCGAGGCTTCCCAAAAACCATGAAGCCGACTCCTCGTCCTGATAAAACCACTTTTATTTAGTTCAAAAGGAATTCCTCTCCAGCAAAGTCCCGGCCAACAGTCTTTTAAGAGATTTCACAACTGCAGACCTTGATCAGGCTTGGAGAGCTGCCAGGCCGATATCTTCCAAACTCCATGCTGTAGCAGCAATTCCTTGGCAAGAAGTCAGGAACGGATCTTCACCCGAATGGATTGAACTCATTGTCTCCTGCAAACTCCACTCCCTTTTTGCTCCTCTTTTATTCCCTATGGGAGGGGCCATTCACCGTCCACCTGTGGCTTTACTCCCGAGTCAGTCTTTATTCCTTAGCTGTTCCCTTCGTCTGGCAACTCTGCACTTGCGCACACTAGGAACAGGCTCCAGCCGTTCGTCTGCCTCACTGATGTCTGACTCTGAAGGCAGCTGATAACTGGCATACGGCCCTGGACCCCTCTCTGCCTCCGACACAGAGCCCTTACCAGAGCCTTCCCCAGACTCCAGACTGGCCCAGGTTCCTCCCCAACCTCCTCACTGTCTGAGTCTACCGCCAGCTCTGCTGGCGGGCCACAACACTTTAGGATTCCTCTAACTTTTGCCTTCCGATGATCCACGGCTTCTACTTCGATCAGGCAGCAGAAATTCTTTTGCACTAAAATATTATTTCCCTCCTTGCACGGGACAGCCATTTTGCAGACATCTTTGTCCTCTATTTACTCTGAGTAGACCTATCGGGCTTGGCTATGCCCTGCTGAAACTCCCTGCCATGACCTCTTCGGGCAATCGTGCTTCCACCTAGAGCCGTTCTAAAATAGCCAGAACAAGGACAAGCTTTGCACTACCCCCTCACTCGCCTTGCCTGTTGTGGTCCACCAGCGGCCAGTGCAGCTGGCAGCAGATTCGGACAGTGAGGAAGTTGGGGAGGAACATGGGACAGTCCTGGAGACTGGGGAAGGCTCGGACGAGGGCTCTGCATCAGAGGCAGAGAGGGGGCCAGTGCCATCTGGGAGTTATGTGCTGCCTCCAGAGTTGGACAAGAGCGAGGCAGAGGGGGAGCCTGTTCCCAGTGCGCACATGCGCAGAGCTGCGAGAAGGCAAGAACAGTAAAGAAAAAAGGGACAACTCGGGAGTAAGGCTTGGAGGTGATTGGCCCCTCCCATAGGACATAAAAGAGGAGCAAAGGCACATGAGCCTTTGCAGGAAGCAACTTTGTTCATGCTGGTTGGTTTAAATTCTGAAGCTCTGTTTTGATTCTTTGCTCCGCGTGACCTTGCAAGCTAATTGCCATTAGGTCTTTGGCAGCGTTTCAAGGAAGATAAAAGTTGGGTGTTTATCAGCCTTATCCCGAAAGACTTTGACAGACTGCTCTCGGACTCTTTACAAACTATTTGTGACTCATTACGGGCTGTGAATGAACATAATTCATAGCCTTTGAAATAAAAAAAGGGGTTTGGGGACTACGTGTGTGCTTTTTACTGTATCAGGAAGCCTAGATCAGAACATTGCCCATTGTCTCCGCTGGCAGGGGCAGCTGGTAGTTGTAGCTACCACTCATCCTTCCTTCTGCAGGTGCCCCGTGGGCTACTCTGGCCTCTCCTGCGAGCAGTGCGAGCCTCACTTCAAGAGAGTCTCCGGCGGCCCCTACCTGGGCATCTGTTCCGGCTGCAGCTGCCATGGCCACTCCACCTCCTGCGACCCCTTCTCGGGATACTGCCTGGTGAGTGGCTCAGCAGCAGGACTTGGGGAGGGGCAGGGTGGGCCCTAAAGTTTGGGGGTGCTCCAAAACAAGCTTTAGACTTAGGGTGTGCCGACTGGAGAACCTAGGGCAGTGATGGCTAACCTTTTTGTTGTCACGTGCCGAGAGCTCGTGTGCACCCGCTCCTGCACCCATAATGCAATGTTAATGTGGCACACACACACACCGTGCGCCCCAGGTTGGTGCAGGAGGTCCCCTGTGCCTTTTATGGGGCCTGGAAGGCCTCCTGCATCAACCTGGAAGCCAAAATGGGGCGTGGGAGGGGCGTGCAAGACTCCAAAATGCAATGCAACTACCCTCCCACACATACGCGCTAGAGACCTGAAGACCAGTTGGCTGGTGGGAGGTGTGCTGGTGGAGCTGGGCTGGGACGATGGCTGGGGTGCCCACAGAGAGGGCTCTACGTGCCACCTATGGCAGGCATGCCGTAGGTTCGCCATCACGGACCTAGGGGTACGGCTGGGAAACTTTTCAAGCAGCAAAGCCTGTCCTACAAGCGCCATGGCAGCGGAGTGGTTAGAATGTGGTATTGCAGACTAATTCTGCCGACTGCCAGCAGTTCGATTCTCACCGGCTCAAGCTTTCCATCCTTCTGAGGTTGGAAAATTAAGAACTCAGATTGTTGGGGATAAGATGCTGACTTTGTAAACCACTTAGAGAGGGCTGTAAACAGTGGCGGGAATCAAATCATTTAACAACAGGTTCTGTGGGCGTGGCTAGGTGGGCATGGCTTGGTACTGTGCAGTGGGGGTTAATTGCTTCGGCAGGCCGTAGTTTGAGGATCCCTGCTCTAAGGCACCAGCCAAGGTGTGTGAGGCTAATAAGTAGTGGCTGGGCAGGGCAGGGCGGGGCCAGCCAGCAATTTAACAACCGGTTCGGCTGAAGTGGTGTGAACCGGTTGAATACCACCACTGACTGTAAAGCATTGTGAAGCGGCATATAAGTGCCCTTGCTAAGTGGTGGCGTTGCATTGTTTGGTGCGCGGGGCAAAACAAATTAAGATTTGCAAAACTGAGACACAGATATCCACCCCAAATCCTTTTACTCCTCTGTCATTTCCCAACCCTCTTCCCAAAACACTTCCCCTTTTCTTGGTGTGCCACCCCCCCAAATGCATCTATATGGAGTTCGGGCATCTCCAGGGCATGAAACTTCGACGAGGTCCCAGATCTAAAAGGCAATGGTTCTTGGACCGGAGCAGAGTTCTAACCTCTCATGGGCCCCTCCTCCTCTCTCTTCCTTCAGAACTGCCAGCACAACACTGAAGGGCCACGATGCGACAAATGCAAGCTGGGCTTCTTTGGTGATGCCACCCAGGCCACCCCGGCGGCGTGCCGGCCTTGCCCATGCCCGTACACCGAAGCTCCGCGCAGGTGAGGAAAGGGAGGGGTTGTTTAGGGGGTGGAGTGTTTGGGCCAGCTCGTACTCTCTGCCCAGATTTCTGTACTGCGCCACGATGGTGCAGTGGTTAGAATGCAGCACTGCAGGCTACTTCTGCCGGTTGCCGGCTGCCTGCAATTTGGCAGTTCGAATCTCACCAGGCTCATGGTTGACTCAGCCTTCCGTCCTTCCGAGGTGAGTAAAATGAGGACCCAGATTGTTGGGGGCAAGAGGCTGACTCTGTAAACCACTTAGAGGGGGCTGTAAAGCACTGTGAAGCGGTATATAAGTCTAAGGGCTATTTGCTATCTTCTTTCCCTCCTTCCCAGTGGTTAGAATGCGGTATTGCAGGCTAACTCTGCCCAATGCCAACAGTTCGATCCTGATTGGCTGCAGGTTGACTGAGCCTTCCATCCTTCAGAGGCTCACTCTGTAAACTGCTTAGAGAGGAATTTAAAGGCACTGTGAAACGGCATATAAGTCTAAGTGCTATGGCTATTGAATGTTGTCCCCCCCCCCCTCGCTCGAGGAAAGAAAACTAAACTCTCAGGGCCTGAGAAAAGCCAGGTTCCCTTCCTTCCATCATATACACACCTTTCCACAGCCATCTTCAGGTGCTGCACTGGTGCAACCTCTGCACTTTGAGTGAGCTGCACCAGTGGGGCTCGCCGGAGGCCAGGCAGAGCTCCCTGGCAGCCCAGCCTTATGGCGCTTTCCCTCTGGCAGGTTTTCCAACTCCTGCTTCTTGGATACGGACAGACAGGCGACCTGCGATGCCTGCTTCCCGGGCTACACCGGACGCCGCTGTGAAAGGTAACAGGCACAGAGCTCTTGCCTCTTGCCCCACCCCAGGAGTGTGGGGCTGCAGCAGCTCTGTTGTGCTAAGGTGCGTGGGGAGGGGGGATGAGGTTATGGCCAGGTGACATATCCGAGGGAGGAAATGGTGGGATTCAAATTTTTTTACTACTGGTTCTGTGGGCGTGGCCTGGTAGGTGTGGCATGGCTTGATGAGTGTGGCAGGGGAAGGATACTGCGAAATCTCCAGTCCCTCCCCACTCCAGGGGAAGGATACTGCAGAATCCCCATTCCCTCCCCACTCCAGGGGAAGGATACTGCAGAATCCCCATTCCCTCCCCACTCCAGGGGAAGGATACTGCAGAATCCCCATTCCCTCCCCACTCCAGGGGGAGGATACTGCAAACTCCCCATTCCCTCCCCACTCCAGGGGAAGGATACTGCAAACTCCCCATTCCCTCCCCACTCCAGGGGAAGGATACTGCAAAATCCCCATTCCCTCCCCACTCCAGGGGAAGGATACTGCAAACTCCCCATTCCCTCCCCACTCCAGGGGAAGGATACTGCAGAATCCCCATTCCCTCCCCACTCCAGGGGAAGGATACTGCAAAATCCCCATTCCCTCCCCACTCCAGGGGAAGGATACTGCAGAATCCCCATTCCCTCCCCACTCCAGGGGAAGGATACTGCAAAATCCCTCTTCCCTCCCCACTCCAGGGGAAGGATACTGCAAATCCCCATTCCCTCCCCACTCCAGGGGAAGGATACTGCAAACTCCCCATTCCCTCCCCACTCCAGGGGAAGGATACTGCAAAATCCCCATTCCCTCCCCACTCCAGGGGAAGGATACTGTAAAATCTCCATTCCCTCCCCACTCCAGGGGAAGGATAGTGTAAAATCTCCATTCCCTCCCAATCCAGGGGAAGGATACTGCAAAATCCCCATTCCCTCCCCACTCCAGGGGAAGGATACTGCAAAATCCCCATTCCCTCCCCACTCCAGGGGAAGGATAGTGTAAAATCTCCATTCCCTCCCAATCCAGGGGAAGGATACTGCAAAATCCCCATTCTGTCCCGATCAGCTGGAGACTCGGGAGGCAGAGAATAGATGGGGCAGGGCCAGCCAGAGGTGGTATTTGCCAGTTCTCTCAACTACTTAAAATTTCTGCTACCAGTTCTCCAGAACTGGGCAGAACCTGCTGAATACCACCTCTAGAGGGAGGGCTTTCCTTTCGAGATGGGGGTGGTGGTGGCCTCTGATTGGCCTTGTCCATCCCTGCTCTTTCCAGGTGTGCTCCTGGCTACAAAGGCAACCCCATCCAGCCAGGCGGGAAGTGTGTGCCGATTGGAGGAGAAACCGAGATTCCAGGTAACCTCCTTGGGATCCCAAAGGGCTATTTCAAAGTCCCTGAAGGCCCAGCGGGACTGAACGCCCTCAAGGAGAGGGGGTGGGATGTCGAGAAAGCCTTCGTCCTGCTGGTATGAAATTTCTGCTTTTATTCCGGCTGTTCTTGTTGCCCCATCTGGGAGCAAACCCTTCTCCTGGAGACCGGCTCCTTGGCCTCCCCATCCTCCACAGCCAGCCTCAAATCCCACAGAGGGGTAGTGTCAGGGTGTGCACAGTGTGACTACTATTTTGAGACAACCCAGGAGCAAAATACAGTACACAGAGGTTTTGTCTTTCAAATTGTGGTTTATATACAGGACTTACATATACCTATATACACGTCTTAGGCAAATACCAGGCAATCAATCAATCTTCAACTCTACATGGAGAACTGTAAGATTTTGTTGCTTAAACTCAAATCCAGAAGCACACACAGATAACCGATGCAGCAGGATTCCTTCACTTCTATATATACATAAGAATAGATGAATCAATGTACAATACCAACAGGTGGTTTTCCCAAGTAAACACAAGGTAGGAGAGTTACAGGCAAACACAAGCCGTTAGCTCCATTTCAGCAGACAAGCCCAGACAGACTGCTTGTTTACTTCTCAGAGCAACAGACTGCTTAAGTTTCTGTTTCAATTCTTTGCACAGATTCAGCTCTGTTTAAGCTCCCATTGGCTGACTTAGTTGCTATGCCTATTTATCGGCTGACCTCATTCCCATGTCTCTCCCAGTCATGAATATTTTAACAAGAACCACAATGGAGATAGAACACGAGGAGAGAGAGACACCCTCACATAGCCTCCCTTTTATTTGTTTGTTTGTTTGTTTGTTTGTATGTATGTATGTATGTATGTATGTATGTATGTATGTATGTATGTATATATTTGTGTTACAACCCCTGGTATGCCCAAATATGGGAGGGAACTCACTACTCCCCCTTTCTGTCTATCGGCTCACTGCAGGAGACCATCCAGGCAGAAAACCATATTTTTAATGTTTTTATATTTGTGTTGTATTTGTCCTGATAAATAAATAAAGGGAGACTAGTATAGATCTATTTCAAGCTATTTAGCTCTCATCAGCTAGCCATACCCTTACTGGGATTCGAACAGTTGATAAGGAGGAGAGCCTGTGGCTTACTGGCTAATACATCCGCCTAATATGTAATACAGCCCAGGTTCGAATCCCAGTAAGGGTATGGCCAGCTGATGAGAGCTAAATAGCTTGAAATAGATCTATACTAGTCTCCCTTTATTTATTTATCAGCACAAATTCAACATTCATACATATACATACATACATATATACATATACATATACATATACAGTTTCTTAAAGTGATAGTAACCCTTCTGACTCATCCTCATGTCATCATCTCGGTTTATAGCCTTTAAAGCAGCTGGTCAGCTATTAAATTGTCATTACCCTGACAGGTAGTGTAAACTAGGCCGGCCCTGAAGGAGGTGCCTTGTCTCTCTCTCTCTCTCTCTGTCTGTAGGGAAGGAGGTCATCTGTGACGAGCGAGGGGGCAGGAAGGCCTCAGATGGGGGCTGCCGCTGTAAGGTAAGAGGATGGCACTGGGGGATGGAGCATCGCCTTAGGAAAGGAGGCAGTTTGCTGCGCGCGCACACAAACACCCACACATCCACACCCAGCTCTTCCTCAAGAGGTTGGTACCTCTGGAATAGTGAAGTGGATTTGTGGTTCAGCCAAATGAAAAGGGGGGGCTTCTGTATTTGGACTTTGGATGCTGAAATTCCAAATGTGTATATACGTGCAAGCACACACCAGTCCCACTTCAGGAAAGAGCTGTGCCGAGCCAATCTTGTCCTCTGGGTCCTTGTTTCCTTTTCGAACGTCTGAATCCAAGAGGGCGTGAGATTAAAATATTAGAAAGGGTTTGGCGCTGCAGAGTAGAAATCTGCTTGGCAGAACCCAGTGGTGGGATTCAGCCAGTTCGCACCTATTTGGGACACCTGTTGTTAACTTTCTAAGCAGTTTGGAGAACCGGTTGCTGGAAGAAATCTCCTTTTGTTTTTTCCCCACTTTACAGGGCTAATCCTGTAAGGAAGGCAGGAAGGAAACATTCTGTTGTTTCTAGCCTAATCTTTGTTGTCCTACTTACAGAAACCGCCTCTCCGGTTAACCCTCATTACATTGTAACAGCTCGGCGAAATGCCCATCGACCTGCGTGGCCACACACACAGGGACGTGCAGTCAGGGGAGGCAGGGGAGGCAGAGCCTCACCGCTCTCATCATGAAAATAAAAAAAAGGGGGGAAAGGCGCTGAGAAGCCTTCCGCACACGTGGTCGGGAATGGGACCACGTGTGCAGGAGGCTCCTCTAGCCTCAGCCTCCCTCCTGCACACATGGGCCCATTCCCCGCCTTCCTAAGTCAACATGAAGGGGACCGCGGAGCGTGAGCTGCGGTCCCGCGGAGCGTGCTCCGTGGTCCCCTTCATGTTGACTCAGGAGTCAGGAAGGAGGGGAATGGGACTACGTGTGCAGGAGGCTGAGGCAGCTTCAGCCTCCTGCACACGTGGTCCCATTCCCCGCCTTCCTGAGTCAACATGAAGGGGACCACGGCTCACGCTGATGACGTCACCAGCCTCACCAGCCATAAACCTCACCGCACGTCACTGCACACACACATGGTCACATGACCATCGCTCCCCGCCTACCCAGCTGCTCATTAGGGCAGAGAACTGGTCGTTAAATCGTTTCAATCCCACCACCGGCAGTACCCAGTGGTGGGATTCAGCCGGTGTAACAACCAGTTCACTTCACACACGTGCACATTGCATTTGAAATCAGCACTAAATCTGACCTTTTCCGGCAGCTTGGGTGAGTAAAACAGCTGAGACGCAGCAATCCGTTCTGCCGCGCCAATCAGCTGGACCTCAAACAAAGGAAATATAGGATGGAATAGAGCAGGGGCATGTGGGCGGGGCTAACTGATCGCTGGAACGACCGGTTTGCCCGAACTAATCTGAACTGGCTGAATCTCACCCCTGGCATAACCCCCTCATTCTGGGGAGGTGGTCCAGGGGGGAATTCCCGGAGTGTGGAAAGGCTGACGGGGAGCCAACACAAGCAGGCTGCTTGGCTTAAGGTGGCTGGGTGACCTCAGCCATTCCCGTTTGGCAGCCAGGGTTTAGGGCGGAGGCTGTTTACAGAGCCGGCCACTGTTTTGGCACCCCATGTGAACCGTCTCTCTCTCTTCTCCCTCTTTCTTCCCTCTCCCTCTCTCCTCTCTCTCTCCCTCTCTTTCTCTTTTCTCTCTCTCCCGCTCCCTTGCTCTCCCTTTCCATCTCCCTCTCTCTCTTCTCTCTCCCTCCCTCTCTTCTCTCTCCCTTTCCCTCTCCCCCCTCTCTCTTCTCTCTCTCCTTCTCTTTCTCTTTTCTCTCTCTCCCTCTCCCTTGCTCTCCCTTTCCCTCTCTCTTGCCCTCCCTCACTGTCTTCTCTCTCCCTTTCCCTCTCCCCCTCCCTCCCCTCTCTCTCTTCTCTTTCCCTTTCCCTCTCCTTCTCTCTCTATTCTCTCCCTCCCTCCCTCCCTCCCTGTCCCTCTTTCTCTTTTCTCTCTCTCTCTCCCTCTCCCTCGCTCTCACTTTCCTTCACTCTCTCCCTCCCCCTTCTCCCCCCTCTATTCCCTCTCTCTCTCTCTCTCTCTCCCGCTCTCTTTCTCTCTCTCCCTCTCTCCAGCCCAACGTCCAAGGGCGATCGTGTAATGAGTGTGCCACGGGCAGCTTCCACCTGAGCCACGGGAACCCCGAGGGTTGTCTCCGCTGCTTCTGCATGGGGGTCTCACGCCAGTGCGCCAGCTCCTCTTGGAACAGAGATCAGGTAGAGCACTTGGGGCGGATTCCTTCAAGGAGTGGGGGAGGGGAACGGGCACCCCCAGGAAGGCACAACACTGAAGTTTCCTCCGAAGCCCTTTCTGCAATTGATCCCCCCAACTTTGCTCCTGGCTCTAGGTGCAGCTGGCTCATGAGGATGCCCAGAGAGGGCAGTTCAGTCTTGCCAACTCCGCCAACACCCGGACGGTCAGCGAAGGGATCAGCTTTACAGGGGGCTCGGAGCTCACCTTCTCTTCCTTCCACATTCTGCCACGGGATGTCTACTACTGGTTGCTGCCCGAGCGCTTCAGGGGAGACAAGGTGCCCTGGGGGGGATGAGAAGGGCGGGACAGGGGTTCAGATGCCGGGTGGGATCTGTTGTGACCTGCCAGCGGCCAGTGGAGCTGGTGGCAGATTTGGACAGTGAGGAGGTTGGGGAGGAACATGGGCCAGTCCTGGAGTCTGGGGAAGGCTCTGTGTCGGAGGCAGAGAGGGGTATGCCAGTTATCAGCTGCCTTCGAAGTCAGACATCAGTGAGGCAGAAGAACTGCTGGAGCCTGTTCCCAGTGTGCGCATGCACAGAGTTGCCAGACGAAGGGAACAGCTAAAGAATAGGGGTCGACTTGGGAGTAAGGCCACAGGTGGACAATGAATGGCCCCTCCCAGAGGAAATAAAAGAGGGGTGAAAGGGGAGTGGAGCTTGCAGGAGACCATTAGTTCGCTTCATTGGTTCCTGACTCTCCGAGACTCCTGGCCAAGTTCTGCAGATATCAACCTGGCAGCTCTCCAAGCCAGATAAGGTCCGTGACCGTAAATCCTCCCTCGAAAAACTTTGCTGGATGTGAATGAGCAGAATTCACAGTCAATTAATAAAAGGGGTTTTTGTCGGGACAAGGAGTTTGCTTCAGGCTCTTGGGGAGCCTCGCTCAGAACCCTCCAGACTGTTAGATTGTTCTTTAAGTGACTTCTACAGATGCCCAGAGTTGTTGGTTACAAGATGGGCATCAAATAAGTTTCATGATAAAAATAAACGCAGGCAGTCCTCGACTTACAACAGTTGTTGTAAGTTTAGCAACCATTCGAAGTTACAACAGCGCTAAAAAAGTGACTTATGACCGGTTTTCGCATTGACGACCATTGCAGTACCCTCATGATCGAAATTCCTACTCTTGGCGACTTAGCTCCTATTTATGACGGTCACAGCGTCCCTGGGGTCATGTGATTTCCCCCTTTTGCGGCCTCCTGACGAGCAGAGCCCATGGGGAAATCCACCAGACTCGCTGAACCACCGCGCGACTCGCTTCCCGGCCGTCGCGATTCAAACGATGACAAGAACGGGCCCGTAAAATGGTCAAGGCTCACTTGAGAAGCGTTTCATTTGGCAAAATTGGGGCTCTGTTGGGGGGAGGGTCATACCTGGGGGGGCTACCTGTACAGAGTTCAATCCTGGGGCTCCCCCCCGGTGGAAGAGTTTGAGGGGCAACCAGCGGCGAGACTGATCTCTGCTCCATCCCCAGGTGACCTCGTACGGCGGAGAGCTACGCTATACCATCAGCCACGATGCCTACCCCGGCTCCCCTCTGCTGCGTGACCAGGCCGACGTTGTGATCCAGGGAAACGGCATTTTCTTGGAACACGTGGCTACCAGCACCCCTCTGCCCGGGGAGCCAACCACCTTCGCCGTGCCCTTCCGGGAGGTGAGAACCTAACCTGGCAGGAAGTAGCCTTCAATTCAGGTTTCGGCTGCTATGGGTTCGCCCCGATTCAGGAGAACCCGTAGCTAACGTTATGGCCGGTTCGGAGAACCTCCACATCCCACCCCTTTCTGGGTCTGCCCTGCCCCTCCCATCTCTACCCTCCCAGGAGTCACCATGCGGCCTGTTTCGGATGCAAGGTGTGCAGGGCCTATGCGGAGGCTTGGGGAGAGGGGAAACGGGACTACCGGAAGTTCCGGAAGTCTGGAAACGGGCTCGTTCCGGCGTCCGGAGGGCCTCTGGAGCCTGGGGGAGGAGGTTTTCACCCTCCCAGAGGCTCAAGGAAAGTCGCCACGATGCAAAAAAGATGTGGAGACTCTAGAAAGAGTGCAGAGAAGAGCAACAAAGAGGATTAGGGGACTGGAGACTAAAACATATGAAGAACGGTTGCAGGAACTGGGTATGTTTAGCTTAAGAGAAAGAAGGACTAGGGGAGACATGATAGCAGTGTTCCAATATCTCAGGGGTTGCCACAAAGAAGAGGGAGTCAAGCTATTCTCCAAGGCACCTGAGGGTAGAACAAGAAGCAATGGGTGGAAACTAATCAAGGAGAGAAGCAACTTAGAACTGAGGAGAAATTTCCTGACAGTGAGGGCAATTAATCAGTGGAACAGAAGTTGCCTCCAGAAGTTGTGAATGCCCCAACACTGGAAGTCTTTAAGAAGATGTTGGATAGCCATCTGTCTGAAACGGTGTAGGGTTTCTTGCCTAGGCAGGGGGTTGGACTAGAAGACCTCCAAAGTCCCTTCCAACTCTGTTATTGTATTGTATAAAGTCTCAGGAGCTTGGGGAAGGCCGAAAACACCCTCCCCCCCCGTGGTGCAGGAGGATGACTAGGCCACACCCACCATGGCCACACCCACCCAGCAACCAAAGAACCCATTGCTAAAAATTTTGAAGCCCGCCCCTGCTTAGATTCTACCTGAGCCTTCGCTCTACCTGCCCAGCCAAAGATGGGGACTCTCTGTGGAAAATGGAGTGTGTCTGTGTGTGTGTGTGTGTGTGTGTGTGTGTGAGTTCTCATTCCCCCACTTTGAGGGGAGGTCTGGTGGCTCAGTGGCTGAGACGCTGAGCTTGTCGATCAGAAAGTTCGGCGGTTCGAATCCCTAGCGCTGCGTAACGGACTGAGCTCCCACGACTTGTCCCAGCTCCTGCCAACCTAGCTGTTTGAAAGCACGTAAAAAATGCAAGTAGAAAAATAGGAACCACCTTTGGTGGGAAGGGAACAGCGTTCCGTGCGCCTTCGGGAGTTGAGTCACGCCGACCACATGACCACGGAGACGTCTTCGGACAGCGCTGGCGCTTCGGCTTTGAAACGGAGATGAGTACCGTCCCCTAGAGTCGGGAACGGTTAGCACGCATGTCATTTTCGGCTCTAGGTAGCAAAAGGCAGCCTTCACACGCACACAGACACCAATCTTCTCTTTTAGCAAGCCTGGCGCCGTGCCGATGGGCAGAATGCCACCCGGCAGCACCTCCTGATGGCGCTGGCTGACATCGATGTTTTCATGATACGGGCCTCCTACGCCGAGCGGCCTTCCGAGACCAGGTAGGAGGGCCTGGGGGGTGAAAGAGGTCCTGAATTGTGCCAGACAGGAGGGAGTCAGGGGGCTGGTGGGTGGGGGGGTAAATCTTTTTTTATTACATATTTTAACATATTTTATAAACAAAGTGTTGTCAGGATTTCCCCCCCTTTACATCTCCTGTTATGCATAATTCATTTTACATCCTATTTTCATTTCACATTCATCTTATTTTCATTCCATATTTTCCAGCTTCTTAATATATAAACAGTATCGTTATTTGCCTCTCCAGATTATCCAAATTTCGCATAATAATAATAATAATAATAATAATTTGGATTTATTAGCCGCTCCCTTTCCAAGTAGGACTCGGGGCGGCGTACAATGGAGCATAAAACATAAAAGATATATAACAGCACATAAACATACATAAATACAAAACACACATACACGCATACACGGAGGAGGTAACAAATTTCATCATTTAGACAGCTAAAATTCAGCATTAAAATACCCCAAATTGTAAAAACCCAATATGCAATTAAGAATTAATATTTAAAGACAATTTAAAAAACAGTTAGGAGGAATAAGAGAAATTACGATTGAGCCAGGCCAGATAATTGAAAGAGGTGGGTCTTCAGCTGTACACGGAAGGAGCGGAGATCGGAAGTAATCCTGATGTCACGGGGGAGGTCATTCCACAGGGCTGGGCCCATCACAGAGAAGGCTCTGCTCCTGGGTGTCGCCCCCCGGCACTGTTTGGCGGACGGCACCCGGAGAAGTCCCTCTCTGTGTGAGCGAATTGGTCGTAGGGATGTGTGGGGCAGGATGCGATCCTGCATATAACTAGGCCCTGTGCCATGAAGCGCTTTAAAGATCATAATCAAAACCTTGAAACGCACTCGGTAGACCACAGGAAGCCAGTGCAGCTCGCGCAGGAGAGGTGTTACAGGGGAGTATCTAGTCCTCCCCATAATCACCCGCGCGGCCGCGTTCTGGACCAACTGTAGTCTCCGAGTGCATCTCAAGGGAAGCCCCATGCATCTCGTTTCCATCTATTATTCTGTTTTACTATCAATGACACATCACCTGGAGTTTCATTTTATCTAGCAAACATTTCACTGAGTTGATCCTCCACAATTAATATGATTGCTCTGTTTCCCCCGCTTCATATTATCTATATGCCATTGGCTATATTTACCACATTTCATTGCATTCTAGGGGTAGATTCTTTTCCTCCCTTCCTCCTTTCAACCATTTTCCCTCAGAAATTTCACTTCTCTTATATTCTCTTCTCTCCACCCATTGGCCCAGCAATGTTTTTCCCTTAATACAATAATACAATACAATAGTAGAGTTGGAAGGGACCTTGGAGGTCTTCTAGTCCAACCCCCTGCCTAGGCAGGAAACCCTATACCGTTTCAGACAAATAGCTATCCAACATCTTCTTAAAGACTTCCAGTGTTGGGGCATTCACAACTTCTGGAGGCAACTTCTGTTCCACTGATTCATTGTTCTCACTGTCAGGGAATTTCTCCTCAGTTCTAAGTTGCTTCTCTCCTTGATTAGTTTCCACCCATTGCTTCTTGTTCTGCCCTCAGGTGCTCTGGAGAATAGCTTGACTCCCTCTTCTTTGTGGCAACCCCTGAGATATTGGAAGACTGCTATCATGTCTCCCCTAGTCCTTCTTTCTCTTAAGCTAGACATACCCAGTTGCTGCAACCGTTCTTCATACTTGTTCTTGTAATGTTCTTGTAATTTCAATACCTTGTTCTTGTAATTTCTATATTTTTTTTCCTTTCCAAGCTTTTTTCTCCTTTATAATTCTATTGTTTTAGTACCTTCCCCTAGTTTTTTTTCCTCCCATCTTTCCCTATAAATCCCACCTTTGCTAATTAATTTTTCCTATTTGGGGGCCACATCCGCCTTTTGGTGTGTAACTGTAAATCCCAGTAAAATTATCAACAGTACTTGCTCAATAGTAGAAACTGGGAGAGGGATCTTGGAATCCTAGTGGACAACCATTTAAATAGGAGCCAGCCGTGGGCAGCAGCTGCCATAAAAGCCGAAATAGTTCTAGGCTGCATCAACAGAGGGATAGAATCAAGATCATGAGAAGGGTTAATACCACTTTATAAGGCCCTGGTAAGGCCACACTTGGAATACTGCATTCAGTTTTGGTCGCCACGATGTAGAAAAGATGTGGAGACTCTAGAAAGAGTGCAGAGAAGAGCAACAAAGATGATTAGGGGACTGGAGGCTAAAACATATGAAGAACGGTTGCAGGAACTGGATATGTTTAGCTTAAGAGAAAGAAGGACTAGGGGAGACATGATAGCAGTCTTCCAATATCTCAGGAGTTGCCACAAAGAAGAGGGAGTCAAACTATTCTCCAAGGCACCTGAGGGTAGAACAAGAAGCAATGGGTAGAAACTAATGAAGGAGAGAAGCAACTTAGAACTGAGGAGAAATTTCCTGACCGTTAGAACAATGAATCAGTGGAACAACTTGCCTCCAGAAGCTGTGAATGCTCCAACACTGGACGTCTTTAAGAAGATGTTGGATAGCCATTTGTCTGAAGTGGTGTAGGGTTTCCTGCCTAGGCAGGAGGTTGGACTAGAAGATCTCCAAGGTCCCTTCCAACTCTGCTTTTGTATTGTATCTAAGTATTTTTCTTTTTCGATCTCTTCTTGTTCTTCATTTAGTCCCTGAATTGTGCCAGGCGGGAGGGAGCCAAGGAGCTGGGGGGGTGGGGTTGATGGCTCATTAGCCATTCCTGCCTTTCTCCAAGCAGGAACCCGTGGTCATAACTTGCTTTCTTCTGACAGGATCTCTGACATCCACATGGACGTGGCAGTACCACACTCCACAGGCCTCAACCCAGCCCCCGAGGTAGAGGATTGCACTTGCCCGCCCGGGTATCGAGGGCCCTCCTGCCAGGTAAGCAGGCTGGTGGGGAGCGGGCATTACCCCTTGAGCCTATGGGCATACATAGAGGACTATCTAGGTCCGTGATGGCGAACCTATGGCATGCGTGCCCAAAGTCGCAAACGAAGCCATGTCACGTGCGACCTTGCCTGTTTGTGGTTTCTGGCGCAGATGCATGTACGATGATCAGCGTGTGTGGCAATGCCAAAAACCGGGGCCAGCTGATTTTCAGGTGTGCATGCATGCCAGAACCTGGAAGTTTGGCTTTTCCGGAGGGCAAGCCCTTCACGTGCACGGCAGTGCCGAAAACCAGCCTGCGCATGCATGCCAGCCATCTGATTGCCTGGCGCACATGGGTGGTTGAACCCGGAGGTTCAGCTTTTTCGGAGCCCGTCCTGATCAGCACACCCATGCGCATGTAACGAGGCTGGGGAAAGCACTCAGCCAGTGGGGCGGACCAAAGGCCCATCGGATCGCCTTTCCCTCTGCTGTATATATGTGTGTGTGTGGTGTGTGTGTGTTTGTGTGTGTCATGTGTGTGTTGTATTTGTGCTGATAAATAAATAAAGGGAGACTAGTTTAGATCTATTTCAAGCTATTTAGCTCTCATCAGCTAGCCATACCCTTATTTGGGCATACCAGGGGTTGTAACACAAATACATATATGTGTGTGTGTGTATGTATGTATGTATGTATTTGTGTTACAACCCCTGGTATGCCAAAATATGGGAGGGAGCTCACTACTCCCCCTTTCTGTCCTTCGGCTCATTACAGAAAACCATCCAGGCAGAAAACCATATTTTTATTTTTAATGTTGCCTTTTTATATTTGTGTTGTATTTGTGCTGATAAATAAATAAAGGGAGACTAGTATAGATCTATTTCAAGCTATTTAGCTCTCATCAGCTAGCCATACCCTTACTCAGGTTCAAGCCCAGGTTCAAATCCCAGTAAGGGTATGGCTAGCTGATGAGAGCTAAATAGCTTGAAATAGATCTATACTAGTCTCCCTTTATTTATTTATCAGCACAAATACTATATATATATATATATATATATATATATATATATATATGATAAACAAAACCAAAACAACACAACACATACAAAAAACTTTCCTCAATTTCGTCAAGCATGTCGTTTGGTTACAGGTTTTTGTGCACCAATTTTTACAATTAGAAATAAAATCACTGGTTGTCCATCAAACATGACTAAATACATCACTATCATTGAGCATGTATGTATCAATTATTCATGACATCATCATTAGTCCATTTAACATACAAGAATTTTTCCAGTATAACATGATCACTGCTTACAATTATACATAACGTTCAAGTCATCCCACTCTTATACATTAGATTCATTATTGTCCTTTATATATCATATGATCAAGCACTCTATTTCATAAGAAAAAAGAAAAAAAACTTTCATAACAATGACTATGACTTTCTAGTAATACATAGGTAAACAATTTCATGTCCAAGTTTTTTTGTCTAACCAAAAACAAACAAAAGCAAAACAACACATACAAAAAAACTCTCCTCAATTTCGTCAAGCATGTCGTTTGGTTACAGGTTTTTGTGCATCAATTTTTACAATTAGAAATAAAATCACTGGTTGTGCATCAAACATGACTAAATACATCACTATCATTGAGCATCCTGTGTTCAAGTTACCATTACTAATCCTTCATTTCAAACAAACCTTATTTCCTTAAATCCTTAATTATCTATTAAGCGTAGCAAAAAAGAAAAGAAAAACTTTCATAGCAATGACTATGACTTTCTAGTGATACATAGGTAAACAATTTCCAAGTTTTTTTCTCTAACCATTGGTAAAACAAATCCCATACCTTATAAAATTGCTCGTCCTCTTGCTCTCTAATTACAAATGTAAGCTTACCTATTTCAGCACGTTCCATTATTTTCCGAATAGTTTCCTCCTCTGTTGGTACTTTCCCATTTTTCCAGTTTTTTGCAAATACAATTCTAGCAGCTGTTAAAGACATTTACCATCAAATATTTCAAGTCTTTGTCGTAAGTTTTCTGGTATGATTCCCAATAAAAAAACTTCTGGTTTTAAGTCTATGTGCTTATGTATTATTTTTCTCCAACCACGTGTGGATTTTCCCCTCTGCTGTTGTTGAGCTGCCCCTTCCCTCCTCTGTTGCAGGACTGCGACGTTGGGTACACGCGCAGCACCAGCGGACTCTACTTGGGCACCTGCGAGCCGTGCGGTTGCCACGGGCACGCCACCGAGTGCGACGTGGAGACGGGAGAGTGCCAGGTGGGCAGGCCGCAGGCTGGGAGCAGGAGGGGAGAGTGCCTCCCCGCCGCTCTTGGCAGTGGAAGGAGGGGTCCTGGACTGCTCGGCTCACCCCAGACCGGCAGCCCTTCATTCTCAGTGCTGAGGAGGAGCCTGGGAAACTCCCCCCACCCCCATCCCTTGCTCTCGTGGCTGACCCAGCTTCCTTACCTGCTTCCAGGGCTGCCAGCACCACACCGAAGGGCTCCACTGTGAGCGCTGCCAGCCAGGATTCTACGGGGATGCCCAACACGGGACCCCCAGAGACTGCCAGCCGTGCCCCTGCCACGGACCATCCTCAGCTATCCAGTAGGTGGAACCCATGACCATCGGCAGCCCATTCCTCGCCATGAGAGTCCCGTTGACTTCCTCTTCTTTTGCCCCTGCAGGGAAACGAGGACCTGCTTTGTGGATGCCGACGGAGAGCCGACCTGCGACTCCTGTGCCCCGGGTTACATCGGGCGCCAGTGTGAAAGGTAAGCAGCTGGGCCCTCTGCTGGCATTGGGGAGATCCTGATAGGGGGCTGCCCGTTGGCTTTCAGCTGGCACGGGTCTGGCTCCAGTTTCCGCTTCTTTTCTTTTTTATATATAAAAAGTTTTTAATTTTATTTTAGTTACCGTATTTTTCAGAGTATATGACGCACCGGAGTATAAGACTCAGCAAGGTTTTGAAGAGGAAAATTCTTTTTAAAAGGTTTTGCAGAGTGCAAAACCTTTTTAAAAGAATTTTCCTCTTCAAAACCTTGCTGAGTCTTATACTCCGGTGCGTCATATACTTTGGGGAGTGCAAAACCTCCCCAAAATGGCCCGTTTTTCGCAAAAATGGGCCCATTCCCCCCCACACACAAAAAAGGGCATGAATAGCCTTTAGGGAGCTTGTAGAGTGCTCATGGCGGGTGGGTGGGGTAAAATTGAGCAAAATGCGGGCCATTTTATGCTCATTTCTGCCCTCCCCAGCCCCCAGGAGCAAAAAACAGCCCATTTGTCGTAAAAAAAGGCCTTGGATAGCCTTTAGGAAGCTTATAGAGTGCTCCTGGGGGCTGAGGGTAAAATTGAGAAAATATGGGCCATTATTTGCTCTTTTCTGCCTTCCCCAGCCCCCAGGAGCTCTCTAAAAGCTTCCTAAAGGCTCTGCACGGCCATTTTGCTGAAGGGGCGGGTTTTGGGGGGGGCAAAAAATGCTGTATTCAGCATATAAGACGCACCTAGATTTTCAGCCTCTTTTTTGAGGGAAAAAGGTGCGTCTTATACTCCGAAAAATACGGTACGTAATAAAAAATTCTTTTCTGAACAGAGTGTTGTCCAGATTCCACCTTTGACATTTCCACAAATCCATAATTCATTCTACATTATGTTTCCGTTATTTCCAATTTTAGCCGTATACTTTTCTTCTCATATTTTCCAGTTTCAAATTTTTAACATATATAAATATCCTTTTTTTCCTCTTCTCTTTAGAAATAAATCACCTTATCATTTCTTTTCCATTTCTTTTCTGTTAGCAACGTACGTCTTCAAGTTCAATTTTTATTTAATCAACATTTAACATAATTGCTTTACACATTTAGAAGTATTAATATAGCTCACATACATCCTAAATAATATTATTGCCTTCTTTACAGTATTACATTTCATTCTACTAATTCATACCATTCTGCTAATTTCCTATTCCTAAATTTTCTTTTCTCTTTTTTTCTTTTTATGTGTCTTATATCTTTTCTTCTGAATTTTTTCTATCGCTTTTCAATAGAGTGTTCGGATATCTCCCCCCCAAATTTCTCTTTCCCATCTTCCATTATTTCTTTCTTTATTTTTGGCTAATTTCTTGTTCAGATACCATTTTCCTTTTTTCCTCTCTACTCTCTTTGTGCCTCTAATCTCACTAGTATTGCCCCATTTAGTTTTGCTTTCCATTTCTTTTTCTATCTTGTTAACTTCTAGTTCATTTATGTTACTTGTTCTGTTCTCCTCCTGTCTCCGCTTTCAACAGTTTTTCTGGTTCCTTTTCTACCTCTTTGTTGCCTTTTAGTGTTGCTCGTGCGTTTTTAAACATTTCCAACAATTCCTCAAACATCCCACTTCTTTTCTTAACTGAGCCTGTTCTCTCGGCCCAGGTGTGCTCCTGGATACGTTGGGAACCCCAGCCTGGGTCAATCCTGCACAGGTGAGTTCAGAGGAAAGAGGATGGGGAGGTGATGGGGAGTTGGCCATGTAGACAGGGGAAGCTTCCCTGACAGGATGGAATCAGAACTGGCATGGGAAGGAAGGAAGGAAGGAAGGAAGGAAGGAAGGAAGGAAGGGAATGGGGAGGGAGGGAAGGAAGGAAGAAGAGAGACAAAGAGCGTGGGGAGGAAAGGAGGGGGAGGGAGAGAGAAAAAGGACGAAAGAAAAAAGAAAAGGAGAGAGAGAGAAAGGGACGGAGCAGGAGGGAGGGAGAAAAAGGAAGGAAGGAAAGATGGGAATGGGGAGGGAAGAAAGGAAGGAGAGAAAGAAAGAGAGAGGGGAGGAAAGGAGGGGGAGGGAGAGAGAAAAAGGACGAAAGAAAAAAGAAAAGGAGAGAGAGAGAAAGGGACGGAGCAGGAGGGAGGGAGAAAAAGGAAGGAAGGAAAGATGGGAATGGGGAAGGAGGAAAGGAAGGAAGGAGAGAGAGAGAAATAGTGGGGAGAAAGGGAGGAGGAAGGAGAGAGAAAAAGGAAGGAAGAAAAAAGAGAGAGAGAAAGGGAGGGAGCAGGAGGGAAAGAGAAAAAGGAAGAAAGAAAAAAGGAAGGTAGGGGAGAGAGAGACAGAAAGGGGGAGGGGAGAGGGAAAAAAGGAAGGAAGGGAGAGAAAAGAAAATGAAGGAAGGAGAGGAAGAGGGGGAGGGAGAAAGCGAGGGAAAAAAGGAAGGAAGGAAGAGAAACAAAAAGAAAGACTTTAAGGATGGCACAGAAGGGGGAAAGAACCATCCAGAGTACCCACCAGGCCACAGCCCCCTTTCCTCTCCGCCTCCCTCCAGATCCCGGCTCCCGATGCCATTGCAACCCACACGGCAGCATCAGCCACCGCTGTGATGCCAGCAGGCAATGCCAGTGTAAGGTAGGCAAGGAGAAGGGCAGAGGGGAAGGGGCCTTGTGCTTTCCACCTCCTTCTCTTCCTCCTCATTCCCCCCTTCCTCTGCAGAGGAGTGCTAGCCTGCTCTGCCTCTTGCCCAGCTCCCTCGAACGACATCCCTGCACCCCCGCCCAGGTCTCCAGTCATGCCAGCTTTCCTTTGCTCCCTGCCTCTCCGTCCAGAGCCTGTGTCTGTGTCTGTGTGTATCTTCCTGCTCCCCAGCAGCCCTTTTGCCTCCTTCCAGGACAACGTGGAGGGCCTCTCCTGTGACTCCTGCCGCCCTCACCACTTCCACCTGAGCACGGAGAACCCCCTGGGCTGCCTGCCCTGCTTCTGCATGGGGGTCACCCAGCTATGCACCAGCTCATCCTACTACCGGGACATGGTAAGGCAGCGGTGCCAAAACTCCATTTCACGGAGGGCCGCATCGGGGTTGCATTTGATCTCGGGGCGTCGCCAGTTCAACGTCACTCCTGTTGGGGAGGGGTGCCGGTGGTGCCCCGAGCGCTCTGCCAGCGAAAATGGGCTCTCTCCCGAGCTCCGTTTTCACTGGCAGAGGGTTTGCAGGATACCGTGGCAATCGAAAAGGGAGCTCCGGAGGCCCATTTTTCGCCAGCAGAAGCATCATGGGCTGGTTCTTTGCGGTTTCCAGGGCCAGATCTAAGTACCCCGCAAGCCGCCCACGCCCCCCCGGACCTTGAGTTTGACACCCCTGTGGCAGTGTTGAAATTCAAGTTTTTTAGTACCGGTTCTGTGGGCGTGGCTTGGTGGGCATGGCAGGGGAAGGATACTGCAAAATCTCCATTCCCTCCCCACTCCAGGGGAAGGATACTGCAAAATCCCCATTCGCTCCCCACTCCAGGGAAAGGATACTGCAAAATCTCCATTCCCTCCCCACTCCAGGGGAAGGATGCTGCAAAATCCCCATTCGCTCCCCACTCCAGGGAAAGGATACTGCAAAATCTCCATTCCCTCCCCACTCCAGGGGAAGGATGCTGCAAAATCCCCATTCCCTCCCTACTCCAGGAGAAGGATACTGCAAAATCCCCATTCCCTCTCCACTCCAGGGGAAGGATACTGCAAAATCCCCATTCCCTCCCCACTCCAGGAGAAGGATACTGCAAAATCCCCATTCCCTCTCCACTCCTGGGGGAAGGATACTGCAAAATCCCCATTCCCTCCCCACTCCTGGGGAAAGGATACTGCAAAATCCCCATTCCCTCTCCACTCCTGGGGAAAGGATACTGCAAAATCCCCATTCCCTCCCCACTCCAGGGAAAGGATACTGCAAAATCCCCATTCCCTCTCCACTCCTGGGGAAAGGATACTGCAAAATCCCCATTCCCTCCTCACTCTTGCGGGAAAGATACTGCAAAATCCCCATTCCCTCCCCACTCTTGGGGGAAGGATACTGCAAAATCCCCATTTGCTCCCCACTCCAGGGAAAGGATACTGCAAAATCCCCATTCCCTCCTCACTCCAGGGAAAGGATACTGCAAAATCCCCATTCCCTCCCTACTCATGGGGGAAGGATACTGCAAAATCCCCATTCCCTCCCCACTCTTGGGGGAAGGATACTGCAAAATCCCCATTCGCTCCCCACTCCAGGGGAAGGATACTGCAAAATCCCCCATTCCCACCCTACTCCAGGGGAAGGATACTGCAAAATTTCCATTCCCTCCCCACTCCAGGGGAAGGATACCGTAAAATCCCCATTCCCTCCCCACTCCAGGAAAGGATACTGCAAAATCTCCATTTCCTCCCTACTCTTGGGGGAAGGATACTGCAAAATCCCCATTCGCACCCCACTCTGAGGCCAGCCAGAAGTGGTATTTGCCATTTCTTTGAACTATTCAAAATTCCCGCTACCGGTTCTCCAGAACCTGTCAAAACCTGCTGAATTTCACCTCTGCCCTGGGTTAAGGGGTTGGGACTTCACTCCTGGGATGTGTGTGTGTATCAGAGGTCTTCCGACGAGGTTTTCCTCAACCGATTCTGCCATCCCCCGCAGGTCAGCACCACCTTCCATCCCGGAGATTTCCAGGGCTTTGCACTGGTCAACCGGCAGCGCAGTGTCCGCCTCCTGACCGGCTTTGCGGTAGAGATGTCCCCCGAGGGCCCTCAGCTCTCCTATGACCAATTTGGGGAACTGAGCCAGGAGTCTTATTACTGGCAGCTGCCGGATGCCTATCTGGGAGACAAGGTGAGTCCGGGTGGGAGGGTGGGGCCAATCCGGCATCCTAGGAGCTTTGAGGAGTGGGGCAAACCCTCCTGTATGGCCAGAATTAAAGGGTCGTGTACAGGAAGGGGGACCCCATAGAGGAGGCTGGCTCAGATCAGGGGCTTCTGTTCCGGGGACTACAATGGACGGACGGACAGGTGTCTGTGTGTGTCACAGGAAATCTCTTGATTTTTCCTCCAGGGAAGGCTGACAATTTATGCACCTCTTCCCAGTCAATATGAGGGTGTGGGTGTCAGTCTATTGTCTAACACGTGACCTTTGAGCAATACTTAAATCTCCGTGGTCATGTGACGAGCATGACTTAAACGCCGAAGGCTCACGGAACGCAGTTCCCTTCCCACCAAAGGTTGTTCCTATTTTTCTACTTGCATTTTTTACGCGCTTTCGAACTGCTAGGTTGGCAGCAACTGGGACAAGTAGCGGGAGCTCACTCCGTTATGCGGCGCTAGGGATTCGAACCGCCGAACTGCCGACTTTTTTGATCAACAAGCTCAGTGTCTTAGCCACTGATTTATTTCTTTTGGTACTCCTCCCAAACAAGTGCTGTTACTAGCTATGAAACCAAAAGGTTTCCACAATTTTGGCCGCTACTGTATCTATAAATACCTTTATACCCGTCTTCCCTAACATCCCTTGATTGTGGCAAGATCAATATCTTTTCTCCCCTTGGGATTCCACAGTGGGCAAAACTGTGCAGGAGGATCAGGGAGTGGCACATGGGGGGGGGTCTTCTCCCCCACCCTCTGCCCCCCAAGACCGAGCCCAGGGTGTGGAAAGGCACTGGTTCTATTTGACTTCTCTGTTTCTCTTTCCTGCTACTTGTTCCTTCTTTCCTGCCTGACCTGCTTCCTAGGGGGAGACCTATTATGCCCGGATGCGTCGTGCCCACAAGGTACGCTGACCCAAGCCCATTCAGGAGCCCCAGAGAACGTGGGGCAGCTCCTGTCCTCTCTGGGTGTTGAGCTGAGGAAACACAAGCAACCAGACCTGTCTTGCTCTATCCTGTTTTGGCACCGGCGCCAGTAGTGGGTTCCGGGCAGTACGGCCCAGTACGGGTGTACCGGTAGTAGCTGGGAGCAGCGGCAACCGTACCAGTACAGTGGCTCGTTTGGCCCATTCGCCCACCCACGTTCCATGGCTGTTTATAACACAACTGGCCAATTGCACAAGCGCGCACAGCATGCGCGACTTCCCCCGAGCAGCATAGGACGCCCGGCCCCGTGTGCAGCGTACTTGTTGCGCCAGGATCAGGAACCCACCACTGCGCCCTTCCAAATTTGGGTCCTTGCAGGGTGGGAGGCAGGATGGCAGAAGACCAGGGGTGCAATGTAGGGCTGAGATCCCAGGGGGAGCCGTCTGGGGGGCTGTGCTTTCTCAGCGCTTGGGGTCCGTCCGTCCTCATGTGGCGGCTCCCCTTGTTTGCTGCTCGCTGTGCCCACCGTAGTTGAGCAGCTGGCCTCCCTGTTGCGTTCTTCCCCCGGGGACAAAGGGTGACTTTGGGGGCTTTGGATGGGCAGCTGGCATGGCCCTCACTGGTCTGCCTCCCTCCCGGCAGAACTCCACGTCTCTCTCGGAGGAGCAGCTGAGGAAGGAGGTGGCCGCGGGGCGGATCCCCGGCCCTGTGGCCCTCCAGAGCAGGGGCAGGCGAGCTGCTCAGGTAACGGGTCTGGGTGAGAGCTGCAGATCCTCTCTGGCTCCAGGCTATGCCATGTGCGAGGCAGGGCATCCCTGCCTGGGCAACGTGGAGTCAGCTCTGAGCCTTCTTGCGGACTTGGGAAGGGCCTGAGGAACTTTGGAAAACTGCCAGCCTCTTCTCCTCTCCTCTCCTCTTTTATCTTCTCCCCTCTCCTCTCTTCCCTTATCTCTTCTCCCCCTCTCCTCTCTTTTCTCTTTTCTTCTCTCCTCTCTTCTCGTTTCTTCTCTTTTCTTCTCTTCCCCTTCTCCCCTCTCCTCTCTTCTCTCCTCTCTTCCCTTCTCTTCTCTTTTGACTTGACTTCTTCTCTCTCTTGCCTTGCCTTCTCTCTTTTTTCTCTTCTCTTGACTTAACTTGACTTCTCTCTCTTGCCTTTTCTCTTTTTTTCTTCTCTCTTCTCTCTTCTCGTAACTCTTCTCCTCTTTTCTTCTCTTCCCCTTCTCTCCTCTCCTCTCTTTTCTCTCCTCTTCTCTTTTATCTTCTCTCTTGTCTTCTCTCCTCTTCCCCTTCTCTCCTCTCTTCCCTCCTCGCCTCTTTTCTCCTCTTTTCTTCTCTTCCCCTTCTCTCCTCTCTCCTCTCATCTCCTCTCTTCCATTCTGTCTTCTCTTTTGACTTGACTTGACCTCTCTCTTGCCTTGCCTTGCCTTCTCTCTTTATTCTTCTCCGTTGACTTGACTTCTCTCTTGCCTTTTCTCTTTTTTCTCTTCTCTTTTCTTGCCTTGCTTCTTTTCTCTCTTGCCTTTTCTCTTCTCTTTTCTCTCTCTCTTTCTTTCCTTCTTTCTTTCTTTCCTTCTTTCTTTCTTTCTCTTTTTTTTCTCTGCTCCACCATCAGACCCGGGAAACCCAGCTGAGACAGGATGCCGACATCTGGGAGATGCTTTCCCGCTTTGCAGCAGAAGGCAGCCCCCCGAAGTCCCTCCCGCCTGCCAAAATGCGGAGACCCTCTGTGGCTCTGCATCCTCCTCGCTCGGCTGCTCCCCCAGGCAGGTCTTCTTTGCTCCCTCCTTCTCTGGCCGCCCCTCCCGGCTCAGCCCCCCAGGTACACCTCTTCTACCTTCACCTCTGCATGTGTCTGGCCAGAAGGGGGGGGCTGGCAACCCCTGTTTCCCCAGGGCAACTTTGCCTTGCTGGCTCCCTCTGGGGCCCTTGACTCCATATTCATCCTTCCCCTCCTTTTAACTAAATTGACGACCTGGGTGGATCAAAACATGTCTTCTTTTTCCTTCCTTCCTTCCTTCCTTCCTTCCTTCCTTCCTTCCTTCCTTCCTTCTTTCTCCTCCCATCCCCTCCCTTCCTTCTTTCCTCCCTCCTTCCTCCCTTCCTTCCTTCCATATGTCCTCTTTCATTCCTTTCTTCTTTCTCCTCCCTCCCTCCTTTCTTCTTTCTCCTCCCTCCTTCCTTCCTCCTTTCTTCTTCTTCCCTCCTTCCTTCCATCTGTCCTCGCTCCTTCCTTCTTTCTCCTTCCTCTCTCTCTCCCTCCCTTTTTCCTCCCTTCCTTCCATCTGTCTTCACTCCTTCCTTCCTTCTTTCTCCTTTCTCTCTCTATCTCCCTCCCTCCCTCCTTCCTTCCTTCCTTCCATCTGTCATCGCTCCTTCCTTCTTCTCCTCCCTCCCTCCCTCCTTCCTTCCTTCCTTCCTTCCTTCCATATGTCCTCCTTCCTTTCTTCTTTCTCCTCCCTCCCTCCTTCCTTCCTTCCTTCTTTCTTCTTCCTCCCTCCTTCCATCCATCTGTCCTCGCTCCTTCCTTCCTTCTTTCTCCTTCCTCTCTCTCTCCCTCCCTCCTTCCTCCCTTTCTTCCATCTGTCCTCGCTCCTTCCTTCTTTCTCCTTCCTCCCTCCTTTCTCCTTCCTTCCTTACCTTCTCTCTGGATGGGGCTGCACCTCCTCTGCCCTGGAATCCAGGCAGGTGGCCTTCCCAAAGGACGGTCTGTTGATGCCAACAGCCGACTGCTTTCTTCTTCCAAGCACCAACTCTGGGGGGCTGAGGCCCCAAAGGTACCCTTTCGGGGGGGTTGTAACGCAGACAAGGCTGGGAGTGGGCTTTGGGCAGCGGATGTCGAAACATCCAAAGCTTGGGGCCTTTTCTTTTGTGGGTGGGTGGGAAGGAAGGAAGGAAAGAGAGAGGGAAGATTAGGGAAGAGAGAAGAGAGAGGGGAGGTGGAAAGAAGGAACGGGAGAAGAAAGGAAGGCGGGAGGAAAGAAAGGGAAGAGAGAAGGAAAGGAAAGGAAGGGAGGGAAGATTAGGGAAGAGAAGGAAAGGAAAAAGGAGGGAGGAAAAGAGAAGAAGAGAGAAGGAAAGGAAAGAAGCGAGGAAGGGAAGAAAGGAAGTTTATGGAAGAGAAGGAAAGGAAAGGGGGAGGGAAGGTGGAAGGAAGAAAAGGAAAGAGGTAGGGAAGGAGGAAAGAAAGAGAAGAGAGAAAAAGGAATGGAAGGAAGGGGAGGGGAGATTAGGGAAGAGAAGGGAAGATTGGGGAAGAGAGAAGGAAAGGAAAGAAGCGAGGAAGGAAAGGGAAGAGAAGGGAAGAAAAGGAAAGGAAGGGAGGGAAGATTAGGGAAGAGAATGGAAGAGAAAGAAAGGAAAGGGGGGAAGGTGGAAGGAAGGAACGTGGGGGAAGGAGGGAGGAAAAAAAGGGAAGAGAGGTAGAAAGGAGGAAGGGAGGGAAGATTACGGAAGAGAGAAGGACAGGAAAGGCGGAAGGGGTGAGGAAAGAGGAAGGAAGGAAAGAAAAAGAAAGAGAAGGGAAGATCAGGGAAGAGAGAAAGAAAAGAAAGGAGTGAGTGAGTGAGTGAGCTGCTTTCCATCCCAAGGTCCTTTTCCCCTAAAATGGCGGGGTACGGTGGGGTGTGCTTTGTTCCCACTTGAATTCCTGGAGTCCTTTTTCCTGGGGGGCCGCATGAGTGTGTATGTGGGGAAAACAGAGGCGTGGGCTCTTTGCTGGGCTGGGCGGTGGCATTGGTGTGTGCCCACTGGAACCAGCTCCCCTCTTCTGCCTCAGCGCTGGCTGCTCTACCGAGGCCTTCCCAAACTTCCGGAAGCCATTTTCTACTGGGAACTGCCCAGAGGTTTCCTGGGCAACCAGGTAACCCCCCTTCCCAGGTGGTGAGCCTGGGACCCAGCATGGCATTGTTCTCCCTCTCCCTCTCCTTCTCCCCCCCCCCCTCTCTCTCTCTCTTTCTTGTAACAACCATCCTGCGTGGCAGCAGCTCATTACGGGTAGTCCTCGACTTTACAACGGATCATTTAGTGACCAAACACACATCGCGCAAAAAAGGCGGCTTACGAAAAACGCCTCTCGCATTTTATTTTATTTTTTGAAATATCTTATTTTAATATAAGCAATCCGTTTTCCGTTAAACGGTGTGTCGCCTGGGTACAAATATTTTGTGCCAACAATTAAATTTTGCAATCATACTCCTTGTTTAATCTATTCTTCACTTAATTTCCAATGCCTTAAATGTCTGATACTATAACAATCCTCATCATGGTTTATTTAACTGTATTCATTATACTAACTGTTAATACATTTTCTATATTTTACACAACTTCTTTTACTATTCATTCTTATGTCTATTCTCTAACCATTGGTAAAACAATTTCCAAATTGTATAATAATCAGTTTGTTTTTTTATCTTTAATTGCCAGTGTTAATCTATTCATTTCTGCACATTCTAATATTTTCCTCATCACCTCCTCCTCTGTAGGTATCTCTTCACTTTCCCAGTTGTGTGCAAATACAATCCCAGCTGCTGTTATATATAAGCAATCCATTTTCCATTAAACGGTGTGTCGCCTGGGTACAAATATTTTGTCCCAACAATTGAAATTTACAATCATATTCATTGTTTAATCTATTCTTCGCTTAATTTCCAATGCCTTAAATGTCTGATACTATAACAATCCTCATCATGGTTTATTTAACTGTATTCATTATACTAACTGTTAATACATTTTCTATATTTTACACAACTTCTTTTACTATTCATTCTTATGTGTATTCTCTAACCATCGGTAAAAAAATTCCCAAATTGTATAATAATCAGTTTGTTCTTTCTCTTTAATTGCCAGTGTTAATCTATTCATTTCTGCACATTCTAATATTTTCCTCATCACCTTCTCCTCTGTAGGGATCTCTTCACTTTCCCAGTTTTGTGCAAATACAATCCCAGCTGCTGTTATATATAAGCAATCCATTTTCCATTAAACGGTGTGTCACCTGGGTACAAATATTTTGTCCCAACAATTGAAATTTACAATCATATTCATTGTTTAATCTATTCTTAGCTTAATTTCCAGTACCTTAAATGTACAATCCTCATCATGGTTTATTTAACTGTATTCATTATACTAACTGTTAATACATTTTCTATATTTTACACTTCTTTTACTATTCATTCTTATGTCTAGTCTCTAACCATCGGTAAAACGATTCCCATATAATACAATAATCAGTTTGTTCTTTCTCTTTAATTGCCAGTGTTAATTTATTATGGCTAAACTTTTTTGGCTCTCTTGCCAAAAGCGGGGGGAGCGCAGGGGGGTTGTGCGCGGGCGTGCCACACCCATAATGCTATGTGCATGACCCCCAGTGTGCATGCGCATGTTTCCCCCCCGTGCACATGCGCACACAACCAATGCTCCCCCCTGCTTTTGGCACGCTTTTTTCGCCCTCCCCAGGCTCCAGAGGCTTTCTAGGAGTCTGGGGAGGGTGAAAACAGCCTCCCCCCTCCCCTGCGGAGGCCCTCCGGAGGCTTCAGGAGCTTTCCTGCAGTGTCCAGAGCGCGAAAAACCAGCCCTACGGGCAAACTGGAAGCTCAACAATGGACTTCCGATTTGCTCGTAGGGCTGTTTTTTGCCCTCCGGAGCGTTCAGGAGGCTTCCCTCAAGGCTCCGGAGGGCAAAAAATGACCGTACAAGCAAACTGGAAGTCCATTCCCAAACTTCCGCTTTGCCCGCAGGGCCGATTTTTCGCACTCCGGAGGCAACGCCTTGCGTTCCCTAACAAATGGCTCTGTGTGCCAAAAAATGACCGTACAAGCAAACTGGAAGTCCATTCCCAAACTTCCGCTTTGCCCGCAGGGCCGATTTTTCGCACTCCGGAGGCAACGCCTTGCGTTCCCTAACAAATGGCTCTGTGTGCCAAAAAATGACCGTACAAGCAAACTGGAAGTCCATTCCCAAACTTCCGCTTTGCCCGCAGGGCCGATTTTTCGCACTCCGGAGGCAACGCCTTGCGTTCCCTAACAAATGGCTCTGTGTGCCACCTGTGGCACCTGTCCCATAGGTTCACCATCACAGATCTATTCGTTTCTGCACATTTCCTAATCACATTCTCCTTTGTAGGGATCTCTTCACTTTTCCAGTTTTGTGGAAATACAATCCTAGCTGCTGTTGTAACATGAATAATCAAATATACATTTTCTTTACTATGAGTTTCTGGCAAAATCCCCAACAAAAACATTTTAGGTTTTAAGTCGAGTCTCACACTTAACGACCGTTGAGGCATCCCCATGGTCACGGGGGTTAAAAAATTCAGATTGTCGGCAGCTGTCTCGGAGTTATGGCGGTTGCAGCATCCCGGGGATGCACGCAATCGCCTGTGGCGACCTTCTGACAAGCAAACCAGATTCATTGAACCGCCGTAAAATGGGGCAAATCCTGCCTTGTGACAAATGCCTCTCTTAGCCATGGAAACATTGGGCTCGATTGTGGTCGTAAGTCGAGGACTACCTGCCTTGCATGGAGCCTTATGGCGCGTGGCGCTTCACGGATAAAGTTGAGAATGTGTGCGCTCATTCGCAGGTTGATTTTTCCAGAGCTTTTAAAAACTCAAATGAGGCTGTGTGAATTAATATCGTGTGTGTGTGTGTGACGGGTGGGAGGGAGTTTGTTAAAATATTCATGACTAGGAGAGACATGGGAACAAGGTCAACCAATAAATAGGCATAGCAACTAAGTCAGCTAATGGGAGCTTAAACAGAGCTGCGTCTGTGCAGAGAATTGAAACAGAAACGTAAGCCGTCTGCTGCTCTGAGAAGTAAACAAGCAGTCTTGTCTGCTGAAATGAAACTAACTGCTTGTGTTTGCCTGTAACTCTCCTGCCTTGGGTTTAGTTGGAAGGGCCACCTGTTGGTGTTGTACATTTATTCATCTATTCTTATGTATATAAAGAAATGAATGAATCCTGCTGAATCAGTTATCTGCGTGTGCTTTCTGGATTTGAACTTATGCAACCAACTGAAAGGACGTTTCTTCTCCAGGTGGGGGGGGTGTCCAAGGGAGAGTCATCCTTTAAGGGGAGGGGGTCTTCCTGTGCTCCCACAGGCGCATCTGAAGGCCTCGTGAGCTAACCCAGCAGAGAGAAACCCCATTGCAGCTTTTCGATTGGTGCCTGCTCTGTTGCTTGCTTGATGGTTGTGAGAAAAGGCGCAGAAGCAGGGAAGCCCATGGCAGGAGGTCTGCCTTCCGCTTGGCCTACCTCGCAAGGAGGATAAAAATCCCCGTTGGGTCGAAGCAGGTTACGGGGGGGCACCTTGACAGGAATCTTCCTGACTGGGACCGGAAGCCCCTCCTGGCTGTGGGGGGGGGGAACGAGTGACCGAACAGAGGGTCTCTATTTCACCCTTGCAGGTGGGCTCCTACGGAGGACGCCTCCGCTACACGCTTTCCTACTCGGCCGGAGGGAGGGGCACCCCATTGCCCGATGCGGATGTACAGATTACCGTAAGTTGGGGATGGCGGCACCCTGCCTGGAAGTGGCCTGTGGGGATGGGAGGGGGAAGCTGAAGCCCCTCCCTCAGGATTCCCCCTTCCCTTTTCTGCTGCTCTAGTTTGTGGTTTCCTTCAAGCACTCCGCCTGGCCTTCCCTGTCTTGGAGGAAGGAAGCTGGATTAGCAGTTGGCTTCTCTGCCCCCGAGCAATAGTACTTAGACTTATATACCGCTTCACAGCCCTCTGTAAGCGGTTTACAGAATCAGCCTCTTGCCCCCCAACAATCTGGGTCCTCATTTTACCCACCTCGGAAGGAAGGAAGGCTGAGTCAACCTTCAGCCTGGTGACATTCGAACTGCCAAACTGCAGGCAGCCGGCAGTCAGCAGAAGTAGCCTGCAGTACTGCGCCACCCTAGGAAGTGGGTGGGTGTGGAGGATCTGGGGCTCATGGGGCTCTGCTCGGGGATCCCCCAGCTGCTGTGGAAGGCTTCCCTCCCTTGTTCTTCCTCTCCTTCAGGGCAACGACATCACCCTGGTGGCTTACCTATCCGAGCTGCGGCCTCACGAGCACAAGAGCTTCGAAGTGATCTTCCGGGAGGTAAAGCAAGGGGGAGTTACGTGGTGGGGGGGGAGGGAGCAGGCAGGGTGGCATTCCTGCACACTCCACTGCACCCCAGTGTGCCCCTTGTGTCACAATGAATGCACCCAGCGTGACTGCTATTTTGAGACAACTCAGGAGCAAAATATAGTACACAGAGGTTTTGTCTCTCAAACACTGTGTCATATTTCCCAAAAATGCCCTAATTGATTCATAAGCATCGAGTCAAGTTTTCAATACAAAACCAGTCTTTTATTAGGAGCATCATTAGGCAAGATTTGTTCGCAGCCAAGCCTCTGCTTTGTTTGCTTTATCTCTGAACTTTACCCCTGTTCCTTCCCTTCCCTCAGTCTGTGTCATAAATCACATTACCCTATAAGATGCACCCCTCCCAAGCCGGCTGCAGTAATCTGAGATCCGACTCCAGCCAACAGTATGTGTGGAATGCACTTCGCCCCCCCCCCCCAAATTCTGTCCCCATGACAACATTGAGTGTTGACACAGTGGTTTATATACAAGACTTATATATACATACCTACACGTGTTAGGCAAATACCAGGCAAGCAATCAATCTTCAACTCTACACGGGAAACCACAATAGAGATAGAACACAAGGAAAGAAATACACAAGGGAAGAGAAACACCCTCATATGGCCTCCTTTATATATACACAGCTTCTTAAAGTGGCAGTAACCCTGCTGGCTCATCCTTATGCCATCATCTCAGTTTACAGCCTTACGGCAGCTGGTCAACTATTCAATCGTCATTACCCTGACACCTTGTTGCCTCCAGACTGAGCTGCAGAAGCAGTCCAGCTGCCGGTCCCATGCCTTGCCCTGCTTCTGCCCCAGTCTCCCCGTCTCCTTTTTCTCCCTAGCAATTCTGGAAGCGACCGGACGGGCAGCCTGCCACACGGGAGCACCTGCTGATGGCCCTGGCCGACCTGGACGAGATCCTCATCCGCGCCACCCACTCCACGGATATGCTTTCGGCGGGCATCGCTGGCATCAGCATGGAGATTGCGGTGCCCACCTATACCAGTCTGCCCCGAGCTTTGGAAGTGGAGGAATGCCGCTGCCCGCCCGGATACCAGGGCCTTTCTTGCCAGGTGAGCTGACTCGACTCGGCCCAGCGGGACCCGCAGGCCTCAGAGGAGGCACTGACATTCCCCCTCCCCACTTCCTGCCTTCTCTTCCCACAGGACTGTGCGGCCGGCTACACCCGGACCGGCGGAGGGCTGTACCTGGGCCACTGCACGCTGTGCGAATGCAACGGGCACTCGGAGTCCTGCCACCCTGAGACTGGCACTTGCTCGGTGAGACCCCTTCTCTGGGTTGCTGCCCCCGTCCTCCCGGCATGAAATCCTCTTTACTTTCGCTACCGGTTTGGGGCGTCCGTGATGACGTCTGGGTGGGTGGGCGGAGCCTCCTCCTGATGCCACTAATGGTTTGCCCGAACCAGCAGGATGCCACCTCTGCTCCCCCTGAGTTTCTGGCCCTTCTCTGAGTGCCAGAGACACTAGCAAAGAGGGAGGAGCAGGGATATGTTCTTTGCCTAGGGAAGGGCCTGGAAGGAGGAGGGGCCTTTTGGGGCCTATCAGGAGAGCTCGAACTGGAATCCCCACCCCACCCCAGGTGCCAAGCAGGGCCTCTGCCCAGAGCAGCAGTCCTTTCCTGCCTGAGAAAGGCATCCAGCAAGCCATTTTCTGCTCAAAGCTAGTCTAAACCTTGCATGGAATCTGGCAGAGGAGGATGTGGGGCTAGGAGGGAGGGAGGGAGGGAGGGAGAGGGGGAATCGGCTGATGTTACGCAACTGGGATACTTTTGCCGTGATGTAACGGCCTGTTTTGAATCAGGCATCCCATTTATCCCTTAATTCTCCATTAATTGGATCAAACGGGGCTTTTCTTTAAATGAGCATTTTCTTTTGGGGGAAAAAAAAGCAGCGGTGGAAACTTGTGGGGAGGTTTGGCTTCCAATGTGGCCTTCTTAAGTCTCTTTTTTTCCCCTCGGGGTTTCCGTTTGCCTTTCTTTCCCACAATGACGATCGATCCTTCCTTCTTTTCCTCCCTCCTTCCTTCCTTTCCTTCCTTCCCTCCCTCAACCTCCTTCCTTCTTTCCTTCCTTCCTCCCTCCTTCCTTCCTTTCTCCATCGCTCCCTCCCTCCTTTCCCCCTTCCTTCCTTCCTTTGTCCCTCCCTCCTTCCATTACTCCATCACTCCCTCACTCCTTCCTTCCTTCTCCCTCCCGTCCCCCTTCCTCCCTCCCTCCCTCCCATCCTCCTTCCTTCATTCTCCTTCTCTCCCTCCCTCCTTCCTTCCTTTCTCCATCGCTCCCTCCCTCCCTCGCTTTCTCCCTTCTTTCCTTCTCCAGCATTGTCTGCACCACGCGGCTGGGGAGTTTTGTGAACGGTGCGCACCTGGCTACTATGGAGATGCCACCGCCGGGACCCCTGAGGACTGCCAGCCGTGCGCTTGCCCATTGCCGGATTCTGAGAACCAGTAAGCCACCTGCCCTCTTGGGACAGGGCTTGGGCACAGATCCCTCTCTTGGCCAGAGCTCAGGATGATCCCCTCTTTCTTTTTTGGCAGATTCTCGCGGACGTGCGAGAGCTTGGAGGGCGGCGGCTATCGCTGCACCGCCTGCGAACCTGGTTATGCTGGCCAGTATTGTGAACAGTGAGTGGGTCTCTCCCTGGAAGGGCTGAGCTGGGATGGGGCAGTAGCCCCCGAGAGCCCCCTGATGGGTCTCTGGTTCTCCCCCTAGGTGTGCCTCTGGATATACGGGCAACCCCAACATCCGTGGTCAGAAATGTCTTCCGTTGGGTGAGCAAAGATGTGCTTGCTAGTTGTGGAATTGTCGTTGTACGAAAAGGGTGTGTGCGTGCTGATGGCTCTTGTTTTACACAGTCAGGGGTGGGGGAGCTTAACAGTAACCAGAGCTGGAAGGGACCTTGGAGGTAATAATCTAGTCCAACCCTCTGCTCACGCAGGGAGACCTATACTAGGGATTTGAACCGCCAAACTGCCGATCTTTCTTGATTGACAAGCTCAGCATCTTAGCCACTGAGCTGAGCTGCTCTGTTAAGGTAATGATGATGTAACAGCTGCCCTAAGGCTGTAAACCGAGATGATGCAATGAGAATGAGTCAGCAGGGTTACTGCCACTTTAAGAGACTGTCTATATAAGAGAGGCCCTGTAAGGGCGGTTTCTCTGTGTGTGTGTGTGTGCTTCCATGTTATAGTTGAAGATTGATTGATTGCCTGGTTTTGCCTAGTACATGTACAGTATGTATATATGCACACTCTGACATGCCCCCTCACCTTGGCCTCTCCCTTTGCCTCCTGCTCCTTCTCAGGACGCCCCGAGCAGCCCCGCCTGGTCGTCCAAATCCATCCCTCGCGGACCGCTGTATCCCAGGGCAGCGAAGTGACGCTGCGTTGCCAGGTCAGTGGGGAGTCGCCACATTTCTTCTACTGGTCCCGGGAAGATGGCCGCCCCGTGCCAAGTACCGCCCAGCGCAGGGAGGAAGGTGAGTCTGTACTATCCCCCCCAGCTGGGCAGATTGCAAAGCGGTGGGGGAGACCCAGAAGGGGAGGGACAGCGACTCGGGCGTGGAGAGTCGTGTTTTTGCAGTCAAAGGAATTGGGGCTTGGCCAGGGAGGATCCCTCAAGCTTGAATAGAGGGATCTATTCAAGCTTGAGGGATCCTCT